>NC_133406.1:62057500-62756250 GCF_049350105.2 Macaca mulatta | reverse complement strand
AGCTCACAATGCTATATTCCCCAAACCCTGGTCAACCCACAGACATCAGGGTGGTGTGGGGAGGGGTGAGCGGCGGGGCAACTCTCCCTCTCAGATTCTTTATTCAGGGCCATGCTCAGTCCAGGATGGCCTCAGGCCTGGAATACAAGCTTAGCACTATAAACACTCAACATGAGGGATTCACTTATCCCCACCCACCGACACGTGTGCGCGCGCACACACACACACACTGTGTACACATACATGGGAAAGCCTGAGAGACCCATGCGGCAAAGGTCAGTTCTCTCCCAGGCCTGCTCCCTGCAGCTCTCATGGCCATGGACACACATGGGCTCTTCCTGCTGCTCTGTGCTGCTGGGATGGACCTGGAGAAATTATTTGGTCTACTTGGGCAGGACTGCTCTGATTTTTTTTTTTTTTAATTGAGACAGGATCTTGCTCTGTTACCCAGGCTGGAGTGTAATGGTGTGATCATGGCTCATTGTAGCCTCGACCTCCCAGGCTCAAGCCATCCTCCCACCTCAGCCTCCCAAGCAGCTGGGACTATAGGTCCAGCTACAGGTCCACCATGCCTGGCTAATTTGTGTATTTTTTGTAGAGATGGGGTTTTGTCATGGAACCCAGGCTGGTCTTGAACTACCAGGCTCAAGCAATTCTCTGGCCTCAGCCTCCCAAAGTGCTGCACCTGCCGGAGTTCTTTATAAATAGTATGTTTTCTAATAATTTCTGACAAATCAAATGCTCACAAGGTAGCCCTTCTCATGACTATCTAAAAGGCATCGTTGGAAAACACTCCCTTCAGGGGAGGTTGCAGTGAGCCAAGATCGCACCACCGCACTCTAGCCTGGGCAACAGAGCAAGACTCCGCCTCAAAAAAACAAAACAAAAAAGCAAACACTCCCTTTTCATCACACTGTGATGATTCACCTGAATCATCACACTGCGTAGTGCAGGGGCCTGGGCTCCCTTCCTACAGGTGCAGTGGCTACTACATTCCCCAGGCCCCAGAAACTAAGTCAATCTTCCCCAAAGCTTTACACTCTCTCATGTGGCCCCGTGGCCCTCAGACACACAGAGACACACACACACTCATACCCCAACACGGCCATAGCTGGGGGCACACATTTCCCCCAGGATGTTCCAGTGAGTAGCTGGAGGACAGGGATGTCAAAAGAGCCCAGGTGACAGCATTTTCCTCACCGGCCCTGCTGGGCAGAGGCAAGGATAAGAGATGGCTCTGAAGATGTTCCTACACTGCATTGTCCCCTCCCCTGATGGCCACTTCGCCAAGTGTGGCAGAAAGGAAGCATTTTTCTCTGATGATGGCTACCTAGCTGCTTCCTCTCTGGCTCAGGCTTAGTAAGAGGGAGCGAGAGATGTCACAGAGAAAAGGGGTCACTTTCTGGCAGCCTTCCCAGGGCTCCCACCATCGAAGTTACCATAGAGGATACAACCTCAGCGGGCTGAGGTCACTGCTGGCACATCTCCGACCCACTCATTAGCTGTGTCTATTGTCCCAAGGCAGGACAGGGCCCCCAGGGAGCTAGGGAGGGTGGAGGAAAGAAGAAAAGCCTCTGAGGGAAGGTGCAGAAGAGCCAGGCAGTGAGCTGTCAGGGGGCTAGTACAGGTGGAACGAAGGGGCAAGTGTTCCATGGGGAAAACCTTCTACGGCTCAGGTCCAAGGAGATTCAGATTATTTCATCCCCTGGGGCTGAGGTTGGGGAGAGAATAGAAGAGTGATGTTTTCAAAAGAAAACCAAGAAGTAGGGCTTACCAACAGAGTGGCACCAGGCTGGGAAGACATATGACTGGGCTAAGATGTCATTTCCTGCCACAATAGGAGCTACAGGTTTGGAAGCAATCCTGGCCAGTGCTCAGTGGAGACCATCAGCCTGGCGACCAAGGAGAAGGGGCAGCAGAGACCCTCTGTTAGCTAAGGGGGGATCCTGAGTGGGCTAGAGCTGGAAGCACAAGGTCCCTCCTAGACAGCAGCATCAACCTCACAGGTTTGTCACCTAATGCGCACTGGAAGGCACCCTGGCCACAACCAAGGGTTTTCCAGGAGGGTTTCAGGGAGCACCATGCATGAGATGGAGAACACTGAGGAGAGATGACATGTGTCATTCATCTTTCTGTCCCAGAACCTGCCACGGAACAGGGCACCTATCAAGAGCCCACCAAACATCTGCAGACCTAAGCTGGGTCAAAGAAGAGGACAGCACTTCCTAGACATTCCAAGGTGGAAGGTTTAGTCCAAAAATGTCCACATGGCATGTTGACTACCCCGGCCAAATCACAGATTGTCAGACAGATGGGCAGCAATCCTAAGAGACTGCAGATACAGGTGGATGAGAGGGATTATCTTCACTGGGTGAGAGATGAACAGAGCAGTTTGGGGAAACAGTGCCCAGGTTTGGAGAGGACGAGAGGGAAGACAGCAGTGGGCCGGACGCCAGGTCCACGTCAAAAACATGGAACCCGAGTTTTGTTGCTTGGCACCTGCTCATTGTGCAGAAGGTTCTTACGCATTTAAAGCTGAGAACAGCTGATGTTATCAGCACATCTCATTTCCCAAAAAGTGCAATCTGCCTCCACTGCCATGTCACGTGGAAGCCGGAGCCCAGGAAACATTTGATTGAGACCATGAGCTCATGCTGCCTGAGTGTAGATCTTCTCTAAGTGGGAAGTAGGAAGCAGGGTGATTGCAAAGATACCTCTCACCCACTCAGTAGAGGGGCAGCACAGGCCAGCACAGATGCCCACTGAACAAGACAGACTGCCTGGCACCAGGCCCACCTGCCTTGGGTCCTAGGGTGCCAGATTGGGGGAGGTGGACGGGGAGCTGCTTCTCCAATGAGCTTGCAGCTGATTCGCCTGATGCCCTCCCTGCGTTTCCTCTTCGTCATGGGAGAGACTTATGTAAACTTCAAGCAGGAAGTCAGGGAGGCCCCAGTGTGGCAAGGATGGCTCTCACCCTGGTCCCCAGGCTTAGGATCACCTCTCTGCCTCACATCTTCACAGGGGTGTTCAGACTTTGTGGGGAGGCACTGGGGTGGTGGTGATTGTGAGGACTGAGGGAGAGAGGGAAGGATGATGGCAGCTCACCATCCACAGATCTGACCACAAAACATACACAAACTGAAGGAAGCAGCTGTGCAACAGAAATAGAATCAACATAGGATGGGGGTGCGGATGAATAAGCAAAGGCGAGGAGGAAATCAAATCGGGCAAGGTGGCATCCCCTTCATAAGCCAACCCTCAGATTCCTGGCCCGGTCCTCAGTTCTCCCTCCACTGCCTGGCATGTAAGGAGGCTCTGGTGAGCGCTTGCTCGTAGCCTTTGCTCTGCCAGGGTGAATCCTGTTCCCATTTCCCATCTATGTAATTCAGGCTCAGAGGAGGGCCTGGAAAGGAACCCTGGGGTCCCCTGCCTCGTTTCTCCAGCCTGGGGACTGGCCTCCTGTGATGAAGAGCCCTTTGATGGCCCTCAAACCCATGACATGAGGACTAGAGAGGAGTAACTTGATTAGCAGGTCCTAAGCCCAGAGCTGCCCAGCACCTCAGTCCACTGTAGATCTACCTCCCACACCCCGAGAGTGGAGACTGTTCTTAATGCTAAAGACTTGGAAACGCTGGGTTTCTGAAGGGTGAGGAGATAATCAGCCCACAGTGCCTGCTGAGACTCCAGGAACTGGAGCACCTGGCCCTATCCATGGACGTGCTTGCTTGTTCTCACTGAGCAGAGCCCGTGGTGGCTGGCAGAGCCGGTGCCAGGCCCCCATGCAGCATGCAAAGCCGGCATGCACACCGCGCTCACCCTTTCAGGAGACGGCAGCCCCACAAGGAGCCAGCTGTCCCTGCTCCTGCTGCAGCACGCCTTCTAGAGCCACAGCTGGGGACACTGCTCTGAGCTGTCAAGTCCAGGCAAGGGCTCAGGTGGTTAACGGGAAGTAATCTACTCAGTGTCAGAATCAAACTGCAGCTCCAGAGAGCAGGTCAGGGCCCGTGTGTGTGGGACCCCTGCTGAGCCATTCTCTTTCTCAGCAGGGGGCAAATAGTTTGGGAAGGGGGGAAAGCGGGCTTGCTCTCCTCTGGTCCCATCCTCCACACACATCCCGCTTGACAATCTGGCTTCCCAGCCACTGAAAGGGTGAGTCTGGAGCATGCTTTCAGCCTCAGCCTCTCCCTCCTTGTCCACCCTGGCTGGGCTCCGCCTGCATTGCCCCATGCCATGCCCATTACCTCCGATGCTGGTACGGTACCTGCGGTTGGAGTAGCTTCAGAACACAGCGCCCAAGATGGCCAGACAGAGGGAGAAAGGATGGAAAAGGGAAGAGAAAACAGAGCACAAGTGAAACCACAGGACAAGCAAGCAGAGAAGGTTCCAGCCCAAACCTTATGCAGACGGCATGGCCAGGTGCTGGCTGCTGGCCTGAGGATGCCAACTGGTATTCAGGGTTCACGGTCAACTCCACCTGAGTCAGGCATGTTCCTACAGAAACCTTTCCACCTGGGCCTTGGAGACCTTTCTAACACGCTGTTTCTACCTCGACTCAAGGACTGGACATCTAAGAGGTGGCTGCAGAGACAGTCCACTCAGAGGATTATGTTCCCAGTTCTGTCCTCAATAGCATATCCTGCTCTGGCTAGGTTGGCATGACCTTTGAGCAGGCTGGGTGACCCTCCATGATGCCAGCGGTTGAGGGGATAAGGAGTAGGTGGTGTGGGAGGAAATCAACTCCAGTCAAAAGGATGGTTTCTGTCTTCAGGGGAAGATGCTGAATAGTGGGATGGATACGAGAGAGGGAGCGTGTTCAGCTGCACCCACTCCACACCATCGCAACCTTGGAAGGCAGGAACTTTGAAGGACGGAGCCTGGAGCCCCTCTCCTGGTATTCCGTCCCTCCAATTCTTCCCTTCCAGTTGGACTTTATGAAGTTAGAAACCCAAGTTTGGACTGAGAGCCCTAAGTGAAATTCTTGAATTTTCTGCAAAGCCCTAAGTTAAGAACAAAGTCTCTTTGTCCTCTTGTCCCCCGGGGCTGCAGAACATTCTCTGTGGTGGTTACTGGGGCTGGACAATGGGGCTTTGTTTATCTGATGTTCTGTATTGGGGTGCACATAGGGAGGGAAGAAGGGGCTCTCTATCTATCTACTTGCAGAATTGAGTAATCAAGAAAGTGCATCACAGCCTGGCCTGGCCTTTGGTAACAGACACACATCAGTCACTAACCTAAGTCCTCTTGCCCTAATAAATTTCCCGAGTGCCCAGGGGCTTGGGAGAGTGCAGAAGAGCACAGTGGCAGGGAGAGCTGGTTGTGTGACTCACTCCTGGTTTCTGAGCCCGGAGAGGGATGCAGAGAGGGCTGTCAGCCTTTCTCTGCTTCTGCCTGGCCCCTCTTCTCCCGCCTCAGCGCTGGTGTGCTGGCTAGAGTGGTGGGGCTGGGGAAGGATGTGGGCAACTTGTGAAGCTGCCTGGGAGCCCGGGGTGACGCAGCAGGCCTGGTAGCCCCAGAGAAGGCAGCACTGATGCTCTCCTGGAATGCAGGTGGGGGTGGCACTCAGGAGACCCCTGTCTGGGCCTGGGCCAGGCGGCAGGACCTGACCCTTCTGTGGAAAGCACTAGACACAATGACTTCTCAGATTCCAGGGTGCCCACTCACATCACCTCTTCTCTGGAGTTTTCCCATGAAGACTGAATCCCCCACTCTGCCCAGGCACTGTGCCCCCTCATTTAGACATGCAATTAGATATTCTTATAGATGGCTCCCCCTCTAGATGGTGTGAGCTTCTTATTACCTTTATATATCCCTTGTGTGTGGCAGTGTCTGGCACCTCACATTGTGGGCGCTCAAGAAATGGCTGTTGAATTGACCGTTGTATCTCTGGAGACACACAGGGGTCCCCAGCCTTTCCTAGGGGTGAGCCAGCATTGAGGTTTTTGCAGCCTTGCCTCCTCCAGAGGTCCCAGGCTGCACATTCCGCCTGACGCCAGCGTATGTGCGGGTGAGCCTGGAGCCCCCTCTAGTGGAGTCCTCAGGCAGGTGCAGCTCCGGTGGGGGATGAAATGCTGCCAGATGACGCCTGGACCCAGGAGATGAAGAACTCATTTGCTCTTTGTGAAGCTGGCTTGGCAAACGGCTGTTTCCTAACTCCTCCTCCTCTCTGCAGCCTGACAACGCATCCGATTCAGGCTGCAAGGAGGGACCACATTCTCTGGTCTACTCACGATGCCAGTAAGCAGCGTCATCATGATGGTTTCCCTTACCTCCTTGAACCCATGTGCCTTCGAAGAAAGAAGGTTGTCCCCAGAGCCCTCATGGGGCACTCACAATCATATTCCTGCCTCCCTCAAGAGGTGAACACTCACTGTTCTTTGGAGTTCATTATGCTTTCTCTCATTTCTCAACTCATGCTCTCTTCCTTATTCCTCTACAAGAAGGAAAGATGATAGATGTCAAGTGACTCAGCAAGTCAGGGCAAGTGGGGACCCAGGTGTGATCACAGAGGTCCAAGGACAGCTGGGCTCCAGATCCAACACCAGCACCTACCTCTCACACATTAAGATGGGTTCTCACCTACCAAGGGCTTGAGGACTTGCAAGCCCCATTTCCTCTCCATCCCAGGCAGCCAGCTACAGACCTCAGTGTGTTTCTCTAGGCCTCTGAACTAGCCAGGACCTTTTACCCCAGGGGCTGCCGCCATGCACCTACCTTCATTCGGGGGTGCTGGTGACTCCTCCGTGACGGCTTCCCCAGAGCCCACCTGCGTCCTGGCGCTGAGGGTAAAGCGGTAGCGTGATACGGGGTCCGTTCTTTGCACTGTGAACTTGGTCTGATTGGGAGAGAAGTTTTCCACTATCTGCTTTCCTACTTTGGTCCCGTTAACTGGGGAAACAGAGGTAAGTGGAATTAAACTTTAGCAACGTTTATTGATGGGTTATATAATCTGCAAGCTGGAGGGAGAACACCTTCCTGACTTTGCTGGAAAGGGAAATGATAGCACCTGCCTGGTGATCTTAAAGGCTTGGTTCAAAGGCAGAGCGCTGGGCGAGAACTCCCTCTGGGCTCTTTGATGACACCCAGGGTTAATCCTTCTTCACTGATCCTGTTGTCTCTAGCTCACTGAAGAGTTATGTGGCTG
Source organism: Macaca mulatta (assembly GCF_049350105.2). Taxonomy (NCBI): domain Eukaryota; kingdom Metazoa; phylum Chordata; class Mammalia; order Primates; family Cercopithecidae; genus Macaca; species Macaca mulatta. The sequence continues at coordinate 62,749,109 of NC_133406.1, read as the reverse complement.
ATTCAGAAAGATTCCGTTTATATTCTTAAGCCCTTTCAACAAGGACAAAACTCTTCACTTTCTTTCTTCCTTTCAAACAGAACTAGGGCAACGCCACTAGGCCTTTTGATTTTTAATGTCTCCTTTGTAAAATGCCTATTCAATGGACCTCAAAGGGTGAAAGGGTCTGGTCCAGAGATCAATGCCGAACAGCATACAAGCACACAGTTGGCTATTAAAATTGCTAACAACACATCATTTGGCTCTTTGAGTTTCCCAACGAGGTATGTTACCTACTTTTGAAGGCCTAACGTGTTTCAAATGTAATGGTACTCCTGTCCCTGCATGGTGATGCTGAGCTCTTGAGGTGGGGTCTTTCCAACCCAGGCTCCCAATTCGGGTCACCCCACAGTCACCAGGCAGCTCTACATGCAACTGCCTTATCATAAATGACACCTTGTCAAGGGGTGTCCTGACTGTCTGTGGACTCCTGTGAGTATACTGTCTACCCCATCAGGTGGAAGCTCCAGAGGCTGAGGAACTCTCTCTCCTAGACTCTGTACGTGTTGGAGACTACGAAAGATCCCTAAAGGCCATGGCTGTCTCCCTCATTAGACTGGAGTTCCCTTTGTCTCATCAGTGAGACTAGAAGCTCCCTGCAGGCAGAACTATGCAAGGAGAGCAGGGATTGAGTCCCACCTGCCTCCCCTAATCCTATTGGGAACTGTTTCGTTGGTCCCTCCATCCCTCCACAATGCCATCTGCACCCACAGGCTATCTACCTTGAGTACTTAGGAAAAGTGGTGAGAATGGGGTTTCTGGTTCCTAGATTATCTAAGAGAAAGGGAAGGGCAGAACGTACAGGCCACGTATTTGAGAGTGTATCCAGTCATGATCCCATTTGGATGCTCTGGATGATCCCATTCCAGGTTGATTGTCTCCAGGTTAGGCTGCCGGACTCGGAAACGCCTGGGGGCACTGGGTACTTGGGGAAGGAGGAGAGAGCAGGGGAGATGAGGGGGAGGGGGCAGGGAGGATGAGGAAAACACAAAAAAAACAAAGCACAAGTATGAAGGCATTGACCTCTGGACAACCCCCATGCTGGACACTGCTAAACTGAAGCCAGGGAGAACCATGAGACGACTGGAGCCCATTGCCCCATCCAGGATGCCATTTCCTCCAGGTCTGAAGACAAACATAGCTCAGACTCTGCTTTTTAAGAGAGGAAGAGGTAAATCAGGTTTTCTTCTAGCAACTACCGTGGATTAAGCACACATTAGGCTCTGATTCTGCAAAGACACCTCTAAATTGGGCAGAACCATTCCTTGGTAGACAACCACTTACAGCTGTTTTGTACAGAGGCTGCAGTTCCCTATCCTCAGACAAGGATTCTCATCACTGGGTCCAGGCAGCAGGCCCAGGCTTCTGAGCTGAGAATGTTGGGTTCAGGGTTAAGGAGACAGAAACCCAGGGTGGAACATCCAGAAGAGGTGGGAGGGCGGGAGTGTTAGGGAGAGGCCAATGATGAAAACCAAACCAAGGCAAGGGAAAGACAAGGATAAAGAGAACAAGAGGGAAGAACAGAGGACAGGAGGAAGAGAAGAGGAAAAATGGGGAAAATAAAAATTAAAGGAGGAGGGAGGAGAAATGGAGGAGGACGAAACAGATGCAAAGCAGATAAAAGAAGACTGGCAAGAACAGGGAAATGAACCAGGAACTTTGCAGTCATCTCTTAATTCATGAACTTGAATTTATGTGAAACAAAAAACAGGGGTTTTGACTCCAGGGCCTTGTGAAACCATGGGCCTGCAGAAGGCGGGGCTACACTTGGGTATCCCTCTGCAGAGCCACCGCACACACACACTATCTCAGTGACAGCTTCTTGAGAACATGTGGGGAGAACCGTGAAGGCCTTGGGTGCTGGCAAACAAATCAGATGGCTCCTGGCAGTCAGGATGGACGGCTGCCGGCTGCCTTCTGCCTCGGAAGGTGGTGGGGCGGCCCAGGCGCCCGCCGTGCCCTTGGGGATCAGTCTGCATAGTCCATCTGGAATTATGTCAGCAGACCTCACAGGTCTTCTCTTGAGATACAACCTCCTGGCAGGGCAGGTCACCTTGGTGATGGTGCTCTGGGAATGGCTGTAGAGGCTCAGCTTGCAGGTCATCTGCCCCTGGAGGCCTCGAAGAAGTCGCCTTGTGCCATCCATGCCGAGCCACGCTGGAGTTTCTCCAGGCCCGAGGTGTGTGCCACCCTTCTCCTGCCCCACCCTGAAGAGCTGCAGGCCAGACCTACCTCCTTCCGGGGTGGTGAACTCCTTGGTCTCACTGCGAGGCCCATCACCTCTCCCATTGACCACAACCATCTCCAGCTTGTAGTTACTGTAGGGGAAGAGGCGGGACACCACGCCACGGAGGCGGTCACCAGGGAAGCTGGCTTGCTGTCTCTTCTGAGACACCCACAGGTTCTTCAGCAAGCTGCTCTCCCTCCAGTAGTAGGCCTTCGGGACAGAGGCAGGCTGGTGAGGGGTCAGGCAGGCAGGGCCAGGTTAGTTGTTAGTGGTGGTGGTAGTGACCGGTCTTTCCTTTGCTTGCTACAGCCTCCAAGTCCCAAATGACCTCATCAGTCCTATCCAGGCTGAGGAAGCAGCCTTTTAATCCCCACTCATCAGCCACTCATGAACATGAATTTATATTAAACAAGAAATAAGGGTTTTGGTTCCAATTATTTTCTGATCCATGCCACGTCTTTGGGGAAAGAGCAAGTTGGCCAAACTTACATCTGAGCTGCTCCATCATGAGACTGATTTCCAAGGTGGGTACCAGGTTGCTCAGGGAGTCCGTGCCAGAACCAAAAATAGTGAGCCAAGGGTCCAGGCATGGAAAGCTCCACTCTGTGCTCAAAGACCACATCACCTTGAATTGGATTAGTATGGTTTAGATTGACGGCAGGCAGCAGTTGAAAGGTAACAAGTTACCCCCGGAAGTCTGAACATGAGAAAGGTTGATTTAATCCTTTGAAGTAAAATGATTTCTTTTCATATTGTTGAAAGACCTTTAGGGATGAGACAGTCACATGTCCAAGTCAGTGGGATGCCAGGCTGCATGGTAGCAGAGCTTGGATGGGAAGGGACAGCTATGGAAGATGGTAGTGTTGGAGGGGACAGTGGAATGAGTTTGGGCAACATGAGGTCTTTAATTAGCAGTGGGTAAGAAGCCATAGGTCAGGTGGCCACGCCAGTGTCTCCCAGGCTGCCCGTGGCAAGGTAGGAAGGAGTCCAGACTTAGAGGGGGACCCATGGGGAGCTTTAGCCAGAAAAATCTCTAAGCAAGTAGGTTAAGGGTACAAGTCAACTGTGGGGAAGAGCTCATTCAAGTGTACACATCACATTGCCTTCTTTCCCCTACTGGCCAAATTCATTTCCCAGGAAGAGACTAGCCTCTCTTGCTCTGCCTCCAACTGTCCATCAGCCAACTCTTGATGGCCTCTGAGGCCACAGAAACTGCATTAATCACAGTTACTGCCTCCCTCCCTCACTTTCCAGCCAACTTTTAATTAGTGCTACTCAGAAGGGAGCGCCGTGTATACCCTGGGTGCTCTCTCTCTTCTTCCCATCTGAGCTCACCCTTTTGAAGAGGATGGACGATTGAGCAGAAACTGCTCTCAGGCAGGGAGAAGCCAAGGGCCTTGAAATTCCATATACTGGGTTATCTGGAGTTGGCTGCGACAACAGGGAGGGCATTTGCACGCTTTCAGTGGCTTTGCCTGTTAGTTGTGGCTTAGGAGATAAGGAGCCCAGTAGGGGCCATTGGGATAGGGGAGGGGTGTAGCTCAGCGGTGCCTCAACACTGCTCTGAAGATACATTTTTGCCCACTCATGCATGTATTCCAAACGCAATGTGCTACGCAACACCAACCCCAACCCACCGCCTTTCACGTGATTTTCTGCTGAGCAGAATCTCTCAGCATATCTGCTGGACACATCTGTGTGTGTGTGTGTGTATATATATATTATACATATATAATATATATAATATGCAACTTTTAAAATTTAAATTTAGTGGGTTTTAATTTTAAATCCAGATGTGTGTGTATATAAAATATATCATGTATATAATTTTTTTTCTAGGTATATTTTTGAACATCTAACTCTAGACATTATCTTTTTAAGTCAACCTTGGATTCAATAAATATCCCTAGGATTTCTTTCCAATATCTTATGCCCCACATTTGCTACCCCTGGCCCTGGTTAGTGAGCTGGGTGGTTAGGTGAGTCCAGAGCTGGCTTCCTCACTCGGTACTCTCTGAGCTGGCCCTGGACCGTGTCGGGGTAGACGCGGTTCCACTGAAGGCTGATGGCTGTGCTGTTCATGACTCGGACTTTAACTTCAGTGGGCGCAGCCCTGGGATCTGCAATGTGTCGGGACAGAGAGTTGGTTATACAGGCAGGACTCTAGGGTTGCTTCTGACTTTTTCTCTGCTGGCCTGGACCTGCACTCCACTCAACACTGAGCATTCCATGAGGGCAGGGGCCATGTCTCCTCCATCAGACAGTACTTGAAAAGGTGGTGGGGAAGGCTCAGGACAAAAGGGTGGCAGTCCAGGTGGAAGCGACTCTGCCTACATGTTTAGAGGGCAGTCATTTGCCCCCTCCTGTGCTGGGTAGTTTCCATCTGCCCCTTCATTTCATCCTCCACCCTTCTTCACCCTGCTCCGTGTCCTGGGAGGTTGCCCTCGCTGGACCTTATCAGTGGGGCTCCCATGTTCTCAGGCTGCCAGATGGGTTTAACCAATAGCAGGTGCCAACAGGAGGGCCCCAGGGCAGGAGGAGAGGAAGGGTGGGTACCAATTCCCCTGGGTTCCTCTTTCCTGGGCTACAGGTTGACAGCCTTGTACTCTTCTACCTAAGGCCATGGCTCCTGAGGGTGGTCCTTGCAAGGCTGTGGACTCATCTATCCCCGTCCATGGAGGCTCAGAGTGGTATAATGGCTTCCTACTGCTGCCAGCCTTTAAGGTGGATCACATATCTTGCCATTTTCCCTCTAACTCTGTCCACACGTGATAAATAGTACCTTCTGAGAGTGCATCTGTTTCCTGGCAGGAAACATTACCCACAGGTTGAAGATGCCCTAATCTAGTTCAGGAAGTGATTCTGACCCTGCGACTCCCTGGAAAGGGAAGCCCTCTCCCTCCCCTATAACTGATTCTTGTCCCTGTTTTCTCCACTCTGCTGCAAAAGCAGCTCTGCCTCGTCCCCTCTAATCCATCAGAGCATGGGCCGCAGGGTAGGAGCATGCAATGGAAACTGTGGGCTGGTCCATGGAATCCATGACCAGATGCCACCCTTTCTGCACTTACCATCCAGTAGTACCACTGGGCTCCTGTCTGAAGTGCCCGCCACCATGGAGGTGAGGAGTGGGATGGACAGAGGACCTGCTGACCCTCTTTGCTCATCTCCCTTATGAGTCCAATCCATAATCACCTCTGGGAAAGTGGGGCCCAGGGCCCACCCCTGCCTTCTTCCATCTCACTGTTAGGAACGCCACGGGCCCTACTCTTGACGGCTCCTTCTAAATTCCCCCCACCCAAGACTGTCCCTCCTCCCTTCCTTCTGCCCACTCCATCCACCTACATGATCTCTTCTTCCATCAGACCCAGACCCAACAGGGCGCAAAGGCCCTCAGCCAGGAGGGGACTCCCTGACATCCCTGCTTTGTTTAGCAGCCTACGGGACTGATGTGCTGGGGACAGCGAGGCCACCATTGTCTGGGAAGCCAGGCATATATGTCCCTGTATATGACCAGAATCTTGTTGTTTTACCAGAGGCCAGCCCCCAAAGACCTTCTCTTTCTGTGCTCAGTTCCCAGGGCTGGGAGCCGCAGCGGGAGCACCAGCAGGGGCTGGTTGGGGCGCTCCTGTCTGGTGCTGAGGAGGCCTCCCAATCCCTCAAGCCTTCCCTGGGGGAACCTCTGGCCTGCCGCCCTGCTTCCTGTGGAGGTGTCTAATCATACCTCTTTAGGATGGGTAGTCTTGACGTTTTTCTTGGTACTAGCATGGCTCAGCAGTAAGGCACACTGCCAGGGGATTGGAAGACCTGAGCTCTGTTCTCAAGACAGATGTTGACGACTATGGAACACTGCTGAGGGTTTTCCATTTTCTGGGCCTCAGTTTTCACATCTGTGAAATGACAGCTCTGGACTGGGTGATGACATTCAGTAATTCCAACTATGTTCGGATGATGATATTTCCACGCCTGACATGACTGGGTGCCTGTCTGCTCTAGGTCACTACAGGACATTTCTCCTTCCCGAGAACTGGCTGTCTTCCCATACCCACCCCAGGTTTCTTGGCCTGTCAGCATGGCCTTGTGCGACCTAGCCACAAGGGTCCTGGCAGGGGGATGGGGAGGAGACTACTCACAATCTTCTCCGGAGTAACCGATGACAGATTCTGGCTCCGGACCCTTCCCGAAGTCATTTTCAGCCTGGACTCGGATCTCATAAGGTACGTAGACCGGGGTCTGCCCCACCACGTAGCGAGAGCCCCACACTGTGACGTTGTTCCAGGCCTCTCGAGTCTCTCTCCGCCTCCACTTGACAATGTAGCGTAGGTTGGGGCCAAAGGCCGAGGTGGCATTCATGGGCTGGGCAGAGGGACAGACAGGCTGGGGAGGCTGCCGGAGAGGGGCCCAGATCCACCCACAGCTTGTCCTCTCTTGCTGTGCCAGGCATCCCTTCCAGATATGCCCAACACTGGCCCGCCCCCTTGCAGGGTAGGGGAGACCACATCCCCCACCCCAGTGAGTCCCCCAAAAGGCGAAGGTCCTGTGAACCCAGCAGCATGCAGATTTTCTGTGACAAAGGCTTCGCCTGAGACCCAGTTACTCTGACTCTGAGAGCCACCCACATTTGCAGGTGCAAAGGTTTTATTTTCAACAAAACACCTTCCTGTGACAGGAGCAACAATAAATCAAAATATAGACAATAAGGTAAACTTCTCCAAAGTCAGAGGAAATGAGTTGTGATTAACCACAGCATGGCTCCTGCTAATGAACTCAAAATTCCAGAATGGATTTTAGTTCTACCAAATTTGTGTGTGTCTGTCCTGTCCTTCCCAAGAGGTCAGAGTTCTTTAAGCATGAGTGTGATTCTGCTCTTTATTTTCTAAGGGCCTGTCCCAGGAGTCAGTCCCTTGGGAGCCTGCTATACAGAGCCATAGACCAGGGTCCTGCATCTGGGCTCAGTCCAGCTGCTGTTGCCCTGTTTGGCCAAGGCTGCTGTGGGAGCAGCCTTCAGAAAGACAGGGAAGGTCATGATCCCAAACACTGCATCTCCCTGTTTCCATTACTTGTGGCAGAAGTTCAGAAATGTTAATATTTCAGTGGCTGTGTTTGCATTCTCAGACTGGGAAGTGGTTTGGGAAAAAAGTCGTTTTGAGACCACGTACTCCAACTTCGGTTTGGAAAATGTAGTCAGTGAGCCGGCATAAAGATGGGATTTTATAAGACCTGAGGGAGTCTTTGGAATGACCCACTCCATTCTCTGACCAAAAGAAAGCCTGTACTGGACACATCTCAGATGTTGGTCTCTCCTCAGCTCCCACAAATCTCCAGTGAAAGGGCCCTAGAACACACCAAAACTTGGTTTGGTGTTGTGCTTAGATGTTTTCTAAAGTCTAACCCCAGTCCCTCCTCCTTCAAGAGAAGTCCGCTTGATTTTGCTGCATCCTCTAGGCGTTTGGCTAGACTGGCAGTCGGTGGACCCTGGTCCCCTCTGCTCTCGTCTCCTCTCTGAAATCTTATGCTTAGACATTTGTCCTGTTTGGTTTCTAGATGCCCAACTCAGAGAGGAGCTTGGTTTCTCAAAGAAGAATGGCCACCAAGACCAGCCAGAGAGTCTGAACCGCATCGTGGCCTCGTAGTGTTGGGGCATCAAGGCAGAGGGGCTCCTGGTGCCTGCGGCAAGGGGAGCTGCTCCATCGGGGCTGGGAGGGCCTCTTACCGTCCATGTGATCTCCATGTTGTTCTTTCTGGTCCCCTCTCCCTTCACGTCACCAGGATTGGACTCGGGGGCTGGAACCCAAACGGACACAGGTTCAAGTCCAATTTGTGCCTTACCAGGGCAAGGTAAGGAACCTTCCTCCGTCCCACCTGATGGGTCTGTTCTACGCTCCGAGTTTCTTCAGCATCTATGTACACGCTGGGTCTAGTGTGTAAATGAACTTACTCTGTGCATGATGTGCCTTCTGAGCTGAGATTTAAACTCCCAGAGCAGGGCTAATTTCTTGTGAATTTTAATCCTCTACCAGACAGCATTTATCATAAGGCTTTCCACACTGTGGGTGGTCAGTAAGCCAACTCAGTGTGGATTAGCTCCTTTGTGGATTATCCACTAAATGTGTTTCATACCAGACTGGCTTATCCCTGGCATTTAACATTTTTTTGGGGGGCAGCATCTCCACCCCCTATGAGCTGGTGTGATTTCAGAAATCCAAATACTACCCAAGAGTGTTAGGAAAAGAAATCTGATGTAATACCAATTTATATATTTCTCACACTGAATTATGTATTTCTGCTGTACCTCTTTGCCATAGCTCTCCCCTTTAAAGCAGATAATCAAGAATTACTAATAATAAAACTGGAAGTTAGCATTTATCATGTGCTTACTACATGCCAGGCATCATGGTAAGTACCTGAAACACATTCTCACATGTTCACAACAGCTCTGTGATGTAGGTGTTAGTACTCTCTGCTTTACAGATGAGGAGGCCAGGCCTTGGAGAAGTAACCTAAGCTCACATGGCTGGGGATGGGGGGAACTCAGTGTGAGTTTGGGGTGCAGAGTTTTGGAGCCTCCTCTGGCAGCCCTGGGGTACTCACGTGCTCCACTGGTTCGGTAGCGCTCGGACGGGAGGCTGGGGTGGCTGCTCCCAACCTCGTTGACGGCAATGACACGGAACTGGTAGTTGACATACGGGGACAGCCGGAGGACGGCTGAGTTAACGCTGCCGGGGTACTTGGAATGGTCATGCCAGACCCCGGGTTGGAACTGGTCTTCTTCAAACTGGACAACGTAGTCTGAGTGGGCAAGGAAAACAGAGCTGTTTCGGGAGCTCAGTTAGGAGTGGTCTTCTTTAAAAGCACTTCCTCCTTGGCTTCCGTTGATCTTTATAATCTCTCTCGCACAAAGGCACAGGGAGAATTCTTCCCAAGGCTCAGGAAGAGACACCAAGGCCTCTGTACATTCTGAGGATAGCCCAGGGCACACATCAAGTGAGGCAGAAGTGGGACTGGAAACCAGGAAAGGCCTTCGGTTTAAGGGCGTTACCATCCCTCTTTTCCAGCTTTGGAGCACAGGGCCCCTGAGCTACCTGTGATGGGGCTGTTGTTATCGTCCCCAGGGATCCAGGTCAGCCGCACGCTCCTCTCGGCCAGGTCGGTCAGCTCCAGGTCCCGGGGCCGGTCTGGCCGTCCTGGTGGCAGAAGAAGACACCACGCAGGGCTCCTGAGTTAGAGCAGGTCCACCCTTGTGACGGTCCTAGCCCTGGACAGCTCCCTGATGGGTTTAGGTCTACGCTACCAGCCGGATCCAACCCCAGCCTGCCCTGAGGGGTGAACACCGGGACCACTCCCTTCCCACAGGGGCCCAAGGAAAAACAAAGAGGAGACTCCTGAAATCCCAGCTCCCCAAGAAGAATATCAATGGGTGTGGAACAAGGAATAAAGGGGATTATGCAGGGCACAGAGAGAACTGGGACCAATGCCATCCCGTCTCGGTGGATCTTCTGAGAGTGCAAGCATTCAGGAATGCCACCCATCATCAGACCCACGCTCACAGCACTTAGGAAGGCTGATGAGGGAGTGTGGGATTCTGTCCCATTTTCTCACAATAATTGGCCTCTACTCTGTGTGCCAACGCTCTGAGTAGATGGGAGCCCAGGAGAGGGCTTAGCCTGCTGAACAGGGCAGATAGGTTAGAGGAGTGGGGGCAACAAAGAGAGGGGACCAGACCAGGGAGGAGATGGAGACTTGGTCTCAGAATTTCCCCGATGGACAGCAGGACAGAGGGGCCCAGCAGGTTTGCAAACAGGGGTGAGGGCAGCACCTTTTTGGGGGCACGAATCTCACTGGGACTGCTTTAGTGGGTTTAAGTGCCATCCTGGCCTGGGATAAAGACATCCGGTGACTGAGTGGTAGGGATAGGCAAGATTTTCTCTCCATCTTGACTCCCTGAACCAGATTTCTATCTTTCAGATGGTCACTATAAGGACCTGGAAGGCAAGTCCCACAGGCCCATGTTCGTGTGTGTGTGGCATGTGTGCGTAGATTATAAATGGATAGAAAGCAGCAGATGCAGGGAGGCTGAACAACGAGTTTCCAGGTGATGTGAAGGGAGCAGGCTTTCGCATTCCCTGCAAACAGGACCTGAAAGACTGCTGGGAGGACAGGCCACCCTGAGGGAGCAGTGAGTGTGGCTAGAGGCAAGGGATGGGGTGAAACAGCAGCCGAGAACTTCCGAGCTCACCCTGTAGGGAGCAGGAAGCCCAGCATAGGGCTGTGCCCTGGGCTTGGGGAGGTGGATGTGGGCAACTGAAAGGAGGTCCCATGTAGCCAGGAGTGCTGCCCACAAACCTATACACTGTCACCCTTTCCCAAAGCGGCTTCCTTCTCCTAGATTCCACACCCGGGGTGCCAAGAGAGGGCACTGGCAGGGGACTGTGATTAGTGGGAATTACCTTTGGGCAGGGCAGCCAAACGGTTAGTTGGAGTGGCCTGATCAGCTGCAAAGGTAAGACGGGTTATCCAGGTTAGCAGGTTATCCAGGGTTAAAGGTGTTCTAGAAGGATGGGGGTAGGCAGCTGAGGCTTAGACAGCTGCCCCTGGGCTGAGGTGTTCTAGGCAGGGCTTTCCCTGTCCTTCCATGGGGAATCCCCTACCCTTATAGAGGCCATCTGTGTTTCCTCCACATCTGGGGGCTGCACCTCTGTTTCCTTCCCATCCCAATGTGACTCTCGTGCCTGGGCCCACGCTCCCTGCAACTGTGCCTCTCCACTGCACCAACGCTAGTGGCAGTAGGGCACCCACAGGGAGGCAGAGGTGACAGAGGACCTGCTTCCCTGGAAGGGAGAGGCCTCCTTCCTCTTGGTTTGGGTTAGCTTAGTATTTACAGTCCAGCCTGGGTGCCGGCCAGGAAGACACGGCATCATCTTGCTCAGTGCATAGCACACGATGAAATGCCACCAAAACCCAGGAATGGGGCGGGAGGGAAAGGAAGGCTGGCGGAGGTCATTGGAAGCACAAACACAAACTCAGTCTTGCTTTAAGGATGGATTGTTTTAATTGACTTAGTGGTGGAGTTAGCTGTAAGGAAGGTACAATGATCACAACAAGAAACCCTTCTCCACTTTCTCCGTATCACTCAGGTCCCTTTCAGTTGAGACGTGGAGAAGTCACACTCCACTCAGGAGGTAACCTGTCCTGCACAGCTTGTTCTGAAACTGGCAGCTCCCTAACCCTGACATCAAAAGGCAAGAAGAGATCACCACGCCTGACCTGCCCACTTGACTGCAGGCATTGCCCTCAGAACTGTCCTGGGCCACTGCCTCTCTGGCTGCTGGGGAGGGGGTGGGGCTGGTCAGTGCCAGGGTGAGCAGCGGCAGTTACCTAGCACAGTGAGGTAGGCCTTGGCCAGGTCTTGGTCTAGCTCGGTGCTGGCAACACACGTGTAACTGCCCTGGTCCCGCTCTGCCACACCAAAGATGGTCAGGGAGTCATCTTCCTTCTTCATCCTACAAAGGTACCAAAGAAGGGTTCGGAGGAGAGGTTAGGGGAGTGCTCAGGGCTGCCCACTGCTTTCTCCCCAGAGGGGGCTCTCGAGTCAGGAGGGCAAGGGAAGTTCCTTCTGGGGGATATGAGGCTCCCTCTCAATGCTTTGACAGAGGCCAGGTCTTCACGGTCACCTGGAGCATTCATCATACTTAATGGAGGGGAACAGAGAGTGAGTGGAGCTCAAGTGGCCGTGAATCACGTTTTTCACCTTCCAATGCCATACGTGTGCCTGCCCCTGTGCCTTTACTGTGCTGTGCCCCCCTCCCAGGTTAGGGCACCATGAGGCCCATGACCCCAAAGGCAGGTTGGTATTCCTTCTCTTCTCATACTTATAGCTTTATCTGTCTTCAGCCCAGAGTTGTCTCCTCTGCACCCAGGCTCAGGCCAGCCTGACCCCTAGCTCCTCGGAACTGTCTCCCATAGAGAGGGGAGGCCGCAGAGCAGGATGGGGCTGTAGAGCTGTCAGCACCGAGTGCCAGAAGGTTTGCAGAGGGGGACACCCTCTGCAAAGAGTCAAATGATGGCTAGAAACCACTGGTACCATGTCCAACTGCAGGGCCCTGCACAATTTTGCTCCCCCGAGATGGAAGAAGGTAAAGCAAAGTGAGCCCTGGGGAGGGAGGCTTGGAACAGCGGTTCTCAACCCTGATGCACACTGGAACCCCCAGGGGGACTTTTAAACACCGCCAGTGTCCTAAGTCCTACCCTACACCAGTGAAATCAGGATCTGAGGAGAGGGGCAGGCATGGGTGTAGTAAAAGCATTCCAGCTTCAGTCTGAGAACTGAGAGCTGGCTCAGATCAACCCTGCCCTCTGCTGAAGGTTAGGGGTACTGCAAATAGGGCTGAAAGGCTGGAGCCTGGGATGCAGAGGAGGAGCAAAAGAGAAGACAAAAAGGAAAGGGAAAAGAGGAGGAGTGAGGGGAGAGAGGGAGAGAAGTGAAGAGATTGAAAAAAGGGAGAGAGAGGAGGTGTAGGAGAGAGAAGCAGGGAGCTGGTGGGAGAGAGGGAGGTTGTGCAGGGTTGGGGAGGGGGTCTCCCCTGAAGTGGGGGAGTCGCCAAGGCCATCACCCCCTCTGCAGTAGCTCCTTGGTGACATGCATGACACGGGTTCCCTGTCCCTGTGTTCTTCCATGTGTCACCAACAGCAAGAAAAAGAAAATGTGCCTCAGACTAGCACTAGGAAGCGGGAAGGGAGGAAGAGAAACCTGTTTCCAATATAGAGCGGCTCGTCATCCTTCAGCCAGGAGACGGTGAGTTTCAGGGAGGGGTCATGCTTCACCCGACACTCCAGCTGCACCGTGGTGCCCCTTTTGGCCACCTGGTCCTCAGGCATCCGGTAGATCCTGGTGGGGTCTGTGGAGAAGCCCAGAGCACTCGCCACTGGCCTGTTCTCTGCCCAGCATCCCCATGCGGCCACACAATGGCATATGCCTGCCCTCGAGGCCTCGGGCCAACTATGGAGCGGGGCACAAACAGTATGCTGTGGTATGAATGGAGCAGAGTTCTGGGTGGGTAATCCCAAAAGCAGGTAATGCCCCAAATCCTCTCCATCTGGCTCAGGAATATATGATATAATTTCTGGGGTGGTAGTGGGGAGTTGCTGTGAGCAGAAGGTTTCCCTTCCCTAATTCTCTTTGGACCACATGGATCCTAAATGGACTCCACAGGTGCACACTGGGGAGCCCATTCCAAGTTAAAGATAGGTGTGGTGCATTTTCAACGTGAATATTGCATGTGGATGACTGCGAGCAGGGCCTCCTCGCCCGTTTCCAAACTCCCACTGGCGAACCCTCTCCTTTACCTTTGACCTCCAGGCGGACTTGGTTTTCAGCTTTGCCCAGGATGTTGGTGGCGACACAGGTGTAGATGCCTTGGTCCTCTTTGCGGATCATCTTAATTTCCAGACTGCCATTCTCATAAACATGGTAGTTGCCACCATCCAGGTTGCTTCCTTGCCCATTCTTAAACCTCACAACAGAGCAGCAGAACACACAGCATCCTGAGACAGGACCAGCCCAAGGGCAGGGGCAGCAGCCAATCAAGAGAGACTGTGGGGGCTGTGGAAGGAGCCCCATGCTAGGAGTCTGGAGCCCTGAGCCTCAGAGGGTCTGCCTCTAACCACCAGGTGGCCCTGGCAAGCCTCCATCCCTCTCTAGATCTCGGTTTCCCATTCTGTACAATGAGGGGGTTGATCCAGATGATCTGCCAACTTCCTCCCAGCTTTGACTCTTTAAGATTCCTAGGTCTTGCTGAACACCTACTATGGGCCAGATGGGAAGGAGAAGATGAGACAAGTGACTCCTGCTGTGGAAGGCCTGGTCTCCTGGAACTTACCATCGCAGAGTGGGGATGGGAGACCCAAAGAAGGGGCAGTCCAGCCGCGTCCGGTTGTAAAGAATCACTCGAATGAGCTGGTTCCGAGGCGACAGCATCCGAGGCGGCACATCTGAAATTCCCAGACAACCGATCTCGAGTACTGAGTCTAACTCTTCCATTTCTTCCCCCTCAGTCTCACCTCTGCATGCCTTCTACTTACAGCAGCTTCCCAAGCACTGAGGCACCTTCCCCTATCAAACTTCCCTCCTTCAGGAAGCCCCTAGGGATGAGGTGGGGAAGAAGAAGCTTACTCCTTCCAGTGCCCTCAACCTACCCTACATTGAAATCCAGCTTTTGCAAAGGGTCTCCCCAAATTATCCAGCAGGTTATATAGCTGCCCCACCACAGCCCTAAGGCATTTCCTAGCTACCCCTCCCACCACCCTCTCCCTGCCCAAGGGGTGTAGCAAATATACTCGGAACCATTTCCCACCGTGAGATCCAGCTGCAAACCCAGGGGAAGTCGACATGGATACAGCAAGGAGATGGGACAGTCCCACTCTATCTCATCAGGGGAGGCAGAAGACTAAGATTGACTGCTCTGATGGAATTAACTGTCTGCTTATCCAGCTTTGTGAATTTTAAGTCCTCCATCCCTCTTACAAAATTTTTCCCGTCTCCATGTTTCCACTCTCCACCATCTTCTTACCTCACCCAGCTTGGCCAATCCCCGGAGAAGGAAGTGTGCCCCATGACATAACCAAGCCCAGGGGAGACTGCACAGTAGTGGGGAGGAGGGGGAGACAGGCTGCGAAGGGCACACTCACCCAGCACACTGACAAAGGCGTTGGCCAGCAGGTAGCCATGCTCGTTGGAGGTGTTGCACTGGTACACGGCCCTGCTGCTGATCTGGGTGTCCCGGAAGATGATGGTGTCTCCGGCCACCTCACGGTTTGGGTTCGGTGGTGCCGCTACAGACAAGAAAGAGATGTTCCTCATGAGAGATAGGAAGGGCAGGGTGAAGGGCACTTGGGGCTCTGGCCAGGGCTCCCAGGAACAACTGGGGTGCTGTGGGGAGCACCAGATGACAGGGCTTCTGGCCTCGCCACTGCTGGGCTGTGTGTGACCTTCAGCCCTTCTCTGAACCTGTGGGGTTTATTTCTAATCTAGTCTAGAGTATGGAATATGAATTCTTGTTCAACCTACATACCCATTGGGCAGGTGTGGTTGAAAGCATTAGCTTTGGAAACAGAAAGCAGTTTGGGTTCTAACCACATCACTTACTACCAGCATCACTCAATCTCTGTGAGCTTCAGTTTCCTTGTCTGCAGAATGGGAATAACAGATCACCTCTTGGGGTTTTTGTGAAGATAACCTGAGATTTTATGCATGTACAAAGTGATGAACAGAAGGTCTAACACATACTGTTATTACCATTTGAATCAAGTGTGCATATATTTAAATGTGTTTTGAAAAGGACAAAGCAATATACAATAGACAGAACCTACCACCCTCCCATCCTCTAAAGAGAGCATGCTCCAAACATTCACAAAGTTAAACCCATAAGCCAAAGCCTCTTGAAAATGGCGTGAGTCCTTATATTTGCCTAAGCTCACAGCTCCTCCCCAAAAATGGGTCCTAAACTGAGAGAGGATATTCTTGCCCACAGTTCTAGTGCTGCTGGCTTGGGATGCAGAGAGCAGAGGCTGGAGAGGGCTAGGGTCTTTGTTCTGCCCACACTTCACTCTGGGATCTGGGGTAAATCAACAAACCTTTCCGGGCCTCATTTCCTTCATCTGTAAGATGGGAAGAATCACTTCTACTTTCCCCTACTCTAAGGAAGGCTAAGATAAGAGAACAACGATGAGGTGTAAAACCAAAGAATTGCCACTTTTCTCATCTTTAACCACTAGAAAGTGACTTTCTTCCTAAGATTTCTGGACTAGGAAGCTGATGACTTAGCTTACAAAACGCATTCAAGATCACTCAGACCTGCAGGGGAAGTCAGCGGAGGATGCAGGAGTCGCCCTGCAGGCGCCACTCCACAGATAGCCAGTCTGAGCCCAGAACCGGGGAATCAGCAGATGGGAAAGGAAGACAAGGTTAGCATTCTTATCATCCATGCCGGGGTCACCAGTCAGTGAAAAGGGGCCAAGGAAGGCAGTGCCAGCAACTTGTACATCTCCTTGCCTGGCAAATTCTCGTGCAACCAATTTTCTTCCCAGTCACTCCCCTTACATGTTCCCTGGGGAGAGTGACAGGTGACCTTTCCAGGGCTGAGGCTCAGTTGCAAGTCCTGGGCTGCCTTTATTGAATGGTGCTATAAAGTTTAGCACAATTGCCTGCCTTACCCCCAAAGTCCTATTAAGATGGAGAGAACTGCAGAAGGCAGGCAGTGTTCATATCTCTGCTTGTAGCTGGGGGAGTAACATTTGCTGGGGATAACTAGGTTCAGTACTAGCTGGTGCAGTTGTATTGCAGACTCACGGCAACCCAGAGCTTCACCACTTCTTAGCCATGCGATTTTGGACAACTCACTGCACTGACGAGAACCTTATTTCCTCACCTTAAATGTTTGAGAGTAAGCAACAACAGGGGTGCAGCATCTAGCACAGAATGTGGCACACAATAAATATCTAAAAAGGTAAATTCTTACCCTCTCCTCTACCTGTGTCCCCCCTTCTCCACTTGCTTCTACCAGCTGCTGTTCTTGAGTTAGATTCTGAGTTCTTGCCATCTGCGTTTTCCCCATTTGGCTGACACCATTGTTTACATTTCCTCTGACCACTTAGAGAAAGTAAGGACAGGACATTTTGAAAAGTAAATGCAATCAGAGAGTCTATGACGTGAAAACTTGACCAAGGCCACTGATTATAAGGGGCCTTGGAGTCATCTACTCCACCCACCTTGGCAGGACTAAATGTCCCCAAAGTCTAAGCTTACTCAATAAACTGCACCTGTGCATCTGCTCTTCTGGGGCAGTTCTTCCTCATATCTAACCATAATATTTCACATCATTGTACAACCCTGCTTCTTCTTTTGCCCTCAGCAGAGAGCAGAACTTGAGTAACCAACAATGGGGTTACTGAACTCTCCTCTACCTTCCAAGCCCCAGCTGTCACTCAGAGCCCAACTTCCAAGAGATGCAGCCACAGTCCCCAGGTCATCAACTGGGCTTCTTCAGGGGAAGAAAGCAGAGATTTAAAAAACCCCAAGACAGCAGAAATCCCTTAAGCATGGGAATATGACCACAGAGTTCCAGGCTTCCTGTTCTGTAACACAAAGAGAGGGTAGGTTTCTCGGGATGTCCAAAAAGATGGGCAACTGAGAAGCAGCCACCAGTGGGCTTCTCTTTTCCTGAACTTCTAGTGTGACCAACGCTGGCACAGTGACAGGAATCTGAAGCCTTTGATAGGAGAGAGATGAGAGTCAGATAGGACAACAGCTCACTACTTACATTGCAAAGGTTCCCCATTCACCATCCACTGGACAGTGGGTTTGGGGTTTCCATTGGCTCGACACACCAGTCTCCCATCCTCGCCAGGAGCCAGGATAAGGTTCTTGGGTTCATCCAGCCAGTAGGGAGCAGCTGGAAGACAAGACATGCACAGGCAGGGGAGTTAGATGGCATGGGACAGGCACAAGAAACCAAGCAGTCTCCCTCTAGTGTGGCAGGAGCCCCTGAGTCCCAGCACCAGGCACTCACCACCTGCCCCAGGGCTTGTCCTCACAGGGATAACTTGGCCCAGCCTGTATCTGGCTGGCTTGGCTGCACAGATGCTGATCTGTCTATTTTGAGTTCACAGAACAATAGTTCTAAACTGGGGCTGCTCATTAGAATCCCCTGAAGAGCTTTTTTAAAAAAAGGGATGCTAGGACCTGTCTCAGACCTACTAAATCAGAATCCTCACAGGAGGCCTGGGTGCAAATGCTTTCCGAGGTCACTAGTGTCTGCGGTGTGCATCCGATGGCTCCACTGCCAGGGAAGGTGGTAAAGCGGGCACCGTGCTGGTCCCTCTGGATCTGTGTTTTGCAAGATCAGACCCTTTAGGAAAAGTCTTATATTCATGCCTTTATGCATGGAACTTTGGTTAGAGTAGTTTTTTTTTTTTTTTTAGATGGAGTCTCGCTCTGTCTCCCAGGCTGGAGTGCAGGGGCGTGATCTCGGCTCACCGCAACCTCCGCCTCCCAGGTTCAAGCAATTCTCCTGCCTCAGTCTTCCGAGTAGCTGGGATTACAGGCACGCCCTACCATGCCCAGCTAATTTTTGTAATTTTAGTAGAGATGGGGTTTCACCATGTTGGCCAGGATGGTCTCGATCTCCTGACCTCGTAATCTGCCCGCCTCGGCCTCCCAAAGTGCTGGGATTACAGATGCGAGGCACCGCGCCTGGCTAGAGCAGTTCTTAGCTGGCCACCTCATTCAATTGATTGGACAATTTTGTGAATATGTGGAAATGTGGGTTTTTCTGAGAAGTGAGCCTTTCAGATCAGATTCTTAAAGATCTTGATACCCAACCCCCACCCCCTAAAGTCTAAGAACTCCCTAATTTGTGTATGGTGCTGAAACCAAGGTCACAAGATCAATCGACCATGTGCTAAGAAAGTTCCTGTACTCTGGTCTCGGACATCATCATCTCAACCATCCGTGCAGTCCCAGGCCAAACAGTGACCAGTGCAGCCTGCCACACATGGCTGGGACCCATGGCGACATGCGCTCTGGTGCCTGCAATCACTCTTTGCTTTGGGGGTTAGGAAGGGATTTTAAAAAATAATTTTGACCATAAGCACTCCCCAGTTTTAAAAAGCAGCACAGCATCATGCACAGGTACACAGACAGCACGTGCTCACGCGACACATCACAAACGGGAATGCAAAACGAAAGGAAAAAAGAAGGCTCTGGGAATGATTCAAATGGGCCGTGGGAGGAAATTCACCTGCTGAGGGAGCGCTGGCACCAAGGAGAGGTGGGTGATGGTCAGGGTGGATCTCCTTCCCTTAACACCCTCTGCCCCATGCACGGGCATGCACACACCCTCTCACGTCCAGTGAGTGACACCATCCATAGCAGATCGCCATAGCCACTGGCCAGTGGGCTGGAAGTCTCCCCCACTCACTCTGTCCCCAACCACCCTCAGAGGGAAGGGTGGGCATGGTGTTCAGGGTTGGCAAAATAATCAGAATGAGAAATACACACAACGTACCCTTTACTCTCACCGAGATCGTGTGCCGGATGCTGCCCATCTTGTTGGAGGCCAGGCAGAAATATTCCCCGGAGTCTTCCTCGGAGACATTGGTGATACGCAGGGCCTTATTAAAGTTCTCAAACTTGGCCTTGTCAGATGGGAGGTCCCCACCTTTCTTGTACCATGCGATGTCTGGTGTCGGGCTAGGAGAGGCGCCAAGCAGGAAACAAAGAAGTTATCACTAAACATGGCCCTTCTCCTCTTCTATAGAGCTGGGGACACCCAGGTGGCCTAAAAGTATACTTGGGCCCAGGGGATGCATGTCCTCTAAGAGCTGATCTTTCCTGTACAGAGGAGGATGCTCAGCCACAGAGAACCTGAAGGTTTAGCTAACGTCCCGCGAGATTCTAACGCATATACGGGATGCCTAATCACCTTTCCTCATTATCCAAAACAGAGATGGCCAGAATGGGATGGAGATGACTATGGTTTGCAACACCCTGCTTACTAGGGCCTGTTTGCTTCTCTTTACGCTGTGCTACTGGTATGCACTAAATGTGGCATTAACAAGATCATGAACAAGCTCCTATCCCCATCCTCCTGGAGGGTGGTTAGAAGAGGGGCTGCAAACTGCACATACACCCCGGAGGCGATGCATTCCAGCAGGAGGTCCATGCCACGAAGCACCATCTGGCTGCTCGCAGTGCCCTGGGGATACATGAAGCTGGGTGTTCTTTCTGCAACTCCTCGGGCTGAAACAGGAGAGAACAAACTCCTGTGAGCCTCCTTCCAGAAGGCAGACCCCGCTAGGCCAACGCTGTCAGGCTAGAAAGAAATGGCATCACCGCCCCTGCCGGATCCTCCCAGCTGAAACCACCCCAAGGACTTGGGCCTCATTAAGTGAGGTGTGTTAGGAAGCTCAGGGCTCCTTAGCCCCACCAGCATGAGGGAGAGGAGCTCTAGGTTCTGAAAGGATCTGCCCGGAGGAGCCCAGCTTCCCTCAGGTTCAGGGAATCTCCCCTTCCCTGAAACGGGGAGGGGCTGTCTGAGCAGTGCGAGATCTACTCCCGAGCAGCTTGTGTTGGGATCCCAGAGGCCACTGTGTGGCCCCCAGAGCAGGCCATCTCAGCAGCGGTCCTTCTCCCCAGGCAGGGATCTGGAAGCAGAGAAGGCATGTACTGGGGCCACAGGACAGACAACCTGCTCTTTGGGACCCTGAAAACAAAGTGCTGGGATGGAGTCACAAAGCCTGCACAAACAATCAGAAATGCAGGGGGAGTTATTAATGGCTTAGCAAAGACATGGAGAGAATTAATGAGCAGAGATGACAGGAAATCACTCTGGGGCCAAGACCATTCTGCCTCCTCACTAATGACTTGGGAAGACGGCTGGGGAGGGGAATAGTAATTACATGTGAGTTGCTCAGGGAGAGGGTGAGAGAAAAGTGGCTGCCAAGTTGGAGGAGGTGATCTATAATTCAACTAGGCCGGAACAGTCATGGGTCTGAAATCAATGAGATTCATACTGGTCTTGAAGGCCAGGTGGCTCGCAGAGATTGGCATTTTCAGGATGGTTGTTTCTCTGTAGAAGGGTTGTGCCAGCATGGATCCACCCATGACAGAGTGAATCCCACCTTCCCCGAGCCTCAACTCTTCCCCCAGAGCTCTTCGTATAGCTGTAGGGGAATGGGTAAGATGGAAGGCAAAAGAATAAGAATTTTCCATCCGGAAACCCCAAGGCAAAAGGGAAACTGGAGGAAGTACCCCCTGGCCAAGGTGTACGATCATACACAAGAATGGCTAAAAACAAAAATAGAAGCTGAGTCCACCCATGGGTTTAACGGAGTCTTAGACTCAGCTGGACAAGGGAGAGGTGGAGGGAAGGCAGGGCTGCCAGGAGCTGGGAGGCCTCAGAGACGCCTGGGGTGAGGATGAAGACGGTTGTCCAGGGTTTAATGGGTGAATGGGTGCTGGTAGAGTGAGGACAGAGTGCGGGGGCACTTTATCCCCATGTAACTGGCGCTTCCTAAAGGAGCTTGCTGGGTTTGCTGGGGCCTGGCTGCACCAGTGGGGCTCCTGTTCTGGGGCACTCAACTCTCTCCCTTGGTACCAGTGGAGTGCAATTCATAGAGTTTGCTTCTATTTTATCTTTTTGTCAAAAGAAGAAAGGATGAAACATGTGCAGAGGGTAACTAGGCTGATGGTACAATACACAGTATACAGCAAATGCTCAACAAAGGTTTATGAGGGGAATGGACTGAAGGGGAAGAAGAGAACAAAAAATAAGGCAGCAATTTAACTCATATTATTTCTCTTTCTGTAGATGCCTCATCTGTCCCACCAGCACACACATTACAATAGTGACTACTGAAGGGGTTAATCCATTATGTGGTTAATTGGTTATCATCTATATCTATAACTCTTGTAGCATCCAATTCTCAGTACCAAGGAAGCCTGACACCAACAGCTTCCTCCCGCCCACCGTCACGGAATCCCCAAAACAACCAAGACACAGGGGCACTATGAGGAAAGGAGATTCTAGGGCAGAAGGCTCTGTTGTCAGGTTGGTGAATCCGTCGAGAGCTGGGAACCCTGGGATTATGTGGAAGAGATCCCAGCTCAGTCATCATACTCCTTCCACACCGGGACGAAATCTGCAGAAACTAATCTGTGACCCTATGGACATTTAATTTACACCATAACATGTGACACCACGAGCACACACAACCCAGCAAAGCAATAATGATGGGAAGGAGGAAAATTTAGCACAGAGTCCCGCTGTGGGTGCCTTGACATGCTGTAACTGTCACTATAAAAAGGTTATAGCAATATTGCATTTGTAGGATGTGGGCTAGCAACAATAGAATTACCCTAAAGAAGGAGAAGCTACTGGAAAAAAGCCAAAGTTCAAAAAAAGGGAAGAGCATCCTAAAAGCCAGAGGTCATAATCAGGGCCACCATTCAGTGAACGTTTGCTAGGGACCATGCACTGTGCTGACAGCTCCAACCACACCACCATTTATGCTTAATCCTCACAGCAAACCTGGAGGGTTGTATCCCCATTTTCAGCAGAGGCAACTGAGGCTCAGTGAAGTCAACAGACTTGCCCAAGGTTACAAGCTAGTTATGTTTTTGATTATGTGCCATTTAGCATCAAAAACTTGTGCTTTCCACCCACTCTACATTGCCTCTGTCTAAAGATGGGCATCCCACTTGTTCCTACTTCTGACAGTCAGCTTCAGGAATATCTTTCTTATTCAAACCAAAGAAAACCCAAGGGCAAAAGAGGTAAAGGAGAAAGATATTTTTGTCTTGGTGAGGTGCTCTGGTGAAACTCTTCCACTGTGTTTTACTATTCTCACTATCTCAGCTAAGATCCCATCTCTCCTCAGTGGCTATTAAAAAACTCAGGCCCAACGTGGAGAAAAAGAAGCTGAGGAGGGAATTCAGCAGCTCTGAAGGCACCTCAGTTGGATTCTTAAAGGCATGGAAACTTGAAGAAGATTTGGGGGACACGATATCATTAAGGAATGAGATGGATGGCCCTAAAGGAAAGGTTATGAAGAAATGCAGTCAATTGCAGCAAGAGGAACTCATATGAAAATTTAGGAAGGATAATATAGCTGGTGGCTTTGAGAGCCACTGTTCTCAAAGAGGGTGCCTAATTTCCTTCCCTGCAGAAGTAGAGACAGGAAAACTCTAAGACAACAGTGATTACTAGATGAAACTCTAAATGGTGGCAGATGACTATCTCGTCTTATCATGGGACACCCTCTTTCATCATGGAGGCAGGGGTCCCTGGAGAGTATTAGTTATTCGCCCTGATCTTCAGAGTGGGGTCTGACTTAATGCCTGATCAAACTCAGAGTTCATATGCTAAAGCTCATATCTGTGTGGATTCAGGAAGAGCTTCCCTCACAGGCCCATTTGACTTCTTGCCCAGGGACAGCCAGTCCTCTCCTGCTCTCGTAAGCTGTGGCTCAGACTGGGCTCATGGGTTTCTGGGGGAATATGGTCAGCGAGCAGACAACAGATGACAATGCCTTGATCATGCTGGCCTTAAAGGTCCAGTGAAAAATGCCTCTTGATCATCTCTTTGGAGGAAACACCAAGACTGCTGACAATCTTAGTTGCCCCCCTCTGTCAAGTGCTATGTGTTAACAGGACAAGATAGTTCAATGAATCAGACGTATCTGAGGACCTCTGCCAAAAACAGCTTTTAGGAGCATCTGGATCCTACATCCAGACCACTTTGCTGCTTTTGATTCTCAGAATTGAGAACCAGAGACTCATAGGGCCAGATTCTTGGCATCTCATCCACCTCTCTCACTCTAGGAATGGCTGACCAAACAACCCCAGAAGATAGGAAAAACTCTTTGTCTAGTAATATTTGATACCTTTCAGTGCCAGGAAATTTCTCCTGTAAGTCTAACCCAAATCCCATATGCAGTAGTTGGAACTTTTCTTCTTATGCAGTTCTCAGCACAGCTGAGGATCTGAACAGCTTTTGTCTCTCTGGTCTGCCCTACAATTTCTCCCTCTATGGTACTTTCTTCCTATAATTGCGCCTGCTTTTCTCCCCCTTGGCTTCTCTTTAAGTTCTCTGTGTCCTTCTTAATTTCAGAAACATAGAAGAACTATCCAGGATACAGTCAACACTAAACCATTCCCTTTAAAACCAATAATGGGTAACATTTGTTAAGTATCGAGAATGTGCCCAACACATGCTAGGAACCATAAGCACATTATCCTGTTTAATCTTCACAACAATCCTATGAGACAGGTAATACATCCATTTGGCAGATGAGAACATTAAAGTTCTGAGACTAAATGACTTACCTAGCATCACTCAATGGTATGTCCCGGACCTTGGATTTAATTCAAGGCAGTGTACCTCAGAGCACACACTCTTAACCACCTCCTTAATCTCCTCACCTGGGTGAACCCTAAGTGGTAAGTTACAATCTCAGACCAGAATCTCCTGCCACTCAGCAGGTCAGGGGGCACCTGGCAACGTTCAGAGGATACCAATCCACTCTAGAAATCACTAAAACAAAATAGAAGTATGGGGTAGCCCTCCTGCTACAAAAGGGACATGCCATATTTCAGAGCCAAACAGATGCACTGGGCACTTTTCACCAAGTCTCTCTGTCCAGATGCCTGCACTCCAGAAAGAAGTCATCCTCCTTCCTTCCTTTTCCCTTTGATATCTTGCTAGAAGCATCAGCCTAGCTGCCTTGTGTTCAAAATATGTCTCCCTTTGACTTTATATCCTTTCCAGCAGCTTCATACTTGGGTCAACTCCATCCTACCCTGGATTGAGGACAAGGGGTCAATCTCCACATAAACTCTTGTAAGCTTTGCTTGTTTCCTAGTCCTGGATGGGTCTCATAACTCCCACTCATTCTCGTGCAAGAATAGTTTCATCAACGGTCACAAACTGGTTTAGGTGACCAGAATCACTCGAACTTATTCCATTGATGAAACAACTCTATGCGTATGTTGCCTGCATGACTTATCTTACATAAAGTGAGGAACTTAGACCAGATGGTCTCTAAGGGACCTTCTGGCTCTGATACACTCTGGCTTACAGAATACTTCCTATAACAGATTACCTGGAATCTAATTTAGAACAAGGCCCATTCCATACCAGGGCTCTGGGGCTCTTAACACAATAGTGGATGGCCCCATTATCTTGAAAACAAACAATGCTTAGAATCCAACAAAGGTCCCCTGATTCCTTGGGTAGTAAATCTCTTTGGCAGGATCTCAGTGTGGTTCTAGCTGCTTGGTGCCAAGTTAGAGCCTTTGCCTCTCTCCCTGACTCCCGCTCCCTCATCCCATCCCCTACTCCAGTCACTCATCATCCTTTATATTAGCACATCGCAGTGCAGACACTTCCTATCTGTTTCAGCCCACAGTGATGTCCCTTGGAGACCTGCAGCCTCAGCTTCTGAGGCATAACTAATGATGGGGGCCAGCTGCCTCACCAGAGCCAGCAAATGATGGTGCCTCTGGCTGCTCAGGGAAAATAACACATATTTGAGCCATGGTGAGGGGTAACTCAGGTGTGGAAACAGCCAATTACCTTATTAATCAGACTGAGCAACCAGCTGTGTGATGAGTTAGAACCATGCCTCACTGTAATTGTTCCACATCTCGCAAGTGTGGACTGGTGGGCACTGGATTTGCATACACTACCAGAGGAGGGGAGAGGCCCAGGTGAGAGGGTACAGTGGATGGTTTCACCTCATTTACACTCATCTTGAAAGAGAACTCAGAGCTGGGCTCTTACTCCAGATGGATTTTAAAGAGACATGGGACCTCGCTGTGAAATGGTACTCCCGGTAACTAAGTTGAGATTACAAAGCAGGCAATTCCTATCTAGACACATAAGAGTTAACTGAACATACTAACAAGCGTTCTGTGTTCTTTTAGCCACCAAAAGGAACCAGACTTCCTGTTTCCTCTTCACTATGGAACTCACCTATTCTAAGATATTCTCCATCCGTCCATCCCTGATTCCTAAGCTTCTACTTTTCAGTAAAAGTTTCTGCTTTTCAAGAAGTTTTTTTGAAGTCCTACCCTGGTTTGAACAACTTGTTGAGAATTCAGCAACTTCAGGCATGCCTGTTAGAGGAGACCACACCACCAGGTGGGCCACCTCAAACCCCCACACTGCCTCCTGGCAGGCAGCCTTCTGGAGGTGTCACCTTGGCACCCTGGCTGGGCCAGCTGCCACCCAGCAGGAGTTAATGACGTGGTATCAGTCAAGTTAGGCAAACTGGGGTTAGCACAGGCAAGGTTACTCCCAAGGTTACCGCTGCGACTCACCACTGTACATGTCAGGGTGGTTTCTTAAGGACGAGTCATTATAAGGGTGGTCTGTAATAAACAAAAGAGGGTGAGCAAACAGGAGGCCACGGAGAAGTCACAGAGGCATAAACGGGGAGAGAAAAAACAAATGCAAAGCCACAAAAACAACCGAGGAGGGCAGCAGTGGTCTTTTGCAAAGGAAAGACACGGCATATTTGGAAAGGCAACACGCTCAGTGAAGAACAAGCAACACAAAACAGCCCACAAAAGGAGGAAAAAAAAAGGTTAAATCCTGCAAAAGAAGGCAATAATAAAATAATGTTTTTTTTTTTAATTAAAGAAATTAGGTTTGAACTTTAATTATTTGGTCCTGCTATATTTTCAAACAAATGAGAGAAGGATTAGTGGTGTCCTGTAGCCGTCTTTTGAACAACTCCTTCTTATCAAAATCCTCAGTTCCCAGGACTCTGGGTCAGGCCAGCTCTTGGAGCAGCTAAAGAGAAAGGAGTGTTAGTGAGCTCCGGGGAAGAGCAAAGTCCTGCCTGGGCAGAAGCTAAGCTGCAGGGGGTTGGCGGTAAATGGGAGGAGGTCATTGACCAAAAGAGTGGGGCCAAGGGGCCCTGGCCACACCCAGCAACATGTGTCACTGGAGTCTGACCAGGTGGGTACCACTATGATCTTGCAGATGTCTCTGTTGGCAGAAAGCCCTCCTTGTAAGAGGATGCCGGGAGTGGTTCAGTGAGGTGGGGAGAGCATCCCTGAGGTTCAGGCTTTAGAATTTAGAAATGGAGCTTGGGACAGGAGAAAGTGCAAGCTGTGAGTTCTACACTTCAGACTAGGAAAGTCCTGCTGAACATTCTGGAGGTTCGAAGCTCTCTAGACTATGCAGGATTGAAGACATTCCTTATGGAGCAAGATCAGTGGCTTCAGTTCCAATGTTAGGTAATTCAAACTTGTGGCATTTACTCCTTAGTGAGAAAGACATTTCAGAAGAGGACACATCATCACACCAGTGGCCTAAAGGAGCTTTTCCCTCTCTACCTCCGGTCCCTCCCAGCCACTGGGTCCAAACTGTGACAGTACTAAAAGGGGGTGGGGTGCAGCTGACTGGAAGCCAAGCAGATGGCCCTGAGGAGCTCAGAACACGATCCAACTGCCTGAGGGACAACAGGGGCTCTGCCAAAACATTTGCATATTTGACGACAGATCCAATCCCATTACAACTAGTTGCAAGAGGTATGAGAGTCCTTTTCTGGGCCTGGCATTGCATTGCATCCCAAATCTGCTTACCACCTGGTAGGAAGATTTTCATTATTCAAAACTCTCTCTTAAGATAGGGTTTGTTATAAAGACCCAGCCTGTTTGGGAAGTCTGCTTGGATCCATCTGGAGCTAAAGGCAGGAACTAATCCACAATGCAACGAAGAGATGGGCTGGCCCAAGGGCAGGTTGGGGCTGCAGCTGGTCTCGGGAGGCAACTCTGTTCCTCCCCTGGGGGTGGACGGTGGCAAACACAGATGACACAGCCCTTCCTTCATGCTCCCATGTCACCAGGTGAAATGCAACCTCTCTCTCTCCAGAGAAGTAGCCCACCCCCAGAACTGACCTCATGGTTTGTGAATTCTGGAGCACATGTGAGAAATTCAGGGAAACTTATTTGACTGCTCCAAGAAGGTCATTTAGACATCAGGGAGAAGAAGGGATGTGCTCTGGTGTCTGCCTCAGGGAGGACCCTCCTCGCTTACCACAGTTGCCTCTTATTGCATCAGGAGGCACCCAGCACCTGTTACAGCATGGGCAAAGTGGGATGGGCCCAGCTTTGTAGCCCAACTCCACTGCTTATCTTTGACTGCATCCCAGGTTTTAAAAATGATTTCAGATTACCCAGTATTTTGCATTACATACCATTGTCAACTTCCTTCAATGCAGGTAATAAAAATGGGACATGATAAGATTTATTTCTTCCCAAATGGGCAAACTGTGACAGGAGCGCCTGGTGAGAATAGGGCCTTTGAAGCGGCCCCTGCCTGACTGCTTTGCCTCCAACCCCAGACCTGGTTCTGAAGGTACAAGAGAAAGCCTGTGTCCTCTCCAGACAGGAAAGTAGAGAGAGCACCACTGTGCTATTTTAAGCAACTGTGCCCAATTCTGGGCTGGCTCAGATGCCCAGAACTTGCTCCTAGCCAGAGCTGCCCCTGGGAGAACTCCAGGAAGCTGACGGGGCTCTGTTCCAATCACCTAGGGGGTTTCTCGCCATTCAGAGGAAAGAGTTTTCAGTGGAATAGAGGACCAAGAAATGAAGCATTAACAAACATCCCTTACTTTTTCTGGTAGAGAAAAGAGTGTTTCTGGAAAGTCCAACTTCAACATGTTGTTTAAATCTCTAACTGCAGAGGAAGTTAGTTAATTCTACAGAGGAAGACTCTTCACCACCTCAATCTCTTGGCCACTGCTCTACTCTGAGTGACAGTGATGGGCTCTGCCCAGGATGGCAGAAGGTCAACTGACTCAGTTCCAAAAGCAGCAGGCTGACTTCCAGCATCATCCGGGCAGGGAGAGAGGGGCCCTGGCGGTGATGTTGATGGCTGTCCAGTCTCAGCTCAGCGAGCATCTTATCTTGTTCTTGACATCCCTGCTCCTCCCCTTGCCAATGCTGTTAGTCCTGTCCTGACTGCTGAGGCCACTCCGAGGTCCTGGGCAGACCACAGTGTCCTCCCCAGCCCAGCCAGCTGGCAGGACCGAAGAGACACTGCAGACAAACCAACTTCCTCCTCCAAGGGGTCTCCCTGGGCTTGGGTCAGGAATGAGAAAGCCAGGGACAGGGGAGCAAGCAGAGTGAAGCCAGGTCACCCTGCCAGTAACGCGAGGGGCTTGCTGCAGGTGTTAGGCAACCCTGCCGGCTACCACCTTTGGCAGCCCAGCACCAACGCAGATCAGTGCGTGGGGACACTGCAGAGGCAGGAGGCAGTGATTAGAGGGAGGCAGAATGGAGTTCCAAGACAGAACAGAGAGAGGGAAAAGAAGAAAGAACAAGAAAGAGGGAGGAGAAATAAAGAAGGAAGTGAAAAAGAAACAGGAAGAAAATGAAAAGGTGAAAGAAAGAAAGAAAGAAAAAAAACCATGAGAAGGGGAAGAAAAAAGGAAGCTGCTTCCTTTTGGATCCACCTCTGTGCCATGGTGAAAATGGAGCATGGGGCTGTGTCAGCTCTCAGGACCACCTGCCTCCATCATCAGCAGGGACGGGGAGGAAGAAACAGAATGCTAATGGTCACACCCCCTACCTGTCCAGAATGAGAAGTGATGTCGCCCGAACCTCTCCTGACCCACATCCACCCGGGGAGCCATTGTCCACCACCTCTGCAGGGGCTCCAGGAAGCCAGGGTCAGCCTATTTTCTCTGACCTTTGCAAACTGCCAGCACCTACATGGTGATCTCTACTGGCCTCCCCGACCATCCTCACTGTCCAGAGCATCAAAAACAACACCCACAGCATGAGCCAGACTAAGGTCTATTCTTTGGGGGGCTCCTTTATGGAAGACGTGTTACAAATCCATGGTGTGCAGCAACATAGAGAACTTCCAACGTCCTGAGTGGGCTGAGACTTTGCAGCAAAAGCTCTAGGCTGCTTTGTCCTTGCCAAGAAGAACATTTCTGACTAAGCTTCTCTCTCTCCTCAAGGGAGAGCCACCAACGCTATAATGGGTCAGGAAATGCTGATTTGCTTTTGTACCAGTCAAACAGAATCAGGGAATAGAAATGAAAACAAATAAAACGAAAACATAAGCCTGCAACTTACAAACATAGCAATTCCATATGGTTCAGCATATACGTATTACAGAATCAAATACAATTTATTTTGGTGTCTCCACTAATTTTCATATTTTCTGCTATTTCTTGTAGAAATAAAGATACCCAAGCAATGAGAAGAAATAAAAGAAATAATCAAGCTGGGTCCGGAGAGGGGTTCTAGATGACCACTGGAAGCAGTGGTTCTCAGACTCTGGGGTGCACTTGAATAACCTGGAGGGCTCATAAAGAACAAAGAGGCTTAGGGCTGTTGAGGTGCAATAGGCTGGTTCTGGGTACGCTGCCAAGTTCTAAGGTGATTCTGATTCCCACCAGAATTTAAGAAGAATTGACTTAGGGTAGGACCAAGTTTAACTCAAGGTTTCACAATCAAGAGAGATCATTTAAGAGCAGCTGAAGTGGCTCAGGCACCATGAGTTGGAAGGATTTCTAGGTCAGCCTCAAGGAGAAGTCTCCCTCTAGACTCAGGTACCTAGGGCTGGGTGGGGTCAGTGGGCTTCTTTCCCTGGCCCACAGCCCCTGGGCAGGGGCCTGCACTTACTGGTGAGGACCTTGAGGGTGAAAGGGTTCTTCTGCTGGATGGTGTGGGTGAAGTGGAAGCGGGCGTTGCAACTGTAGTCGGTCTGCATGTCCTGCAGCATCACGTTGGAGAAGTACAGGTCTCCATTATGGCCCTGAGAGACACGTTTGTCTTGGGTGATGGGCTCCATGGCTATAAGAAAACAGAGGTACAGCAGCAGGTTAGTAGTAATAACAGTAATCATCACCACCACAGTCCTGGCAACAGAATACTTTACAGAGGGTCAGGTGGCGACCAGGAGCTTGACATCACTTGGTCTAGTCCTCTCAACTCTGAAGTATGGCTTATTCCCATTTTACAGATCAGAAAGCAGAGGATGTAATACGTTCAGCATTGCAAAGGCAGAGAGGAGAGCAGGAGTTTAGACGTAGACCTGTCTGCCCACCATGTCCATGCTCTGTGGCCACACTTTTCTCTCTCCTATTCACGCCACAAAAGATCTCACTGGCTGTGGGGCCAGCAGAAGGAACACAAGCCTTCAGGTGTTCCCCAAGGCTCAAATTCTCAAGCTAGCAGCGAGAGCACTTTGAGGCCAGGGACCATGATCTGTTCATCTTATGCCCCAGCACCTGTCTTAGGACTCGGCATATAGGAGGCACTCAACTGTCTGCTGAATTAAATGAAATTGAACTTGGCCTTGCTGTATTTAGTAAAAATGTAATCATCAATTATAATGTATACCTTTGTTTTTTATCCCTAAGAAGAAAGCACTACTGTGGCACCAAGATGGCTGAATAGGAACAGCTCCAGCCTCCAGCTCCCAGCGTGAGCGACACAGAAGACGGGTGATTTCTGCATTTCCAACTGAGGTACCGGATTCATCTCATGGGGGTGTGTCGGACAGTGGGTGCAGCCCAACGAGCGAGAGCTGAAGCAGGGCGAGGCATCGCCTCACCCGGGAAGTGCAAGGGGGAAGGGAATTCCCTTTCCTAGCCAAGGGAAACTGTGACACACAACACCTGGAAAATCGGGTCACTCCCACCCTAATACTGTGCTTTACCAAGGGTCTTAGCAAATGGCACACCAGGAGATTATATCCCATGCCTGGCTCAGAGGGTCCCATGCCCACGGAGCCTCCCTCATTGCTAGGACAGTAGTCTGAGATCTAACTGCAAGGCAGCAGTGAGGCTGGGGGAGGGGTGCCCACCATTGCTGATGCTTAAGGAGGTAAACAAAGTGGCCGGGAAGCTCGAACTGGGTGGAAGCCTGCCTCTGTAGACTCCACCTCTGGGGACAGGGCATAGCCAAACAAAAGGAAGCAGAAACCTCTGCAGATGTAAATGTCCCTGTCTTACAGCTTTGAAGAGAGCAGTGGTTCTCCCAGCATGGAGTTTGAGATCTGAGAACGGACAGACTGCCTGCTCAAGTGGGTCCCTGACCCCGAGTAGCCTAACTGGGAGACATCCCCCACTAGGGGCAGACTGACACCTCACACCTCACACGGCTGGGTGCACCTCTGAGACGAAGCTTCCAGAGGAATGATCAGACAGCAACATTTGCTGTTCAGCAAAATTCACTCTTCTGCAGCCTCCGCTGCTGATACCCAGGCAAACAGGGTCTGGAGTGGACCTCAAGCAAACTCCAACAGATCTGCAGCTGAGGGTCCTGACTGTTAGAAGGAAAACTAACAAACAGAAAGGAAATCCACACCAAAACCCCATCTGTACGTCACCATCATCAAAGACCAAAGGTAGATAAAACCACAAAGATGGGGAAAAAGCAGTGCAGAAAAGCTGAAAATTCTAAAAATCAGAGCACCTCTCCCCATCCAAAGGAACGCAGCTCCTCGCCAGCAACGGAACAAAGCTGGACGGAGAATGACTTTGACGAGTTGAGAGAAGAAGGCTTCAGACGATCAAACTTCTCTGAGTTAAAGGAGGAAGTACAAACCCAGCGCAAAGAAACTAAAAACCTTGAAAAAAGATTTGATGAGGCCGGGCGCGGTGGCTCACGCCTGTAATCCCAGCACTTTGGGAGGCCGAGACGGGCAGATCACAAGGTCAGGAGATCGAGACCATCCTGGCTAACATGGTGAAACCCCGTCTCTACTAAAATATACAAAAAACTAGCTGGGCGAGGTGGCGGGCGCCTGTAGTCCCAGCTACTCGGGAGGCTGAGGCAGGAGAATGGCGTGAACCCGGGAGGCGGAGCTTGCAGTGAGCTGAGATCCGGCCACTGCACTCCAGCCTGGGTGGCAGAGCAAGACTCCGTCTCAAAAAAAAAACAAAAAACAAAAAACAAAAAAACTAGCCAGGCGAGGTGGCGGGCCCCTGTAGTCCCAGCTACTCGGGAGGCTGAGGCAGGAGAATGGCAGGAACCCGGGAGGCGGAGCTTGTAGTGAGCTGAGATCTGGCCACTGCACTCCAGCCTGGGCAACAGAGCGAGACTCCGTCTCAAAAAAAAAAAAAAAAAAAAAAAAAAAGGTTTGATGAATGGCTAACTAGAATAACCAATGTAGAGACATCCTTAAATGACCTGATAGAGATGTAAACCATGACACGAGAACTACGTGACAAATGCACAAGCTTCAGTAACTGATTCAATCAACTGGAAGAAAGGGTATCAATGATTGAAGATCAAATGAATGAAATGAAGTGAGAAGAGAAGTTTAGAGAAAAAAGAGTAAAAAGAAATGAACAAAGCCTCCAAGAAATATGGGACTATGTGAAAAGACCAAATCTACATCTGATTGGTGTACCTGAAAGTGACGGGGAGAAGGGAACCAAGTTGGAAAACACTCTGTAGGATATTAGCCAGGAGAACTTCCCCAACCTAGCAAGGCAGGCCAACATTCAAATTCAGGAAATACAGAGAACACCACAAAGATACTCCTCGAGAAGAGCAACTCCAAGACACATAATTGTCAGATTCACCAAAGTTCAAATGAAGGAAAAAATGTTAAGGGCAGCCAGAGAGAAAGGTCGGGTTACCCACAAAGGGAAGCCCATCAGACTAACAGTGGATCTCTCGGCAGAAATTCTGCAAGCCAGAAGAGAGTGGGGGCCAATATTCAACATTCTTAAAGAAAAGAATTTTCAACCCAGAATTTCATATCCAGCCAAACTAAGTTTCATAAGTGAAGGAGAAATAAAATCCTTTACAGACAAGCAAATGCTGAGAGATTTTGTCACCACCAGGCCTGCCCTACAAGAGCTCCTGAAGGAAGCACTAAACAGGGAAAGGAACAACCAGTACCAGCCATTGCAAAAACATGCCAAAACGTAAAGCCCATCAATGTTAGGAAGAAACTGCACCAACTAACAAGCAAAATAACCAGTTAACAGCATAATGACAGGATCAAGTTCACACATAACAATATTAACCTTAAATGTAAATGGGCTAAATGCTCCAATTAAAAGACACAGACTGGCAAATTGGATAAAGAGTCAAGACCCATCAGTGTGCTGTATTCAGGAGACCCATCTCACGTGCAGAGACACACATAGGTCCAAAATAAAGGGTTGGAGGAAGATCTACCAAGCAAATGGAAAACAAAAAAAGGCAGGGGTTGCGATCCTAGCCTCTGATAAAACAGACTTTAAACCAACAAAGATCAAAAGAGACAAAGAAGGCCATTACATAATGGTAAAGGAATCAATTCAACAAGAAGAGCTAACTATCCTAAATATATATGCACCCAATACAGGAGCACCCAGATTCATAAGGTAAGTCCTTAGAGACTTACAAAGAGACTTAGACTCCCACACAATAATAATGGGAGACTTTAACACCCCACTGTCAACGTTAGACAGATCAACAGACAGAAAGTTAACAAGGATATCCAGGAATTGAACTCAACTCTGCACCAAGCAGACTTAATAGACAGCTACAGAACTCTCCACCCCAAATCAACAGAATACACATTCTTCTCAGCACCACATTGCACTTATTCCAAAACTGACCACATAGTTGGAAGTAAAGCACTCCTCAGCAAAGGTAAAAGAACAGAAATTATAACAAACTGTCTCTCAGATCACAGTGCAATCAAACTAGAACTCAGGATTAAGAAACTCAATCAAAACTGCTCAACTACATGGAAACAGAACAACCTGCTCCTGAATGACTACTGGGTACATAATGAAACGAAGGCAGAAATAAAGACATTATTTGAAACCAATGAGAACAAAGATACAACATACTAGAATCTCTGGGACACATTTAAAGCAATGTGTAGAGGGAAATTTATAGCACCAAATGCCCACAAGAGAAAGCAGGAAAGATCTAAAATTGACACCCTAACATCACAATTAAAAGAACTAGAGAAGCAAGAGCAAATGCATTCAAAAGCTAGCAGAAGGCAAGAAATAACTAAGTTCAGAGCAGAACTGAAGGAGACAGAGACACAAAAAACCCTTCAAAAAAATCAGTGAATCCAGTAGCTGGTTTTTTGAAAAGATCAACAAAATTGATAGACCGTTAGCAAGACTGATAAAGAAGAAAAGGAAAAGGAATCAAATAGACGCAATAAAAAATGATAAAGGGGATATCACCACTGACCCCACAGAAATACAAACTACCATCAGAAACTACTATAAACACCTCTATGCAAATAAACTAGAAAACCTAGAAGAAATGGACAAATTCCTGGACACATACACTGTCCCAAGACTAAACCAGGAAGAAGTTGAATCCCTGAATAGACCAATAACAGGCTCTGAAATTGAGGCAATAATTAATAGCCTACCAACCAAAAAAAGTTCAGGACCAGACGGATTCACAGCTGAATTCTACCAGAGGTACAAGGAGGAGCTGGTACCATTTCTTCTGAAACTATTCCAATCAGTGGAAAAAGAAGGAATCCTTCCTAACTCATTTTATGAGCCAACATCATCCCAATACCAAAGCCTGGCAGAGACATAACAAAAAAAGAGAACTTTAGACAAATATCCCTGATGAACATCGATGCAAAAATCCTCAATAAAATACTGGCAAACCGAATCCAGCAGCACATCAAAAAGCTTATCCACCATGATCAAGTGGGCCTCATCCCTGGGATGCAAGGCTGGTTCAGCATATGCAAATCAATAAACGTAATCCAGCATATAAACAGAACAAAAGACAAAAACCATGTGATTATCTCAATAGATGCAGAAAAGGCCTTTGACAAAATTCAACAGCCCTTCATGCTAAAAACTCTGAATAAATTCGGTATTGATGGAACGTATCTCAAAATAATAAGAGCTATTTATGACAAACCCACAGCCAATATCATACTGAACGGACAAAAACTGGAAGCATTCCCCTTGAAAACTGGCACAAGACAGGGATGCCCTCTCTCACCATTCCTATTCAACGTAGTGTTGGAAGTTCTGGCTAGGGCAATCGGGCAAGAGAAAGAAATAAAGGGTATTCAATTAGGAAAAGAGGAAGACAAATTGTCCCTGTTTGCAGATGACATGATTGTATATTTAGAAAACCCCATCATCTCAGCCCAAAATCTCCTTAAGCTGATAAGCAACTTCAGCAAAGTCTCAGGATACAAAATCAAGTGCAAAAATCACAAGCATTCTTATACACCAATAACAGATAAACAGAGAGCCAATTCATGAATGAACTCCCATTTACAATTGCTTCAAAGAGAATAAAATACCTAGGAATCCAACTTACAAGGGATGTGAAGGACCTCTTCAAGGAAAACTACAAAGCACTGCTCAATGAAATAAAAGAGGACACAAACAAATGGAAGAATATTCCATGCTCATGGATAGGAAGAATCACTATGATGAAAATGGCCATACTGCCCAAGGTAATTTATAGATTCAATGCCATCCCCACTAAGATACCAATGACTTTCTTCACAGAATTGGAAAAAAACTACTTTAAAGTTCATATGGAACCAAAAAAGAGCCCACATTGCCAAGACAATCCCAAGCCAAAAGAACAAAGCTGTAGGCATCATGCTACCTGACTTCAAACTATACTACAAGGCTACGGTAACCAAAACAGCATGGTACTGGTACCAAAACAGAGATACAGACCAACAGAACAGAACAGAGCCCTCAGAAATAATACCACACATCTACAACCATCTGATCTTTGACAAACCTGACAAAAACAAGAAATGGGGAAAGGATTCCCTATTTAATAAATGGTGCTGGGAAAATTGTCTAGCCATAATTAGAAAGCTGAAACTGGATCCCTTCCTTACACCTTATACAAAAATTAATTCAAGATGAATTAGAGACTTAAATGTTAGACCTAAAACCATAAAAACCCTAGAAGAAAACCTAGGCAATACCATTCAGGACATAGGTATGGGCAAGGACTTCATGTCTAAAACACCAAAAGCAATGGCAACAAAAGTCAAATTTGACAAACAGGATCTAATTAAACTAAAGAGCTTCTGCACAGCAAAAGAAACTACCATCAGAGTGAACAGGCAACCTACAGAATGGGAGAACATTTCTGCAATCTACTCATCTGACAAAGGGCTAATATCCAGAACCTACAAAGAACTCAAACAAATTTACAGGAAAAAAACAAACAATCCCATCAAAAAGTGGGCAAAGGATATGAAGAGACACTTCTCAAAAGAAGACATTTATGCAGCCAACAGACGCATGAAAAAATGCTCATCATCACCAGCCATCAGAGAAATGCAAACCAAAACCACAATGAGATACCATCTCACACCAGTTAGAATGGTGATCATTAAAAAGTCAGGAAACAACAGGTGCTGGAGAGGATGTGGAGAAATAGGAACACTTTTACACTGTTGGTGGGACTGTAAACTAATTCAACCATTGTGGAAGACAGTGTGGCAATTCCTCAAGGATCTAGAACTAGAAATACCATTTGACCCAGCCATTCCATTACATTCCAAAGGATTATAAATCATGCTGCTATAAAGACACATGCACACGTATGTTTATTGCAGCACTATTCACAATAGCAAAGACATGAAACCAACACAAATGTCCATCAATGACAGACTGGATTAAGAAAATGTGGCACATATACACCATGGAATACTATGCAGCCATAAAAAAGGATGAGTTCATGTCCTTTGTAGAGACATGGATGCAGCTGGAAACCATCATTCTCAGCCAACTATTGCAAGAACAGAAAACCAAACACTGCATGTTCTCACTCATAGGTGGGAACTGAACAATGAGAACACCTGGACACAGGAAGGGGAACATCACACACCAGGGCCTGTCGTGGGGTTGGGGGAGTGGGGAGGGATAGCATTAGGAGATATACCTAATGTAAATGATGAGTTAATGGGTGCAGCACACCAACATGGCACATATATACATATGTAACAAACCTGCATGTTGTGCACATGTACCCTAGAACATAAAGTGTAATAATAAAAAAAAGGTTCATACAAAAAAAAAGAAGAAAGCACTACTGATTATAACTGTAAGATATATACTAATCAACGATGTACGTCATCAGTTTTAAGAGGCCTTTCAATTTTAGAGGTGTTAAAATATGAAAATGTCTGATTAATGATATCATTGGAGTGGCTGAAAATGTTGACTATATTTTTTTTTTTCCAAGTGCTATATCTGATGTAAACCCAAAAGACCACGTTTCCAGGCTGTTAGGTTTGTTAGAATATACCTAAAGCTGACTACTCACAGCTATCTCCTTTCTATCCCCACAATTGTTTTTTTTAAAGTCACCATTTCTTAAAGCACAAGGTTAACGAAGACACCTTCCCCACAATGGGCTGGTCAGCTCTTCTAACCATTCCTGATTTACTGTAGGCCTACTATGTGCCAGGCACTGTGCTAGGTGCTGGTGAAAGATGAGCAAGACTGTTACCGCTCTCAAATAACTTCCAGTTTAGTAGAAGAGGCAGCAGATAAATAAACAATTGCAATGCACCATGGTGAGCAGAACACACCAGTTAGAAGGGGATGAACTGCAGAAACGAACCCAGTGCATTCTAGGGGGTCCTAAGCTGGACCTTAAAGGCTGCATATCTTATACCAGCAGAAAAGAGAGAGGAGCTGAGGTTTCTAAGGAGCTGGAAGAGTGTGTGCTAAAGGCTAAGAGTACACAGTCCACTCAGTGGCGTAGGGCGATAAGGTGGGAGAAGGGCTGCAGAGGCAGAGGGCCAGATCTGGAATGGGACTGGGTGCCAGGGAAAGGGATTCTGGACCATTATTTTGAGGTGATGGAGGAGCCAAAGAAGGGCTTTAAGCAGATGAATGAAACTATCAATTAACTATCACATTTTTAGAAAGACCAGGGAGGCCTGTATGGATAATTCTTGTTACCCAGGGAAAAACTGATGGTGGCTGGGGCAGGGGGGATGTCAATGAGGACAGAAAGAAGACAAGGGTCTAAGATCTACTTGGGAGGCAGAGTAAACACCATTTGGTGGTGAATGTGATGTGGGAGAGATGAGAGAGGGGAGGTTGAACTGTGAATTAACAAATGAGGCCAGCAGCCTGGGGCCAGGCAGCCTTCCCCACAAATGTGCACTGTGATGGGGGAGGAGAGAGACAGTGATTGAGCACAAAGCCATCCTCAACCTGCAAAACAAATTACAATGCTGCCTCATCAACAGGGCAGCCTCTTTTCAAAGTAGGCTGCTAAGAATTCAGGGATGGATAGAAGGATGGATGACTGGCAGGTAGGCAGGTGGGGATATAGGTTGATGGATGGCTGGATAGATGGGAAAGGAGGGATGGAAGGATGGGGAGAGGGGGCAAACAGGTAGGCAGAAAGAGGGAGGACAGGAAGCCAGAAAGACACACAGAGAGATAACAGCTTTCTATTTACCTTTATTAATGCTTCTCCTTTTATTTAAATTGAAAACATGGGAAGAAACTGAGGTCCGGAAAGGTTGAATGAGCCTCAGTCGAAAATTGAGCCAGAACAATCACTGAAAGATGTTACTCTGTCCCTGCTCCAGATACCTTATCTCCCCATCACTCCTTTATGAAAGGTTTCAATTCCCCATTCACCCTTCCTCCTACCAGAAGAGCGAATCAGAGTAAATCCAGACCAGCCAATAATTGAAAGAGGTGGTTTGGTATCAACTGCTTTCAATTGGCCAACTGGAAAAACCATTTCTCATCTTCTCCCCTAATCCCTTCTGTCTTACTCTTCATTTTCATTATCATGTTACCAAGTGCATACTGTGTGTCTGGCCCTGTTTTAAGCACTTTGGACGTATGGACTCATTTGTTCTTATAATAATCCTATTAGAGAAGCACTATGATTAGCTCTGTTTTTTTCCAGAAGAGGAAACTGAGGCCCAGAGATGTAAGCAATTTGCTCAAGATCACACAGCAGCCAGGCTAGAAAACAAGCCCCAGCAGCCTCTCTCTGCAGAGCCTGTGTTCTCAGCCCGGTTGCCACATTGCATCTGCTTCTCACAAATCAAGGTCTTCCAGCTCGGGTAAGCCCTTCCTCATTTAACACACCCACCCCGCTCCCTAAGGTTAACATATAAACACCACACCAGGCCCCCAAGACTCACAGCTGCTCATCCAGAAGATGACCGGGGATGGAAGTCCAGGCGGGGGGTTGCACTGGAGCGTCAAAGGAGCACCCTCTTGGACCACGACAGGGTCTAGGTTTTCCTTCGGCCACAGAGGAGATTCTGGAGAGAAGTGGACAAAGAGGACAAAGTGAGGGTGATGGCTGGGCCCAGGGCAAGGAGCAGGGTCAGAGGCAGGCATGCAAAGAGGAGAAACAGAAAGGGCACCTGGATAAGGAGGGAGCAAGAGAGAGGGACAGGGCACATAAGCCTACTCGAGGGGCTGCCCTTGAGAGGCAGGAGAAGGGAGGCATCTTCAAAGGCTCCCCTCCTTTCCCCTCTCCTGTGCCCACAGTGGCCAGTGAAATTGTTGCAGACAACAACTTCAAAAGGAAGGCTTTGGGAGCTTCCTTTCCAAGGAATCGTTCTGAGCTGGGGAAGATGCATAGAGAACACCAAGGCATCTGCAGGCCAAGGGCAAGTGCAGCCCTTCTGGAATGGCCTTCCACATCCCCCACTCTCCATTTACCCAGGAGCAGGGCATTTCAGCCCTGCCCCACGCTACTCACTAGACACCTGCAGGCGGATCCTATTGGACAGGGCTGTGCCAAATTTGTTGCGGGCGAAGCACTGATATTCCCCCTCATATTCCTCTGGCCGCCCGCCACTGCGGAAGTCAATCACCAGGGTCCCAGACCTCCTCCTCATGGACACCCGGGGGTCCTTGGCAATGTTGAAGAATCTGCTGTTTCGTGTCCAGTGGAAGCTGTGGAGAGTGGGGAGCAGGGGCAACCAAGACGAATGGGGTGGGCTCTGGGCTCCAGGCAGATCTCAGATCCCTAGTTCCTGACTCAGTACCAAAATTCCCTCTCGCAGCCCCATCGTGGCACCCCTATACCAACAGGTACCAGCCTGGCCGAGCAGAAGAACCATCTGGAGAGCTCAATAAAAAGCAAAGTCCCAGGTCCCACTCAGGTGACTCTCCAGGGCAGGGGCCTGGCGTTAGTATTTCTACCCAGCTAAGACTGGGACTCGTGGCTCTAAGTGTTAGATACTCAAGTAGCTACTCGGGGGTTATGTTAAACACATCATCGAGGAGAGATTTTCATTTCTAGAATCTAGAGTCTGCTGCTTCTTCCACCCCAGGACATTTCCAACCTCCTACTAGCAAGGCAAACTTAAATTCATATTCCACCCAACCTAAACACATCAGGGAGCTGGCCCTGCTCCTCCTACCGCCTTAATTTTACAATCCATTCTAAAGCCAAAGTGAATTGGCTTAGCTTATTTGTGCCCTGCTCAGTGAGTATAGATTACATAGCAGTGACCACGCCCTGTAGCCCAAGAGTGGCAGCTTTTAAAGAAATGGCAGCCTAGTAGAACTGAGCCCCTGCTGAAGAGCACTAGAATGGCCCCCTCTGCTCGTCCTGGGAGCTGCAGCCAGGGCTTCACATCCTCTGATGCCCACAATCTAACTTGTAAAAGAAGCAGGGAAAGCAGGAGCAGCTGGAACAGCAGGGGCTGCTCAGTGCCACAGGATCATTGTCCCTGCAAAGGAACCGCGGGGGGAAAAAACCAAACCTCAGAAGCAAGCAAGGTTACCACTACCCTGACTGACCCTTCAGGGTGACTCACATGGCCAGTGAGGGAGTCCCTGCTGGTTCCCAGGCTCACAGCTCTGGGTTCGAGACTGTCTTGTGTGAACCTGGGGGGCCAGAATAAAGCTGCTGCATACCTGGCAGCCTCTGCTTGGCCTCATGTCTCCTGCTGACAGACACACCCTAGATGGGGTCCTGTCACATCTGGGTCTGAATCTTGCATGAGGCTCCTGAAGGGCTCAGTCTGTGGATGCTACTTTGAGGATGGGGATGGGGGCGGGTAATAACGTCTGCCATGTCTCCGATGCTTATCATTTGATAGAAATGAATCTGGCCTTGGGGGATCAGAAGCGTGAGTTTAAATCTGAGCTCTGCCCCTTTCAAGCTGGGTAACCTTGGACCTCTGTACCTCTGTTTCCCCTCCTCTTCATACGGGCATTTGTCCTTCCCCAGAGCACTGTTAGGTGGTCGAACAAGACAATGTGAGTAACAGAACCTAACCCAGAGCCTGGACACACACAACAGGCTTTTAATTCATGTCTGTTGTCATCTCATTTGGTCTTAATGAGCACATAAACAGGTAGAAGTAAGCTCAGAATGAAAGACTTGAGTTGGCTTGGAAGAGGAACTTCCTATAAGCTAAAGGTGGGGCAGAGTGGAGGAAAGAATGTTAAACAGAAACTCAGAAAACTGAATATCCAGTCCTGGCTTTTGGTGTGAACTCAAGCCACTTGTTTTCTGGTCTCCAGTTTCCTTATAGGCAAAATTTCCTGTTACCTCACTTGTGCCTTCCACCTAGTAGGTGCCTAATGGAAAGTTTTTGGAATGGATGAGTCTAATTTTCTAGCTGCCTCATTTGCCTTAGTTATCATCAGGCCCAGAAGCAAGCGGGTGGTTTCAATGCGTTCTTTTCCCCTCCACTCACCTGGGGGCAGGGTTCCCTTTTGCTTCACACTCAATCAGGATGTTATCACGGGGGTCCACGATGTGATCCTTCACTGACTGCTTGGTGATGGTCGGTGGCTGTGTCACTGCAACAGTGCACAGGGAGCACGGTCAGGGCTGCAGGGACTTCCCTGGGGTCCAGCTTGGGGAACAGCTGAGATGAAGAGCTTCAGAAGCCACACATGCAAGCAGGCAAGTGGGTGGGGTGCGGGGGGGCGGTGAACAGGGCCCCATTCTAGAGACCCAGCTCCTTAAATGGTGCCACAGGAAAGAAGGTGAGTGTCAAATATTAAGCAGAAGAAGAATCCCTTTAAAAAGATCCCATAGGCAGCCGGGCGCGGTGGCTCACGCCTGTAATCCC
This sequence comes from Macaca mulatta, assembly GCF_049350105.2. Taxonomy (NCBI): domain Eukaryota; kingdom Metazoa; phylum Chordata; class Mammalia; order Primates; family Cercopithecidae; genus Macaca; species Macaca mulatta. The sequence goes on along the minus strand of NC_133406.1, from coordinate 62,706,257 downwards.
AGCACTTTGGGAGGCCAAAGCGGGTGGATCACGAGGTCAGGAGATCAAGACCATCCTGGCTAACACAGTGAAACCCCGTCTCTACTAAAAAATACAAAAAATTAGCCAGGTGTGGTGGAGCGTGCCTGTAGTCCCAGCTACTCGGGAGGCTGAGGCAGGAGAATGGCATGAACCCAGGGGGCAGAGCTGGCAGTGAGCTGAGATTGTGCCACTGTACTCCAGCCTGGGCAACAGAGCAAGACTCTGTCTCAAACAAACAAACAAACAAACAAAAACCCATAGGCCAGGCACGGTGGCTCACACCTGTAATCCCAGCACTTTGGGAGGCTGAGGTGGGTGGATTGTCTGAGGTCGGGAGTTTAAGACCAGTCTGGCCAACATGGTAAAACCCCATCTCTACTAAAAGTACTAAAAAATAAAAATTAGCTGGGCGTGGTGGTGAGCACCTGTAACCCCAGCTACTCGGGAGGCTGAGGCAGGAGAATCACTTGAATCCACGAGGCTGAGACTGCAGTGAGCCCAGATTGCGCCACTGCACTCCAGCCTGGGCAACAGAGCAAGACTCCATTTAAAAAAAAAAAAATTCCATAGCATCCTAAGGAGAAACTGAAGGCCAGGTTTTTAGTTTACTCATCCTTACATTACAATGCTTAGCACGACATACAGTGCACAATAGTTTTTGATAAATGTCTGTTGAATGAATAAAGGAAGAAAAAGCAGCTAGATTTTCAGAACTTAGGGGTCATGGAGGTTCTGAGCCCCGGAGGCTCAACAAATGGCCAAACTATGGTGAGGCTAGGGCAGAGAGGGCCTTCAGTCCCCAAGAACTTCCCAGATCCTCCCCATCTAGGTCCCAAGTGCCAACCGTCTACCCTGGGGTCCTGTGCCAGCCACTGGAGGATAGGGAAACAGCTGTGGTACACATGAGCTTCCATCCAATGACCCTCTTCTTACCACATGCCCCTCTGTTTTTCCCAGCAAGAGAGTGCTGCAGGCAAGCCTCCTTCCTTCCCGCTCAGTAAGAGACCCCACTACAGGGCTCTGGTGTGAAGAGGCCCCAGCAGAAGTCTCAGCAGGCCACTAATCCCCAGGTATTGCCTCACGCCTCATTCCTCCCTCCCACCTCCCAGAGGCACAGGCACAGAGAGCCACGCAGGGCACTTACGCTCATTCTGAATGCTTGCTGTTAGTTCCGACGGGTTAGCATTGGAGAGGGAGAAAAGAAGAACATCGTTATGCACACAACCGCCCAGGCGTCCTCACGCCCCAGCACACAGGGAGTGGGCGGGGTGCACCCGGGGAGGGCGCTGAGCACAGGGCTGTCTCCTCCTGGCTGCAGAGCTCAGTGCAAGAACCAAGCAGAGTTGGGGAACGGACCCAGAGAGTGCCTTATGGAGAAGGTGACGCCTCCCCTGGGGGACCAAAACCACGGAGTTGGGCAGAAAGACGCTCTGATCAAAGGACAGTGTCACCAGGAAGTCCACATGTCCCAAGGTGACAATGCTGCTTGAAAGAGGCCTTGAAGGTATTTCCCTCCATCTGATGCCACTGAGGGAAGTGGGTTCCTCAGCCGACAGTGAACAGGAGAAGCTGAGGGCAAGACAGGTGCCAGGAAGGGAGTGGATTGGAACCACTGCTGCAGGGCAAAACTCCAAGGTCTCACTTCTCCCATAACACCTTCTCTCCTTGGCATCTCCTCCTTTGCCATCCTATGGAAGACTCTAGAGACAAATGCCCCTTTCATGGTACATTGCCCTATAGAAATCATGCTTCTCAATGGGAGGCTCCAGGGATGAAGCAGAGTCTACGGCTCCTTTCTGTGCTTTTCACAAAGAACGTAAGGAGGCAGGTGGCACAAATCTCCCCCAGCTCCTACCTGAAGTATGCATGTGCTCGTATAGGTGTGCTCCTGTGCAGGTGGGTGTATGTATCTGAGGTCTGGGCTTCTCAAATTTTAACATGCATATGCATCACCGGGGGCTGGTTAAAATGCAGGTTCTGATTCAGTTGGGCTGGGGTGGGGCCTGGGACTCTGCCCTTCTGACAAGTGCTCGGGCAACACCACGCTGGTGGTGTGTGAACCACACTCCGGATAGGAAGGTTTTAGATGGTGTGCTTTTTGTGGGGACAAAGTCTTGGTTAAAATGTGCAGAAAAGAGAACATGTGTTGCTGCGACTTTAAAATGTCTTTTCCTGATGATTATATCAGAAAGTAACATGACATTCTCATTTCATGCAGGTGCAGACTATTGTACTGTTGTTGCAGGCTGACTTTTTCAGAGTGAGGGCTCTCTGTGGGGAGTTGCGAGCTGCCAGCATCAGGGCAAAGTCATGGTGACCTTGAAGCCTTCCTACCTGACTTGAGTGAGACGTGGCGAGGATTCTGGGGGCTTAGCGAGGGCAGCCTGGAGAGGCCAGAGTTAAGCTCAGAACAAGGGGTGCAGGAAGAGCCACAGCAGGAGAGGGAAGGGAGACCCCAGAGGAGGGGCAGAGTGTGGCAGGACAAGGGCCCTGCTGTACGTGCTGTGCATGAAGGAAAGTCTTGAGACGAAGACTCATGAAAAGATCCAAAATAATTATTTTGTGTGACCCCCGGAGGACTGAAGAGACATTTGCTTCACCATTTGCCCAGGGCTGCCCGGGCAGGAGACAAAGGACTGAAAAGTCCAGGGGGAAAGCAAAAATCTATGGCTTCTGAACACATGCTCCCTGGAGCTCGTCTCTGTGGCATCTTCACCCATATATGATATTCTTGCCAGGGCCCCAAGAAAGGTAACTCTAGAAGGATGAATGACAGTTGGCTTGGGCGGGAAGAAGGGGCCATTCTTAGGAGAGGCAGGGCTGTCACTGGGACCCACTCCCCTTGGCCCTTAGCCCAGGCCCTTGGCTTCTTCATTCAGGACATTTTTGGGGTCTCACCCTGGGTAGCAAGCCTGACAAGGGACGTCCTTTGCCTATACAAGACTTCAAGCCTCTCTTATAGAATCAAAGGCTGACTCAATGGAAAGAGCCCTAGACATTGTCCAGGGAATCTCCAGATCCAAGGAAGAAGTCTCTTGGCTAATATCATACAGGAATTTTGCTGCAGAGCTAGAATGAGAACCCGCTCTCTCAGTGCCTGGTCCAGAGTTTTGTTTTGTTTTTTTTAAACAAATCCATCCTTGGCCAGAGAGGTGAGCAAGCCAGCTGGGGCCTCAGGACTCTGCTCTCCTTGACATTCTGGAGAAGGGTGAGTGAGAGGGGAGACTGTGGGTGCTGGAGACTCTCCGGGCAGCAAGAGCTGGTTGGATGCTGTCCCCAGCTCCCATACTATCAGGCCAGGGGCCTCTGGAGAATCTACTTGACTAAAGGGATGGCATCTGCAGCCACCACTGTGCTACTAAGGAATTTCTTACAGGGACAGAATTGACCCAGAAGACAAACTGCGACAGGGAGAAGACAGTGGGGACAGCTTGTCTAGGGATGAGGGTGACCAAGTTCCCACCCAGTGTCACACCACTCGCCTTCTATGGAGCAGTGGAAAGTGAATTCCACAGCTGTTCCAGCTCAGCTCTGCAGGGACTGAGGCAGATGCCTGCTCGGTCCGCGAGGTTTCTTTACTCATGTGCCTCTTTTCTTTCCCTGGCTCTGATACCTACGACCTCTGGCACCCGTCCCTCAGGAGATGGAGCATGTGAGTGCGTGTGACTGAGGTGTATGTGAGTGGGAGTGAGTGTGCAGGAGTGTGAGCACATATGGGTATGTGAGGGCATGTGTGAGTGTGCATGAGTGTGAGCATGTGAGGATATGCGAGGGCATGCGTGTGAGTGGGTGTGTGGGTGTGCATGAGTGAGCAGGTGTGAGTGTGGTGTGAGTGTATGTGTGAATGTGCATGTATGTGTGAGAGTGCATGTGAGCTGAGGCCATCCTGCAGCGTTATTTGTGATGGAGGTGGGGGGGAATTGTTTCTGCCACTCCTGGGAGGAAAATGCTGTCCCCTGATGCAGGGCCAGGGACAGAAGAGCCAGCAGACTCACTTTTTGGCAAACTCACTCTGGTTGATGAGGCGACCCTTGGCTTTTTTCAAAGGTCATACTGTTCTCCTTGGGGCTGGATAGGGAGGGAAGGAGGGAGGCAGGGGACGGGTGGGAGGGGTGCGTGTGACTCTGCTGGCACAGCAGTGGGAGCTGGAGGCTGGGCCTTCAATAAGGGATTGTGCAGTGGTCCGGGGCTCTGCTCCAGGAGGCTGCGGCGCCCAGCCTCTCCAGAATAGAAGCAGTGCCTCTGCCCTCGAGACACAGATAATGTCCGCTGAAGGGGCAAACGAGTAGAAGGAACACCTGGCAGGGCAAGAACGTTAAGAAAGCCTGATCTTCCTTCAGCCCAGGTCTGGATGGAGAGTGGGCTCAGCTCAGCACACATAGGAGGTCTGTGGTGCTGGACCCAGTGAGATGGAGAGACCCGCTGAGGACAGCCTCTTCCCAGGGCAGCCGGGGCCTCTCTGAAGGGCTTGCCTGCTGTTTTGCATTCAGCTTCTTTTTTCTGTTTGTTTGTTTTTGAGGACTAAAAAGTCTTTATGGGCTCAGACCAGAAGCCCATGGATCTTGAGGACCTCTGTGGACTTGCGATTTTCTTCTCCACGTTCTTTTGGGCCTGTTTCCGCTGCTGTTTCTTCTGGTAGTGGATCTTGGTCTTTTCTCTCTTCTTTTCCTCCAGGGTGGCTATCACTGCCTGGTACTTCCAGCCAACCTCATGAGACAGGTACCCCAGGCAGGCAAACTTTCTCGTGGGCTTCAGATGCTCAGCCTTGAGGGCATCCACTTTTTCATGTCAGGGGCAGTGGGATTCCATCAAACACCATGAGGTGGTCCAGGGTGGCCTGACCTCGGTTGGTCTTGTGGGGTAGTATGCCCCATAGGGTCTGTCAAAAAAGGCGGCTGGGGGCCTGGGAATGGTGGGGGCCTCGGGAAGGGTTGGTGTTCATCCACTTGCAGAGGAAGGCCAGATACTTTAACTTGTTTCCATTGAAATTGCCAGAAATGCCAATGCCCTTGCAGTGCATGACCACTACCTTCCAGCCCAGCAGTACAGGAGGCCCAGGGGATGGTCTCAGCCATACAGTGCCAGGACTTGCCCCCTCATCCCCTGTCATCTTCGGCGGTCAGCTTGGAAAGTGTGTTCAGTTTCTGCAGACTCTTTTTGGACATGTTGCCAGGGTCACTGGACCTGCAGCAACCAGGGAGGTGTCATGTGTGTGGGGCACGCTCCAGGCAGCCTGGGTCTCCTGCCCCGACACAGCCAGGGCACCTGGAATGGCACTGCAGAAGGACTTCCCTGTCCATCAGAGAGGTGCTGTGGTCCTATCGCGGCTCTGTCGCTTCCTTGTCTCTAACCCGCAGGCTAAGGATAACACCTATGTTGAGGGTTAGCTGCCAGAACTATGTGCGATGAGGCACCTGCAGCACTTAGCTCTCTCCCTGGTGCATGACACCTGCGATTCCAGTGGTTTCTAAGGAGAAGGACTCAGAGGAGGCAGGTGGGGGTGGGACATATCAGGTCCCAAATTTGGGGGTCAAGAGACTCGGGTTCTTTTTTGATTCCACCACCCATTTGCTATGTGACTCTAAGCTAGTAAAGGCTTGAGTTTCCGGGAACACAACACGGGGTGGGGGTCATCCCAGGGACACTGGAATGGGGAGATGGTGGGAGATCAGGACACTCTCAGCTCTACCCTACAGGTGGGGCTTTAGAGAGCCTGACTCCTTGGGGTGTCTGCTGTGTCTCCATTTCCTTAGAGCTTTGGAATTCTGGATTCTTAAGATAGACACCAAAGCCATCTATTTATAGGCTCACCTTGCAGGGACCCCTCACCCACTGACCCTGGGGGATCAAAGCAGCAGGTGAGTGAGTGAGGAGAAACGGCAGAAGAGAAAGGAGCCTTCACCACTTCCCTGATAACCCAATTTCCTCTGCACACCCTCCCACCAGGGACTTGGCCTTACCAGGCTCCTTATTAGACTGTCTGCCTGGGACTGTTAATGAGAAACTCTCCTTGAGCCAGCCGCACAGACAGTTACCATGGGAACAGGTCCCTTCACAACTCTCCTCTCCTCCCTCCCTGTGCACGTGCACACGTGTGTGGGCATGCATACACACGCTCACATACATGCAAGTCCACATACCTGGGGGTATTGGGAGGGCAGCAGGGGCTTTGCCCATCTTATCTCCGGGTCTGACTTAGAGTTACTACTGGTGTTCTATCATCCGAAGTATCCTCTCCTCTGGGGCAGCTATTATTGGTGAAGTAGGGTGCCCGGAGGGCTGAGATACCTCCAACTCTTCTCCAAACTACGCTAACTCCAGGACCAGGGGTCTGGCTTTGGAAAGCTCAGGGAGGACTTCTTGGAGTTTGTGTTACTCTCCCGCCCCCTCCCCAGACATCTGTTAACTGGAGAGAGCCCAAGCCAGTGTTGGTGTCATGTGGGTCCCCTCTGTTCCTTGACATAAGGAACAGGGGTCAGAGATGGCGTGCTCACATTTTAGCCTGGGGATGCTAAGACAGTTTGCCGGAAGTGTCAGAGTTGTGGTAAAGGTGGCACACACCTAACGGCAGGGCCGAGGAACTTGGCTGCCAATAAATGGGCCATTGATGAATGCAGCAACAGATATGGTTGGTGGAGACATGGCCGTTAGATTTGCATTTTAAGCCCCTTACTTTATGATTCTGATGGTCAAATAATGCCCCCTCCATGAGAAACAGAATGACAGCGATTTTACTTTTTATTTTATTGCGGGAAAGTTGAAAACAATGAGAAGGAATCCATGCCTGGTTCTCCCATGTGGCATGATAATGGGGCTCTATTTTAATGTCTCCTTTAGCCATATCTTTTGCAAAGATAATTCTGCTCCCAGCCCTTCCCAGGCCTGTGTCCTCCTGATTCCTCCAGCCAAGAGGGCCCAAAGGGTGTGGATTTGAATATATCAGACATTAGAAAGGCAAGTAAGAACTGTTCCACCATACTTGACCCTGGAAACTGCTTTTCCGGGCAAGTCAAGACCACAGAGGACCTGGAGAGGTGAGCAGAGGGAAAAACCCAAGTGGCACTCAGAATCCCAAACTCCGCCACCTCTGGTCCCACTCAGCTGGCTCCAGGCGTCCCCAAGCATCAGCTCAGCCATAGCCCTGAGAAACTGGCTCTGCAACATACAGTCTCAAACTTTCAAACATGAGCCCGTGTCAGGTCTTTGGAGAGAAACCCAGCTCTGAATCTCAGAATCCACTGCTTCCCCTCTCCTCAACCTTCTTTGAACGATCTGAACTTTGACCATCCCTCCCCTCCCACCGCTCTGCCCAAAATCAGGAGAAAAAGAGAAGAGGATGGGGCAGGACTCACGATCCATAGGAATTTCGATGGCTCCGCCAAGACTGAGGAGGCAGAGGAGGAAGGCTGCATGGACCCAGGGCGGCGGTGGCTGCCTGGCCATCCTCGGCACCCGGCCCCGCTCCCTGCTCCCCAGCACTCGGGGTCTTGTCACCTTGAGCCGCTTTAACTGGGCCTCCCGGACAGAGCTCAGCTGTGGAAAGAAACATAAGAGCAAGTGGGTTTTTCATGAACTTGCAGTTTGCTCTAGCAATCCTACAGGGCTTTGGAGGACCCAAGGGCCCCCTTGGTCACAGAGTCATGTTCTAGATAGAGCAGGGTTTCTTAACCTCCACACTATTGACATGTGGGACTGAAAAATTATTGGTGTGGGGAACTGTCCTGGGTATTGTAAGATGTTTAGCAGCATCCCTGACCTCTACCCACTAGAAACCAGTACAGCCCACCCCCTTCACCACAACCAATTAGAAATGTCTCCAGACATTGGCAATTGTTCCCTGGAGGGCAACCCCCCCAGGTGAAAACTACTGTTAGAGAAGGAAGGGCAACTCCACAAAGAACAGTCATGAAAACAAACACTGGCCTATTGGCCTGCACGCCCAGCAACCAGAAGATGCCGCGCACCGATCTGGTAAGAAATGCACCAATCTACAGCCTCTCTGAACCACATGTGCTGAGTATGCCTGGGGATGAGCATATTTGCAGTAGAGGCACAGAGATGAGATCGCACTGATGTCCTTTGATCCCAGGATGAAGGGGGCAGGGTGACACTGGCAGGCCTGGGGAATCATGGGTTAGATAGGTGAAGACATGGTTGCACAAAGGACTTTTTGTCACTTTTGCAGAAAAATGAATGATTTCTGCAACTATTTTGTGCAGCTAAGGAACAGTGGTCCCTGATATTGTCCTTTTATAGATAATGGCAGTGGTAAGATGATGACCAGAAAGAAGTGGGCTTCAGGTGGCTGGTAAACAACATTTAAGATGGTTCAGTGTTCATCCTCAAGCACAAGAAATCATTCCAGGGCTTACAGAGATGGTGTTAAAAATGGTTGTCCAAGGAACCTAGAATGGATCCTTAGAGTCAAACCTTTCTTCTCCTCCTCTAGAAAGAGAAGAGCAAGAATGGCCTACAGCTGAGACTCAAATACAGTGCTCAAGATTACCTGAGGTTCTGAAACATACACTTTAAAAAATTGGTCCAGTTGGCTATTCTACTGGGATGCCAAGTCAAAGAGGAAGGCAGGAGGTGGCTTCTCCAGAATTCCTCCAGTTTTCCTAGATTCATAGCTACCTATCAGATGGACACATCATTCTCCTGCTCCTATTTTATTTGGCAGCAAATTGAAGCCCACTCTCAATTGTGCACATGCACCATCTCCCATCCACCCTGACTGAGGGTGCAGAAGATAAGAACAGGACTCCAGTGCTTGCTCTCTGGGAGGGTGAGAGATCCTGGGAAACAAGGCCATCCTTCTAGAGACCTGCAGCAGAAAGCAGGTCACTGATTATTGCAATAGGACAAGGGACTTCCCCTGTGCCAGGATATGGGGCAAACTAAAGGATTCTTATTCACATTTTTGCAGTTTCTATCCTGGAAGCTGGGCCCAGCACCAACCCTCAACTGTGTATATTTCTGGACTCCATCCACTTGTTTCCTTTCCCACTGCCACCACCTTGGTTTTGATCACCAACATTTCATGCCAGAGTTACTGCAACAGCTTCCTAAGTGGTCTCTCCACATCCACTTTCCCCCTCTGTGGTTTGTGTTTTACTTTATTATTTTTAATTGACACATATAATTGTACACAGTTATGGGAGGCAGTGTGATATGCCCCTCTGATTTACTCTCTACTCATAACCAAAGCTGTTATTTCTAAAGGCAAACAGAAATGTGCTACTCCCCTAGTGTAACTCTCAATAGCTCACTGCTGCTTGGGAGTTAAAGGTAGTGTCCTTGACATGGTTCAGAGGTCCTGCATAATGTGCCCCCTCTGCTAGCTCACTGTTCATCCCTCCCTTGCATCCTGTGTTCCAGCCAAGACTGCTCTTCTACCAGCTCCCTCAGTACCTCATGCTTGGTCTTGCTTACTGACTTTTGCACCATGAAGCTCTGTCTAGAACACTCTGTCTGCCCTCTCTCGTTAGTATCTTCCAGGTATGACATATGTGTCCTTCATCTGTGCTCCTGCACACACTTTGCTTCCCCCATTATGGCACATTTCACTTTGTATTCATTCCAAAAGCCACTTGTCTATCTCCCCTATGAAAATGAAAGCTTCTTTATAAGGGAAGGTACTCTGTCTTGTTTACTGTTCTAATCTTAGAATCGATCATAGTACCTAAAACATAGCAGATCTTCGAAACCGTGAGATGGATGGATATATGGATGAGTGAAAAAATGAACGAATGATTAAATCGATGAAATAAGCCATTTGGACCATCATGTGCTTTTTAAAACCTCACGTTTCCCCAGAAAACCACCAGGCGGCGCAGGAGAGCACATGCTGTGGACCTGGGTGGCGTACTGTGAAGGCTACTCACTAGTGGAAGAAAAAAATCCGTCTCTACACAGACGGTGCTTTCTGGAGAGGAAACCAACAAGCTGAAGGAGGGTTGAGAAAGTAGAAAATCTCCCAAGGAGGGATCCTCTGGCTAGAAGGCATCACAGGAGGTCTTTGGTTCATCTTCCCAACTCTCTAAGATGGTCCTTATACTGTCGCAGAAAGAATCCACTAATGCCTCTCCTTGGCTTATACATCTCCAAAGGCCAGACTTAGATGAGGCAGCTGAACCCTTAGTGCTGAGGGAACCTGCGCTAGGGGAAGGCGCAGCAGGGGCGGCAGGGAAGGCGCAGCAGGGGCGGCGGGGATGGTGCCCGTCAGGGCTCCATGACCAGCGTGTTTGGTTTAGGAGCTGCCAAGCAGTAGGAAGTGAAGGGAAAGAGAAGGATATTTTATTTTGGTAATCTTGATAGAACTGGGAAGCCAGAAGCTATTCATTAAAACAGATACACATTGGCAAGAAAAAAAGCCCAATTGTACGGGACATTTTGAATTCACTATTTAACAACAGAGTGGAAAAAGAATCTCAAGATAACCACATTTAGCTGTGTAGCAATTCTCTCCCCCTTTCCTCTCTGGAACCCAGTTTTTCCAACAAAATCTTACAAGATGAAAAGAATTTAAAGAAAACGAGTTTCATACAGTCCCCTTTCTTTTCAGATGAAGAAACAAAAGCCCAGAGAAGGGAAGTGACTGGTTTGAGTTTACCCAGCTGGTTAGTGGCAAAGCTAGAAAAAGAACCCAGGTTTCTTGACTCCTAGTCCAGGGATTTTCCATCCATTTTTCTCTTTTTATGTACAGGAAAAGTACCAGAGTAAGGTTGTTATTTAAAAAAGGAATGTATAGCTTGGCAGTTCCTCAAAAAGTTAGACACAAAATTACCATATGACTCTGCAATTCTACTCCTAAGGTATATGAGCAAAAGGATTAAAAACAGGCATCAAACAAGTACACGTACACGAATGTTCACAGTAGCATCATACACAACAGCCAAAGGGTGGACACAGCCCAGATGTCCTCTAAGGGATGAATGGATAAACAAACTCCAGTATGTACATACCCTGGAATATGACTCAGCCATAGGAAGGAATTCAATACTGACATGCTCCAACTGGATGAATCCTGAAAACACGCTCGGTGAAAGAACCATGCACAAAAGGTCACAGGGAATGATCCCATAGATATGACATCTCTAGGTCTTATCTATAGAATAGATACATACATAGAGACAAAACACGGATTGTCTCTGGTGACCAGAGGCAGAGGGGAAGGGAGAAGGCGGGTAACTGGTTAGTGGGTATGAGGTTTCCTTTTGAGATGCAAATGTTTTGGAACTAGACAGAGTTGTGGTTGTACACATTGTGAATGGACCAAATGCTACTGAATTGTGCACTTTATTTAATTTATTTATTTTGGAGACAGAGTCTCACTCTGTTGCCCAGGCTGGAGTGCAGTGGCACCATCTCGGCTCACTGCAACCTCCGCCTCCCAGGTTCAAGTGATTCTCGTGCCTTAGCCTCCCAAGTAGCTGGGATTACAGGCACGTGCCACCACACCCAGCTAAATTTTGTATTTTTGGTAGAGACAGAGTTTCACCATGTTGCCCAGGCTGGTCTTGAACTCCTGACCTCAGGTGATCCACCCAGCTCGGCCTCCCAAAGTGCTGGGATTACAGGTGTGAGACACCGTGCCCAGTTTTGAGCTGCACACTTTAAAATGGTTTATGTTATGTTTCACCTCAATAAAAAAGAAAAGTATGATATTGGTCTCCATTATGTGCTCATAAAGATGGGACAGAGGATGAAGAGGGCAGGTTATTTGATGTGAGCATATAAGGGCCCTCAGCTCCCCAGGCTGGGCTCACTCAGCATGGAAGACAGGCACATGGTTTGCAGCCCTTTCCATCCATTCTGAGGAAATTTCCATCCAAGTCAAAGGAAGGAGTGAAGCCACCATCTTTCTGAGTATGAGAGTTCTAGTACTGAGTTCAAAGAACCCAATGCAGAGTGACGGCAGAGATCCCTTGCCTGAAGGTACCCCCATATCAGCAAGGCTTACAGTTCCCCTGTCCCGATGACCAGGAAGAAAGGTGAAAGGGACAGGCTTGCTAGCCTACAGCAGTCAAGTCCACATTTCCTGTTCAACCTTAGTCATTACACAGTCTTGCCCTACGGCTCAGTCATGCCGCCTCTCAGGTTCCTCTCCCAGGCGTTCCAGCCACACCAGAGGTGACTGCTTAGGTGCAGAGAAGTGCAACATCCAGATGCGGGGGTGGTTGGTTTTAGTGACATCACCCTGCGGAGGACCAGGAAACTCCCACATCCCAGGAGGGAAAGTAAAGGAGAGGGGGTAGGTTGAGCCTGAAGAAGAGGGGCCACAGTGATTGTATTCACATGCTGGGAGAGAGTGTAGAATTTTTCTGTTTAGTTCCACAGGGGCAAAGCTAGGACCAAACAGGAGGATGTTTCAGAGAGACAGGTGCTTCCTTGAGTCACAGGAAGAATTGTCTGATAAATGCAGCCGTGCCACAATACCATTAGTGAAAATTAAACATACTCTAAATATGATATGTTTGAAGGATCCTTTTATATATAACAACACAAGAGGTAGGTTGTAAGGATATAAAATACATGAGAGGAGGGCTCATTGTGGGGGGCAGGGGGAGAGTGCAGAAAAGAACAAAAATAAATACAACAAAGAAATAAATCCTTTGTGGATGGATGGTATACTAAGTACTGGAGAACATGATTAATTCAGCTCTTGCATATCTGAGGTCTCCCAATCCCCCTACACACACACACACACACACACACACACACACGCACACACACATTCATCCATACAGGAAGAAAAGAGAATAGAGCTACCTGAAGGTGAAATGTTCTGCCATGTTAAGTACTGTTTCATAAAAACTCCATGGCATTGGTCAGGCGAGTTACTGACAACATTCCCACACAGGAGGAAGGCTGGATGCTTTTCAGAACCATCTGGACACTCTTCAAACATGCAGATTCCCGGGCCCTCAATCTTCTAGGCAGGGGCCAAATCAGGTTGTAGATTATTTTTTAATGCCCTTAGAACCTGTTATCTCACACAGGGATGGTCCACACACATGGGCAACCTGCCTGAACACAAGGCCTTTAAATTTGCAAGGCTTGTGAGAGATTCAGATTCAAAATGTCCAAGATGGGGGACACATGTGAGTTTGCTAATGATCCGCCTGGTAAAAGACCCCTGGACATGGTGGTATCTTGTCTAGTTGGAGAGCATTGGCTGCATGGTTAGACCGCCTGATTTGAGGCCACTTCCCGCTTAAAAGTGTGGGGCAGCGGGGAGGGGACGGTGCTTGGGCAAGCACTGAGCTTGAAAGCTTTGTATTTATCATCTGAAAAATGGGGATAACAACAGCACCGATCCTAGAGGGCTGCTGTGAGGATTTATCACACAATTCCTATGTAAAGCGCTTGGCAAAGCATGGGGCACAGAGTGAACACGACAAATGTCAGCTGCAGCCCCTGAGTAGGTCTGAGATCACATGGATGAGGGAAGCGTTCTGTCCACCTCCAGGACATGACCACTGTGAGTAGTAAGTGGCTGCAATAATGACGCATCCACGGTCACAGCCCGCTTTGCTGTTTTTCCTTTTCTTCCTGGCCCTGGTTTCTTTCCCCATATTGGGGGCTCCTGGTGTTGATTCCACAAGCTGTCCCTGGCAGACGGATGAGATGCCCGTGGCTCCCACGAGCTGTCGCCGTTGGGAGCTCCTCACATTCCCGCAGCCACATTCTGGGCAGGCTGTCCTGGTGGTCACAACACATCTGAAGTGACAGGGATGAGAGAACACTGGCAGCATCGAGACATGGCTCAGCTGGCAGCTCTTCATCTCCTGGAGCGGAAGCCATCTCAGTGTCGGGCTGCAGTCAGCAGGGATTCATTCACACAGCCGACCGGGTGGCAGGCATTATTCTAAAGAACACACACGTGGACAAGAGACAAAGCCCCTCTGCTCTCATGGAGCTTCCATCCCAGTGGGGAAGACGGTAAATAAATGTTGAACAAAAAATCCAGTAGCAATAAGTGCAACAGAGAAAACACAACTGACCTGTACATGGATGTTTAGCAGCTTTGTTGATAATTCTGCCAAAACCCAGACAGAAGCAACCAGGATGTCCTCCCATCAGTGGATGGAGAAACAGAGGTACATCCAATGGAACATTACTCAGTGCCCCAAAGAAGCGAGCTACCAAGCCATGGAAAGACATGGAGGAGAGGCACACTGCTAAGTGAAGGAAGCCAGTCTGAAAAGGCTGCACACTGTGTGGTTACAACCGCATGACATTCTGGAAAAGGCGAAAACTATAGAGATAGTAGAAAGATCTGTGACTGCTGGGGGTGCGGGTTGGGGGATGAATAGACAGAGCACAGAAGAGGATGTTTAGGGCAGTGAAACTTCTCTGTATGATGCCCTAATGGTGGATACTTGTCATTATGTAATACATTTGTCCAAACCCATAGAACTCCAAGAGTGAATTCTAACATAAACTGTGGCCTGTGGGTGATAATGATGTGTCCATGGAGGTTCATTGACTGTGACGAACATGTTAGCATGGTGAGAAATGTTGATAATGGAGGGCACTGTGCACGTGTGAAGATGGGGTGCATGGGAACTCTCTGTACCTTAAACCTAAAACTGCTCTAAAAGTATTTTTTTTTTTTTAAGAAAAAAAACACAGTAGTGATTGATATGATGTGATAAAGTGAAGTGAGTGGTCAAGGAAGACCTCACTGTGAGAAGCTGACACCTGACCAAGACCTGAATGGTACGAAGGCACTAATCTTGCAAAGACAGGTCAGAAAAGCATCCCAGGCAGGAAGAGCTGCTTGTGCAAAGGCCCTGTGGCAGGAATCACATTGCCCCATGCAAGAAACTGAGAGAAGCCAGCATGGCTGGAGCTTGGAGGGCACAAGGAGAAGAATGAACAAGTGACCATCAGAGAGACGGATTCCAAGACATGCTCATGGAGAGCTCTGAAGGCCAAAGGAAGGAGCTTAAAGCACATTCTAAGCATGACAGGAAGTGGCGGCGGGGTTTGAAGCCAGAGTGACAGGGTGAAATTTGCTTGTAAACACCACTCTGGCTGCCACATGGAGGGGAGAATGTCGATGGGCCAGGGTGGAAGCAGGGAGGCCAGGTAGGAGGTTCCACAGCCTCTGAGTGAGGCCAGCCCTCAGTCTGCACTCCAGACACCCCACACTCTTTCAACAAGACCCCCACCCTGTGCAGCCAGCCTCATGGCCACCTCTGGGGTAAAACATAAAATACCCAGAGGGGTGAGGACAGAGCTAAAGATTTCTTAAGAGTCTGTTAGTGCTGGGCACGGTGGCTCACACCTGTAATCTCAGCACTTTGGGAGGCCGAGGTGGACAGATTACTTGAGGTCAGGAGTTTGAGACCAGCCTGGCCAACATGGTGAAATCCTATCTCTACAAAAATATAAAATATTAGCCAGGTATGAGGGTACACGCCTGTAATCCCAGCTACTTGGGAGGCTGAGGCAGGAGAATCACTTGAACCTGGGAGGTGGAGGTTTCAGTGAGCCGAGATTGTGCCACTGCACTCCAGCCTGGGTGACAGAGTGAGACTCCATTTAAAAAAAAAAAAAAAGAAGAAGAATCTGTTAGTGCTGGATTTTCACATTGGGTCCAGAGGAGCTGGTGGGTTTTCTGAAAGTGACTCAGGGGCCTTCTTCAAGGAGGGTTAGGTGGAAGGAGAACAGGTGGGACTCAGGACCCCCTTCCCACTCTCCCCAGAGTTGCCACTGTTTTTATACTGGGGTTTCATATAAGGTTTTATTTGAAGAAAAGACTGTTGAGTGAAGGAAGAACAACAGTAAAGGCAGATTGGGAAAGGAGAGTGACTGGCATAAAGACAGTGTGGGAGGAAAGAACTGGAAACCCTGTGCAGCAGCCTAATGTTCCATGTTCAAAAACCCTGTGCCCAGGGTCCGTGACGCATGGGGGCAATGGCAAGGCATGGGCATGAGGAGGAACACACCAGGCTAAGGCTGCAGGGCTGGCCTTGGAAAATCCCCCAGGCGTCCCATGCTAGCCTTCGCATTTGTGTTGAGGCCTGGGGTGCCCAGTCTCATCTTCCCCTATCCCATTTTGGATTACTCCTACTTATACCCCCTGCAGACTGAATAGATCAGACACTGGCCAGATTCTAGATGACAGTATAGTCCTGACTCACAAGCTCTGCAGCACCCAGCCCAGGACAGTCAGGCTTGCTCAGTGCTGTCAGCTCCCCTATTTCTTGCTGCCACTTTCAACTCAGAACTGACCAGAAAGCCAAATATGTTCCCAAACCAATCACATAAGATGCCCACTTCTAGTTAGCCCATCACCAGTTTCCCAGACACATTTGGAGCCTTCCTTTCACTCATGACAAAGCTTTCCCACTCCCCTGCCTGCCTCTGAGTCTCTGTCAAATGCAGATGATGGTGGCTGACTCCCTTGCTGTAGCAAGCTCTGAATAAATAGCTTCCGCTTGTTCTCATGTGGGTGGTCTTTGTTTACTTCCACACTGTCTTTACGTCAATCACTCTTCTTTCCTAGTCTGACTTTACTGCTCTCCTTATTTCTCCTAATTCTTTGGCATCTTCCAGGCTCAGGTCAGGTGCCACCTCCTCTGGGAAGTCTCCCTTGGTTTCCCGGCACCATCCCTTCCCACCAAAGCTGGATTAGGTCCTCGTCCTATGTGCTCTTAGAGCATTCTGGAATATAATCACCATAATGAGTGCCAGATTTCAGTGTCAATTAATTGTTTCCCCAACTGCATCATGAGTTCCTTGAGGCTAAGACAGTGTCTTGTTCAACCTGCACGACGTCCAGCACACAGAGAACCCTAATACACATTTACTGGCTGCCTAGCCAGCACCCATACTATCCTCCTCCCATCCACAGTGCCCACATTTTTCTTTGGAGAATTCATGTCTACCCCTTTCTCAGAGCAATCCTACACCAATTCCAGGGCTAGGACCTGATTAGTTTAAGCCAATTACTAGCCTGTCACCACCACAGCTGGTTTAGGACTGGGCATCTCTTCTAGCCAGCAGCAGTGTGATTCATGAAGACTTCTGCTGAGACCTCTGGGAAACAGGAGCTTCCCCTCTCTTCTGAAAAAGACCCTGTGTTATCTTCAGTAAGAGGAGAGGCTGGAGCTGCTGGGGGTGGGAACGGGGGTCTCCATGTGGAATCTGAGGATGACTCAGAAAGCAGAGAGAAGACATAGGAAGACTCGATCCCTCATGTCCTTATTTGAGTTACTGATTGAGCATTTTCTGAAACAAGCCTTACTGTGGGTTTTTAATTACATACATATTTACATTAACAATTCTCTTTAATTTGTAAGCCAATTAGAGTTGAATTTTCTATCACTTGCAACTGGCAGTGCTTTCAGAATCAGAAATGCCCCTAGAATGCTGGTTGGTGCCTACCTTGCTGCCACTTTCTGTATAAAAAAAGCGTCCTTCCTCTTGCCCACCTCTACCTGGACCCAGCCCCAGCCCCAGCCCCAGCCCCAGCTTGCGCATGGATCTGCCCTTGACCATAAAATGTTGCTCTCTCCAGAACTTCCACACTCTCCTCAACTGGCTCTCTGCCTCAGCAGAGAAACCTCTTTAAGTTTCTCCCATCTTTTTTTTTTTTTTTGAAACAGACTCTCACTCTGTCGCCCAGGGTGGAGTGCAATAGTGTGATCTCAGCTCATTGCAACCTCCGCCTCCTGGTTTCAAGTGATTCTCCTGCCTCAGCCTCCCAAATAGCTGGGATTACAGGCACCTGCCACCATGCCCAGCTAACTTTTATATTTTTAGTAGAGACAAGGTTTCACCATGTTGGCCAGGCAGGCCTCGAACTCCTGACCTCAAGTGATCCACCCACATCGGTCTCCCAAAGTGCCAGGATTACAGGCATGAGCCACCATGCCCAGCCTCTCTTATAACAAAAAGATCCTTCTCTGTATCCCACAGCCTCCCTACATATGCATATTTGAATGTTTTCTCCATCTCTTCTCTTCTGAAAGCTTTTTCTTTGTTGGCTTCTTCCTTTCCCATTCACTCCTCATGCTCCTCTAACTCTCTTCTCCTGACCTCCCACGGGTGAGTCTAGTGTTCTCAGTCTTTATTTTGCCACACCTCCTGGAGGTATCAAAAATTGTTAACCACTCCGTCTATCCTAACATTCTTTCCTCCTTGGCCTCTGAGACATCACTTTGAGGCCCCGTCTTGCGTCTGGCATTTATAGCCTCCATGGTGGCACTGATCACATGGCTGGATTATTCTCTTCTTCTGCCTAAAATTCAGTGTCTCCATTGGGCTCATGTGCCCCCATCTCCAGTCCCCATCTTTGCTGGTGGTACCCACCCAAGTCATCCAAGCCAGACACCTGGGAACTGCCTTTAAAACCCACCCCTTTTCACAGCCCACACCCAGGCATCAAGGCCCTCAGACTGCCTACTTCCCCATGCTGCTCATTCCATCTCCCCCACACTCTTTCCATCTCACCTTTCGCATACATGTCTCACACACTGTGGCAATAACCTCCTAGTTGGTCTCCTCCATCCAATCCATTCTCCATATTGCGATTACAGTGACTTTTCTAAACCCCTGATCTGATCATGTCAGTGCTCCTCCGAAAACCCTTCCATACCATCCCATTAATCTATAAGATCAGATCCATGCTTCTGAGAGCAGCACTCAAGGTTTTTGGAGATCAGGCTCCTGCAGGTCTGTCCAACCACCCCCCCGACCCTCCCACCACCAACCCCAAATGCTTTTTAACTGCACGCTGTAGCACACCATCTGTGCCTCCATACCTTACACATGTGATCCCCTGTGCCTGGAAGGATCTTTCCTCCTTGCATGTGATCACTTCCTACTCAGTCTTCAAGACTCTGCTCAGACATCTGCTGAGTGAAGAATCCCGCGCGCCCGCTATGCCACTCGACCACAAACCTATCTCTCTGGGGCACGTGGCACACTGCAGTAAAACTATGTTGAAACTAAAGGTGGGAAACATCTGTAAACATCCAGATAGTGACTATCTTAGGCTTTGTGAGGCACGCGGTTTCTGTCACGACTACTGAACTTCACCTTCGCAGTGTGAAAGCAGCCACAGACAGTGAGTGAACAGGCGTGTCTCTGTTCCAATAAAACTGTACTGACAAAAACAGGCAGATACTGGTCTGGACTTGGCCCAGAGGCTGTAGTTTGCTAACTTCTGACTTAATCTTTCTCCCCACTTCGTGAAATTATACTTTTTTTTTTTTAAATGCCTTTCGCAAACACTGTCAATCTTTGTGAAATTCTTGAGGCTGACATCGTGTCCTGTTCATTCTTGTGTGCCCAGTGGCCAGCATAGTCCCTGGCAAGGAATATTTACGGAATGGAAGATCCAAGTAAAGGTTTCAATCCTGCCACTTATCTTTTACATTTTACTTGTTTTCCAAGCCTTTAAAAAATCTCAAAAATGGAAACAAATATTACTGCATTACTGACTTTTTCAGATGGTTGTTATAAGAACTAAGTGAAATACTGCACAGGAACATAAAGCTGTTTTTACTTTTTCTTATTGCATTCCTTCCTGACAAA
This sequence comes from Macaca mulatta, assembly GCF_049350105.2. NCBI lineage: Eukaryota > Metazoa > Chordata > Mammalia > Primates > Cercopithecidae > Macaca > Macaca mulatta. The sequence continues at coordinate 62,686,682 of NC_133406.1, read as the reverse complement.
CTCAAGTGACGTCACTAAAAGCAAGACCTTTATGTTTTCTCTGAATATAGGGTAAACCTGACCCAAGGGACGCCTATATTCTGCCTGTCAGGGGCTGCTCTGGGGCTTAGCTGCAGGCCACACTCTGCCTTATAGTATCCCCTTATTCTGGGATTGAAGCCCAGAGTGAGGTTGCTCAGCCCATGTCTCCTCTCCCACTTCACTTCACTTGCCTTCTTCCAGATTCCTCAGGTGGCCCTGGTCAGAGTGAGAGAGAAAAGGGGATATCATAATAGAAGGATGGTTTAATGTTCTCCAAAGCCTGTTAAGGACCGTTTTTGTGTTAGAATAGGATCAGATGACTGACTGGTAGTAGATACAAGAAGAAGCATGGCATCAAGGTTTCTAGGTTGGGAAACTGGACTAGGATGACTCTAATAATTGACACCAAGAATACAGAAGGGAGAGTAAATCTGGTAGTCACTGGGGTAAAGGGAGATCACAAGCGCGGAACAGAATATATTCAGTTTGAAATGTCTAAGAGCCATGAATGAAACAGTTCAGGTATTCCAAGGTTGTGCGCATGAATTATTGCCTAGGGATACACCAATAGATTGCTGCTACCAAGGCCGCATGCCAGCAATTAGTTCTTAGAATAAACTAATCAAATGACTAGAATAGTACTACAAGAACCAACTGAGAGACACATTCACACATCACTGCCACAGGAAATTGTGGGGGAACAAAGAGATAATAAAAGCCCAACAGAGCCAATGCAAAACTCAGCCATTCTGCATTGGATTAAAAAAATGCAGCAGGGCTTATTACTACAGCTGCCTGGAAACAACTTGTTCAGGACTGAGAGAGAGGAGCTGAAATGGGAGGAAATAGAAGTATACAGAATTAAGGAGTATGCATGAACTCTTTTCAGATCTCTCCTGGAAGGCTCTTTCCTTCTTGCATGTGATCAATTCCTACTCAGTCTCAAGACTCTGCTCAGACATCTGCCGAGTGAAGAATCCCGTGCTCCCGCTGTGCCACTCGACCACAGACCTGCCTCTCTGGGGCACGTGGCACACTGCAGTAAAGCTATGTTTAAACTAAAGGTGGGAAACATCTGTAATCGTCCATTCCCCACACCCCGCCCTCCACCCCAACCCCCTGACCCATGTGAACTTAGCCAAGGCAGGGAGAGGCAGGCTAGGCCTGCTGAGTGCTATCAATGGTTAAACACACAGCCCCTCACTCCTCTTTAAAAAGAAGATCTTATTAACACTATAATAACTACATTCTCACTCATATTCTGTTTTTTTTTTTTTTTTTTTTTTAAGAATAAAGAACCAGTGTGTGTCCTGCCTGGGCCTAGCCTCTATCACATTTGTCCTGGCAGAAAAAGTCATCCAGGAATCTGAGGGATAAAATCTGCCTTCTCAGAGCAGCCCTCAAGCCCCTGTATGACCCAGCTCCTGACCCCCGTGTGGCTTCTTCTCTCCCAGCATCTGCCCTCCTATATCCCCACACCAGCCTCCAGACCTTGGACCACCCTGTATAGGCCATGTGCTTTCTGCACCTCCTGCCATCTCTGCTCACAATTTGCTGATGCCAGAAATGCTATTCTCTTCCTTCTCCACAGTGAAAATTGCCTTTCTCCAAGGCCCTAAGTGGGCCACCCCTCCATAACAGGGTCCATGCCTTCCTACTGAAAGTAAGTGGCAATTTCTCTTGTGCTTCCTAGCATGCCCCATGCTCTGTTCCAGTGGTCATTTCCTCCTGCCTCATGGGATGAGTTTATTCCCAAATCCATCTCCTGCATCGGACTTTGAGGTTAAGCTCAGAGTCCATGTCTTGTCTCCCCTGAGACAGTACAATAAATACTCATGGGATGAGTGAACAGCCATCCTATCAGATACTTCCTATTACTGGGAGATATTTCAATAGCTCATCAATGAATCAGTATAAATCCTTGGTTGCTGTAACACTGCATAGATCTGTTGTACAGTATAAGCTTGAGTAATAACAGCAGCAGCAATAACCTAACAATAACATCTAACCAGCATCCTGTCCCTGTAGCAGAGCCTGCCCCGGCTCAGCAGACATGCTCATCTTTCTTTCTCAAATCTTCCCCTGCTGACTCTCAGAGCTTTCTGTCTAACCTGTCAGGGCCACACTCAGTGTCACCCTATTTGCTCCACTCCACGACTCTCAGAATTGAGGGATTCAGACACCCCAGGCAGCAGCCTCAGAATCGCCAACACCTCCATTCTCAGTCTCTTCCTTTCTTTTTCATCCTGAGGCTCTGGCTTAGCTGCACTGGGTTCTGAAATCTGCCTTCAGCCCAGGGATCGGCTGGGCATGACTGAGGGCTGCCGTCCCCTGCTTCCCCTCCTGCCCTCTGATCCCCGTGGCCACCTCCCTTCCATATCTCCCATCCTAAGGAAGGAACGATACAACAGATGGAGACCCAGCCGTGCTCCATTCCTTCCAGCTCACAGGCATCTGAAGGCCAGGGCTGTGAGTCTCCTAGGAAACTCAAACTGTCCCCTATTGATGCCTAGCCTAAGGAGACAGAACACCAAGCAAGTGGAGAAAGAGGGATCTCTGGAAGAAAATAAGATTAGAAGGGGAAGAGGCAAGGAGGGACTCCACAGCTCCCACTCCCCAGAGCACCTGCCACAAAATGACATCTCACCGCATCTCCTACTTTACCCCAGACGAAATGACCCCATGTCTCAGCATCTCCTAAGAAAGTCAGTCTGCCCACACAATCCTCCTGCCTCCCCTTTTGGAAGAGGCAGTAACTATACCAAACTTTCCAGGGCAGGACTTGGCAGCAGAGGAAAGCACTCACCAGCCTGTTTCAGGACCTCAGCCTCCCCCACACTCAGAGAGAGAAACCCAGTTCTTGGCTGGTATCGGGTCAACCAGTCGTCATCTTCTAGAATTTTCACTTAGCCCAGGAAACCTTGTATATGGGATTTGACTCCCCGCTTTCCCCTCCTCCCTCTTCAGGGTTGGAGTGGGGTGGTCTCCATCTGCTTGGTGGCTGTGTTTCACGCTTGGCTCCCTTTCATTGTCAGGGGGAGAGATCTGGGAGGAGTGAGGGGCTGTGTGTTTAACCATTGATAGCACTCAGCAGGCCTAGTCTGCCTCTCCCTGCCTTGGCTAAGTTCACATGGGTCAGGGGGAAGGGGTGGAGGGCGGGGTGCGGGGAACGGTATCAGGTGGTCCTAATTCCCTCCTGGGGAGGGGGTGGAGGGGGACACCTGGTTTTAGGATTAAGGATTTGGCTGAAAAACAGCTGTTTCCTGCTCAACACTGGGAACTAATCTATAGGTTGAAACCTAAACCTCTTGGCTATTATTAAGCTGGGGAAGAGGGAAGTGTTGGGAAAGAAGAAAGGGACTTTTCCCTCCAGGTGACCACCATGAAGATCCAGTGAATACCTCGGATTCACACCAGGCTCTCTAGGGGCGAAAGCTCTTTATGAGGCACCGTGTTATTCATAAGCCACCAGCACGACCAGAGCCCCACAAGAAGCCTGAACCCACCAATAAAGCGCAGCCATTTCTAGGGTGGGAGGTGCCTGCATCTCACTGCCACACCACAACTAGCTGGGCTATCAAGCCACATAGCTTGGACACAGAGATGCCGGTGCTCTTTGTTGTAACTCCACTGTGTGGGACTGCCACAAATCTGTTAACCATCCACTTGTTATGGACCTTTGAGTTGTTTTTCTTTATTTCCTCCCCCATTACAACAACGCTACAACTCATGTCCTTGCATTTATATCCCTCAATATGGAGAAAGTGTGGTTGCTGCTTCATGCTGTCTCTTTGACCCAAGGCTAATTAACTGGAGCTTGGCACACTGCAGCCTGGCACAGCAAGGAAGCCCAAGGTGCATAGGTGTCCCTGGTCTACAGCCCAGCTTTGTCGTTGACACCTACACCACATAGACTGGCAGTCACTGGGTACACTGGGGAGGACAATCACCGATGCTACAATCCAGCCAGCTTTTTACGGTCTTTGGGGCTGTGGGGTTTTTCCTTATTACTGCTTACTCACTCATGCTCTGAGGGGCAGGACTAGGAAACATGCATGAAATGGAAAAGGTGCTCAAATTTAGTCAGCATACTCTCCTGATTAGCTGACCCAACACCCTGTGAAGGGCTGGCTTCAATAAGATTTGTGGTTGTCTGTGAGTGGATGTATTCAGGCCCTACTCCCTGGCCCTGCTAGTCACTGACAGCCTGACCAGCCTCCTGCCATAAAAAGATTAGCAGGTAAAACAGGATGTAAAGAAAACAAAAGTTAAGGTGTTACTGCTGGGGTATATTGCCTGCCTCCACCCACTGAAAAGCAAGATGCCAACTCCCTCCTCTGGGGAGGAATTCTGACTCCACCACCACGGAGAAGAGCCCCACCTCTCTACAATTCAAGAAGCCAGCTTCTCACTTGCCTTGGCTCCCTGTCTGCTCCCCTCAGGGAGGAAGTTTTCACAGCAATTAGACACACATCCTTCTTCACAGCTGGAGGGAGAGGCTTGTGAAGTTCCCCGACACCCTCCCGGCTCCAAGTGGGGGGAGAAGGCGTGGGGTATCAAGGCGTCAGGTGGCAGCTGTCTCCAGGGGCTCTGTCATTAAAGAAGAGTGGTCAGAGGGAGGGGGATGGTGAGGTGGGGCATGATAATCTTGTGTGACAGGTCCCTAAGGGCGGGGACCCAAGATTTGGAAAGGATAAGGAGGAGGGACCCAGGTGGGAGGGAGTAAGCAGCTGAAGGTAGAAGTCCAGAAAGGGGCCTTGGAATTAGCATTGGAAGGTCTAGGGCTCTTCAAAAGGTCAAACACAGAGCTACCGTATGACCCAGTAATTCCGTCAGATGAATAAGCAAAATGCAGTATATCCATACAGAGGAATATCACTCAGCCGTAAAAAGAAATGAAGTACTGATGTGGCGAACTCTCAAAACACCTTGCTAAGGAAAAGAAGCCAGACACAAAGACCACATATTGTATGATTCCATTTATAGGAAATGTCCAGAATAGGCAAATCTCTAGAAAACAGACTAGTGGTTGCCTAGGGCTGGGGATGGAGGTGGGGAGAGGAGTGACTAACAATGGCATAGATTCTTGCGGGGGCGGGGGCTGGGAGTGGTGATAAAAATGTCCTAAAATCCATTGTGATGATGGTTGCCCAAGTCTATGGGCACTAGAAATCACTGAATTCTATCTATCTATCTATCTATCTATCTATCTATCTATCTATCGATTTATTTATTTATTTATTTTTGAGATGGAGTCTCCCTCTGTCGTCCAGGCCAGAGTACAGTGGTGCCATCTTGGCTCACTGTAACCCTGCCTCCAGGGCTCAAGTGATTCTCCTGCCTCAGCCTCCCGAGTAGCTGGGAATACAGGCACCCGCTGCCATGCCCAGCTAATTTTTGTATTTTTAGTAGAGATAGGGTTTCACCATGTTGACCAGGCTGGTCTTGAACTCCTGACCTCAAGTGATCCACCCGTCTCAGCCTCCCAAAGTGCTGGGATTACAGGTGTGAGCCACTGTGCCCAGCCTGAATTCTTTAATTTATATAGTAAATATTATAACATGAATTGTCTCTCAATAAAGCTGTCATTTAAAAATAGTAATAAGGCAAGGCACTGTGGCTCGTAAATATTATAACATGAATTGTCTCTCAATAAAGCTGTCATTTAAAAATAGTAATAAGGCAAGGCACTGTGGCTCAAGCCTGTAATAATCCTAGCACTTTAGGAAGTGGAGGTGGGTGGATTGATCGAGTCTAGGAGTTCAAGACCAGCCTGGGCAACAAGGCAAAACTTCACCTCTACAAAATATACAAAAATTAGCCGGGCATGGTGGTGTGTGGCTGTGGTCCCAGCTACTCAGGAGGCTGAGGCGGGAGGATCACTTGAGCCCAGGAAGCTGAGGCTGCAGTGGGCTGAGATTGTGCCATTGCACTCCAGCCTGAACAACAGAGTGAGACCCGCTCTCAAAAAAAAGAAAAAAATATATATATACACATATATACACACATACATATATACATATATACGCATATATACACATATATACACACATAATATACATATATACACACATATATACATATATATGAAAAAAGAATTACATAAGGACTTGGAAGGCTTTGTTAGAAAAAAAAACTATGATACTTTGAAAAGGAAAATGGATAAATTTATACATACAGTTTCAAATGTTCAAAGGAATTAAATTAACTAAGTTTATTGATGAAACCAAACAAGTGATTGCTAAAATCTGTAAGATTCATGAAGAAAACTGTAAAACTTGTTGATTGAAGTAAAAAGTTTAAGGAGTAATTAGGTTTGGGGATTTGTAATTTTAATACACTGAAGAATAGTTAATTTAAAAAAAAAAGACCTAGGGCTAAGGTCTTGCATGTCACCTTGAGCAAGTCACAAACTGTCTGGTCGGTCTCTATCTCCATAGTAAATAATAAATTGCTGTACAAAAGGAAGGAGGCTCTAGAATGGCCAGAAACCTCTCCCTCCCTGAGCAGCTTTCCCAAGAGGTATCTGTGCAACCCCACCAGCCATCACTATTTCCAAACCCAGCTTCCTCACCCTGGGCCCTGCCAGGCTCCCTGAGTGGGGTGTCCATTTGAAATCCAGACCGTTGTCCATCTGAGGACCCACCATCTGGACACATCTGCTCATGACATCACTCAAATCAAGCTGCTTATTCTGTCCTCTACTGGGCAGATTGCAAGCCTAGTTTCAACAGACCGTAGTCCTAAAGCCATTTGAAAACCATAGGCTGAGCTCGAGCAGGTGAAAAAAGAGGGGCAAGACTACAGCAGAAGAAACTTGGGTTGGGGAAAAGAGAACTGACTTTCAGTCCCTTCACCAGATTACGAGCTTCTTGAGGGCAAAGGAAGAGTCTTTTACTCTTTCTTTGACCCACGACAGAAGCGAGTATTAACTCAAAGCAGAACAGGGCTGGGCTTAATAAACTGGTGAATGACAAACTAGCTAGGAAGCCATGCAGACCAGGGGAAACATACCAGACAAGATGCAGAGATTTAGTGTCATAAGGAAGCGTGTTTAATCCAGCTGGCACATGTGACTTGCAGCCACACACACCTGAGTTTCCATCCCACCTGGCCATTTACCTGCTACATGGTCTTCCGCGTTTATTCTCTGTCTCTGAGTCTGTTTTCTTGCCTTTAAAAGTGAGATAAATGCACTTATTTATTACAAGGTTGCTGTGACAATTCCTAAATGATGTACATAAATAGCATCTAATCCAAGGCCTGGCACATAGTTGGCATTCAAAAACTATTGGTCCTTTCTTTGCCTGTAATCCCAGCACTTTGGGAGGCTGAGGCAGGTAGATCATGAGGGCAGGAGTCCAAGACCAGCCTGGCCAACACAGCAAAACCCTGTCTCTACTAAAAATACAAAAATTAGCCAGCTATAGTGGTGGGCACCTGTAATCCCAGCTACACGGGAGGCTGAGGCTGGAGACTCACTTGAACCTGGGAGGTGAAGGTTGCAAGGAGCCAAGATTACACCATTGCACTCCAGCCTGGGTGACAGAGCAAAACTCCATCTCAAAACAAAACAAAGCAAACAAAATAAACAATTGGTTCTTTCTCCTCTCCCCCAGGTTATAGCTGGTATACTGATTTGTGATAAGGCTTTGGACAAGAAGGGGTTTCACATCTACTTTGTAGATCTATAGTGTAGACGATGCCTGTGCAGACACCATACCCTAGCTCTATACCTAAGGAATTATTGTTTACTCTTAGAGCCAACAGATGGTTATCTGCACAGGCAGTCTACTTTAGACCAGAGAGAAAGGGAGGCTCCTATAAAATCCCAGGCCAGCCAAATCCCCTCTGGGCTCCCCTCTCTCCTGCCTTTGCCATGGTTTCTACAAGCAAAGCACTCCACACCAGCTTCTTCCACCAATGTCCCACAAGCTCTGACATCAACCAAACAGCTGGAGTCAGCCCCAGAGAGGGAGCTGGGTCTTCTGAAGTGACATCCATTCGGCTGCCAATATTGGTTTAGCTGCTGATATTCCAAGGATAGCACATCCCCGGTTGCATTTTTAAAATTCCTGTCTGATGTGATAAGCGGGAGCATAGGGAGGAAAGAACTAAGACAGCAGGAGGGAGCAGCACCTGTTCCTTCCCTCCCTCCCTGCAGCCTTCTGCATTTACATCCCATACAGACATCAGTCTGGATCCAACTGCTATCCTGGCAGGCTTCTACAGGCTGGAGGAGATGTGAAAATACAGGAGGCATGGGGGAGGGGAGGTGGGAGCAAAAAGGGGAAGGCAGCAGACAGAATGAGGATTTTCCTGAGTTATAAGATACACCATTTGTCTAGAAGTCTGGTTGCAAAGCGCTGGCGGCTACAAGTGCTTATGCCAAAGACTCTTAGCTCCAGTGGTGTGGAGGAAACCTTGGTGTCTTATGCCCTTGGAAGGGTCTCCCTTTGCTAGAGCATATGGTCCTCTTATTAGAAACTCACAGGTGACATGCTGTTTCAAACCTCACAGTCCAGCCTCTGGTGGAAAGGTGGGCTTAGCGAGGTAGCAGGAAAGGCTGAGAGGGGTCTAGACGTGATTGCATCACTGCAGCAGAAGGGAGTAAACAGCACAAGCTGTTAGGGCAGTAGCTTTCACTCATGTCCCCCACATTCACCCTGCAGGTCTCGGTGCCCATAGGAAAATGGGGCTAAGCACGGGGACTGCCTCAGGTGCCTGGAATCAGTTTGGGGACAGCAGGTGGGCAAGACAGTTCCTAATGAAGCTCCATGGCCCCACCCTCAGTGATCCACAGCTGTGTGTCCTGGGCCCATGCTGTCCGAGGGGGCCTGTGTCAATGTTTCTGGAGAGAGGAAGCCCAGCTTCCCTCTCACAGGCAGAGGGACTTAGGAGTGTGAGTGCAATTAACCAAATAGACCTGTTTGGGAAATTGAAGGCCTGGGGAAGCTCAGTGGTTTCTCTGCCTTGCATCGGAGGGCCAGTGTCTGCTTCCTGTGATGGGAGGTGACAAGGAGTGGACGTACTGCGGGTGGCAGGAGGGAAGGGGAGAGATGAAGCCTGGAGGCCTGAGCGTGGAGGGTGCTGCATGCAGGAGTGGGAGGAAGAGGGAGGGGCGGCTCAGGAGCAGACGCCTGGGGCAGCTCCATATGGCAGTGGTTTCCAACAAAGGGAGAAGACGCAGAAAAACGGAGGGCTTCCTCCTTAGGCGGTTTCCAAGCTCACACCTGGAGCCCCAGGGAACACTTGCACAGAAACAACTGTGCGTTGTTTCCAGTGAATCTTGGAATGAGCCACCCTAAATACACAGCCAGCCCCAAACCCAAATGGTTGCCACACAGGTGCCAGAGTTGGACCACAGGATTTGAATCCTGGCCCTTTGGGCTTTGGGCAAGTTCCTTAACCTCTGTGTACTTTTATTCTGCCATCAGTAAAACACGGGTAATAATGGGCCCTACTTCATGGGGCCGCTGTGGGAGGATGGAGTGCAGGGCACAGTGCCTGGTGCACGGGGAGTGCTGAGATGCTGATTACTATAATGACGACTGTTATCATCATCTACAGAAGCCTGGGTCAGCTTCCCTTCTCCCAGAACTTACTGTACCCTCAACAGCCATATGTCCTGCTGGCAAGGAGTCTCTGCAGTCTTTCTTATTTCTTTTTTAAGGTTCCTCTGTGTGTCTGAAGGTCCTTAGATAGGTACTCCTCCTTCATGATTTGTGGGTGCTTCAGACTGGAGGAGGCAGTGTGACGTCACAGCGAGAAAAACAGTCTACAATTCAGGGCATCCAAGTCCAGTAGGGGCTCTTTTGCTAATTAGTTTTGCGAAACCTTGGGGGAAATGACTTCTCAGAGAGCCTTAGTTTATTCATCAATCAAATGGGAACGATGACAGCAGCCTTGCTCATATCACTGAATCGTGTTGACAGTCAAATGATACAATTAATGTAAATGGAAACACTATTAAAAGGATTAAGCTCAGAACTGATATTCGATTTTGCTGGTTAGACTGGTGGTGTCCAGAAGCACAAGCCAGAATGAAGTTATTCTGGTCAGGCAGGAGGTGGCAGGGCATGACTCTGTGGCAGCCATGTCTGCTGTCACACGGTAGGGCTGCTGTCATCAGAGAAGGCAGCCCCCGGGGTTCCTTAGGTGGGGATCTGGTCAGGCTACCTAGAGTGAATGTTTCGAGAGAGCTGTGGAAGGACAGGGATGGAGAGTGGGGAGGGTGCATGGGAAAGTGCCAAGAGCGGGGGCATGGTGACACAGAGCTGCACTAACTCCGTCCAGTTTCATATATACTTCGTACCATTTAAATAAACGAGTGCACCGCTTTTGCAATCACACTCCTTCACGTGCAGTAAAAGAATGGCATGCCACACCCCGCCCCCGCCGCCCCTGCCAAACACACACTAAGTCAGTATGTTCAAGTTCAAGGTTTATTAACAATGACAGGGGGAAAAAGCCCTAAGTCAGATGAATTTCCCAGGTGGGCTCTGAAACCTGACACTGTTCTGAGATAAGTGGTAGCCCTAAAAGGGCCCACCTAAGAAACTACCTTGATAAAACAAGTATATCTGAATTGCCACTGACATGAGAAATAATAACCCTCATTGATTAAACACCACGTGCCAAGCACTCTGCAGGCTCTCTATCTGTTTATATATTTACTCTTTAATCTTTACACAAAATGTTGGTTATTATCCCCATTGTATGAACTAGGAAACGGAGGTCTAGAGGGGTTCAGCATTCCCAAGGTCACAAAGCAAGTGGATCTGGAATTTCAGAAGATGTGTCTGGATCCCAAGTCCATGTCATCAGCACTCTCAGCTTCCACTTTTCAACCCTCTCCATGCCCCTCCCACCAAGTCTCAACTCTTTCTGGGAGGACAAAAGACTCCAAGAGAGGGAGGTGGAGTGAGAAAGACACCTTCGATGAGGTAGAGATGCCCAAACTCAAAGAATAAGGAAATCTTGCCCTGCTCAAGCCTCCAGCCCAACCCTCCTAGCCCAGCAGCCTCCAGGAGGCCACTCTGTCACTATTGCCCATTACTGCTCTGTTAAAATTCCAGCCCTCAGTTGTCATGTGTCCTCCCCCGCTACTGGGACCTGAGAGTAAAACAGGAGTTGTTGGGAGTAGCAGCAAAATCTAACCCGGAATGGAACAAGGCAGACCCTGGGCACACGGCATGACTTAGTGCTGTGGGCCTCAGCTGCTTACTGCGCCTGGACAACTGTCCATTTGCCTGGGCCCAATGCCCTGCCCAGGGCAGGGGTTCTCGGACTGTCTCCCATATGCCAGGGCTGTCACTCAGGAGCTCCCAGGTGGTGGAGGCCCAGGCTAAGTAGGGTATGGGCCACCAACAAAGTCGTTTCCCAATTTTTCAATTAGGTGGACACTGGGACAATGCCAGCACTAATGTTGGCTGACTGTCCCTGCCAGGGAAGGCTTAAACACTACCCTTACCAGCCTCCTTGCAAGGAGAACCTTGGCATGCAGTTCTGGGGCAACTCAGGGCTTCTATCTCTGGGGAGAAAAAAGGAGATGCCTCTCAGAAGATTCCTGGGGCCCTTATCAAAGACAAGGGGCAGGAGGCAAGAATGTCCCCTCACTCTCACCCCTCCAATGACACATACCCCAGGCCCAAGTCCTACTTACCCTCTCTGCCTCATTCAGCCTCCTCCTTGCAACACCAGAGGAGGCTCCGTTCCAGGCTGCAGAGGGAAGGTAAACTCCAGCGTCCCAAACTGCGCATAAGTCAATCAACCTGTCTCAAGCAAGCACAAAGGAGAACCCCGGGGTTACTCTAAGAAAGGAAAAAAGGAAAAAAAAAAAAAAAAAAAAAGGCTTTGTGGTTTTCAGCTTGCTCATTCACTGGGGAAATTACATCTTTGCCCACATCCATTTGTAAAGTTTTGCACAGCATAACACCATCTTTGTTCAAAGAAGTTCAAAGCACTCTGGAAAAAAAAAAAAAAGAACTGATCCTGCAAGGGTGATTGTCTCTCTCATCTGTAAGACCATTTCTTAGTGCCCTGACACCACAGTCTACTTGCTGATTCCCTATTTACCCCAAGAAGTTCAGCCGTATCTCGAAGAATCTCTCCTACACCAGGGGAGAATTTACCCATAATCATCTCATTAATGTTTTAGCTTCCTAGGAGAACTATGTTTTTCTTCCCTGTCTACAGATAAGCAAACCAAGTTCACCATAAATAAATCCATAACATATTGAAAGGGGATCCAATTTTAAGGTCAGGAGATGCGAATTTTAAATCCTAGCTTGTTTTGTCATTTAGAGTAGGACACTTCTCTATGTGTGATTCAATTTCTTAAACTGTAACATGGGGAGAAGGCATGGCAGAGTGGATCAGATCATTAGTTAGTGGGGTTCAAGTCCAGTTCTGAACAATCGTATAACCTTTCTAGGTAGTGATAACATATTCCATTGAGACATTTGTTATAACATTAAAATGTATCTGCAGGAGGCTGGGCATGTTGGCTCACACCTGTAATCCCAGCACTTTGGGAGGCCGAGGAGGGCAGACCACTTAAGGTCAGGAGTTCGAAATCAGCACGGCCAACATGGTGAAACCCTGTGCCTACTAAAAATACAAAAATTAGCCAGGCACACCTGTAGTCCCAGCTACTTGGGAGGCGGAGGCAGGAGAATGACTTGAACCCGGGAGGCAGCGGTTGTAGTGAGCCAAGATCGTGCAACTGCACTCCAGCCTGGGCAACAGAGTGAGACTCCATCTCCCTCACCAAAAAATTGTCTGCAGGAAATGGTGTAATCCACCCTTCTAGAGGTGAATGTGCCAATAGCTATCTAAATAAGTATGCATTTACTCTGACCCAAAATCCCAATTCCAGGAATCTATTCAAAATATATCCTATATGCCCATAATCTCCAAGGTTCTCATTAAGTGAAAAACACATGATAGAAAATAATGTTTAATATGCTACCATTTATTTAGGAAAGAGAGGAGGAATGCAAAAATATATATGCATTTGCTTATATTTTTTTAAAAAGGCAATAAAATGATGAAGCACAAAATGCGTTTTAAAAGACCTACAGGGGCCAGGCGCAGTGGCTCACGCCTGTAATCCCAGCACTTTGGGAGGCTGAGGCAGGCGATTTCCTGAGCTCAGGAGTTTGAGACCACCCTGGGCAACATGGTGAAACTCCGTCTCCACTAAAATACAAAAAATTAGCCAGGTGTGGTGGCTCACACCTGTAATCCCAGCTACTTGGGAGGCTGAGGCATGAAAATTGCTTGAATTCGGGTGGCAGAGGTTACAGTGTGCCAAGATCACGCATTGCACTCCAGCCTGGGCAACAGAGCGAGACTCTGTCTCAAAAAACAAAAACAAAACAAAACAAACAAAAAAACAAAACACACACACAAACACAAACAAAAACAAAAACAAAAAAACACCCTACAGAGAGAGGGAGACATGAAGTGCAGGGGACAGACAGAAGCTGGACTGTGAATAGACCTTGTTACATGGATTTGCTTTGGACTATGTAATTATTTGACCTAATTACCAAACATAATTAAAAAATTTCAAAGAGGTCGGGCACGGTGGCTCATGCCTGTAATCCCAGCACTTTGGGAGGTCAAGGTTGGTGGATCACTTGAGGTCAGGAGTTCGAGACCAGCCTGACCAACATGGTGAAACCCTGTCCTTACTAAAAATACAAAAATTAGCCGGGTATCATGGTGGGCACCTGTAATCCCAGCTGCTCAGGAGGCTGAGGCATGAGAATCGCTTGAACCTGGGAGGCGGGGGTTGCAGTGAGCTAAGATCACACCACTGTACTCTAGTCTGGGTGACAGGGCAAGACCTTATGTCAAAAAAAAAAGTTTCAAAGAATTATGTAAAAATGAATATAAAATGAAACAAATGAACCTTTGAGTCCAGTTGGTTGGCATACTACACATAGATTAAAACACTAGTAATTTGACTGTGTATCCTTATCAGTGGTGTCCAATCTTTTGGCTTCCCTGTGCCACCCTGGAAAAAGAATTGTCTTGGGCCACACATAGAATACATTAACACTAAAAGGAGTTAAAGTAAATTGCAAAAAAACTCATGTTTTGAGAAAGTGTATGAATTTGTATTGAGCTACATTCAAAGCCATCCTGGACTGCATGTGGCCTGTGGGCTGGACAAGCTTGCCTTAGATGGATGTACCACAAAGATAAAAAGAACTGCCCTATGTCCCACAAGAAATCCTAAACTGTTTTCAATAATCATATTATTGATGGTACTATAATATTATTACTGTGAGACTTTTATATGTTCATTGTGAATAAATCAAATGAGTACTACTGTTGATCTTGCTTGGAAACAAGATTTGCTGGTTGAAAGGAGATACAAAAGTAAGATTGATGAGATTGGGTACAAATTCTGTAGTCTTGGCTGTGAACTGGGAGTATCAGTATGTCCTTCAAATGTTTTAGGTTAATCACACACACATGTGTGCATGCACATTTCCTAGCTCTGTTCACTGTAAGGCCTAGAAACAATGACCATCCTAGTAGGAATGAGCACCTCTAGCAATCAGATTATAAATTCTAAATATCATTCCCCGAGGAGGAGTTGGGCCTCCTTGGAGAAATGACTGACTCCAAATTTGATGTCACAAACATACAAGATAAGCTTAGAACATCCTGTCATACCAAAAAAGCAAACAGAGTGTCGAAGACTACGAGAGTCATGTCAGAAGGACTCAGAAACCAAGAAGAATGAGGTTTCCCTGGTCAAGTTGAGCATCAATAAAGATAATAACTGCAACAGGGAGAAATATAACAAATGTGTTTAAATCTACGAATTCCTAATAATATTTTTAAATAATCCTAAATAAGCCATTAGTCACATTTGAAGGATGTCAGGGAAATGCCTCGCTATTTTGAAAACTCTTTAACAAAAGAAAGGGGGAAGTGGGTAGGGGCATAGCTGAAACAAGATTGACCTTATATTGATAATTATTGACAAGGATGATGGATACATAAGTTTCATTATATTATTCTCTCCTCTTCCATAAAACATTTTCAAAGTAAAAAATATTTTAAGTGATAGAACAGGTCAAGAAATAGGAAGTCATTGGAATGTTAATTCTTGGAACTCTTCTGAATGACAGACATTATAGACATTCAATCCTAACAGTAATCCAGTATCACATGATATTGATATTATTATTATTTTAGAGATGAGGCCTTGCTCTGACACTCAGGCTGGAGTACAGTGGCACGATCACAGCTCACTGCGGCCTTGACCTCCGGGACTTCAGTGATCCTCCCACTTCAGCCTCCCAAGTAGCTGGGCCCATAGGTATGTGTCACCACACTTGGCTAATTTTGTTTATTTTTTGTAGAGGTCAGGTCTCACTATGTTGCCCAGGTTGGATTTGAACTGAGCTCAAGCAATTCTCCTACCTTGGCTTCCAAGTACTGGGATTATAGGCATGTGCCACCATGCCCAGCCTGATATGGATATTATTATCTCCAGTTTACACCTGAGGAAATAGGTGTAAAGAATCCATGTGATGCTGGGCACAGTGACTCATGCCTGTAATCCCAGCACCTTGGGAGGCTGAGACAGGTGGATGGCTTGAGCCCAGGGGTTCAAGACCAGCCTGGACAATATGGCAAAATCTTGTTTCTACAAAAAAAACAAACAAACAAAAACAAACAAACAAACAAACAAACAAAAAACCGAAAAAGAATTCATGTAAGTCAAACCCACATGTTCTTATCTCAAAGGCCCACTATTCCACAGTTGCCGCTCCAATACCCTCATTGATATATCTGGGTTAATAAAACCTTCCTTACCTATATGAGAGTGTCAGGGACTGCAATGAGATAGAGGAGAGTACTCAGAAAACAAAATCTCCATACAAATATTTTATTGCCATTTAAAAATTAGAGATCAGATCTACCTATAGGATTACTGTGGAGATCAAATGAGGGCTGTGATTTGAGGATAGATCGACAGATATATAGACAGATAGACAGATAATCCTTAAAGATGAATGAAATTGCAATTACCACCATTGCTTTAATCATCAGTCATAGGACTTTAGGGTTGGTTAAAAGTGAAACTTAGAATCCAGGAAATAGACTGTCCCTCTGACTCAGGCATAGGAAGGTTCCAGGAAGGATACCTGATACTCCAGGGAGGACTAGGGACCAAGAAGGTACCTGATATCCTGCAGCCTGCAAGAAGAGCAGCTCTGGGTCACAGCAAGGCAGAGACCACGGTCAGTTTGCTAGGCCCTTGGGCACTGTCCCTAGATTCCAGAAGGTCAGATGAAGCAGCCACACTGCAGACACCTGCTGGATTCCTCTGAATGAGGTCTGGGCTGGAAGCGAGGAGAGTAGGTGTGGAAGACACTCACCAGCAACAAAGGCAGGATCCAGCATGTTGGACTGATGACAGGGAGTGTCTGGGGTTGCTAACCAGCTCCAACACTTCTCTCTTTCAGCATTCATATCTTAATGTATGTCTGGGGATTCTTTACAGATCTTTCCTTAGCAAATGTTTATTCTCAGACTGTCCTTCCCTCTGCCACAAAGGATAAGCTGGTCCGGGGATCTCTTATACTTTCTCATCTTGGAATTCCATAATTCCATAAGGGCATATTTCTAAAGAAGCACACAATCAAAATTCTCCTGACTCGTGGTTCATGTGCCTCTACCCCATGAATATTTAGTCTGTGCTCAGGGCACAAAGATCGTTCTGTCTCTGTCTCTCGGGATTCTTACTTAAACATTTAAAAAATTATTTTATTTACTTTTTTAATAGCTAATCCCTGCACATGATATGAAACTCAAATGATACAAAAGTATACACAGTATACTTTTGAGATGAGCCTAGAACATCCTCCTCTCAACCCTGTCCCACAGCTTCCCAAGCTCCATTCATCCCCTGTCCCTGGCCAATCACATTTACTAGTTTCTTGTGTACTCTCCCAGAGAGTCAATGCAGACACATATACATATACATGTATTTTTAACAATTCTAGCATACTATATATATTTTCCCCTACCTTGCTTTTTGCCATTAACAAATATCTTACATATTTTTCTATATTTGTTCATATAAAACTGCCTTATTATTATTACTATTATTTATTATTATTTATTTGAGACAGAGTCTCGCTCTGTTGCCCAGGCTGGAGTGCAGTGGTGCTATCTTGGCTCACTGCAAGCTCCGGCTCCCAGGTTCACACCCATTCTCCTGCCTCAGTCTCCTGAGTAGCTGGGACTACAGGTGCCCGCCACCATGCCTGGCTAATTTTTTTTGTATTTTTAGTAGAGATGGGGTTTCACCATGTTAGCCAGGATGGTCTCGATCTCCTGACCTCATGATCCACCCATCTCGGCCTCCCAAAGTGCTAGGATTACAGGTGTGAGCCACTGTGCCCGGCCTACCTTGTTATTTTAACAGCTCCGTGGTATTCCACTGTATAAACATATCATAATTTATTTACCAATAGGCATTTAGGTTGCTTGTAATCATTCCATATGGAAAATTGCCGCAATACGTATCTTTGGGTAAATGTGATTCTTATATTTGCAAGACCGTTTTTCAAATAAATTATTGGATAATAATTTATCCAAAGATATTGCGGTCAAGTTGCTCTCCATGAATGTAGTGACAGTTTACACTACCACCAGCAATGTATGAGAGTTCCTGTTTCCCATTCCTTCTCCAATATGTTGTGTTGTTAATCTTTTTGATCTCTGACAATCTGACACACAGAAATTGGTATCGCCTTTGTGGTTTTCTTACTATGAGTAAGATTGAGTATTTTTATTTTACTGTATTAGTCCATTCTCACACTGCCATAAAGAACTGCCCAAGACTGGGTAATTTATAAAGGAAAGACGTTTAATTGATTCACAGTTCAGCATGGCTGGGGATGCCTTGGAAACTTACAATCATGGTGGAAAGGGAAGCAAGCAAACATGTCCTTCTTCACATGGTGGCAGGAGAGACAAGAATGAGAGCTGAGTGAAGGCAGAAGCCCCTTATAAAACCATCAGATCTTGTGAGAACTTACCATCATGAGAATAGCATGGAGGAAACTGCCCCCATGATTCAATTACCTCCCACCAGGTCCCTCCCACCACATGTGGGGATTATAGGAACTACAATTCAAGATGAGATTTGGGTGGAGACACTGCCAAACCATATCAATTTCAATATTCCTATTATTTGCCCATTTCTCTACTGGGCAGTTGGTTGATTCTCATCAGTTTGAAGGAACTTTTATTAGGAAATGCCTTCCCTATAAGAGGGGCTGCAAATTGACCACATCATTATTTTTATCCTGACTTTATTTGTGGTGTTTTTATTATGCATGAAATTTTTTTTCATAGTTGATTGGATCTTTTCTATTTCACTATATTTTGTGTCATATTTACACCTTCTTTTTTTCAAGATTATTTTTACGTTTCCATGTTTTTATTTAACATTTCTATGGTTTAATTGTTTTCTTTTTTCTTTTTTATTGGAGACAGGGTCTTGCTCTGTTGCCCAGGCTGGAGTGTAGTGGCATGATCATGACTCACTGCAGCCTTAACCTCCTTGACCTCCCAGGCTCAAGTGATCCTCCCACCTCCCATCTCAGCCTCCCAAGTAGCTGGGACCACAAGCACTGGGCCCAAAGGTGCATACATGGCTAATTTTTTAATTTTTTGTAAAGACAGGGTGTCACCATGTTGCCCAGGCTGGTAACTGTGCTTCAATCTTAATCCATCTAGAACTTACTTTGAAATCATGTGAAGAAGGGATCTAACTGTATATTAGATGGTGATGATCCTAACCTCATTTATTTAAAAATTTACCTTTTATTCTATGGTTTGAAATGTCATCTTCAATCATACACAGTACTAAATTCTCCTATGTGTTTGGGTCTATTTCTGGACTTTATCTTCCACTCATCTGTTTATCCCTTCATGTGCGGGTATCACACCATATTAATTACTGTAGTTTTATAATTGAGTTTATAGTCTTTAAAAAATTTTTCTGTTTACTCTTGCTTGTCAATTTTTTCACAGATTTCTCTAGAATCAGACTTTTCCTCTCTTAAAGAAAATCAAATGATGTTTTTATTGGAGTCATATTAAAATTATAAATTAACTTAGAATTGACATTTATGATGTTGACTCTAAGAATGTGATATGAATTTTAATTTGTTCAAATTTTCTTTGCTTTTCATTTAAAAATTTTATTGTACAAATTATGAACATTTTTGTTATGTTTATTACTATGCATTTGATCGCTCATTAAGCTATTTTAAATAATTATTGCATACTAATTTTGAATCCTACCATACTGAAAGTTATTTTTCTATTTTTAAATTTAAATAAACATTTTTGAGACAGGGTCTTGCTCTGTCATTCAGGCTGGAGTGCAGTAGCATGATGATAGCGTACTGCAGCCTCAATCTCCAGGGCCTAAGTGACCCTTCCATCTCAGCCTCCCCAGTGGCTGAGATTATAGGCACATGCCACCATGCTCAGCTAATTTTTAAATTATTATTATTATTTTAGAGGCAGGGTCTCTAGACTATGTTTCCTAGGCTGGTCTCAAACTCCTGGGCTCAAGTGATCCTCCTACCTCAGCCTCTCAAAGTGTTGGGATTATAGGCATGAGCCTTTGTACCTAGACCACAGGTTTTTTTTTTATTTTAATTTTAATTTTTACAGATGGAGCCTTGCTCTGTCACTCAGGCTGGAGTGCAGTGGCGTGAACATAGCTCACTGCTGCATCGAATCCCAGGGCTCAAAAAGTCCTCCCGCCTCAGCCTCCTGAGCAGCTGGGACTACAGGTGCATGCCACCACATCAACGAATTTATTCTTATTTATAGTTTTAGAGATGGGGTCTTGCTATGTTGCCCAGGCTGGTCTTGAATTCTTGGCCTCAGCTAATCTGCCTGCCTCAGATACCTGAGTAGCTGGGATCACAGGCATGAACCACCATGCCTGGCTTGAATGTGATTTCTAAATAACCCATAATTCAAAGAGAAAGTTTCAATTAAAATAAAAAGTACATTGAACTGAACAAAAATGAGAATACAACATATCAAAATCTGAGGGACACAGCTAAAGCACTGCTCAGAATGAAGTTTATAGCACTAAATCCACACATTAGAAAACAGGAAACACTTCAAATCAGTCATCTAAGGTCCCACCTTGAGAAACTAGTAAAAGAAGAGCCAACCTCCCACCCAAAAACCTAAAAGCAAGCAGAAGGAAGGAAATAATAAAGAGCAGAAATCAATAAAAGAGAGAACAAACACAATAGGAAAAAATCAATGAAACAAGCTGCTTCTTTGAAAAAATCGATTCAATTGACAATCCTTTAGCAAAAACGAAAAACAAAAAAATAGGAATGATTCAATTATCATTCTCAAGAATGAATGAGGGATGCCACTATAGCCCCTGCAGACAACAAAAGGGCTATGTGAAACTACCATGAAAACTCTACGCACAGAACTTTTAAAGCTTAGGTGAAAAGAACCAAGTTCTCAAAAAACACAAACTACCACATTTCCCAATATGTAATAGCTAATCTGAATTGCTTTATAATTAAGAAAATGAAATTAATAATTTAAAAACATTCAAAAAAGGAAAACTTCAGGCCAGATGGTTTCTCTAGAGAATTCTACCAAATTATTAAAGAAGAATTAACACCCCAATTCAATAAAATCTCTTTTATAGAAGAGGAGAAACACTTTCTAATTACTTTTATGAAGTTAGTGTTACCCTTATACCAAAACCAGACATAGATCATCCAAAATTTTAAAAAGAAGATGAAACTATAAACCAATAAATCTCTCACAGATACAGACACAAAAATCCTTAACAGACCAGGTGAGGTGGTACCTGCCTGTAGTCACAGCTACTTGGGGGGCTGAGGCACAAGGATTGCTTTAGGCCAGGGGTTCCAGACCAGCCTGGGCAATATCTTGAGACCTCCGTTTCTTAATAAAAAGTTAAAATGTTAACGTTCATTTTTTAAAAAAAAGTCCTTAACAAAATATAAGCAAACAGAATTCAGCGATAAATAAAAAGAATTATACAACATGACCAATTGTGGTTCATTCCAGGGTTGCAAGGTTGGTTCTATATTCTAAAATCCATCAGCATAATCTACCATACTAATAGGCTAATTAAGAAAAATTGCACAATCATGTCAATCAATGCAGAGAAAGTATCTGACAAATTTAAACACTCATTCATTTTTTTTAAAACCCAGAGAAGAGGGGATTAAGAGACATTTTCTCAGTGTGATTTTTTTTTTAAATGTATAGAAAATACACAGGTAACATTATACTTGATGGGGAAAGACCAAATGCTTTCTTTCTAAGATTAACAATAAGGCAAGGATGTCTGCTTTCACCACACTTATTCAACATAGTGCTGAAAGTTCTAGCCAATAGAATAAGGCAAGAAAAGGAAATAAAATGCATATAGGCCAGAAAGGAAATAAAACTGTCCCTATATGCAGATAATATGATGGTCTACATAGAAAATCCCAAGAACTGATTAAAAAAATATATCTTGGAACTAATATACAAGGCCAGGCAAAGTGGCTCACCTGTAATCCCAGCACTTTGGGAGGCTGGAGGTAGGAGGATAGCTTGAGGTCAGGTGTTCAAGACCAGCCTGGACAATATAGCAAGACCCACTCTCTACAAAAAAAATTTAAAAAGATTTTAAGGGAGCTAGGACTGCAGGTGCAACTTGGCACATCCAGATGCAAGCCTGGATGTGGTGTCTTGCGCCTGAAGTTCTAGCTACTCAGGAGTCTGGGGTGGAAGGATCCCTTGAGCCCAGGAGTTCAAGGCTGCAGTGAGCTAAGAAGATGCCAAAGAAGGTGCCACTGCATTCCTGCTTGGGCAACAGAGTAAGCTCTTGCTTCTCAAACTAAAAAAAAAATTAAACCTAATAAATGAATACATCAAAGTTGCAAGATACAAGACAAACATAAAAATTAATCAACTATCTCTATATGCACATAACAAACATGGAAACAAATTTTAAATAAATTACAATCTATAAAAATACTTAGGCATAGAATGAACAAAACATGCATAGGACATGTATGCTAAAACTACACAAAACTGGTTAAAGAAATCAAATATCTACATAAATGGAGAGGCCTACTTTGTTCATAAACTGGAAGACTTCACACAGTAAAGATGCAAATTGTCTCCAAATTGATGGTTTAATGCAATCCTTATTAAAATCCAAACAAAATTTTTAACAGCTAGACAAAATTATTTTAAAATTTATATGGAAATAGAAGGAACAAGAATAGCTGAAACAAATTCAACAAAGAAGGAAAAACATAGGAGGATCAGTCTACCTGATTTAAAGACTCATTATATAGCTACAGTAACCAAATCTACATGGTACTGGTGAAGGAAGAGACACATATATCAATGGAACATAATAAAAATAAAAATGGACCACACATATACTCAACTGATTTTTGATAAAGATGCAAAAGCAATTCAATGGAGAAAAGATAGTCTTTTCGACAAATGATGCTGAAATAATTGGATATCCTTAGGCAAAAATAAAGAAAAAAGGAATCTTAACCTAAGTCCTTATACAAAGACAAACTCAAATTGGATGGCAGACTTACACATAAAATGTCAAACTATAAAACTTGTACAATAAAAATAGGAGAAAATTGCTGCAATCTGGAGCTAGGCAAACAATTCTTAAATTTGACACCAAAAGTATAATTCATAGAAGGAAAAATTTATGGACAAACTGAACTTCATTAAAATTAAGGTTTTATCTGTGAAAGAAGATGACAAGTGGGAGAAACCACACATATGACAAAGAACTAGTTCTAGAACTTTCAAAATTCAGCAGTAGAGGCACAAATAATCCAACTAGAACATGGGCACAAGACATAAAAAGACATTTCATCAAAGTAGAAATATAGACAACAAATAAGCAAATAAAAAGGAGTTCAACATCAGCCACTGGGGGAATGCAAATTAAAACCACAATGAGAGGCCGGGCGCGGTGGCTCAAGCCTGTAATCCCAGCACTTTGGGAGGCCGAGACGGGTGGATCACTAGGTCAGGAGATCGAGACCATCCTGGCTAACCCGGTGAAACCCCGTCTCTACTAAAAAATACAAAAAACTAGCCGGGCGAGGTGGCAGGCGCCTGTAGTCCCAGCTACTCAGGAGGCTGAGATAGGAGAATGGCCCGAACCCGGGAGGCGGAGCTTGCAGTGAGCTGAGATCCGGCCACTACACTCCAGCCTGGGCGACAGAGCGAGACTCCGTCTCAAAAAAAAAAAAAAAAAAACCACAATGAGAAAAAAATAGTGAGACATCACTACACACCTATTGGAATGACTAAATTAAAACAAAATAGTGACAACACCAAAGGCTGGTGCAGACATGGAGAAATAAGATCACTCATGTGTTGCTGGTAGAAATGTAAAATGGTACAGCGTCTAGAATATGGTTTGGCAGTTTCTTAAATAACTAAACATGTAACTATCATATGACCCAGCAAATATACCTCTGGGCATTCATCCCAGAAAAATGAAGACTTATGTTCACACAAAAACCTGCACATAAATGTTTATAACAGCTTTATTCATAATAGGCAAAAACTAGAAACAATCCAGGTGTCTTTCAATGAGTGAATGGTTAAACAAACCGTGGTAGAGCCACACCATGGAACACTATTCGGCAATAAGAAGGAATGGACTATTGATACTATTGATATATGCAGTAACTTAGATGAATCTCCAGAGAATTATGCTGATTAAAAAAAGCCAATCCCCAAAAGTTACATACTGTGTGACTTTTTATAGCAGAAATGATATATATGATATAAATGATATAGCTATATAGCAGAAATGATAACATTATGGAGAAGGGATTAATGGGTGCCAGGGTTTAAGGAAGGGGGAGGTGGTAGTAGGAAATGGGTGTGGACATAAAAGGGCAACCTGAGAAAGCCTTCTGGTGATCCTGATGGTATAATGTCAATACCCTGGTGGTGATATTGTACTACAGTTTTGCAAAATGTTACCAATGGGGGAATCTGGGCAAAGTATAGTGTTATCTGCTACAACTGCATGTGAATCTATAATAATCTCAAAATAAAAAGTTTGATTAAAAATAGTTTTTCAGTTGATTCTTTTTGTATTCCATGTAAATAGTTACATAATCTGTAAACAATCATAATATATTTTCTTTTCCAATTTTTATACCTTATATTTTTCTCTTGGCAGAATCAATTTAATGTTAGTTAAAGCAAAAACAAATTAGGAAAAAAAATCTACTACCACATAAAGTAATACAAACTGGATGAAAATGTTGTAAAAATACAGTCTCAGACCGGGCACGGTGGCTCATGCCTATAATTCCAGCACCTTGGGAGGCCAAAGAGGGCAGATTGAGAACCTAGGAGCTTGAGACCAGCCTGGACAACACGGTGAAACACTGTCTCTACCAAAAATACAAAAATTTGCCAGGCATAGTGGTGTGTGCCTGTAGTCCCAGCTGCTTGGGAGGCTGAAGCAGGAGAATCAATCACTTGAGCCCAGGTGGTCAAGGCTGCAGTGAGCCATGGTTGCACCACTGCACTCTGGCTGTAGTGACAGAGTGAGACTCTGTCTCAAAAACAAACAAAAAAAACAAAAACCCATACACACACACACACACACACACACACACACACACACACACACACACATTTATTCTCATTATGTGTTAGCAAGTATTATAGATTCTAAAAACTAAAACACTTTCCCAGGTATATTTAAAAACCATTTCTCCTCAGAATAAATTGCCCAAATACTAAGAGTGTCATGAGGGTCCAATAATGACATTTCCAAGAAAGGAGATGTGTTAACCTTCCTTGACAACTTCTTTTGCTAAGTGAATCTCACATTCAGCTAAAACGGGTACTTATTTCAGTATAACTGGACCTGCATTCTGAAGCCATTAGCAAGAGGAGAAGTTTTTTGAAATGCAAAGGAGTTGAACGATTCTCTCTGGAAAGTTCAAAACAGATGTAAGCACTCTCATCAATTAGACCAGTCCAAACAGGACAGTAAGCAATGTGGAGAGCCAATATCTTTGCAAGGTGCCAGAGTGATTGTTGGTGACACTGGGAAACCCAGGGTCGAGCATACATCTGAAGGTATGTATGCCTGCCCCACAGTGAGGGGGCAGTGAGGGGCAGTCCACACTGGGGGAGTCTAAGACAGCCGTTTGAGAGACATTGCTGAGAGAGTGAAAACACAAGCCTCAGATTGAAAGAAAATATTTGATAACCTGATAAAGGGCTTGTTACATAATATATTTAGAAATTCTCAGTGGAATAGTAAGGAAACAAACAATCTAATAAAAATGAGCAAAAGATCATTTTGCTAAACAGACACTTCATCGAAGATGATATATGTATGGCAAACAAACACAAAATGATGCTCAACGCAGAAATGTGAATTAAAACCACAATGAGGTACCATTATACACATGTTAGAATGGCTAAACAACAAACAAACAAACCCCTCATAATCTCAAGTCCTAGTGAGGATGTACAGCCACTGCAACTCACATACATTGCTGGTGAGAATAAAAAATGGCACATCCACTTTGGAAAGCAGTTTGGCAGTTTCTTCAAAAGTTACACATACAGTTGCCATATGACCTGGGATTCCTACTTCTGGTATGTACTCCAGAGAAATGAAAATATGCATATATGTCCACACAAAAATCTACATGAGAATATTTATAGCAGTTTATTTATAATTGTCAAAAGCTAGAAACAAGCCATATGTCTGTCAACAGATGAGTAAATAAACCATGGTATGCAATACAATGGAATACTATACAGCAATATAAAGCAATGTTCTACTGATACACGCAGCAAGTTAGAGGCATATCAAATACATGAGGTAAAAGAAGCCAGTCTCAAAAGGTGACATACTGTAGGACCTCATTTATATGACATTCTAGAAAATGCAAACCCCAGGGACAGAATAAAGATGAGTGGTTATCCAGAGCTGGGATTAAGGGGAGAGAATTAACCCAAAAAAGGGTACAAGCGAACTTTCTGGGATGATGGAAATGTTCTGTATCTTGCTTATGGTGGTGGTTACATAACTCTATGTGTTTGGCAAAATTCACAGGACCACACCCCTAGCAAAGATGAATTTTGTTCTGTGTAACTTATAATTCAGTAAACCTCATTTGGAAGAAAAAAGCCTTAAGATACATGAAAAGTTAAGTTAAAATCTAGAAGACAATGGAGAAACACACACCTCACGATAGGTTACTATAAAAATATTTTTAAATGTTTTATAAAGAACATTCACAGATTAATAAGAGGATAAACAATCCCACAGACATCTAGGCAGGAGTCAGAGAGGAATACATATGGCTAATAAACACATTGGTGATCTGGGAAATGCAAATGAAGACCATTATCAGATACCAATTTACACTCATCCAATTGGAAAACATTACTAAGTCTAATGATACCAAGTGTTGGAAAAGGATTTCTTACCTGTTGCTTATATATTTCTTATATATTGCAACTACTTTGGGAAAAGTTTTGTATTACCTCTAATGTTGAACATTCACAAACTGATTCAGAAAATCTACTCCTAGATATATACCCATGAGACACTCTTGCACAGGTACAAAAACGTTCCTAGGAGTCCTATTCTTCACAGCAGAAACCTAGGAAAAACTCAAAAGTTCAACAGAAAAAAGGATAACGAAACTGTGGTACAGTCAGACAATGAAATATTATATAGAAGTCAAAATGTGAATTAGAATGCTATGCGATAATATAAGCAAAGAGAAAAAAGAAAACAGGATTCAAGATAATAATTACTACAACTCAACAACAAAGAAAGTGAAGGACTTGAATAGATACTTGTCCAAAGGAGGTATAAAATGGCTAACATACATATAAAAAGATGTTCAAAGTCACTAATCATTAGGGAAATGCAAATCAAAACCACAATGAGATACCTTCTCATATCTATTAGAATGGCTACTATTAAAAAAACAAAACAAAACAAAACAAAACCCAGAAAATAAGTGCTGGAGAGGATGTGAAGTTGGAGCCTTGTGCACTGCTGGTGGGAATGTAAAATGGTGCATCTTCTAAGGAAAACAGCAGGTCAGTTTCTCGAACAATTAAAAACAAGCTAGGTGTGCTGGTGCATACCTGCAGTCCCTGCTACTCAGGAGGCTGAGGCAGGAGGATGACTCGAGCCCAGGAGTTCTAGGCTGTCATGCACTATGACTGCACCACTGCACTCCAGGGGGCAACATAGCAGGACCTCATCTCAAAAAAATAATAATTAATTAAAAATAAAATAAAATAATAACAACTGCTTCTGGTAGTGGAGGAGGCAATGAGGATAGATTGGTGGTACTGGTGGTGGCGAGGGAATCATAAGATTAGACATTTGCTAATTATCAAGGTTCTAGCTTTTGTTGGGGGTGGTAGATTTGTAGATACTTATTATATTATTATAAATAAATAAGCAAACAGATGGGTGGATGGATGAATAGGAAGAAAGGGAGGGAAGAAACAAATAAAAGAGAAAGAAAAAGAGCAGGACCTGCATGGACCAATGATGAGAGTGAGTCATGAACCAACGATTATGATTAACCCAACGCTGTGCACCTGAGCTCTAAAAATAAAAGAAAATCTGTTCCAGTAAGTCAAAGGAAACCTAGATTATCTAAACTGAAAGGGATCTCAGAAATCTCTAATTGGATTCCATCGTTCAATGTCATGTGAAAAGTGGTGCAGAGATAGATAAGAAACGTGAATGAAGCTCAGAGAGGAATGATCTCTTTAAGGTCACAGAGATATCTACATTCTAATCTCTTCACAGCCATGCTTGTCAAAAAAGGCAACAACAGTGAGGGAAAGTTAAGAACAGACATCCATTTCTAGAGTAACCATCCCTTTGAATCCTTCCAACATTCCAACAAGGAAAACACTATTATCCTGATGTTACACATTAGAAATTTGAAGCCTAGGCCAGGCGTAGTGGCTCCTGCCTGTATTCCTATCACTTTAGGAGACCGAGATGGGTGGATTACTTGAGCCCAGGAGTTCGAGACCAGCCTAGGCAACACGGCAAAACCCCATTTCTACTAAAAATACAAAAATTAGACAGGCGTGGTGGCATGTGCCTGTAATCTCAGCTACTCGGGAGGCTGAGGCAGGAGGATCACCTGAGGCTGGGAGGCGGAGGCTGTAGTGAGCCAAAATTGCACCACTGCACTCCAGCTTGGGAAACAGAGGGAGACCCTGTCTCAAAACAAACAAACAAACAAACAAACAAACACACACACACGAAAAAGTAGAAGAAGAAGAAATCTGAAGCCTAGCGATATTAAATTACTTCTCCAAGGTTTCTTAGCTAGTGAGTGGCAAAGCCAAAGTCAAACCCAGGTTGGTGTTCCCAAGTCTACACTCCTTTTATGCCATGCGGAAACCTAGTTCATGGCAATATAGCAAAATTTCAACAATACTTGGTGAATGACCCTGTGGAAGATACAAAGATGTGCAAACGACACAGGGATTTCTTTAAAAAGTTCCCCTTGTGATTATCTCAGAAAACTGCTATAATTCTCAAAAGAAAAATTGGCATAAAAACCATACCGGCTATACTTAGTACATATTCAATATGTCTTTGTTTTAAAATATGCCATGAGTCAGAGACAAATTTGTACCGGTCAACATGACCTGGCCAGAGACATGTTCTGATTTATGAAACACCTCTCTCCAAGGAAGCTGGAGCAGGTAAGTCATAGCAACTGGACCCCCAGCCCTGCAAGTAGGACCTGGGAAGAAAGGAGCCAATGAGAGCCAAGCTCCTGCCTCACATGGAATAGTCGTCTTGGGAAAGATCACAAGCTGATGGACAGGAGGGGATGAGGGGGACACCCCACAAAGGCCCAGTCATAATCAGGGATATGGGAGACACCTGGCCTTTGTAGGCAGTACTTTGTTTCCCTACTGGACCTCAATGATTTCCTCCACAGACCAAGCTAACAAGTGAAAACGGGGATGCAAGGCAGGGAGGTCATCGTTCAGAAGAGACATGACTGTCACACTTGGCCCAGCCACAAACACACTGGGAAGGATCACTCAAACCAAGACGACCACTCTCCACTTTGGAAAGAAGGGTGGAAAAATGAGAGACAAGGCAATCAGAGCCACTTCTACCCACCACCCTCCTTTTGTCTTGCTCATGCAACCAAATAAATCATTTGTAAGTGCTAAGGACAGAGTATTAAATTTGGTCAAAACTTGTGGGGGCAAGGGGGACTTGGGAATCAGCTAGTCAAATTAGCCCAAAGTAACTGAAGCAAAGACATAATTCTGGTCCTCAGAGACATCATCAATATGATGGGAGAATGGTATTTTCAATGCTCATATTTTGTTGGCTAAACTCAAAACTCTGGTCAAATCTAACCCTCCACCTACTCTGTGCCTGCATGTGCCACTGGACATGGCTGGGGAAGCACATTCACACATACCTCCCTGCCGTCTGGACTCACTTTTAATTTATGCTCTTGAATCTCAAGTGGGCCCTTCGTGGCATTTGACAGTCACATGCCTCTCCCCCTCACCGGCAGTCCCAGATGGCACTTCCAACTTTCCCTTTCCCTCTTAAGCCCCCAGCATCTCCTTCCCTCTTCTTTTTTCCTCTGTCTTAATTTGCATTATGGAAGTAGAAAAAGCATAATGACTCTTGCACATCGGCCAACTTCAACAATCATTGACCCAAAGGCAATCATACTTTGTCTACACCCACCTTTCCTTCTTCCCACCCCTCCACTGGATTATTTTGAAGTAAATCCATGTCATTGTCTAATTTCATCTATTGATATTTCAGCATCTCTGTCTAAAAGACAATGACCCTGTTACAAAATGTAACCTTGATAACATTATTACACCTCCAATATTAATCATTTTAACAGGATCAAATATCCACTGATGGTGCAAATTTCCAGTTATCTCATAAATGCCTTTTTATTTTTACTGTTTGTTTGAGTCAGAATCCAAATAAGGCCAACGTATTAGTTGATATGTGTATTAGGCCTCTTTTATTTTATTATATAAGTTCTGTCTCTCTTTTTTTTCTTTACACCTCCCCCCCCTTTTTTTGAGATAGGGTCTGGCTCTGACAGTGGTGCAATCACAGCTCATTGCAGTCTTGACCTCCTTGGCTCAAGCAATCCTCCACCTCAGCCTCCTGAATAGTTGTGACTACAGGTGTGCATCACCACGCCCAACTAATTTTTAAAACTTGTTGTAGAGATGGGGTCTCACTATGTTGCCCAGGCTGGTCTCGAACTCCTGGGCTCAGGCAACCCTCCTGCCTCAGCCTTCTAAAGTGTTGGGATTACACACTTTTTTTTTTTTTTTTTTAAGAAACTGGGGTTCTCCCTTCATTTACTCTTGGGCAAGTGCCTTGTTTATTCTTTGATTAAGAAAACAGAAGTCACCAAAACAGAACCTCCACAGGTGCCGCCCCCTCACGCATCTGCCTGCCTGCCTCTGCCCCTCTGGCTGCCTTCTCTCCATTACCGCGGGTGAGCTATCTGCTCCAGGCATAGTGCTCTGGGGCAATGCTCCAGCAATCCTTCTCTACCTTCTGTCTCCTCAACTTTTCCTTGTTCACTGGCTGTTTCCTAGAG
The DNA here is from genome assembly GCF_049350105.2 of Macaca mulatta. Classification (NCBI taxonomy): domain Eukaryota; kingdom Metazoa; phylum Chordata; class Mammalia; order Primates; family Cercopithecidae; genus Macaca; species Macaca mulatta. The sequence continues at coordinate 62,655,906 of NC_133406.1, read as the reverse complement.
CTTACAAACATGCTGTGATTTATCCCAACCCGAGGCGCCTCCCTTGTCCCCACTCTCCCCTTCGGCTACTGCCCTATTTCTCTTTCCTTCACAAGGAAAGGCCTCAGAAGAGTTGCCCACATTTACGGCTTATCATTTTTCTTCTCCAAACCTCTTTTAAATCCATTCCAATCAAGATTTCCCCCACCACAACTCAATCAAATTTTATCAAGGTCACCTATGACCTCAATGTGCTGAGTCCAATGGTAAATAAATAAACTCTAAGCTCTCATCATTCTTGATTTAACACAAGCGAGCACTCCATCCTCCTTGAAATATACCCTTCACTTAGCATCCGGAATACTGCCACCTCCCGGGTTTCCTCCATTCTCATTGCTGTTCCTTTGCTTCTCCCCAGCTTCTAAGGTTGGAGTGCCCCAGGCTCCTCCCAGGATCTCTTCTGCTTTGGTGATCTTCTGCTTTGGTGATCTTATTGGATTCACAGTATGAAATACCATCTCTATACTGGAAACTCCCAGTTTTACATCTGCAGCCCAGACCTCTCCCCTGAGCTTCAGACCCACATGTCCAACTGCCTACTTGACATGTCCAGTTGTATTTCTAACAGGCATCTCGGAGCTGCTAACTATAACACAGCTCCTCCCTGCACTTCCCTGCTCCACCACACACAGCCTTTCCCATTTCAGTTCATGACAGACCTCAAGAGTGCTCTTTGCCTTCTCTCTTTCTCTCTTACCTTACACCCGAGCCATCAGCAAATCCTACTGCCTTCACCTTTAAAAGGAATCTGGGCCAGATGCAGTGACTGACACCTGTAATCCCAACACTTTAGCAGGCCAAGTGGGGAGGACCGCTAGAGGTCAGAGTTTAAAACCAGCCTGGACAACATAGCAAGATCCCATTTCCACTTTGGAAAAAAAAAAAAAACGAATCTGTTTTCTCCTCACTTCCTCTACTGCTACTCTCCTGGTCTAAGCCACCATTCTTGCCTGGTAGCCTATGTTTCTCCCTCAGGTCTTCGCTCCAGTGTCCCCATCTCAGTGAGGAATTCCCTGGCTGCTTGATCTGAAATTGCAAACCACCTCCCCAAGTACTCTCTGTCTCCCTTGCCTGCTTAATTTATACTTCCCTAGCACTTAGCACCACCTATGTACTACATATTTAACTTATTTTCCCTGTTATCTGTCTTTCCCCATGAAAATAAGTTCCTTGAGAGACAGGGATTTTATCTGTTTTGTTTACTGCTATATTCCCTACATTTAGAATAGTGTTCACTCTATAGAAGGTGGTCCAAAAATATTTGTTGAACAAATGAATACATTTATACATGCAGCTAGAATAAAAAGTGTTTGCTCCATTTGGCCTTTCCTGACACCTCTGAAGCTCCCAGCACTTGGAATTTGAAATGCAGCAGTTAATATTATGTATTACTGTTCCCATTCTTAGTTCTTATTTCTCTCAGTAGGCTGTGAGTTCTTTGAACCTGAGATCTGGTTTTCCATTTATCCTTTCTCCCCCTCAGTCCAAGCACAGTATTGACCGTGAATTAATTGTTCCTACTGCTCAGGCTCTCAGAGTATTTATTTTGGCTAGTCTTAATCTTATATTTTAATAAACTTTTCATTTTCATGTCTGATCCTTTTTTCAATATTATCAACATCATACCATGAGCAGAGGAAAGGAAGGGTAGCCATCTCCTCCTCAACAATAACACTGGTTATTAAATGCCTTAAGATTTTCAAAGCATTTCAACACATTTACTGTAATGGATCATCCTAACCACCTAGTTCGTTATAGATTATCATTACTCCCACTTTATAGATAAGAAAACTGAAGCTCAAATGATTTTTAAAAATCCTTTATCTCCGGACAAATAGGATCCCCTTATTCAAGCTCATGTGGCTAGGAGTAATAGAGCTAGGAGTTGAACCTGGGTCTCAGGATTTCAGATCACGTGACCATCTTCTCTGCCACGCTTCCTTGGTTTAATACTGATGGGAAAATGGAGAACTTGCTCAAGGTGATGTGTAAGTCATTTGTGGGACAAAAGCAAGTGCCTCCTAATGAATCCAACATCCCTTTCAGTAGACCTCAAGTTCTCTTTCTTTCTTTCCCTGACATCAGCAGTCATGGCTGCCAGGGGAGCTGTTGAGAAGGAAGGGCAGGGAGACAGAAGGATTCCATTTCTGCCAAGGCCAGACACATATACTGTATGCTAGACAGGGCTCTGGAACGTCTGCTGGAAAGCACAGCTGTTCTCTAGAGGCAGGAACCGGCCAATGTCTCGCCTACTGGTACCGCCGGCCTTGGCTGTGCAGTGGAGTTGGCGCTTGGACTGGGGGAAAGAAGAGAGATGCCTGAGTGTTGCCCAGCTGCCGGCCTCAGCCCTAGGAGCTTTTCCTCTCTTGCCAGGGCTATGAGCGGAAACCTCAAATAAACCTTGGGCAGAGAAAATCAACTTAATAAAGAGGATGTTACTGTCTCCACTGGCTTCTGATTTTGCAGATGCAATGAGCACCTACGGCTTTTGCAGTGGTTCAGGAAAAGGCAAGAAGAAGCAAACTGTCAAGTTCCAAAGTCCTCTGATGGCTGCATGGAGCCAGTGGTGCTATGACTTTCTAAAAATAGCTTCAGTACCTTTGATATGTATGTGCTTGTTTACTCTCTATCTATACTCTGTTCCTCCCATCAGCCTAGGAGCTCCCTGGGGCAGGTCTGTTTCTCAACCCTCCAGTCTGGACTTTGCAGGAGCTGTGCCTCCCCCATCACACTTGGAGCTTTCTGAAGGCAGGGGCTGTGTCTCTGCCGTGAGTCTGGCAGCTCCTCAAGGTTAAAGGGCATATCCTCCAATAGCTTTAGAATAGCTTTAGAACCTGAGGGCTCCTATCTCCTCATTTAACCTCCTCCAACACCAATGACTGGGGTCTGCTTTCACTGCTCCTCCAAAATGGCTGGGTTGGCCAATTAGTCCTTTTAGAAATCAGTGAACCACATGGGACATTGTGAGTCTCCTGAAAGGAGATCTGTGTGTCTGAGCTGGTGCCAATGCTCAACCCTCACATGTCTGGATTGAGATGTGGAGGACATGAGACAGCACTGGGTCTCTGCTCCCCACTCTCTCCCTGCCTGGCTTCTGGCCCACTGGGAATAGACAGACAGAAAGGATACAGGACTCACTCAGCCCAGCAGCTTTAGAGAAAGAAGTGACCCCAGATCAGCCATACAGTGCTCTGCCCTCACAATCTGCTTCATGCTTCCTCTTACACTGCAATGATAGGAAAAATAAAAAGGTTCTTCCTGAGAGAGAAGTCTACCTCATTCTTTCAGATAACAAGAGCGATCTAGAGAGAGGGTTTCCTTTTATACCTTATCTCCTAAGAGACTCAGGGAAAAAAGTGTGCTCGAGTGGAACTTACATTTCCTCCTGGGTTCTCATGGGTTTTATTATTTTATTCTAAATTTAATCATCTTTTAAATTTAAGCCAGATTATTATAAACCCTAAATAATACAAAACTGCATTCAAAATTATATCATCTACATATTTTGTCTTCTTAATGACCTTAATGCAGTGATTCAGAAAATGGGTTTTAGGCCGGGCACAGTAGCTCACACTTGTAATCCCAGCACTCTGGGATACTGAGGTGGGAAGACTGCTTGAGCCCAGGAGTTCAAGATCAGTCTGGGCAACATGGTGAGATGCCATCTCTACAAACAATTTTAAAAAATTAGCTGGGCAGCTGGGTGTGTTGGCTCACACCTGAAATCCCAGCACTTTGGGAGGCTGAGGCGGGTGGATCACTTGAGGTCAAGAGCTCAAGACCAGCCTTGCCAACATGATGAAACCCTGTCTCTACTAAAAAGATACAAAAATTAGCCAGGCTTGGGGGTATGTGCCTGTAATACCAGCTACTTGGGAGGCTGAGGCAGGAGGAACCCTTGAACCTGGGAGGCGGAGCTTGCATTAAGCTGAGATCACATCACTGCACTCTAGCCTAGGTGACAGAGTGAGACTCTGTCTCCAAAAAAAAAAAAAAGAAAAAAAAATTTAGCTGGGCAAGGTGGTACACACCTGTAATCCTAGCTACTTGGGAAGCTGAGGTGGAAGAATTGCTTGAACCCAGGAGGTTGAAGCTGCAGTGAGCCATGATTGTGCCACTGCACTCTAGCCTGGGTGACAGAGTGAGACCCTATCTTAAAAAAAAAAAAAGGAAAAAGAAAATAAGCTTTAGAATTAGAGCACTGGATATACATTCCAGCTCTTACTAGTTTACCAGTGAGTACTGGCTGTGTGACCTTGGGCAAATTTCTCAGCCCATCCTTGTCTATAAATTGGGGACAAGATTTCTCTCCAATCCCTTCTCCATATCACTGGGTTTAAACTCCAGCCTGGTTTACAAGGCCTTCCTCCAGGGGTTCCTCCTCTGCTCTGCCATCACTATCACATTGGACCTCACAGTCTTAGCCTGCCCACAGGCTGCTCCCGCTGCCTGGAACTCACCCCACCCTCCATCTGTCCTTGCCTTGTCTAGCTAGTCCCTGCTCATTTGTCACATCTCAGCTTAAAAGTCACTTCCTCAGAAAGGCCTTCCTTGATATCCTAGCCTAGACCAAGCTACATCCCAGGCTACTCACCAGTGCTTCCCAAACTTCAATGTACACATGAATGAATCACCTGGTGACCTTGTTAAAATGCACGGGTTCTGAATCAGCATGTCTAGGTCGGGGGGGCCCTACAGTCAGTATTTCTAACAAGCTCCAGGTAATCTAATGCTGCTAGAAGGAGCACCTTTGAGAATGGAAAGGCCCCTTTGCGTACCTACAATTACTCATGGAATTCCTGCCAGACTCAAGCCCCCCGGCTGCTTCTTGCCCTATCCCAGTCCCTAGCACAGTGCCTAGACGAAAAGCATTCAAGAAATGTCTGATGATTAAACTGACCGACCAGTATCTATAATGTCTCTAGCTTGGTTTCTGATCAGAGTAAAAGGAATTCAATAAATGGCATCAGTTGCCATTAATAATAATAATTTTATTATATGCCGATTATAGTTTCTTGGGTCGAAACCCATATATTTTACTTCTTTGCTGCCACAAATAGTTCCTACAATGGCCTAGACACAAAACCAAGACCTGGAAAGTGTTTGATGAATGGATGACTAAAGGAACAAGTGAATGAGAGACCCTGGCTTGTGGCCCTTCTTGAGTGTACAACATACATGGAATGGCACAATTAATATATCACCAGCCTTTCCTATGGACCCAAACCTTCTTCCTTCTACCAATTCCTACTTGTGGGTAGAAATACAGAGCTTAAACACAAATAACAGAGACCGAAGAGTTACTGGGCAGTCCCCGGAGCAAACAAACAAGTGACAGCCCAGGAAGGAGGGTTATTGTTTTAAAAATTATTTCCTTAGTCCTCAAAGAACTGGAACAAAGCAGGATTGTGCTGGCTGCCTCCCCTGCAAGAATTCACATTCTAGACCCGTCTAAATGCCAGTCTAAATGCTACTCAGAATACAATTACTAAACCCAACCAGCAGCAGCCACAGGCGGGGGCTGCAATGTTCCCCCTCCCACTGATTTTGTGGCAGCTTCAGGCAGTGCACCTCAGTTCTCTGCATTCAGCTTTTCTGATTACCCCACCCCACTTCGTCTCCTCCAGATTGTTCATTTTGGCTTTCTCCTTGCCATCTCTTCCAGGCCAGACAGGCCTTTAGGCCAGGCCATTTTGTTCCAGGCCTAAACAAAATAATCTCAAGGAACCCAATAGATTGGGCACCGATCCCCTTTGCAGAACCAATTCCCTTCATTCTCAACCTCTTACAGATCAGGGAGGAAAGTAGAAACCTGAAGAAGGCACCCAAGACTGAAGATCCTATATGTCCAAGAAGGTGATTATGATGTTGGAGGAGTCACTTATGTAAAGGGGGTTGGGAACATAGATGCTCAAATTCAAATATAGGGTCTTAAGTATTTAAAAAATGAGGATGTTTGTGAGTACTGGTTTGGAAATACAGCCCTGAAAAGTAACAATGTGGTATTTAAATAATGCTTCAAGGTTACAATATCAGTGATATTACCAGGAAGTAAACATCTAAAAGTGACATGAATAGTTTAGGTGTTCCAGTTTATAGGCAATGCATTTCTGGAGACCACATCTTAAAGCCCATATTTGTAAGCTGAAATCCTGCCTGCCCACTGTTGTGGTCAAGCCACATTCATGGCCATCAGCAAAAATCAGGGGGTGAATGAGTAAAAGCTTGAGAACGGATGCACATCCTCTATTAGGCAGTAGTAAAAAACCAAGGTTGAGCCGGGCGCGGTGGCTCAAGCCTGTAATCCCAGCACTTTGGGAGGCCGAGACGGGCGGATCACGACGTCAGGAGATCGAGACCATCCTGGCTAACACGGTGAAACCCCGTCTCTACTAAAAAATACAAAAAACTAGCCGGGCGAGGTGGCGGGCGCCTGTAGTCCCAGCTACTCGGGAGGCTGAGGCAGGAGAATGGCGTGAACCCGGGAGGCGGAGCTTGCAGTGAGCTGAGATCCGGCCACTGCACTCCAGCCTGGGCGACAGATCGAGACTCCGTCTCAAAAAAAAAAAAAAAAAAAAAAAACCAAGGTTGAATGACACAAAGGGGCAGACATGTTCGGAGCCAATCCCTGATGTACTACAGCAAAACTGAAGCATGAGTTCAGACAAGGAAGAAATTAAAAGAAGCTGGTGGTGGTGGGAAGGGGCTGGCAGGAAATGGGAGGGGGCTGTTGGGTAAAGTGTAGACAGTGTGGGTCTTGAAAGCTTGAGTAGTGACAGAAATTAGGTAAGTCAGGAGGGACAGGCAGGGTTCATTCGATATTGGGTTGCGGTGTGAGCAATAATAACTCAAGGCTGTTCTTATGGGCAGGAAGGATACCAGTTTGGATGGAGAGGAAAGTTTGTGTAAAAGAGTAGTGGGAGAGGAACTGGAAAAAACATAGAACATTTGGAATGCTAGGCTAGAGGTTTTCATTTTTTTTTTTTTTTTAACTATGCAAGCAACACAGAAACATTCCAGCAGTAAAAATACTCAAAGAATAAAAATTAAATGAATAAACCCTTCAGTGCTCCCTTCTCTCACCCAAGTCTCTTTTAGAGGCAACACTGTTAGTAATTAGGTAGATAGCCTTCTGCCAGGCTAAAGACCTCATGTAACAGGCAATGGGGAATCACTAGAACTTTTGGAGCCAGGGACGGCATCCAAATTGGGAATAGTCAGCAGAGGTGAGCAGATGACTCCTGAGAATGGCATAATGCAAGGCATGACTCCGAAAACAGTGGATGGTGCAGGAAGAAAACAGTAAGCAAACAAGCTTGAAGGTGACGCTGAGGTTGACTGATGGAAAGTGAGACTGAGGGAGATTGATTAAAAATCAAAAGTGGAATAGGTGGTAAAATGGTTTAAAGGGAAGAGCTGAAGGGGAGGCCAGGAGCGCAGAGGACCGGTTTAGCATCCCAAGTAGAATTTCAAGGAATAGCAGAGGGCCAACAAGAGGTGGTAGGCAGAAGGATCTACTCAGCATGTTAATATCTAAGCTCTTTGCAATTAATATTTGCCTCAATGGTAAAATAACTGTTCTTGATACATAGTAAGTACTCAATAAATGTTGAATTGAATGTTTTTGAAACTAAATTACAAGGAATCCCACCCCCTAAAAATGAGTATGGAAGACAAAATTTGTCTCCTACCCAATAGCCATTCCCATCTTCTTCCCGAGCTCCAATGGATAAGACATGATTTGGCTAAGCCAAGCATGATAATAACATTCTGCTTTGCCAGTAGTTGGTTTAAGGATGGGCATATGGCCAAGTTGGCCAATGAGGCATGAGGAAGTCAGCTGGGGAAACTTTTGACAAAGACTTTTTTATCTCTGCCAAAGATACAGCAGAGGCCTGATATGTTATTCCTACCAAGATGTTGACTATTTTAGGACATTATGCTTGGAATATGGCAGCCACCTTATAACTACGAGGTGATAAATCCAGGGACAGAGTTGATAAGCTGAAGATTCCAAAGTGGCCAGGCAAAAAGAGCCTGGGTCCTTTATAACCTAAGTCCTGCCCCAAACCTGAAAGCACCTACATGCAGACTGCTTGTTATGAGAGGTCTTTAATGTCCTTTTCCTTCAGCCTCTGCTATCTGGGCGTTCTGTTAGCCATCTAAAGGCAGGCAAATGGGAACTGGTGAGATAATTCATACCAGCTTTTACTAAGTTCCTAAAACGTTTAGTTGGGCAACAAAGCTTTACTGTATAATGGACTTAGTGACTAAGATAGGGAAAGGGGGAGAAGCTTGACAGAGTGGGGGAAAGCCTAAAACTGCCAGAGCAGCCCAGGAGGCAGCAGAGCTCGACTTAGCACAATACAGTGCAGTGCAATACGATGCAATTTAATCTAATTCGACAAACATTAGTTGTGCATCTTCTTTGTATAACGCCCTTTGGGGAATAAAAAGATGAACAGCACGTGACCCACAATGGAATCTCGCTTCCTCTCTTTCTTTAGCAATTATAGATCGGGTGCTAGGCCCTGCTGCTAGATCACTTCTTGGTCTTCTGCAGAGGTTCTGTTTCCTTTCCCTGTACTTCAAACATGGGCATTTCCCAGGTGCCACTCTCAGAGATGCTCTTCGTCTCCACAATCTCCCTGGGGAATCTTATCTTCACCAATGGTTGCAATCACCTCCTGCTCAATAATGACTCCCATATTGATTTCTCATGTCCAAGCGTCTCTCCCACCATTAAATCTATATTTTCAGCTGTTCAGTAACTATCTCCACTTGGATCTCCACTAGGACCTTAAAAACAACATATTTAAAACCAGACCCATGATCATCTCTACCAAACCTTCCTTCCTCCTTACAGTCACATTATCAGTGAATAACACCATCTAGCATGTTCACCAGCTAGACTTGAAAAGCAGCTTCTTCTCCCTCTCCAAGCCTCCCACACCCAACTCCTATATTTTGGCTCCAAAGTATCTGTTTACTCTGTCCCTTATATTCTTGCTTCCTACAGATTCTTTAGTTCAAGTCTCATGGGATTACTATGAAAACTAGTCATTGTTTTTTTGCTTCCTAACAATATTCATCTTTGAGTTTCTGCAAGACACATGGTACAGTTTTGCTTTGCTGTAGCCATGGATGATGCAGACTTCCTTAGAACCTTAGAACATTTGGGTCAAATGTCAGGTGGGTGTGCTTTAGCCCAACCCACTAACTGTCCAATAGAAATATGATAGTATAAGCCACAAATGGGATTTTAAATTCTCTAATAGTCATATTAAAGAAGTAAAAAGAAACAGGTGAAATCAATTCAATTTTAATAATATATTTTATTTAACCCCCAATTCAAAATATTATCAGCTTCTAATCAATACATAAAAACTATTAATGAGCTAGTTTACATTAAACATGGAGAGTTTATATTTACAGCTCATCTCAGTTCAGGTCAGCCACATTTCAAGTGCTCAATAGTCACATGGGCTAGTGGCTACCACTTTGGACAGCACAGCCCTAGACCAACCAGCTGAGAGCAGCGCATGTCAGCCATGTGAGACCATCTGAGATCATCCAGCTGTATTGGGGCCATCAGATGACTGTCGCTACATAAGTGACACTTGACGTGGCCATCAGAAGAATCTCCCAACAGAGCCCAGCTTAACTTGTTGACTCATAGAATTGTGAATACATAAAATGGTTGTTTTAAGCCACTAAGTTTTGGGGTGGCTTGTTATGCAACAATAGAAAGCAGATACAATAGCAGACAGTGTTGCTACATTTGCTAAGGAACTGAAAGTCATTAAGAGTTCGGGAAAGGAAGGGGTTAACTATTCAAGGTGGATAAAGAAGGGTTAAGCTAACCTAGCAAAAACAGTCCTCGAATGTGTAGTCAGTATCAGAGAACTCACTTTCATTTAACATACTTCCTTTTTACCAACTCTGAGCCATCTTCCTATGCTTAAAATTGCTTGCTATGGGGCTTACTCATTTACTTGAAAAAATGCATGCCTACAGCGTACAAGGCACGTTTCTGATGCTCAGTAAGAACAGAGGAGCCCATGGTATCTTCTTCACTAGGCTAGGTGCAGGGCTCCATGGAGGCTAGGGCTGGAGAAGGTTATGGTACTAGGTTTCCTCATAGACTGGGTTAGTTTGGCCGTAAGTTTTGGCTGCAGCAGGTAAGTGGTAGCCATGCTTGTTGCCTGCCTGGGCAACTTGCCTCATCATCTCTGTGTCCTTTCCCTGGACTTGCCAGGCATTTCATCAAGCCTGCAAGGAGTCCACCATAGGAAAACAATAATGTTTCCTGGACCAACCTACTCCAGCCCCACTCTGTGCCCCACACTCCTGGCAGTACTGAAAGAAAATCTAGCCTGATGCCTGTCCACAGTGCTGCACAGGTGTGTGGTCCAGTGCCATTTCAGATGCTCTTGGGCACATGTTTATAGGGCTCCAAACACCGCTGTGGTGACCATCTCTGCAAGAGCTACCCACTTCATACAGGCACCACCCCACAGCGCCAAGACATGCCTAGCTTCCTGCACCTCTTGCTTCTAGCCCTAGGGCCTCTTATTGACACTGAAGGGTGAGATAAAGCAGGACCTATTCAGTGAGCCCAGGCATGTACAACCCAGAAATTCAGGGAAATTAGTATCCCATGGTTTGAACCTTTGACCAGTGGGAAAGGGTGGCCCTTCTCCTGATGCACTGTCCCTAGGAACAGTCATCTCTACACTTCCGATAGCCTGAGCCACTGGTTGGGTTTGAGACCAGGAAGTGGGGCATTCTCATATTGGCTCATCCTCTCTTCACCCTTCTTGCCTTTTCCTTCACTTCTGTTCTCTGGGATTGCACTCCCTAATAAAGTTGTAACACATAAGCCTTGCTTGAGGTTCTGCTTTCTAAGGATTCCAGGCCAAGATGCCAAGTGACCTAGGACCCAATCAGGGAAGAGACCTTTACATTCTACTCTCAAGTATGACTTTAGGCACCTTATGTCTAGCTGCTTCAATGGAGACCCAAATTGCTGGCCCTCAATTGAATAAATACCTTCTTGGCCTATCCCACCATCCTCGGGAGAAGGCCTGGCCCACTACCAGGGTGAGACCATTGGGCGAGCATCAGGGGATGCATGCCACTGTCACTCCCTCTAGCACCCCCTTCTTAGAAAAGTACCTCCCTGGCTGGGTGTGGTGGCTCACGCCTGTAATCCCAACATTTTGGGAGGCCGAGGCGGGTGGATCACCTGAGGTCGGAAGCTTGAGACCAGTCTGGCCAACATGGCAAAACCCTATCTCTACTAAAAATACAAAAATTAGCCGTGTGTGGTGGTGGGTACCTGTAATCCCAGCTACTCGGGAGGCTGAGGCAGGAGAATAGCTAGAACCTGGGAGGCAGAGGTTACAGTGAGCAGAGATCATGCCATTACACTTTAGCCTGGGCAACAGAGTGAGACTTCGTCTCAAAAAAAAAAAAAAAAAAAAAAAAGTGCCTCCCTGCTTTCCAAGGACACCAGGCATACTTTTTCTCAAGGACCTTTACTTAAGCTACTGAAAGTGTTTCCTTTCTCGCCTTCTGATTTTTCTTCATACCAAGTTCAAGAGAAAAAGCTAAATTTCCTGTGCCCACTTTATTTACCTATAAAAAAGGATGGGGTTGGTTGGCCCCAGGCCTGCTCTGTATTGCTTCCTAGGTTTTCACGTAGCGTAGTCTAGGTCCCTCAATCACACGGGGGCTCTGGGCAGGCACACACCAGGTCTCACAGCTCCGCACTCTGGATTCCTGAATCACACGGGGGCTCTGGGCAGGCACACACCACGTCTCACAGCTCCGCACTCTGGATTCCTGAATCACACGGGCTCTGGGCAGGCACACACCAGGTCTCACAGCTCCGCACTCTGAATTCCTGAATCACACGGGGGCTCTGGGCAGGCACACACCAGGTCTCACAGCTCCGCACTCTGGATTCCTGAATCACACGGGGGCTCTGGGCAGGCACACACCAGGTCTCATAGCTCTGCACTCTGGATTCCTGAATCACACCGGGGCTCTGGGCAGGCACACACCAGGTCTCATAGCTCTGCACTCTGGGCTGCTTTAGCATGAGCACATGTGCAGCCAACACGACCTGAATAAATGGATGGATGGAGGAAGGGATGGGTGTTACCCAGGGGTCATCGCACAGCCTCCATCTCAGGGGATTTTAAATAAGAAACAACTCTTCCCCTACATCTTCTGTCAGGCAAGTCAACCAATTTGCCTGTGTGCTCAGCCTCACCCTAAGCAGATGGCACCAGGGCAGCTCTCAGAGATAGGGGAGGCCCACAAAGACCTTTTTGGTCTCATTTGATGACTTTGTTACAGCCCCAAGGAAATAAATATCCTCTCATTTTTACACACAGAACAGCAGGAAAGAGAAGTCGGCTGCCGGAGGGAAATTACCCTCTGAAGCAGTAGCATGGTGCTGCGATAAGGCGGAGTCTGGTTATAATTTGCTGCAAGCACTGATGTTAATGGATTCTATTAATACAAATTTGTACTCTGAAAACCTGACGACAGCTCCCAGCCGCCAGATAAATCTCACCAATTACCGCCCAGTACATTGGCCTTCCCGGACTGTTTCTGGGATCTGGGATCTCTGAGAAGCCTCCATTCTAACTGAGGAAAGGAAACAAGGATATTGCACACTGGGGACGGATGTCTAGACTACCTCCTTCAGGGAACATAGCCCAGAGAAAGGGAAACACAAAGTCCTCAGGGCTGAGAAGATATTTACCAATGTGTGGGTAAAAGTGAACACTGTAAGACTATTCAGAAAGGTGGTAGCTTCTGCTGTCACAAAATAACCTGACATGATGCTATTCTGAGCCAACATGGATTTTGTGGATTAACTATCACACCTGCTTCACTTTTCCTGTTAACCTGCATAATGAAGCGCTTGTACTATCACCAAAAGGGTAATTTCTGATGACATCAATAATAGGCATCATGCTGCTTCAAAACATTTTCTCTAAAGTAACCTATCCACTCAGTTATCTGATCCTGGGAAAGTTGGCACGGTGATGTGGAAACAAGCCTTATGGGGGTTCTATGCTTGGCTGCTATTAGTTTAACTTCATTGACAGAGGATTTTGTAAATCACCTAGGAAAAGAATAGTGTATCATTTTAAATGTCCTTAAATGTAAAAAATAATAATTTTGGTTTTAGAGTTTCACAATATTCCTTGGAATCAGGTAAGAGAAATTCGGGGGTTTGCAGACTTAGGCAGGAACCTCGAATCAACAAAAGCAAAGCCTGGTCCTTCTTCCCCTCGAGCCCCTGAAACACGGCTGACTCCTGGAGTCACTGCCTGACAACCCATGGGACCCACATCCCAACCAGGGTGAACCCCAAGGAAGACTCGTGCTCCACCTCTCAAGCTGGGATCATTCAGAAGCAGAAAGCAGGAGACTTCCCCATTGTCTCCTCTAACTCTAGGGCAGCACAGGGTTCCCCGGAAGTGGTGGATCCCCAGAACGCTGGGTTGTGGTGAAAACCAACCCATGGAATTGGCTATTTCCTACAAAATGGCGAGCCCTAGAGCTCCACCTGACAGCATTCTCGCTGTCTGGTCATACTCATTCATTTAATTCTGTAAGCATTTTTAAATCTCTACTATACAGGAGGTCTTCCCACTCCATGACCTGGCATACTGCCTCCTTAGATTACAATCCCATTTGAGCTAGAGAATTTAAGGTGTTGTATATTAAACAAAGTTTATGCGAGGTCACTTGTGCTCAGTGCCATGGAATCAAACCGAACTTTGAAATGGGCCAGTTTTCAAAACTCCAGAAGATTCCAGCCAACCTGAGTCAGCATAAGGAAGTCCCCTCTGTTTTAACCCTAGAAGGACAGTTAGTTTGAAATGATTAATCTGCTTTTTGTTCTTTGTGACTGTTTTCTTCAGCGTTTTTCTGCCTATAAAGTCAACCTCCTCTGCTCAGGTCATGGGAACACTCATTCTATTTTCAAGAATGAGGTATTGCCCAATTCTAGGATCACAAATAAAAGCCAATTCGATCTTTAACTAAATTTGTTGTAATTTTGTCTTTTGGCAAGTGTAATGAGGTTGACCCATTGGTTCCAGACTTGATTCTGCACTGCAGTGGGAGTGCTTTAGGGCTGGCTAGATTTGGTAGACACAAATACAAGCAGGTAACTACCCAAAGGCAAAGAAGGAGACAAATATGAATGGAAACTGGTGACAGAGAAATCAGAAAGAGCCAAGGGGGAGAAGAGAGAAAACCCTAGAGACCATTTGCAGCCTCTGGCCATGAACTGTGAATAACAGGGTCTCTTTTATCACAAGGCCTCAGGGGAGCACCAAAAGTAGCACCAGATGGATAAGAGCCAGGGACTGTTCAGGCTCTGTTTACCCACCAATTTGTTAATAACAGGTCTATATTTCCAGCCTCAAACTCCCAGAATCAACAGCCAATCAGGGGCCAGGTGTGGTGGCTCATGCCTGTAATCCCAGCACTTTCAGAGGCCAAGGCGGGCTGATTGCTTGGACCCGGGAGTTGGAGACCAGCCTGGCCAACATGGCAAAACCCTGTCTCTACAAAAAATATAACAAATTAGCTGAGCGTAGTGGTGCACACCTGTGGTCCCAGCTATTTGGGAGGCTGAGGTGGGAGGACTGTTTGAGCCTGGGAGTTCGAGACTACAGTGAGCCATGATCTCACCCCAGCCTGGCTGACACCAACAGAGTGAGACCCTGTCTCAAAAAAAAAAAAAAAAAAAAAAAAAAAATTCAGGCTCCTCAACAAAATTAAACATGGAATTACCATATAATCCAGCAATTCCACAACACATCCAGGTATAGATATGCCAAAGAGTTGGAAACAGTGACTTGAAGAGCTGTTTGTACACCCATGTTCATAGCAACATGATTTGCAAAAGCTAAAGGGTGGAAACAACCCAAATGTCCATTGACAATAGATAAACAAAATGTGGTATATCCATGCAAATAAACGCCTATTATTTGGTATTCAGAAGAAGGAAATTTTGACTCATGCTACAACCTGGATGAACCTTGAAGACATTATGCTAAGTGAAATAAGCCACTCACAAAAGGATGAATACTATATGGTTTTACTCATATGATAGACCCGGAGAGGTCAAATTCATAGAGACAGAAAGAGAATGATGGTTCCCAGAGGCTGGGGGGAGGAAGGAATAGGGAGTTACTGTATAATGAGTAGAGTTTCAGTTTTGGGAAAATGAGAAAGTTCTGGAGATGGATGATGGCAATGTAGATGCACACAGCAACATACATGTACTGAACATCACAGAACTGTACACTTAAAATGGTTATAACAGTACATTTTATATTATGTATATTTTATCACAATTTTTTTTTAATGAGGCAAATCAAACACAGGCTCTTCCTGTGATTAAATAAAAATCATGACACAGTTGTACTAAAAAGGATAACAGGCTGGAATATTTGAATTCGATAGGGTCCTGCAAAATGGTAAGAACCTACAGTCATGTTAACAAGTCTTCAACCAAGAAATGGTCATTTTAGAGCACTAGAATGGGCATATGGAATCCCCGGGCTCCAGTTCCAACTTTGTCACTAACTAGTTCTATAACACTACGCAAGGGAGTCGTGTCTCCCTGGGCCTCAGTTTACTGATTTGTACAAGGGGGTTGAACTAGAGGACCAAAGCACCTCAGCTGGACCAGGGGTTCTCAACTTGTGGTCCTGCAGCAGAATCTGGGAACATATGAAAAATGCAAATTATTGGGCCCCCCCCAAGACTTCTCAAATCAGGAACTCTGCATGGGGGCCCAGCAATCTAGGTTTGAACAAGCTAAGATAGGTTTGAGAACCACTGAGATAGGACATTTTATGTTTTTTTAGCTAATAGGGATCTGAGTAAGCCACATTTTTATGGAAATAAAAAGCATAAACAGCCAGACACATAAAAACACATTAGCAAATGAATAGGAATAAAGAGGATAATTACTTTTTACAAAAATGAGATGTAAATATAAAGTAGCAAATTAATTTTTTTTAAAAATCATAATTTTTGAAAGTCCAAATGAGTGCTGCCCTTAAAAGTTATAATAGTTTACCACCTGCTGTTTTAATGATGCAGTTCTTGCTTAAAGCATTTTTGAAACTTTATTTGGAACCGACTGCTGAGTCAGTTTAGAAGCTGAACGAAATCAGCTTCATTTGTTTGGAACTAAAAGTGTCTTCATTTAGCCTGAGCCTAGACTTATTGTCCTGATTAGACGGCTTGCAGAAATCAAATTCCGTCTAAAAGGAAGAAGACTGCCCATCCCTGAGGATATTCAAAGAATGTGCTGCAGCCTTGAAAGCGATTTCCAAGCATAACTCAGACGTGTTTCGAATAATGACAGAATTACATGTTTGACATCACAGAGTGCCCATCTGGAAAGGGGCAACACTCACTTCATGGAAGCTCAGACCTGAGAGCTAGAAATGGAACAAGAGATCATTCTTGGGGAACAAGACTCACCCTTCAACAGGAGTGGAATAGTCTCACCATTTCACAGATGAGCAGTGAAGGCCAAAGGGGGTGAAGAATGTGTCTAAGGTTACGGGAACTCACAAATGGAACCAAAACGTAGCTTTCCTAAAGAATCCTGACTAGGCTAAGGGACTTTGAACCAGGGAGTGGGGACAGGATCAGTGGAAGGCCCCACCCACCAGGTTGTAATGTCAAATCAGAAGACGAGGCTCCCAGCCCAGTCACTTTCTTCATAAAACAAAAGACGCTTTTGAATGTACTGAATATTCTGGCACCAGCCGTGGTCAATTCTTTCTCTGATGGTGGGTTGCAAAATATTTCTAGCATCCCGCAGAGTCCAGTGAGGGCAAAGAGGGTGGAAAATTCTTTCTCCATTTAGCCACACAGACTTTCTGGTCTTTGGTAAGGAGGTGCCTAGTGTACCACGCGTCCCCGCCGCAGGGCAAAGGGGAGGGTGAAGGTGAAGGGTTCTATAACCCGGGCTCCGGGCCACTCAGGACTTCTGCTGGCCCACGGCTGGAACAATTTCCTTCTTGTTCCACACTGTGTTATTCTAAAATGTCCACTTTAGGGGTGAGGGGTGGGTGAGAGGAGATACTAAAAGTGAAATATTATTTTGAATATTTATCAAGTTGTTCCCACCCTTGGCTCCTCAAAAGGTCTTTCAAATCATCTTTTTCAGTTTATTTTATTTTACATATTAAAAAAAAAGATGGGGGTCTCATTATATTGCCCAAACTCTTAGCCTCAAGTGATCCTCCTGTCTCAAACTCTTGGCCTCAAGTGATTCTCCTGCCTCAGCCTCTTAAAGTGCTGGGATTATAGGTGTGAGCCACTGTGCCCAGCTACTTCTTTATGGATCTCTCCCCAGCATCCCATAATCTAAATCTCTCAACCTTAGTTTGGCACATCCTCTCTTTCCTGTGTGATTCTCTCTCTAGTAAGACTATGAGCTCTATGGCTGAAGTGTGGCATTCTCTTTATCTCCCATAGCACCCAGCATGCTGGTGGGTGCAGTGCAGGCACCCAGCCATCACATGGTGACGGTGATGGTGATGTTATCACATGATCACTTATGCCTACTGTGTGCTGGGCACTCAAACAAGTACTCTGCTGATATGCATGACCTCAGCTAATCCTCAGAACAGTACTACGTGCTAGGGGCTATTAACTCCATTTTTCAAGCTCTGAGGCTCACAAAGGCTAAGTAAGTAGCCTATTTGAGGTCAGGGGATGGGCTCAGGTACAAATCTAGGTGTCCTGGACTCCAAAAGCAGAGGTCTTAACATCCAGACATCACTCCCTGCCAAGTTAAGAAGTTAGAACACACCCTCAGCCTATCTTCTACCGCAGGTGGTTCTCTCTACCTCAGCTCCATTCCCTCGCCTGCCTTCCTAAACTCCAGGGCCAGGGAAGAAGAGGCTCTCAATACCCAAGGGGTGACTTCAGCGACCACCAGTGAGATTGCTGACCATTGAAGAACCAGAGGGAGGTGGAAAAAGCAGCTGACAGAGAAAAGGTGGCGCCTTGAGTGGCATAGACCTCCTTCTCCCCAGGCCCAGCAGCCTTTCTGTACAAGCTGCCCTACATACAGATGCTACCCTGAGGCTTGAAAGTCCCTGAGTCACAGTCCTTCCACACACCCCCCTCACCCCTGAAAGCACCCAAGGCCCTGACAGGGTGAGAGAGCCATATTATAGCTACATGTCCACGGAGAATCACTGTCACTCCAGCAGAGAGTGGGATGCATTTATTTCAACCTCCCAACGTCACCTTAATACTTCTGTGTGAGACGCAGGGGAGAGAAAAACCAAGGTGTGGAGGCACTGTTATGCTGGGTTCCCCACTGGGTTCCCTGTCCTGATCAGGAGACGGCAGAGGGAGCATCGCGCTAGGTGTCAGGACATCCGGGTTCAGGTCCCAGATCTCCCAGTAACTCTCTGGGCTTCAGGAACCTCATCCCTGCAGCACAGAGGTCACTGTGTGGCTTGTAAAGGGCCTTCCAGCGGCTCAGGCCTGTGATTCCATGGCCAGACTATGGAAGCTGCCCTGCCAATGCCATGCTGCTGGCACCAGCCAGACTGCAGACAGTGCAGAGCTAAGCAGTGATAGGACCTTATCCTGGCCCACTCCCTGGGAATCTGACCCTGCTCCTCTTCAGCTACAGGCATGCTTTGACAGTCTTCCAAGAAAAATGCTGACCTCTGGCCTGCTAGGTTCCCAGTTAAACAAAGGACTGCAAGCTGGTGAGCTGGGGACCATCCTCCGGAGGGCTGGGTCATCTTCCACCTGCCAGCTGACTCTGCACACACACACTCCACAGCCCAGCTGCACAGGCCATGGAGCGGGGTCGATGCTCCCTGGAGGGACCTTCATGCTGACACGACTTCAATGGGATGTAAGTGATGGGGAAGGGGATAGAAAGCAGAGTTTATGGGTCACTGCTCCAGTGCCGTCCCAGCCCCGCACAGCTGTCACTCAAACTTTGACTTTTGGGGTATAAAGTGCCCTCAACTTAACTCTGCACCTTGTTCTATCCAAGCTGAAACTCCTCTTCAACCAGGCAGCTGCGTTTCAGCCAAGCCCCTTATGGCCCATAGTGCTTGCCACATAGGACTTCTCTGCATTCACACAAGCTGGGCTCTCGGTGCAAGTTATCCAGTGCCATTCTATCCTGAGTTGAGGCCCACCCTTTCCTTGTAACTACTGTTTAAGATCGGCTTTCTAAAAAGTCCTCTGGAGACACCTCCAACACACCCTACCTCTAGCCCTTATGCTTGACCTTCAGCCCTTATCCGTGGCCTCCAGCAGCTATACACGGGTTTTCCCAAACTTGACTCATATGTAGGCATATTCCAAAGGAAAGAATATCCTCCCAGACTCTCATGAGCATAGCCAAGAACCCCGGGGGTCTACATACCCCAGTGTGAGATACACTATGCTAAGAAACCAAAATCTGCTTTTATGAAAAACATCTTTCAATTTCAAATTAGAATTGCCAAAGAGAAGTTTTGTCTTTTAACTGGTAAAACAATAGAAAAGCACATGGTAAACATTCTCCCAGAATTCAGTGAGAAACACTGAGCTACAGTTTTTACTTATTCATCAAATATTTGTCGAGGTCCTCACAGGTGCCAGGCAATGCTCTTGGCAGTGGGATTCAGGGGTAAACAAGACATTGACCCAGCACTCACGGAGCCTACCTTCCAGTGGGGGAGACGGGCCATGAAACAATAAACAGAGACATAAGTGCAGGTAGTGGGGAAGTGCTGTGAAGAAATACACAGTGGGGAAAGAGCAGAAAGGAGTGTGGGGAGAAAAGAAGGGCAGATTTTACATAGGGTGGTCAGGAAGTGATATCAAAGAGAGACTTACATAAAATAAAGGAGTGAACTGGGAGGTGATGGGAGGAACAGCTTAAGGCAGAGGGAAGAAAAAGGAAAGGCCCCAAGGCTAGAGCTGGCTGGAACATTGAGGAAAAGCCCAAAGACAGCCTGGCAGAACAGGGGGAACTGTGGGGCAGGGTAGGGACGGCCAGATCACGTAGTGCCTTGTATGCCATGGAGATGACTCTGACTTTATGGGAAGCATGAAGGGAGGCATGGCCAGGGGTTGGGGTGGGTTGAAATGTTAAAGAAAAAAATTATCCAATGCCACTTGTTAAAGCATTAAGGCAGACTTTATTCAGGACCATCCAGATAGGTACAGGGAGCATGCAATAGGGTCTTGCAGTCAGGGAGAGAGATTGGGTTCAACTCTGAATACAGCATGGGTGAGGGGGGAATTTCTAGCCAAGAAGCAGGGTGGGGGTCGGTGGATGGAAAATTACCAAGAGGAAACATCAGGAGTAAGGGGGATTCTGGCTAAACAGACTGAACAGGATTCCTGCTGCAAACAGGCCAGGGTGATCAGACATCACCTGGGGAGTGGTGGAGGATGAGGAACCTGGTCAGATATCAAGGGTGATCAGATATCCAAGGTGGGGGGTTCTTGTCAAACCGACTTAGCAGGGTTCTTGCTAAAACTGGATTTTACAGGGAAGTGCCGAGGTGGGCCTAGCGGAAGGTTCAGGAGCCTGGCTAAAGTTTGGTCAAGCAAAGAATCTTTGTCAGAAACAAGGGACTGATGGGTTTTTCCTTCTCTGTCTTTTGTCTACTATCCTGTGTTCTTCAGGAACCCATGGTTTCCCCCATCAGACTGGAAGCTCATTGAGGGCAGGGGTTGTGTCTCCCCTCTCATACCAGAAGCTCTTCCTACCTTCTGCTGCTGCCTTCTGCCTTCAGGACAAGACCCCACTCATAGTAAAGCTCAACTGGGTAGTGACTCCAACCCAGAAATGAGCTCCAGGGAGTGGAGGAACTACTAGCATTAGCCTGGCAGGCCCTATTTGGTTGGTGCAAATGTAATTGCAATTTTTGCCATTACTTTTAATACAATTAGGAAAAAGAGGAGGGAGCTATGCATCTATCACCAATAGACAGGCCTCCCCAACCTGAACTGTGCCCTACCCGCCACTTAATGCCTAGCAGCTCTGCACAGGTGTCACCTACTTCAGGTGCACACGCCCCCAGGGGTGGCTCAACAGATGCACCTGCTGGTCAACCTGGGGTCCCTAGGGCCAAGGTGGAGGCTCAAGCAAAGCTGGTCCCTGCCTGCCACGCTGAGGCACCACTGTGGGGAACACAGCGACACCACCCCACATCACTGCCACAAACAGCCTCCACCTCTGCCCCTGCCCCAGGGGAGCCTCAATTGCCTGTATCCATAGGAACTGACATTTGTGAGTTGCAGTCCCAGGAGGGAGGACAGGAGGGATGCTGCACTCTTCACTTATTCTGAAAAGAGAAAGGCATTTCTCTGGCTAGCTTGGGAGGCCTGAAACTCCTGAAAGACGTGTCCTCATCCACTTTCATCTGTCTCCTGTCTCAGTCAGCAAGGTTCAAATGGACATGATACATCCATTCAAAGACAGGATCTTCTTTTGGGTTCTCTCTGAAGCTGATTCTGCACAAAATTTTGCTTTTAAAATACCTGGGAACTCAGGGTGGGGTCAACTAGGAAAAAATCAAAAACCCCAAATGCCACAGCTGGAAGGAACTTGAGAGGTTTCATTCCCCTACTTCTGAACCAGATGAAACCTCTTCCCATCTCACAGTGAAAAACTCAAGGCTGGGCACAGCAGCTCATGCCTGTAATCCTAGCACTTTGGGAGGCCAAGGTGGGTGGATCACGAGATCAGGAGATCGAGACCATCCTGGCTAACACGGTGAAACCCTGTCTCTACTAAACATACAACAAATTAGCCAGGCGTGGTGGTGGACGCCTGTAGTCCCAGCTACTCGGGAGGCTGAGGCAGGAGAATGGTGTGAATCCGGGAGGCGGAGCTTGCAGTGAGCTGAGATCGCGCCACTGCACTCCAGCCTGGGTGACAGAGTGAGACTCCGTCTCAAAAATAAATAAATAATAAACAAACAAACATTACAATGGGAAAAAATTAAATTAAAATGCCGACTACTACACTTCTTTTTTCTTCATTCCTACGAGATTTCAGCCATACTGGGCCTCACTTCAGTGTTTCAACTCCCTCTTAGCTCACGCAGGCAGAGCTGTCTAAGTCTAACCTAACCCTGTAGGTGATGGCTTAAACATGGACAGGGATGAGGGGCTTCCTGGCATGAGAAGAAAAGAGGTTCACAGGTTTTCTTTTAAAATAAATTGTGCACTCACCCTGCTACTGAGATAAGTAGCTGAGTCAATGTTCTGGCTCTAGAAAATGTGTTCACACTCACAAAGTAGGCCTCTGTGCAGAAAATGAGCCTGCCAAGCCGCTTCACCCCAGAATCAGAGGGTCAACACCACCAGCCGCGCCCACAGCTGAGAGCCTACAGCATGAGAACCCCAAACCATCTGATCACTGAACAAGGTCAAACCAGATCAGAAATTGCCCTTTGTACCTCACACTACCCCTTCTATTCCCACAGCTCTTCTCCCTTGAAAGATGCTAAATCTTCTTTTAAATAAAAGCAGAACAAACAAACCCAACTGAATTCCTTTCTCTCCATGGCTTTCTGCAGTCTCAGGATAGAACACTTTCTCAAGTTCCAGCCTTCACGCCTTCCCATTTCCAAAAGAACTGCCCTGTTTTCGAAAGAAAAATAAATCCCACAGTCCTCTATAATGTCAAGAGAAAAATGTACCATTTGGCTGTCCCCAAATCCTATGAGAAAGCACATCTGGTGGGATTTTTACATAACCACATTTCTGCAGCCTAAGAGACGGTTCCCGTCATCTCTCCTCTCTCCCACCCCTTGGTCCTCCCTGTCCTACATTCACCCTGCACAGACAGCAGCAGCAAAGTCCGTGGGTTCCACCCCTGCTAGCTGTGTGAGTTCAGTGAGCCCCCTCGAGCCCTGGTTTCTTTGTCTATAAAACAGAGATCACTGTACCCTATCCTACAGACGACTGTTTTGCGGGGGAGACGAGTAGTAATATGAGACAATGTACACATTTCCATAAAGAACTTTGGCACACAACAAATGTTAATTATTTGCTATTATTTTTTTGTCCCACAAACTTTTTGAGAGTAGATTAACCAACTTGTCATAGTTGCATTCCAAGCACCTAGTGTCTGGCATGCTGCAGATATTTTAAATTTCATTTACAAAATAAAAGTGTTCATTAAATCTAGTTGAAGAGGCCACAGACTTGTTTTGCACTGGTTGGCCCCTACTTCTGCCCTCAGATTAACTTGGCTCAGTGCTCTTCCCCTAAGGGGGAGGTTATCCTCAAATAACCTTCTTTTTTTCCACTCAGAAGAATCTCCAATAAAAATCAAACTGTAGGAAGAAATTGCGCTTCAAAAGGGAAGCCTCTCTGCATCCCACCCCACCAATTCTGGCCAGGCCTCTCCAAAGATCTGTCCCCCTGCCTCCTGGATGGTGTTCAGCAACTAGATGAATAATGAACCATCAGAGGGGATTCCAACCGGTGGCAATTAACACTCTTCCAGCTGGGAAGGATTTAGCTCCATGGTGCCCAGATCTGCCGAGTCTCCTACCCTCTTCCAAAACACACCAACTGCTACCACATGAATTGGGAGGATCCCACAGATCAAAGAGAAGAATCCGCTGGATGAAACAAGACTGGCCAAGTGTTGATCATGGCTGAAGCTGAGTGATGGGTACGTGGGGATTCATTATACTATACTCTTTACTTTTGTATATTTTGAAAACCAAAACAAAACTTTAATTATAATTCCATATTTTACCAGAACTAGGGCAAGAAAGCCTAAGGGGTTTTCTTTCCAAATTATCAGGGGAACTCCAGGCCTGATTTCTATTGTAAAAGAAAATGTCCAGGAAATTTCTCTAGCACATTTGCATTTATAAGACCAGGGAGTTATTAAGTTAGTGCAAAAGTAATTGCGGTTTTTGCCATTACATTTTTTTAATGGCGAAAACTGCATTTACTAATATTTAGTAGAGAAAGAGTGTTGGCTTTTGTGATCTTGGGCAAATGACTTAACGTCTCCGAGACTCTCCTCAGTTTCTTTGCCCTGGAAACAAATTTCGACCCTATCTCACAGGGCTGCCGTATAAAAGAAGGTGAACCTCCTAGTGCTGTGCTGACACCTTGAACCAGCACCTAGTGTAGATGTTTGATAAAATTTGGTTTCTTTTTTTTCCCTTGAGGAAACAAAGATGTTTTGTTGTATTCTTGCATTAAGAAGCTTAATGGAGCTCGGCGCGGTGGCTCACGCCTGTAATCCCAGCACTTTGGGAGGCCGAGGTGGGCGGATCACGAGGTCAGGAGATCGAGACCATCCTGGCTAACACGGGAAATCCCATCTCTATCAAAAATACAAAAAATTAGCCGGGCATGGTGGCGGGCGCCTGTAGTCCCAGCTACTCAGGAGGCTGAGGCAGGAGAATGACGTGAACCCGGGAGGCGGAGCTTGCAGTGAGCCAAGATTGCGCCTCTGTACTCCAGCCTGGGCGACAGAGCAAGACTCCATCTCAAAAAAAAAAAAAAAGAAAGAAAGAAACTTAACGGAATCAAACTCCAGAAGTTAGCTGTTGGCTAGGAGAAACCTAGACACACTGAAAAGAAAGCTTCTGGGGAAAGGAACTCCAAACTCCATTGCCTAGGAAGCCTGGGTCCACGAGTACCCATTAAGGACTGCAGTATTTGAAACATCATTTGCCACAGGCACTAAGTCAGAGGAGACAGGGCAGCAGATGAGGAGCAGAAACGCATTCCACTCCGGGTCCTGGTGTGAGGGCAGGTTGAACCAGGAGGAGTTGCTAGGAGGAGCTGCTGAGCACTCAAATACCATAATGACTCAAATAGATATTTGTACACCAATGTTTATGACAGTGTTTCTCGCAATAGCCAAAAGGTGGAAACAACCCAAATGTCCATCAATGGATGAATGGGTAAACAAAATGTAGTATATATTGATAAATAAAAACAAAAGCCTAAGCCCCCCAGTCGACTGCATGGAACCCCTCTTGGCCAAGAGGACCCCCATAGAAACCTTAAAAATTGAGGTCCAGGCCATGACGGGATGGGAGGTCAGGCATGCTGCTCATTATACCTCCCACCTCAATAACCACTATTAGAGTTTTCTTCCTAAGGGTTAAATAGAAACGAGCCCTTTCCAAAGACTTGTTCCATCCCTGATTTCAACCAACTGCCTGCTTGTTCCATTTTGCAGTTTTGATACAAGTGACCAGCATTGCTTCCCAATAGGAGCCCACTGACCATGCAATGGTTCTGGCTGTTTCACAGACGCCGTGTATAGGATGCCTCTGTGCCTTCCGTTTCACCTTTGGCTGTACAGAGCCTAATTTTAATGCGTTTAAATGTTAAGTCTCCATTCCAAAGTGAACATGAGATGTATGGAACTCGCATGTTTGCTTACTGTGCATGTGTGCATCCCCTGCTTTGTGAATATTCATAGCTCCTCCTATAATCTATTAAATATATATTTATATATTATTTAATATTTTAATATTTAATGTTGTTTATATAAGTATATAAATAAATATATCATATATATACTTAGCCAACTTGTTTGGTATAAATTCCTGTTCTACCCGTCCCTCCATCAAAGTGCCTGCTTTTGGTTTCTACCAGAGGCTATGCTTCCTAGCCTGCAGGCTGCAACTCTTCATAAGAAATAAAGCTCTCCTCTCCACACTTATGAGTCCCTGATTCTTCAGCTGACAACACACACAATGGAGTATTATTCAGCCTGGAAAAGGAATAAAATTCTGATACTTGCTGCAATATAATGAACCTTGACAACATTACGTTAGGTGAAATAAGCCAGACACAAAAGCACAAATACAGTATGATTCCACTTATTGAGGTTCCTAGTGTAGTTAAGTTCATAGAGAGAGAAAGTAGAATGGCGGCTGCCAGGAGCTGGAAGGAGGAGAGAATGAGGAGGTAGTGTTTAAGGGTCAATTCCAGTTGGGGGGGATGAAAGGGTTTTGAAGACGGGTGTAGTGATGACGGTTATATAATACGTGAATGTACTTAATGCCATCAAACTGTACATTTAAAAATAGTTAAAATAGTAAATTGTATGTTGTGCATATTTTACCATGATGAAATAAGAAAATAATGACAAAGGAAAGAAAAGAAAGATACTATAATGGCAACATTTTGGCTTTAGTTTTTATTCTTTTTTCCCTAGAGCTGAAAGCATCCTTAAAATATGCAGAGGCTGTGGGGTGGGGGTGGACTGTAAACTGGATGAGGAGATTTTTAGGGAGCAATAGAAATATACTCCATCTTGATTGGAGGGGTGGTTACATGGGGCATATACATTTGTCAAAACACATCTGTACTGTAAAATGAGTACATTTTATTAAGTGTAAATTATTTATTGAGTGTAAAATCAGCTCAATACAGCTGATTTTCA
Organism: Macaca mulatta; assembly: GCF_049350105.2. Lineage (NCBI taxonomy): Eukaryota > Metazoa > Chordata > Mammalia > Primates > Cercopithecidae > Macaca > Macaca mulatta. The sequence continues at coordinate 62,629,388 of NC_133406.1, read as the reverse complement.
AAGTTGAGAAAAAACCAAAAATGAACAAACAAAAAATCCTTAAGAAATAAAGCAAGAGAGCCCCATGCCTTACTAGTAATTTAGGAGGCCAATATTAAAGGCTCAGGAAGGAAGACAATACATCCCAAATGACTGTGTATTACCAGCAATTCTAGGCTGAATCTAAGAGGGTTGCAGACCCCTCCTCCTTCTACTTTTCCCCACCAACCCTGGAATTTCAGAGTCAGTCAAACAAAGACCCTATCAGACCTCTCTTCAGGCTGATAGAAGTCAGAGTTCCAAATGTTCCCTCAAAAACTAGTTAATAACATCCTGTCTTGGTTTGAGATTTGTGAGAGTCGGGAGGAACAGGGTGGTTGGTATCTACCATTGGCTTCTGGTGTGTGCTTAGGGCCATTACCTTGTCACTTACATCTTCTTCTACAAAGAACCCACAGCAGGGGACCTGAGGGGTGTGGTGGAGGGGGCGGTGGGAGGGGAGTGCTCAGAAAAGAACCCTGGCCTGGAGATCCAAGCAATCTCACTGGACTGCACCTCTCCAGCCCTGGAGGCCTCCCGACAATCTGCAGTCATTTTGCAGAATGTTTCCTCCTAGACTGTTTTTAGGGAAAAGATGCACCTTAACTTTCTAATCCTGTATGACTCAGGCACCTCCAGATTCCCTACTCTGTTCTTCTTTCCACTTCCTCCAGCAAAATATAGTCACCTCTTAGGCACATGTGACTTCTGGGAGGCAGACAGCCTCAGTAGTGTCCCCAGGCTCCTGGTCTAACCTGGAGGCTGACAGAAAACAGTGGAAGGCTGGGGTCTCCCCGCTTCCCTTCGGTGCCTCCCAGGCCTCTTTATGAGAGAAAGGCCCATAGCCAAGGGATGGGGAGTGAGGAAGATGCAATGTGAACAGAAGATTTGGATTTGTTCATAGTCAGAAATCCAGCTTAAGGGTAATCAAAATGCAGATGTGTCTACATCAATATGAGCACCTTATCCAACCTACCTTCTTCTAGAGGCTGAATGATTCAAACAAAAACAAAAACAAAAACAAAAAAACAACAACAAAGCAGACCCACACTCAAATCTTGACTTTTCTACCTAATTGCCTGACCTTAAGCAAGTCACTTAACCTATGTCCCATCTATAAAATGGGGATGGTAGTATTTGCCTCATTAGGTTACTGAGGGACTAATGAAGACATATCAAAGAACGGAGCAGTGACTGAGGGTAGCCAGAAAGTATGATGCCACCTGCCCCCACCACCCACCCTTCTCATTTTGACCTTATTCAGTCTAGAGCAAAGTGGAAAGTTACCTCTCCTGTTCCAAAGTGATTATAAACGTGGGGCTGACTCTATCACGGGGCCCTCCTTTAAATGTCAAGAGAAGTTTGCTTTAGGCATGCAAAGTGTGCTTGAATCCCTGAGAAGTATAAACCAAGATGACATTCAGACCAGGCCCCAAGCATAGGTGGGAAGGGGAGAAGGGCACCGGCAGAGGCGGGAAGGATCGGGGGCAGATGCCATCAGGACCCAGGGTCCGAGGGTGGAGGGAAGTAGATTCAGGATGGTGGGTTGGAAGTGCAGGAATGGGAACCGGGGGCAGGGCCCTGGAAAGCCTGTCACAGGGCAGAGTGGGTAGAATAAAGCCACATGATTCCACTCCCAGGCCCCCAGGCAGCAGATACTAGCTGATCCAGGAAGTCAGAAGCCTGGTGTACACCAGAAGATGATGCTCACCTCCAGAGACCCAAAATGGGGCCAAAGGCAGCCCAGGGGGCAGAAGAACTGGGACTTGAGCATGTGGCCTTGCACTGGCTCCTACGATAAAAGGGAGTGGCAGCAGGAAGCAATGTGGAGACCATGGGTTATTTAACCTGAGCCAAGATGAGCGGCAGGAGACACAGTGAGGACACCTCCAACATGGGCCTGCCCCCCAGTGGAAGAAGGGTTCGGCTGGGTAGGAACGAAGGGGAACGAAGGCTGAGTGGGACTGGACAGAGAGAGCCTTCTCCTTCTTACTTCTGTGCTAATGATTTCATGGATTAGTTCGTTTATCTTCTCAAAATCCAAGAGGCAGGTGCTATTAATATCACACCTGACATGATGAAACAAGGGGTCACCCAGCTAGGGGCTGAACTGGGACTGGACCCCAGCAGTCTTGTTCCACCCCCACCTATCTGCCCACTGTGCCCTGCTACTTGCAGGGTGTTAGCTGCCCTGCTCCCCACTGCAGCTCCTGGAGAGAGAAGAAACAGCCCCTATACACCCCCAGAACATTCTCCTGAGGCTGCTGCCATGGTACAGATCAGGGTGACAGAGGGGAAGTAAAAGCTACAGCAGCCCAGCTGGTTGGCAAAGAAGAGTTCCCCCATCCCCATCCAGATGGCTCACCAAGCCCACTGAGGGGCTCTTTTCTCTGGCTTCTTCATTGCCTCAGCTTGGAGGGCCCCCAGCAGCTGTCCCTAATACACATGACCCACAGATGCTTGTGTCCTAGGTAAAGAACGAAGCCTTCCCTGGGATCTGTCCAGCTCCTTGTGTGCTCTGTGGTGGGAGACCCAGGAACAGAGGCCCCAGCAGAAGCCAAAAGCTTCTTTCTGGGTGAACAGGCACATCTGACTCAAAGGCAGAAATGAAATGTCCACTAAACCATGGGAGTGGTTTATCTCTCTGGGGCTTCTTCTATAAGCCTGGGGGATTCTCTGGCCTCCCTGTTTTTCATAGGACTCCAAATCCCAGCCAGGTACTCGATGTACCCAGAGCTGCTGGCTGGTTGCTCCCTGTTCTTACTGACACATGGTCCAGCATCTTTCATGGCAGACCACTGCTGGCCCAGGGTCCAGAAAACAGAGCTGCCAAAATCCCAACAGAGAAAATCTCTTGCATGGTCATTAATCCAGAGTCCAGCCTGCAAGACAGCTCCCTTCTGAAATGCAAGATGCATCTCAAAGATCTGGAAGGGAGAACATTTCACACAGCTCCCCTCACCGTCAGGAAGTATTTCCTTGCATCTAACCCACTTTATTGCCTTCTACTGAGAGGCAACATGGCAGCAGGCTCCAAGAGGCTCCAAGCATAGGGGCTGTAAGAGAGCAGATTCTTGGGCCTGGCTCAGTCACCGACAGTGTGACACCGGGCAACATGCTTAACTTCTCTGGGTTTCAGCATCCTTGATTTTAAAATGAAGATAGCATAGGTTGTTGGAAGGTTTATATGAGGACAGACATCCAGTGCTTAGAGCACTGCCTACCATGGAGAAGGCTCTCAGTGAACAGAAGCCATTGTGATTACGGTTGTTGATGGTGCTGCCATCACTGGGGGAGGCCATCTCACCAATTCCTCCTGGTGCACCCTGAACATATCACCTCAGAGTGGGGGTTGTCCAAGGATGACTCAGCCTGCCCAACTCTATGATGAAGGCCCTCATCTTCCAGGAAGCCTCCCACAGCAAATGACAGTGTTACAACAGAGCCAGTAGGAGCCCCCAAAAGCTTGGTGGAAGACACTGGATCATTCCTCCAGGCCAGGTGCCCAGCCGGCTGACTGCAGTTGAGTTGACCATACAAAAGCCTGCACCTCCCAGCCCCAGCTGTCTCACCAGCTCCTGTGCATTCAGCCTGGCAATAAACCACAGAAACAGTGCTCCCAGGAGCATGCAGATGCTTCTAAAAATAGTCACTGCTCCTTCAGACTGTGGGAGGGAGATGGGGAGCAAGTGTCCACAGTGCCTGTGGGAGCCAAGGAGAGTCCAGGAAGGAGCTGCAATTCTCTGTAGAGCCTCCTCATCATCCCACGGCACTCAGGCCCGGGATGCATGATGCTCAGGGAAAACTGTACCGTCTGCTTTGTGCATAGGGTTGAGGGAGCACTCTGCGATGTTGCTGACACTCTGCCCTGGAGTGAGGTCTGGCTGCCTCTGGGAAGGTTGAATTGGTCTGAGCCAGGGAGGCAATACTCCAATAATCAGGGATCATCAGTTCATTCTGGCCCTAATGCAGCCTCGAACCTTCCCGGGTTAAATACGGTCACTGAATCATCAACCCAAACAAAACTTTAAAGTCACTGGATCCAAACCCCTGCTTCAGGGAGCCCTGTACCCAAAAGGACAGCACAGACTGTCCCTTCCACCAGCCTTCTTTTTCCCTCCCAACCAACAACAAACCAGTACACATCTCTTTAGACAGAGCTGTCTTGACATGAAAGAGTTTTCTGACTCAGGGTAGCTCTGGACCAAAGCCACTTCCAAAGGTCAAAGTGAACATCATCAGCCAGGCCAGATACCATAAGCCTGTGTGGGCTCTGTCTTCACTCTTGTTTTGGTTTAGCATGAAGTGACAGGAAACCAAGGCTCCCCTGACCCAGAAACTGCTCTCCATCCCTAGAAGCCAGCTAAGAGCAAAAGGGACAATTCTCACTTCCTCCCAACCAGCAGCTTCCGCATTCCTGGCCTGAGATCCTGAGATCCAGAGATGCCAAGACTCAGCCAGACACGCCTGGCCGGAGGGAGACAGCTGGTTTGAGATGGTGGAGCCCAGAGCAAACGACTGAAGGAGGGAATAGGAGAAGACTAACACAGAACAGAGACACGCCACAGAGTTAACACAGGCTTCACAATTAGATGCGCAACACTGATTCTCCCTCCTCCAAAATGCTCTCCAGCATCTCACTTTGCCAGGCACCCTCATTCCTCAAATCAAAGGTCCCCTGCCCATCCATACAGGGGCTTTGCAGCCGTGTCCTTGGCCTCTCTTCCTCCTAAAATTTTAGCTCATTTAGGATAGGAGACCAGTACCACCACCTCTTCCCCTTCAAGCCTGCCTACTTCATATTTCAAATCCTAACACCCAACCAATCCACTCCCTGGGCTAGGAAGATTCTTGCAGCCCTTGTGCACAAACACAGTCTTAGCTTTGTTGGGAAAGTATGCACAATCCTAGCACACACAGCTTCACAGTCTTTGAAGGCCAAAGCAGGAGGAACGGGGTGAGAATGGAAGGCCGAGAGGGAGGGCAGAGTTGGCCATCCTACCTCTCTCCTGAAGGAGCCATCGTCTAGTTCATCCAGCATCTTCTCAGTCTCCCTCCATGGGGACAGGTGGGGAGGGAAGCTAGGCATTTCTTAGGCCCCAGGCCATCCCAACTGGCAGACTTAGGCCTGAGCAAAATCCCAGCAAGATCCTTCTTTTCCCTGAAAGTTGGCCTCAGAGAAAACACAGCAGCCCTGCCCTGGGTGGAATCAAAATAATTCCTGGATTCCCTACTCCTTGTCACCCCACACCAGCCACCTCCCCAGCCCTCCATGGCATAAACAGGGCTTTATTATCTCAAGCCCACCACGTCCTCCGAGAGTGCTATGAATGGAACACCACACAATACACTTGTTTATTAATAACCACTCACCCCTCCCTCGGCCGGCTTGCTCACTCGCTCACCGCTGGGTCCCCCTCATACATAATGGAAGAGTTGTGTGGCCCATGACACAAGCCAGGCTGTGCTCCTGAGGGGATAGACAGAGGGACGTACCAGGCTGGGCCAGGCTCCCAAGGCGGGGGTGGGGTGGGGAGCAGATCCCCCTGTTAAGATTCAGAGACGTCATGTTTTGTAGGGGAGCTCAGTGTGGCGGGGGTGGTCCTGGCCCTCCCCATACACACATCCTCCACGAACCCAAGGCAGGGATGGCAGCTGGTCGTGTAACCTTTATGTAACACCCACCCTGTTCCATCCAGGGCTGTGTGCTGGCCCCACAAAGGACAATGGCTCTCCGCAACTTTGGTCCTCTGGTCCACTTCTGCTTGAGAGCCTCAGGACAAACCTCTCTCTTCCATGTGACAGCCCATTACACATTTGATTACAGCCATGCGTGTGGCCCTTGTCTCTTATCTTCTGCAGGCTAAATATCTCCAGTCCCTTCAACCTCCCCTCAAGAAACTATTTCCACTCACCACATTGTCCTGCTTCCTCTGAGATGGACAAACTTCATTGGGTCAGAGATTCTCCTAGAGGGTAAGGCTCAGCTCTCCTAACCTCCTGGAGGAGGCATCACCCCTCCCAGACTTCCCAGAAGGGAGTTTGGAAAAACATGGAAACATCTTAAAAATGTTTATACCCTTCATTCCATAAATTCCATTTCTGGGAATGGATCTTAAATAATCAAAAATAATTAAAATATTTAAGTCACACAAATATTCAGCAGAATGTTGTTTATAATGATGAAAAAAAGTTAAAAACAACCGAAACAACCATCACTAGTGGAAATGATAAACTATGGCACGCCCATGGTTGGAAAGTCAGTACAGTGTGGAGATTATAATAGTTCTGGAGCAGGCGACCTGGGTTCAAAATGTGGCTCTGCCATTTATTGGCTGTGTTGCCTTGGGCAAGTTACCTAGTGCAGGCAAGCCTTGGGCAACTGTGCCTCCGTTTCCTTATTTGTATAACTGGATCACAGTATCAACTCGAGTTACAAAGATTCTCTAAATGACAGTGCCTAATACGTACGGTAATTGCTAAAAAACTGGCCTGTACTCAATACTCTCATAAGCAATGAAATATGATATATTTTATCCAAATGATAATATAGTAAAATATTTTAATCAAATGGAAGATTTAGTAAAAAACAGATTACAAATATAGGAGAAGAATGACTACCTTTGAGCAGTGAAATTACGGATAATTTGCTTTTTTTTTTTCTTTGTGCTTATTTATCTTTTCTAAGTGTTCTGCAGTGTAAACATAAATCACTTTTGCTAACATGAAAAAGTACTGGTTGTGGTATGGCACCCAGAGCAGGGCACAATTTCCCCACACAGGGCGCACGGGGCAGCCCTTTGGGACAGGCTTATGCTGTGATGCCTCTTCAACCACCACATCCCACTATTGGCTCTTACTGAGCTTCAAGTCAACAACCTGCACTCCCACCCTGGCTCCCTCCAGCCCCACATCTAGCCCCCAGCCGGCCTTTTCACAGGGGCTCCTGTTGAGCCATTTCCCTTGCCTACGATGAATACAGGGCTAATGGAGTTTGTAAGGGGATGGGAAGGATAGAAGGGAAAGGCACAATCAGGGTGGAAGGCATTGGCCTTAAGACTCAGAGCCAGAACACAGTGAGCAGCCCAGGTCAGGGGCAAAGTCCTGCCCAGGAAGAGGCAGCCCTTTTCCATATCAGCAAGGTACAGACGGATTAATGGACAGATCAGATCGATCCCACATTGAAGAGGAACAAAAGGGAATAAGATGCTGAGAAAATCAGGTGGCATCCAGATGACCCCCTGCTGGGGGTTGGAGGGGTGGGCAGACCAAGAGGGTAGCTGCCCCCATGCTCCTGCCTCCTGCCTCCTGTTCTCTGCCTGCTCTGAGCTCAGCTCAGTGTTGGAAGCCATCACGTTGCAGTTCCTGTGGCTTTTCTCCTCATAGAGAGGAAGCCACACCAGCCCAGCCCATCTCCCAAAGCCACCTGTGGACAGCAGCCCCTTTCTCAACCCAGGGAGCCTAATGCTGGTAGGGAATAGGAAGCCAGGAGGGGTTGGCAGCCAGAAAGGAGGAATGTGGTGGGGGAAGACAGCTGCTGGGCAGGCCTGAATGTGGGTCACATTCACAGAGGACAGCCCGTGCCAATGCAGTGGCTCTAGTAACAGCTGGCCTGCCTGGGGGAGAGCACCAGCACGTCCTAGGCATCCTAGGCAGGGCAGCTGAGTCGTGCTTCCCCCATTCCCTAAGGCTCACTCCCCTGCCAGCCACAGCTCCCTCCAAAGAGGTCTGGTGCGCCACATCCAGCCCGCCTGCTCTCCCATACCAGAAGAGATCAGCAACACAATGACTTAGGGGAACTGTTGAGCCTGTGGCCAAGCGCAGCCCACCTCAGGACGCGGGGACAGGGTGGACTGAGCAGGCTAGAGGCCCTCCAGCTGGATTTGCTCTCTGACTGTAACTGCTGCAGCAAAAGGTCCCGTCTCATCCCTGGGTGTACAATCCCCACTTCCCAGCGTGGAAAGTGAACGCTATCACAACGGGAAACTTGCCACCACAAAGTATTTTGTCTGAAGTATTTAAGCAGAAGCTGGGTAGGTAACTCTGTCAGAGGAATTTAGAAATCTCAGCACTGAGTCGGGGGTAGGACGCAACCGCCCCGAGGGCCTGTCCAGGGCTGAGACCCCAGGATGACCCAGGGCTGGAATCAGCGGCCAAGAAGCAAGTAATTTAGAAGGGAGCCTTGGAGGAGGGTGTGAGGTGCCACCGGGCAGCCGTGGGCTGAGTTGGTACCCGCCAGGGCCTATCTCTGTCTCTGCTTAGAGTGACTGCTGTGTGGGTCTGCCTGTGGCTGTGCCTACGCATGAGCGTGTGACTGTGAGTGTGTGGATGGCATGTGTGTCTCTGGGGAGCGGCTTCAGTGAGTGTGAGCATGTTCTGGCTGTGTGTGTATAAGTGTCTTGGTGTATGTATAAGTCAAAATGTGCATATATACCTGTCAGGCTTGGTGGGCATTTGTGTATATCAGGCACAGGGATCTATCTGACTTGTATGTGTGTGCCTTAGTGTGACTCAGTACATGTGGGCACCTGTCAGCTTTCAAGTGTTCATAGGTATCTCAGGACATGTGTGTGGTATTGAATGTGTGTTTTCTTGGGTTTACAGATTGTGTAGAGTGTGTGTGTGTGTGTGGGGGGGGGTGAGTTCTGATAGTATGGCTATGTGTTTTGATATGTGGGTCTCTAGGTCTCAGTGTGTTTGTTTGTCCTAGCTCTTGCATGTGTGTTTGTGGGCACATATGCCTATCTGGATATGTGTATTGTATTTCTGTTTCTACGTGGGTGGAGCAGTCCCATGGTCTCCCTGTTGTTACCAGAATGCTCTCCAGTTAGGAGCAACACTAAATAAATCTTCCATGTGCAAATTCTACAGGGACTCCCTGTTTCTGCAAAATAAAATCTAGCTCCTCCAAGCTGACATCTAGGGGTCTCCCTCGTCAGCATTCAGTAATCCGACTGCACCTGTTTTTCTCCAAATGCTCAGGATAGTAACATCTACACTCCTGCTTTTTTTGTTTGTTTGTTTGTTTCTTTGCCTAGAATTCCCTTACTCTATCTCTGCCTAACAAATCCTATTCATCCTCTAAGGCCCAGTACCAATGCCACCTCCTCCAGGAAGCCAATCCAACCCTTCATGTCCATGCACCAACCATGGATATGGTGCACCAGACCTCTCAAGGTGGAACATGAACTCTCCTGCCCTGGCTTCCAAAGGACATTATGTATCTCCCTCGCTAAGCAAAGATTCATTGTAGTGATATCTGCAAATATTTCCCCCTCTACCAGAAGATGAAAAACTTATAGTCAGGGAGTTCATATTATGTCCTTTGCAGCTTCCAAGGTGCCTAGTCTGATGTATTGCACACACAGGCTTGCAGTATACATTTACTGAACTTGAGTTCATCTATGCAACAAGCTGTGAGTGGAAAGAGCGCTCACTGTCTCAGGGCCTTTAGAGCTGAGCAAGTATAAGGCACAGGCTTGAGAATTTCCAGCCCTGGGGTGCTGTAGGGCTGGGAAAAGCTTTTACCCTTTTTGGACTCAGGATCGGTGGCTGAAAGAGCCTTTTCAAGGTCAAATGAGACAGGTTTGCCAGCTTCTTAATTCTTGGAAGCCTGGTTACCTGAGAACTGACCTCTCAAGGGCTCGGCATAGCTCCAAAAGCCCCATCCACACTGGAATCATATCCAACTCCTGCAGCCAAGACGGCATCCAGTTACCATTTTTCCTTTAGCAGCCCTTGATCATCCTCTCTGCCCCCACTATGCACACACTCCAAATCCCAAGGATCTCTCAGGTGGGCTGAGGTTTGGCAGTGTGAGGATACAGCTTATTCTGCCTCTTCCACCAGCCAGAGCTCCAGCCTCCAGAGCTGAGCTAGACCCTGATTGCTGCTAATGGAGAAGGGAGCAAGAAGCACTCTCCAAGACCCAGTGCTAAAAGAAAGTCCACTTGAACAAAGTTGTGGATGCCTGCACTTTGGCTGCCCCTTGAAGGAGACAGCAGTGTTTGACTCATAATTTTAGGGCAGTCTACCAGAAAGGTTAACATTTTACAAAAGGATTGGCATACCAAATACTGATAAGGTGTGGTACAAATGGAACTCCCATACACTGCTGGTGGAAGGGTAAATTGGCACAATCACTTTGTAAAACTGACAGTGGGTACCAAGGCTGAACATACTTCTATCCTGTGGCCCCACAGTTCTACCTCTGAGTATTCAGCCAACAGAAACCAGCACTACGCTCAAGAATGATTACACTCAAATTCATGCGAAATTGCGAGAGGCCTCAACGAGGCAAAACAATCTTGAAGAAGAAGAATAAAGTCAGAGACTCACATTTCCTGATTTCAAAACATACTACAAAGCTATGGTAATCAAATCAGTGTGGTAGTGGCATAAAGGAAAACTTTTATACCAGTAGAATAGAATTAAGAGTCCAGAAATAAATGCTTATTTCTACGGTCAACTTATTTTTGACAAGAGTACCAAATTCACTCAAAAGGGAAAGAAGAGTTTCTTCAACAAATGGTGCTGGAACAACTGGATTTCCACATCAAAACAATGAAGTTGTACCCCAAAGTACAAACCTCACACTACAGTAGCCCCCTTGCCTTATTCAAAGTTTTGATTTCTGAGGTATCAGTTACCCAAGGTCAACTGTGGTCTGAAAATAGGTGAATACAGTACATTAAGATACTTTGAGAGAGAGACCACATTCACATGACTTTTATTACAGTATATTATAACTTTTCTATTTTATTATTAGTTATTGCTGTCAATCTGCTACTGTGTCTGATTTATAAATTAAACTTTATCATAGCTATGTATATGTAAGAAAAAGCACAGTATATATGGGGTTAAGTACTACCCATAGTTTCAGGCATCCACTAGGGATCTTGAAATGTATCCCTCGTGGATAAAGGGGCACTTCTATATATAAAAACTGAGTCAAAATGGGTCACTGACCCAAATATAAGTGCTAAAACCATAAAACTCTTAGAAGAAAACTAGAAGTAAACCTTCATAACCTTGGATTTGTTAATGGAATTTTAGATGTAACACCAATGCACCAGCAACAAGGATGAGATAAATTGGGCTTATCAATAAAGTGAAAAGACAACCTACAGAACAGAAGAAAACAGGTGCCAATCCCAAGGTTCTCTAGGGTAGGCTGAGGGTTTATGCTGTGAAGATACAGCTTATTCCACTTAATAAGGGTTTAATACAGGCTATATCAGGAACTCCTAAAACCCAACAACAATAACCACAACAAAAGACCAAAAAGGCCAATTTAAAAACAGCAAGGAACTTTGAACAGACATTTCTCCAAAGAAGATACACAAATGGCCAAGAAGCACATGAAATGATGTTCAATATCACTCATCATTATACGGAAATGCAAATCAAAACAGTGAGATACCACTTCACACCAACTATAGGATGTGTAGAGGATGGCTATAATCAATAAAATGAAAAATAACAAGTGTTAGTGAGGATGTGGAGAAACTGGAACCCTTGTATACTGCTGGATGGGAATGTAAAATAGTGCAGCCACTTTGGAAAACAACCTGGTAGTTTCTCAAAAAGTTAAACATAGAGTTACTACATGACCCTGCAATTCCACTCCTAGGTGTATACCCAAAAGAAGTGAAAATAGGAATTCAAATGGGTACTTATATACAATATTCATTGCAGCATTGTTCACAATAGCCAAAACATGGAGACAATGCAAGTGTCCTCAAAAGATGAGCGGATAAACAAAATGGTGTACATTCATACCATGGAATATTATTCAGCAATAAACAAGAATGAGGTTCGGATACATGCTACGATATAGAGGAACCTTGAAAATGTTATGCTAAGTGAAATAAACCAGACACAAAAGAACAAATACCGTATGATTCCATTTATGTGAAATATATATAATGTAATGGACAAATTCATAGAGACAGAGTAGATTCAAGGTTACCAAGGGCTGGGAGGAGTAGATAATAGGAAGTTAATGGTTACAGAGTTTCTTTCTTTCTTTTTTCTTTCTTTTTTTTTTTTTTTTTAAGACAGAGTCTTGCTTTTTCGCCTAGGCTGGAGTGAAGTGGCATGATCTTGGCTCACTGCAACCTCCGCCCCCTGGGGTCAAGCGATTCTCCTGGCTCAGGCTCCTGAGTAGCTGGGACTACAGGCGCCCGTCACCACGCCTAATTTTTGTATTTTTCAGTAGAGATGGGGTTTCGCCACGTTGGCTAGACTGGTCTCGAACTCCTGACCTCAGCTGATCTACCCCTCTCAGCCTTCCAAAGTGCTAGGATTACAGGCCTGAGCCACTGCGCCTGACTGGTTACAGAGTTTCCATCTGGGGTGATTAAAACTTCTGGAGACAGAAAAGCAGTGATGGTTACACAACATTGTGAATATATTAAATGTCACTGAGTTGTACATCTACAAAATGGTTGAAACAGCAAGTTTTATATTATATAGACAACTGTGTTTTAGCAAAATAAAATTTTTTTTTTTAAATCACGGCAACATCTTTCCCTGCTTTGCTGTCAAATTCATCAATATCTGACCCCAAATAAATGATTGCTGGGATACATGGGACAAAGGCACGAAACAGTTTTCAGAAGTGCTGTTTCCCCAGAAGGCGATATTCCTCAAACCCCAGAGTGAGTTACTGTGGTGATGGCATGGAGCTGGGGATCTATTCTTGGCTCTGAAATTCTGCTGACCTTGTCATCCACTTCCCAGGCCTGGTTGTCAAATGGGAACAGTGTCACCAGTCTCCAGTGTACCTCTGAAATCTCGAAAGAACCAGACTAAACTCTGACCCATCACTTCCTTCCAGTCCACTCTCCAGATGACTTTACTTCTACCCCATTCTCTGTTGACTTTAGTTTTTTGAACAAGGAGGAAAAACACCACACCCAGTAGGTCAAACATGCCCAGCATATTGGCTTAGGTGCTTGGTCTAAAGCTTCTCTGCCAGGCTTCCAAAGCTGGCTAAAATATTTAAAGTTTACAGGGAAGCCTTGAGTAGTCTAGGCTACAGCAAGAGATGTACTATTTAAAAAATCTAAAAACTTAACTCACCAAGTTCCAGTTCACCTGAACTTCTCATCAGCCTCCCTCCTCACACTGCCCTCCAAAGACAGAGAATAATAAAAATAGCAATGTTCCCTTCCTAGCCAGACTACCTAAGTGACCTCCTAACCCTTACGAAGATGAGATGCTTGTTCTAAGCCTTTGGTCTCCCCACTGACCCTTCTCGCCAGCAGCTGGGTAATACTATTTTGTGTTAACCATCCCACCAAACTCCCAGGTTATATTTTAAACTTGATCTCTCGAAAACTCCTAAAATAAAACTCTTTCTTTGATTTCCTGGAGGTGTACATAATTCAATAACCATTCACATCGACTTTTTATTATATGCCTATAAAGCCTTCCAGCTGATCTTTTAAATGAACACACCAGAATTTATACATTTAAATTAGTGCTGTCTCCTTCAAAGAAGTCCCCTTGGGAAGCTATATACATATTCCAACAATGCACCCGCCAGTGCTTAGAACATTTCAGAAGCTTTTCTTTTGGAACTGCTTTCAAAGCCTGCAGTATATTCTTTTGATGGGACCCCATGGTGGCAAATCTTTATCCTATGAGGGTGGATGGTAATTTTTTTCTTAAGTTGAAAGATAGAGCCAAGAATGGGAAAGATGGTGGGTGATGCAGTTGGGAATACTGTTTAGTGTCAAAAGCAAAGAATGATAATCAAGGCAAGAACTCTGAAGGCTATTCCTACACAGGATGAAACAAGGTTTTGAGCACTGGCTTCATTACAGGAACAAATATGCAGCCCCCAACATGGTGGTTTCAGAGTACAGCACATGTATGAGTAAATAAGATCTGGTAACGCCACTAAAAATAACTAGAAATCACCCCATTGTTACTGCTAGATCCCCATGTTGTGTCCACCCATGTCACTGTGTCTTGACCTGGGGCCAGGAACCAGAAACTAATCAAAAGTGGCTGCCAAAGTTCATGAGTCTGGCGTGGGTGCAGGGAGGCTCTCCACTCGCTCAAAAGAGGACAGAGACTGGCATGTGTCAAGAAGTGAGATGAGTCTGGCAGTTCCTCAATAAGCTAAATGTTGAATTACCATATGACCCAGCAATTCCACTCCTAGGTATATACCCAAAAGAATTGAAAGCAAGTGTTCAGGTCAGGTGGAGTGACTCATGCCTATAATCCCAGTACTTTGGGAGGCCAAGGCAGGTGGATCAGTTGAGCTCAGGAGTTGGAGGCCAATCTGGGCAACATGGAGAAACCTCATCTCTACAAAAGATACAAAAATGAGCTGGGTGTGGTGGTGCATGCCTGTAGTCCCAGCTACTCAGGAGGTTGAGGTGGGAGGATTGCTTGTGCCCAGGAGGTCAAAGCTGCAGGGACAGATGATCGCGCCACTGCACTCCAGCAGCCTGGGTGACAGAATGAGACCTTGTCTCCAAAAAAAAAAAAAAAAAAAAAGGAAAGCAGGTATTCAAACAAAAACTTGTACACAAAAATGTTCATAGCAACACTATTCACAATAGCTCAGAGGTAGGAAAAAAAAAAAAATGGTCCCTCAATGGATGAATGGAGAAACAAAAATGTACCACATACAGATAATTGAGTGTTATTCAGCCACAAAAAGGAATGAAGGACTGATCCATGCTACAATGTGGATAAACCTTGAAGACATGATACTAAGTCCACAAAAGGCCATATATTGTATGATTCCACTGATATGAAGTGTCCAGAATAGACAAGTGTATAGAGAAAAAACTGATTAGTGGTTGCCAGGGGCTGAGGGGACGGAAGAATGGGAGTGACCACTTCATTGGTAGAGGGCTTCCTTTTAGGGTAATAAAAGTCTTGAGGAATTAGTGGTGGTGGTTGCACAGCATTATGAATGTACCAAATGCCACCGAATTGCACACTTCAAAATGGTTAAAATGGTACATTTTAACCAATTTTATGTTAAGTGTATTTTATCCTTTTCCCCAAAGAAAAAAGAAGTGGGCAGAATTTCCTGTGCTAAATTCTACTAGGAGAGCTCTGGTATGGGAGAGCAGCAGCTGCTGGCTCTGGTTGGCAGCTCTCACAGGCAGCAGTGTTGAGACCCTCACAGGTGGCAGACAAGTGAGGGTGGCACAGGAGACACTGGCCCATGCTCCAGTGACAGTCAGCCCATGTGTCCTGACCTTTCACCACACCAAAACTTATCAGGCCTTTCATAAATGCTTTTTGATGAGGACTAGATAGAGGCATGTTGGAAAATGATCCCCTGCAGGGAGAAGCAGGAACAGTTCCTGAGATAAGCCAGAGGAAGACATTTCCAATACAGCTAGTTTTCTCGGTGACTCTAATCCCTGCCTGCAGTATCATGGCCATCTGATTACAACATCACTGCTATCTCTTCTGGGCCATCAGGGTGCGAGCCTGCAGGCTGGGAAGGAGCTGTCCCTTCCCTAGAGATAAGGCTCTTTTCTCCACCGGCAGCTGCTTGTCATGAGGGCAGCCCACGCCACACTCTTCTGCCGGGTAACCCCTCCCTTTCTTCCCTGACTCCCCAAGGATGCTCACAGATGCTCCACAGCTATATCTGCACCCCCAGCTCAAGGCTTTATTAGGAAACCAACACATCAGGAAGGCAGCTGAGTTTGGTCTCCACCTGCCCAGCCCCCTTGGCGGCCTCCAGCTTAGGGGTATGTTTTCCTAATCTTTGTGCATGAGGATTTACAAACTCAGAGAAGATACAAAACCCTTAGCAGCAATTACAAGACTAATAACATTAAGTCTTAAATGGTTATTTTAGGCCCAGATCCCTTACTAGTTGTGACAGCCAGTAAATCAGGGGAGCAGTGAATTTTAATGCACGTAAAAAACAACTTTAAATATTCAATGGGTTCCTTCAGTGCAGCTGTGGGACCCAAGACCCAGTCTCCCGGAAATATTGGTTTAGAGACCCAAGACCCAGTTGTTGTCTCAAACATCCTTCAGACCTGTCTCATATTTTCCACAACATAGCACAGATAATTTACTGGGCACCCACTATGTGGCACTAAGGACAGAATCACTGCCATGGAGCTTACAGTACAGTGAGGTACACAGACTTTCTGGTCCGCCATATGCTCCTGGCATCTTCCCATCCACTGAGGCCGGGAGGAAGAGATGAAGGACCAACTGCTGTGGTCAATGAGGAGCAGTCCCAAGGATGGTCCCATCTAGGGGCTAAAGTGGGGGAAGACCCCGCCCAGCTGCCTGGCTTGGGGGATCTCTCTGAGGACAGAGGCACCTGGCACAGTAAGCAGAGCAAGGTTAGAAGTCAGTGCATTTGCCGAGGTGGGCGGATCACCTGAGGTCAGGAGTTTGAGACCAGCCTGGCCAACATGGCGAAATCCCGTGTCTACTAAAAATACAAAAATTAGCCAGGCATGGTGGCATGCGCCTGTAATCCCAGCTACCCAAGAGGCTGAGGCAGGAGAATCGCTGGCAACCGGGAGGCAGAGGCTACAGCGAGCTGAGACTGCGTCACTGCACTCCAGCCTGGGCGACAGAGCAAGACTGTCTCAAAAAAAAAAAAAAAAAAAAAAGTCAATGCATTCAACTGGTTAGGGGAGGGTGAGAGATGGATGGTAAAACCGGCTGTGAGATAAAGGAGTGCCCCATGTGCTTCCACTAAAGCAAGAGGCCTGGCGGTGGGGAAGCCAGTGAAATGGCCCCTCACTGGAGTCTTTCCAGAAAGAAGAGTCAGGGTTACTACCCTGGTGGGGAAGGAGCTGCTATGGCTGTTGGGAGCCTCAGAGCGCCTACACTGAGCAGGTGCAGGCAGTCTCCACCCCGCAAAAAGGCTCCTGAGACAGTCAAGGAAAATGGTGAGGAAGGGAAGCGGCAAGAGAAAGCAGGGAAGGCAAGAGGGAGAGCAGAGGGAGTCAGGAGAGGGGACTCTAGAGGAGTCCCTGCTGGAGCCGCCTGTTGCCATGACAACGCCCTCCTGTCTCGTATCCAGGAATAAATTATTGATGACGGACACTGCTTCTCCCGCCTCCCGGAAGCCCCCAGTGCCCTCTTCGTTGCCATCATGACTCTCTTCCCCTCCACCTGTTCTGTATTTGCTTGGATGAGTCACTCAGACAAAACATGAGCCCAGAGGAACCACAAGGCCTCTCCCAGATGCCCTTCCCCCTCCCTTATCATTATGTACATTTGGTCTTCTATCTCGGTATGGGCGGGACTGTGTCCACCCAAACTCATATGCCGAATCCTAACCTTCACTACCACAGAATGTGACTGTGCAGTAGTTGGAGACATGACCTTTAAAGAGGTAATTAAGGTAAAAGGAGCTCATGTGGGTGGGCCCTAATCCAATATGACTGGCGTGCTTATAAGAAGAGGAGATTAGGCCGGCCACGGTGGCTCACACCTATAATCCCGGCACTTCGGGAGGCCCAAGCAGGTGGATGACCTGAGGTCAGGAGTTCAAAACCAGCCTGGCCAACATGGTGAAACCCCATCTCTACTAAAATTACAAAAAATTAGCTGGGGGTTATGGCAGGCGCCTGTAATCCTAGCTACTTGGCAGGCTGAGACAGGAGAATTGCTTGAACCTGGGAGGCGGAGGTTGCAGTGAACCAAGATCGCACCATTGCACTCCAGCCTAGGTGACAAGAGTGAGACTCCATCTAAAAAAAGAAGAAGAAGAAGAAGAAGAAGAGATTAGGACACAGACACTTGCAGAGGGAGGACCACATGGAGACATAGGGAGAAGTGGTCATCTGCAGCCAAGGAGAGGACCCTGCAAAAGAAACCAACTATGTCGACACCTTGATCTTAGGCTTCCAGCTTCCAGAATTATGGAGAAATAAGGTTCTATTGTTGAAGCCACCAGGGTTGTGGTATTTTGTTTTGTCAGCCCTAGCAAACAAAAACACCACCCTGGTAGCAGTGTACACCCCTTCAAGCCAGCTGACATTCTGGGGCACCCAAGCAGGACTGAAAACATCCCAGCAGCAGGGTCAGCGGACTTTGAGATCCCACGTGGTCACACAGTGGGCTTCTGGGGGCTGCGACAGGGGAGACAGAGGGCACTTGAGGGGCAGGTAGGACAGCCCAGCCCAGAAACCTGCCAGTCGACCTGCTGCTAGGCAGGCAGGGGCACGCCGTGCAGGAAACTGCATGTATTTTGGGTTTCTCTGCTCTGATGACCATCACAGCAGGATATTCCAACTTCTAGAAGTCCAGTCTCCCAACCTAAGAGAAGACAGGGCTGACGATGGCAGAGTGAGTATGGGAAGCAGAATCGAGAAGCAGCCAAGGCTCCTGGCCCAAGCTGGGTGGGCTCTGGGCCCATTTTGAGGAAGAGGTGGCACCTGCTGTGCTGAGTTCAATGTGTAAAACTGTGAGGGGTGATCTTCAAGTCAAAAGACAAGCACTAGCAGGGAGGAGGAGGGGAAACTGGAGTCCTCATGCACTGCTGGTGGGAACATAACATGGTGCAGCCTCTGGAAAACAGTTTGGCATTTCCTCCACAAGCTAAACACAGAATTACCACATGACCCTGCAATTCCATTCCTAGGGATATATATGCCCCAAAGAATTGAAAGCAGGTACTCAAACAAGCACATGTACTTCCATGTTCATAACAGTACTATGCATAATAGCAGAAAGGTGGAAACAGTCCAAAAATTTATTTGCAGGTGAATGGAAAAACAAATTCTGGTACATACATATGACGGAATATTATTCAGCCATAAAAAGGAATGTAGTACTGATGCATGCTGCAATGTGGATGAACCTTGAAAACATTAGTGAAAACCAAGTGAAAGAAGCCAGCTATAAAAAGCTACATATTGTATGATTTCTTTAATGTGAAATATCCAGAAGAGGCAAATTTATACTGACAGAAAGCAGATTAGTGATGGCCAGGGGATAGGGAGAGGGAGAATGGGGAATGCCTTTTCAGTGGGTATGGGATGATCTGGGATGATGAAACAGTTGTGAAACTAGAGAGAGGAGATAGTTGCACAATATTGTGAAACTGCTACATGTCACTAAATCGTTCACTAGAAAATTGTTCATTTTATGTCATGCAAATTTTACCTCGATAAATTATTTTTAAAATTTAGATATTAGGTACACGGGGGATCATTCTAGTTTTTTTTTTTTTTACATATGTTTGGCAGACGTTTCTTCACACAACTACACATACACACACACACACACATACACACACACACACCTGTTCTGCATCTCTCCTTGGCACTTTTGTGACCATCTCCATCAGAACTGCCCTTCTCCCTGTCCACCAACCTCACTGATGTCCCAAAGTGTAGCTTCATTTGGGAAGCTCTGTCTGCAACAGTTTACAATGGTTCTCCCATCTGTCTGTATATTCACGTTCCCCACCCTGTTGCCCAGTACTCTTAGGGGTCTTCTTGGCCTTTTGAGCTTGTTCTTCCAATTGGGCTGCAAGCTCTCAAGGGCAAAGACCACACCTTTTCATTATTTTTACAAGCAGGGAGGCAGGAGGGCACCGCAATTATGAGTCAAAAGGCCCTAGCCATGGACTGGCTGTGTCACCAAGGGCAAGTTACTCTAATCTCTCTGAGCTTCAGCTTCCTCTTGTGTGAACTGGGGGTAATGATAATAGTTGCTTCATAGGGTCATCATGAGGGTTAATGAAACATATATAAAAGGTCCAACAGGATGGTCTTTCATAAATATTTTTCTTGTGCTTCTCCTCCCCATAAGCTTTTCCTGCCCAATCCCAGTTACATGGTTTCCACTTTAGAGACCTCACTCAGTGGGTCTGAAAATATGTGCCAGATCTCTAGCTGTGTCAACAAGCAGAGGTTCTGGGTCTAAAACTGCTTCCAGGAGCATGGAGGGCAGGTGGGACCACAGCAGCAAGGGTTGGAGGGTGAGGTCCAAGGCAATGCTTTAGAATTGTGTCCCTGTTCTAAGGGTCCTCGTGTGAGGCAGCCCTGGCCTCTTCTCCTTCAGTCCCTTGGGTCCAACTGGGTTTGACTTGACCCTGGAATTCAGCCCTCACTCAGAGCTCCCCTGCTCAGTAAGAGACCTCGCCCTGTGCTCAGAGGTCTCTTTACTATTCCTCCTCCCCATACCTCACCCACCCCATTCCCACAACAGTCTTTCCTAGGTCCTAATTTCTAAAGTCTTTCTTCCTTTTTTCACTACGTATCAAAATATTATTGATCTTTTAAGGTTTAGCTTAAAGCCTGCCTTTTCCACAAAGCTTTCCCCCAATGACTCCAGTCAATAGTGGCCTTTCTCCTTCCCAATCCCATTGCTGTCTCTTGGTTCCCATTATACAGTCAGTTGTGTTTGAGCATAGAATAGTATTCTTGAGTCTTTTTCTGCATGAGTAAACCTTGCTTCCAAATTAAGATAATGCCCTTGAGGTAAGAGGCTAAGTCTCATCATACATATGCTCTATCTACACGAATGCAGCAGCACTGATAGTGCGAAGAGCACTGTTGCTGGAGTCAGGTGGACTGACAACAGATAGATCCTGGCTCTACCCCTCACTCACTGATGGAGCCCAAGTCTCAGGAGTCCTTGTGAGGGCTCCCAAGAGTACCTTGCAACGCTGTCAGGAAGCTCAAAGGAGGCTCTCCAATGCAAGTAAAAGAGTACTGTGACAATGTAAGACCCTATTAGCAAAGCACACACTCAATCACTGCGTGATGAGCTGAGCAAAGGTACCT
Source organism: Macaca mulatta (assembly GCF_049350105.2). NCBI lineage: Eukaryota > Metazoa > Chordata > Mammalia > Primates > Cercopithecidae > Macaca > Macaca mulatta. The sequence continues at coordinate 62,608,611 of NC_133406.1, read as the reverse complement.
TGCATACCACTCCCAAGTATCTCAGCTTCTTTGATAGTATTGGGTCTGGAGAAGCAGCTATTAGCCCAGAGTGAGGCCAGGAGAGGGCTCAGTGGAAAACTACTTCTTACTAAGGACTTGCCAAGGGACTGAACAGGGAACTCTGAAGAAGCACAGATTAGGGCTTCTGGCTAAATAGACCCATCTCCTGATGATCGGTGCCAAATGAAAGGAGCAGAAAGTCCCCAAGTCAGTGCTAAGTTGGCACTAAGTTGATGCTTTGTGTCCCAGAGATGAATGCCCTGGAGAGGGCTAACCAGCTTGAAAGAACTCCAGAGTGGTTCATTCCCACAAGGATGGCAAAGTGAAAGGAGATGCTGTCCTAAGGAGGCAGCAGCCAAAGGGTTAATCCCAGAGTCATGCACACACCCACCTGTCCCAGGGTCCCCTCCCTCCTCAAACTGCAGCATCTGCTGGGAATCCATATGCTTTCCCTACTGCAGGTAATTAGGTCAGCTTAGAGGATTTCCCAGGTCAGAAGGGTGGGGGAAGGCAACCCAACCGGGATCTATTGTCTCATGCCAAGTTCCCAGGTGCCAGCTCCCTTACCGGCAAGACAGGCATTCACCTACTGGGTTAGGCATCAACCAAAAATGAAGGGACCTGATGTGACAGAGATGGAAGTAGGCAAGGCTACTCCCATGCAGCCCCCAACTCGTGCCTCCCCTTGATGAGCCCACTACCCAAGGAACAGAGCTAACAAGAGACACTGATAACTGGCCAAGAGTTTTGGCTCTTGCTGAGTCTATGAATAGGTCAGGCAAAAAGGCTGGTGGGTGGGGGTGGGGAATGGGCAGCCTAGTGGCAGTCAGTGAACAATCTAGCTATGAGATTATGCTAATGGCTACATCTAGGATTGTGAGACAGGCAGGAGGCTTTCCTGGAGCCCTTCCCAAGGAAGAGCAGAAAAGAAGCCAAGCAGAAGCCCCCACAATCAGCTCTCCTGTGGCCTGTCTCTTTCCTCCCCCTCTCTCCCCTACAGATGGAGAGACCCAGGGGTGTGCCTTGCCAGGAGAGACCCAGGGGTGTGCCTAGCTGGCCCCGATGGGTAGGAATAGCAGGCAGAAAGGGGGTGTTCTGAGAAACCCAGCTGAGAAACTCATTCACACCTTCACCATGGGGACTCCCTTCTTTCTCTCTCTCCAAGTGGGACAAGCCAAGAGCATCAAGTCTTCTCTCAGTTCAGTGCAATCTAGGGGGCTGGCATGGGTTTGGCACAATACCAAGAGATAGCAGCTGTGTGAACAGCTGTGTTTAGGACACATGCACATATATCTAACAAAGGTCTCCCCAGATGGGAATAGAACATAAAGCACTGGCTTCAGGTTATAAACCCTATGCTTCCGCTTAACTATACCTCAAAGTACTACGACAGCCAGTGACTAAGCCCTAGGTAAAAAGAGATGCAGAAAGAAGGCTCTAGGCTGCGGCTCTGGGAAGCCAGTCAAGTCTAAATGGGGGACATGGGGGACAAACATACACACAGAGGAAATAACCAAAGTTGAAGAGGATTAACATACAAAAATATGAGCTAATGTGATTATGGGGAACTAAAAGCAATCCTCAATTATCTGCAGCAAATGTTCAGGTCTAGGACAGCTTATTTCTGAGCCTGAACACATTCTAGGCTAGCCACTTCTAATAGGGACTCCAAGTATATTAAAACATTTTTTTCAGCCTCAACTAAATAAAAATTAGGAAGGATAATCTGTTTTAGAAATGACATCCAGTAGATCATTCCTAAACCAAATGTGGGTTGTAGATTATCTGGGGTTTGGGCTTTCCATGGCATTGCTTCCCATCTGTTAGTGGGGTCATAAAAGTATCAAGCCAGGCTGGGAGGAGGTGGCATGTGAACACAGTGTCTACTGACAAGGCAGCAGATGCTGTGGGCTAGGCAAGGCCCCAGGTGTGTCTTGAATTCAAGTCCATGGGACTTGCCTCCAGACCAGGCTGTCAGCCTCTCTTTCAAAGGCCACTGCCCCCGCCCCCAAAACATGTACCTAAAATTCTGATGTCACTGAAGACCCACAAGCCAGCTCACCCAGATAAGGCAAGCCCAGGAGGCTGGTGAGAGCTCCATGATGCCACAGCAGTACCCCTGGAGTCCCAGGACCAGGCCCTGAGCTCACCTATCTATGGGCTGAACTTTGCCGAAGATAACTCTTACCTGGTAGGAGAGGATTGGAGGGAGTACTGCCCATGTGGCCATGCTCGTTTCTGAGCCCCCTGGCTCCAGACATGAAGGACCAAACAGAGGCCATTGTCCTAGGCATGGGTCAACCAGTCTCTGCTTAAACACATCCTAAGATGCAGCACTTACTTTTCACAAGGCTTCTCACTCCACTTTCTTTTCTTTTCTTTTTTTTTTTTCTTTTCAGACAGAGTTTTACCCCGTCACCTAGGCTGGAGTGCAGTGGCACGATCTCAGCTCACTGCCACCTCTGTCTCCCAGGTTCCAGAGATTCTCTTGCCTCAGCTTCCCAAGCAGCTGGGACTACAGGCACGTGCTACCATGCCCGGCTAATTCTTTGTATTTTTAGTAGAGATGGGGTTTCGCCATGTTGGCCAGGCTAGTCTTGAACTCCTGACCTCAGGTGATCCACCCATCTCGGCCTCCCAAAGTGCTGGGATTACAGGCGTGAGCTACCATGCCCAGCCTTACTCGACTTTCTATTTGGGGGCAGCTCTAATGGGATCAGTTGATCGCTAATACTCCTTCCGATTCTAAGATCCAATGATTCTCATGGTTAGAAAGTTCTTGGATAAACTGGACAGAAAGCTGCTCTCTGGTTTCAGTTCTGCTATCTAGACTCTCAAAGACTGTGTCTAATTCTGTTTCCAACAACAATCCTAGGGCATGGGAGGGGGGGCACGTTACATCCCTTACTCCTAGCAAACTACTATACCCACCTGTTCTTCATGGTTTTCAGACACTGTACCATCTTAGAATTCCAGAGCATCAAAGCCAGAATCCTGGAGATCGTTCTCTCTAATCCTTTCATCTTTTATATCTTGTGATTACCCCAAGGGAATATTAGAATATTTGGTTAACGGTGGTTATTTTAAGTTTTAAAATATGTAATTTTAGATCAGCTTACTATGAAAATTTTTATAAAGTATAGTTTTAACACAATATTTAATGTTGATTATTATATGCATAAAGGCAAATTTCAACTTTTTCCCCATTTAGCAATGCCACATACTGTTCAATTTATTTCAGATTAACTAGATAAGAAAAGCAAAGCATGATTTGGCCTGGTGCGGTGGCTCATGCCTGTAATTCCAGTGTTTGGGAGGCCAAGGCGGGCAGATCACTTGAGGTCAGGAGTTTGAGACCAGCCCGGCCAACATGGTGAAACCCCATCTCCACTTAAAACACAAAAATTGGCCGGGCATGGTGGCATGCACCTGTAGTCCCAGCTACTCTGGAGGCTGAGGCATGAGAATCATTTGAACCTGGGAGGTGGAGCTTGCAGTGAGTCAGGATCACACCACTGCACTCCAGCCTGTGTGACGAAGTGAGACTCCATCTCAAAAAAGAAAAAAAAAAAAAAAGAAAAGCATGATTTGTTAACACATTTTTAGATGTCATATTATATCAGACTTGGGGGTCAAATTATATGACAATAATTTCATCAAACGTTAAGGTTTAAAAATAGTCGAAAGCTGCTCTCACATGCTGAAGTTGGAAATTCATACACTTGGTGCTTTGTCAGTTTTAAATTTTGCTTCTAAAAATGAGAAGCTTTCAGACTGATTTACATGCACTTCTTTGTTGTAGATAGTGTTTATCCCCAGTAAATGCAAATCTACTTCAGATATAATTATCACTTTTTTTTTTTTAGTACTGAAACATCTTGATGTGTCATGTAAAAATTCTAGTGAAATGAATACAATCTGGTAGCCATCATCTTCAGACAAATTTGTAGAATTATTATTATTATTGTGCTCCTCGTTAACTGTGTGAAGTTCTGTATGTTTCCTGGTTCATTATGGATAAAATAAACAATAGACTAAGAAGAAAAGCAAATTAAAACTATGAGGGCAAAACCACAGTATTAGTCCATTCTCACACTGCTATAAAGAACTATCCGAGACTAGGTGATTCATGAAGAAAGAGGTTTAATTGACTCACAGTTCCACAGGCTGTAGAGAGGCATGGCTGGGAGGCCTCAGGAAACTTACAATCATGGCGGAAGGTGAACAGGAAGCAAGCACGTCTTGCCATGCAGAGCAGGAGAGAGAGCGTGCAAAAGGGTAAGTGCCATACACTTTTAAACCATCAGATCTCGTGAGAACTCACTCGCTATCACAAGAATAGCAAGGGGGAAGTCTGCGCCCATGATTCAATCACCTCCCACCAGGCCCCTCCTCTGACACGTGGGGATCACAGTTTGAGGTGAGATTTAGGTGGGGACACAGAGCCAAGCTGTATCAACCACCACTGCAGTTGGCAGTGTTCAACAGATAACAAGACATTTGAGAGGTGGAGGCATGCGAGGTATCTTGTCTCCTCTAGCTCCTCACAGCATATACACCAGGAGAGTCCAGTCTGTTCCATATCAGGAAGAAAACATGGGACAAGGTAATAAATAAATGATTAAAAATTGGAACCAAGACAGCTGCCATTACAAGCTATTTGAAAGCCTCCAGAGTTGTAAAATCTCAGGCTGGGAAAGGAGTTCTGTTCACCATCACTTCACTCACTGCCTCACTGAACTTTCTAATGAAGAAACTGAGGCCTAGAGAGGTCAGCTGGGATCACCCATTAAGTCAGAGCAGAGCAAGGATTAGTATCCAGTCTCCTTACCTCCAAGTCCTCTCTTCTCACTGTGTGCCCCTCAGGAGAAGGTTCCAGAGCACACCACAGGAAACAGCAGTGCCAAGGAATTGAACAGGAAGAGATGTGAAACACCTGCCACAGAACTCAGGCTGCGCCCTGTTTGTCTAGGTACCCTCACGGCGCCAGACACAGCTCTCTTCCCATAGAAGGTACTTAATCAGTAAATGTTTATTGGATACATACATCGATGAATGACCAAACATCATAAAAGAGAGACCACAGCAGGGTTAGGATTGGGACTCCTGGCCCTCAGAGGCCTGTTGTGCCTGCTCTTGCCTGCTTTCCAGAGTTGAGACAATTTCAGTCTTGGGAAGGGAATCCCTTACCACCTGACTGCGGGCACTTCCAGGGGGATGGATGACCAGAACGTCATGTGGTTAGAGCACTGGGCTGCAGACCTGGGTTTGGTTCCAGCTCTGAAACCAAATAGTATTAAGCTCCCTACTGAGTTCTTTCCCTCAAGCCCCCACTTGCAAAATGAGGGAATTGGACTAGTGGCTCTATAAAGTATGGTCCCTGGACCAGCAGCATCAGCAGAACCTGTGAACCTGTCAGAAACACACATTCTTGGCCCCCACCCCCAGACCTATTGCTTCAGAAATTGTGTGGGTGGGGCCCAGCAATCCATGTTCTAACAAGCACCCCCAGCACCTCAGATGCAGGCTAAAGCATGAGAACCACGGAAGAGACTGTTTTTAACGTCTCTTGCAGTTCTGACAGTTTCTATTCCAGCCTGGAAGAGGAGATGATGGTGACCTTGATGGTGATGGTATTTGCTAACACAAGGTTCTCAAAATGTGCTGAGCACTCTTGTGAGCACTTCACATAAAATAACTCAAGGCCCCAGCAGAAACCAGTTTTGGTAGGGAGGCTCAGACACACATGTTTGAGGCTGGTAAGTCCATGAATGGGGCCACATCTTCCCATTCAGGGCTCCCACCGTCTGGCTTTGATCACAAGCCCCAAAGGGAGGCCCAAGAAGCAGACTGAAGGTAGACACCAATCTATTAATAGATGTGTGTGAGCACACAACATTCACTTAGGCCAACTGGTGTCCCTGGGGACAGGCCTGCCTCCAAGCCCTAGGAATCTCATTCCACATGTTAAACTTGACTTTTGTATTTTGAACAAAGCAGGCTGTTCAATAAATAATGGCCTCTGTGGTATTATTGCAGCTTATTTAACTTATTAACAGCTGGGGCAGGGGTGATAATGAACGCTTTGCTTCTAAGCTGCAGGTGAAGATCAGAAGCTGGGTTGTAGCCGGGAAACATCCTGAGAAGAGGGCAACGGGTCCTCCATGACCCCGTCCTTATTTGCTCTGTTCCCAACAGCCAGATTCTAGCAACAACTCTCAAATTAGAAGACCAACTGAAAAAGTACACATAAAATATTAATGGTTGTTATTCTCAAGCAACTGGGGTTTTTTGATTGTTATTTTTCAAATTTTATGATTTTTACCTTTATAATCAGATAAACAACATTCAAAAAGTAAAAAGTATAAATCTGTATACTTTACTATATGTCTTACTTTAATAAAATTTGCACTGGGTATGGTGGCACATGCCTGTAATCACAACACTTTGGGAAGCCAGGGCAAGAGGTTCGCTTGAACCCAGGAGTTTGAGACCAGCCTGAGCAATATAGGGAGATCCCGTCTCTTAAAAAAAGTAATTAGCTAAACATGATGGCACATGCCTGTGGTCCTAGCTACTCAGGAGGTTGAGGTGAGAGGATCACTTAACCGGGAAGGTTGAGGCCACAGTGAGCTGTAATTGCGCCACTGCACTCCAGCCTGAATGACAGAGCAAGATCCTATTTCAAAAAATACAAAATTGCCAAAAGTGGTTACAAAGGGGACTGCATCCAACTCACTGGACCTGACCACCTGAGTACCTGCTAAGAGGCAGTGTCAGCTCCTGGACAGAGAACGGACAAGAGGGAGAGGACGCTTCTCCAGGCTTCCCTCCTGTGGCCCTTCTAAGTCTCAGTATTTCCTGCTGGGAAATAGGGGAATTATCACTGTCTCCAGTACAAAAGGGTAACGGGAAGACAAAAGCAGAGCCAGAGGTGAGTCCCCTACTGGCACCCCATACTGCCCTCCACCCTCTCTTTGTATTCATCTTCTTATCGACATCATTAACTGTGACTAATGTCCTTGAACTCCTCTGCCCTGGAGGGATCCTGTGAGCTTTAACTTCAGAATGGGACAAACAGAGGAACTGAACAATACTCCTCTCACCACCCATGCCCACTGCTCATGGGAAAAGAAGTAAAATATAAAGTGGCTTGTCTCCAAACAGAGATGGCGGTGGATCCAACACAGGGCCAAGGAGGAGCCACTTTTAACCCACTGGGTTTGTGGAATTTTCTGGAGAAAAAAGGTAGAGGAGGGGGAGTGGCAGGAGAGAGTCAAGTCCTCTGCAACCCCCTGACTTCCCAAATGCATAGCCAATGAGTGAGCAGACATAAAGGAAAAGAGGCTGGTAGCCTTGGGAAAGAGCCAGGAGGAGTCTCTGCAGCCAGAGCAAGTTGGCAGCCCCAAGGTAAGAAAAGAAGTAGACCTGGCCCTCCTTCCTCACTTTGTCTCACGTAGGCAGCCTAGGTAGGCAGGTGGAAGGGCATGGGGAAGCAAAGGTATCCTACAAATAGATCAGGGCTAGAGAACCCTGGGCTACCAGATGGAAAGGTAACCCTGTGCTTCACTTCCTTGCCTGGAAAACAGGGCAGCTGAAAAAATCTCGTAAGTAGAATATGGAGTGAGATAGTATCTACTTAAAGCCCTTAGGACATTGTCTAGCATATAGTAAGCTCTGAATATCTGGTAGCTGCCATTATTTTAACTTAACTATTATTATTACTACTGTTGCTGCTGCTATGACAATAGCCAGGATGGGGCAGTCACAGGACACTCACATTTAGACCCCGTGACCACCCATGTGTCCTCCCACTGGTGGTTAAGGCAAATGACCACGGTCAATTTATACACATCTGAGTTCTCTCAACCCAAAACCAGGCCCCCAGTGGAGACAGAAATCTCTTACATTTTCAGGGGGCTTAATACCTTCTTTTCTCCCTCTTCTATATACCACACACATGCACACATACACACGGACACACACACACGCATACACACACAACACACAGGCAGCAGTCTTCCGTTAGCACCACTGAGATTCTAGGGTAGACTGGGGCAAAAGTTGAGCAAGTGCCAGCTGCCCAGCTGTGGTTGAATATAGGACTCAGGGCAGCCTCCACAAAACAAATAATGAACAAGCAAGCTAGCCAGCAGCCAGCCACACAGCCAGTGGTGATGCAAGAGGACAATGGGCTCTTCCCAGGCTGGGCCACCAAGTCCCGTGGCTGTTGAGACCAGGGCTTGGAACCCTGCCAAAGCCAGGAGGGTGCAGTGATGGTCACATGGTGCTTTGTGCCAGGGTTGCTTGATCTAAAGAGGTCTTACATTGGGTGGATCACTCTCCATCCCCCACCTAGGAATCCAGAGCTTGCCCCAAGCTAGACACCAGCTGAGACCTGAGTCACAGAGGCCCAGGAGAGAACTAGGCTAGAAATCCACAGGCCAAAGTCAAGAGATGGATACCATGGCATGGCCCCACCCTAATTCATGCCGCACCCTGAAATGGCCACCAAACTCTGTGTGTTAGTTTCCCCATCTCTATGGAGGAAATAATATATTGGCTTAGTGTATTAACCTGGTAGAACAAGGGTATAAGGATACAATTAGATCACAGGAAAATGGCTTATTGTGAGAAGTGGATTCCAATTCCCTACTCTGAAACATAACACCTCACTTCTACCTGTTTTGTTGACTAACCTTCTTGTGTCAGTCTCCTTACCCTCCATGGCCCCCCTTTTTTTTTTTTTTTTTTTTTTTTTGGTATAGACAGGGTCTCACTTCTCACTGTCTTGCTCAGGTTGGCCTCAAACTTCTGGGTTCAAGCAATCCTCCCACCTCGGCCTCCCAAAATGCTGGGAGCCACGGTGCCCAGCTACGGGCCTCATTTTTAAATCAGAAGTCATCTCTTCCTCCTTCCATCCTGTGTCCCTGTAAGTGTGGCCAGCATGAAGGCAATTAGGGCTTGAGGATAACTGGACTGTCCATTTCTTCTGAATTCCAGCCCCTTCTCCCATAGAGATATAACTTCATGAGCTTTTTGGGAGCAAGAGTCAGAGGTCTCAGCCTATCACACAGGCTGGTGTGCAGTGGTACAATCATAGCTCACTGTGACCTGAAACTTCTGGGCTCAAGTGACCCTCCTGCCTTAGCCTCCCAAGTAACTAGGACTATAGGTGTGCCACCATGCCTAGCTGATTTTTTAAAAATTTTTTGTAGAAATGGTGTTTCGCTATGCTGCCCAGGTTGGTTTCAAATTCCTGGCCTCAAGGGATCCTCCTGACTGGGCCTCCCAAAGTGCTAGGAGTATGGGTGTGAACCACCATGCCTGGCCAGAGCTCCATCTTTCAAGGTTCCACCCCAAATCTCCTCCTTTAAGTCTTTCTAGGTACAACACATTAAAATATCCTCTCCTTTTCCTAAACTCCAGGAGCTCCTATGGTCTGAACCAGCCATTTGCGGTCGTCCTTTATTTTATTTTATTTTATTTTATTTTATTTTATTTTATTTTATTTTATTTTATTTTATTTTATTTTTTGAGATGGAGTCTCGTTCTGTTGCCCAGGCTGGAGTGCAGTGGCGCAATCTCAGCTCACTGCAACCTCCGCCTCCCAGGTTCAAGCAATTCTCCTGCCTCAGCCTCCCGAGTAGCTGGGATTACAGGTGCTCACCATCACGCCCAGCTATTTTTTTTTGTATTTTAGTAGAGATGGGGTTTCACCATGTTGGCCAGGCTCGTTTTGAATTCCTGACTGATAGAGCAGAAGCACCGTCATCTTGGACATACACTGCCACTTTAAGTTCCAGCTCCCTTTCTAGCCTCATGCATTTCAAAGAAATCATTTCTCTTCTAACTACAAGCAGCCAGAAAGAGCAGACAGTAAAACACAGATAAGACAACTCAGGCACAGAGGGAAGTGGGGGAAAGTCCCTTGGGTAACCACCAAACTTCAGCCTCATACAACGGGCCCCAGTAAAACAGTGGGCTTTAATAAGTACATTCCTTGCTCTTCAGGTGCACTAAGATAGGGAAGCTAAAAGCAGACTCGAGGGATATGCCTGCAGCTACAGAAAGATATATGGGAACAGACACACAACTCTCCCTCCCAGATAAGCACAACAAAGAGACACAGAAGCAGTCCAAGCCTCTGATAAACTCTCCCATCCAGAATCCTTAAAAACTCCCATCAGAATCCTTAAAAACTCTGAGTGTGGTTCTGACCTAACTCAGCCAGCTGCCCCTCTCAAGTTTATTTAAAATAAACCTGTCCCTGTTGACTGAAAAGCCACCCTTTGTGTTTCTCTCCTCTTTCTTTAATTCTTACACTGACCCCAAGTGATCCACCCGCCTCGGCCTCCCAAAGTGCTGGGATTACAGGCATGAGCCACCGTACCCGGCCTGCAGTTGTCCTTTAGTACCTGTGTAGTTATCTTTACCATGCATGGATGCCTGGCATACTTTCTCTACTGGAATACAAGGTTTTTAAGGCAAAAACTGCCTGTTTGTCTCAGTGTAATACCCACAGTATCTAGCATACAACTGAGCACTTATTTGAGGCCAAAAACATTTCACGGTTGCTCACCAAAGCCATCAGGAGTCCTTGAATAAGGCAGAGCATGAAGCTACCCTCAGGAAGGGAAGTGGGGCAAGAATATAACAGCTAACCTTCACAGGGCACTTCTAATTTGCCAGGCACTAGGCAAAGGGGTTCATGTGCATTACTTGTTTTAATCCTAACAACCCATGAAGGGTAAGCCCTACTTAACTCTCCACTTTACAAATGAAAATTAGAGAAGACGTAAGTCATTTGCCAAAGATCACACAACTGATGAACAAAGAGCCAAATGGAAACCCAGGCAGTGTGGTTCTGGGCCCTGGTTCTTGCTCCGTATTCTATTTCCAAGACCAGATGCATGCACTCTGGCATTGCACAATATAGCCTTAGAGAAACAAACCTGGGGCCAGGCAAGGTGGCTCATGCCTGTAATCCCAGCACTTTGGGAGGCCGAAGTGAGCGGGTCACCTGAGATCAGGAGTTCAAGACCAGCCTGACCAACATGGAGAAACCCCTTCTCTACTAAAAACCTCCGCCTCTACTAACTTTGTAAAAATACAAAATTAGCCGGGCGTGGTGGTGCATGCCTGTAATCCCAGCTACTTGGGAGGCTGAGGCAGGAGAATCGCTTGAACCCAGGAGGTGGGGGTTGCAGTGAGGTGAGCCGAGATGGTGCCATTGCACTTCAGCCTGAGCAACAAGAGTGAAACTCCATGAAAGAAAGAGAGAAAGAGAGAGAAAAAGGGAGGAAGGAAGGGAGGAAGGAAGGAAGGGAGGAAGGAAGGAAGGAAGGAAGGAAGGAAGGAAGGAAGGAAGGCAGGCAGGCAGGCAGGCAGGCAGGCGGGCGACCTGGGGAGGGAAGAAAGGGGAGAAGGCAGACAAATGATTTGGAGCAAAAACAGTCCGAGCAACACACAGAGAAATTAGTATAAGTGAAACTAGAAAAGTCAAAATAAGATTGGTGGATTGTATCAACATCAATATCCTGGTTGTGAGAGTGTACTATGATTTTGCAAGATGTTACCCTTGGGAGAAACTGCGTAAAGGCACATAGGATCTCTCTGTATTATTTCTTAAGTGGATTAACCATCTCAATAACATGTTCAATTAAAAAAGGAAATAGTCCCAGCAAGCAAAATATCTTTAGCCATTGCTGAGTAGTCCTTGGCCTATATTGGTCTGTCCCCAACACACCAGCATCTGGGTAGGCCCTGGATGATGTCACCAGCCTGCTGAGAAACAAAGGATTCTTGCTCTCAGAAGCCCCAGCTGCAACTTTTTATGGTGCCATATAAAAGCTCCCTCTTTATTTGTCAATGTTTCAGGAACACAGAGGAACCATGGGATGTGTTCAGAGAGGATTTTCCTAGTCTGACTCAGAACGGAGCCAGCACCTGACCCAGCCCTGACCCACTCCCACATCAGCCTTCCAGGAGGGCCCAGCATACAGCATTCATTCCTTTAAGCCTCAGCTTCCTTCCACACCATTGGCAGACAACTCCCATCCCATGTGTCTGAGCAAGGCAACACACTGATGGCCCCACTGCTGAGGGCAGCCAGATGGAGGAGGAAAGGAGGCAGGATCCTGGGGGCCCACCAGCCAAAGCCATCCAAGCCCCGGTACTTCATGAAGCCCATCCATGTCCCAGAAGCCCACTAGGCTTCATGCTGATTCCTAAAATAAAAGGACAGGTTGTGCTGGAATAACCACAGGTCAGTGGGAATAAAAAGATTAAGCATTAAAACCCCAGGCCTCTGTGGTCAGATGGAGCATTTAATGGTGTTACGCAGAATGGGCAAGGCTTCTGGGTGACAGGATTGTTTTTGGCCCAAGCCTAACTGGAAGTTTCTATTCCAACCAGAGGGGTAACATACTGACCATGTACACTCAAAAATGGGAAAAAGAGTTTTCAGACAGAGAAAGCTTTAGGGACATTCAAAGAGAAAGAAGAAGGAGAAAGCCACAGTGTAAAAGCGGGGACTTAGCAGAGCACAAATTGAAGCAAAACAATAGTTAAACCCTCTGTACTTTAAGTAAACTTTGAACAATTCATAAGCAAAGCTTAAGAAAGTTCTGGGTGGTGTAAAACTGGCCCTGAAGAATTTCATGAAATACATAAGAGAAGAATCAGCCAAATTAGAAGATATCAAGAGAACAAATGTGGACCAGATATGCTTAGTCAGACCTCAGGGAGAAGCATTAGAAATGTATATTGGAAGCCCATTGCATGTCTGCAGTTCCTAGGTAATCAGGCTTGAGTCTCCAGTCTGGTGAGCTATATCTTGTTCTCTTTTCAGTGTGGGTTCAGCTAGCCTCAGCAAATACCTGATAAGGTCTTGAGATAAAGATCTACTCCAGGTATAGATGGATAAGCACCTGGACTGGGGCTCCACCCGCTAACTGGTCAGACCATGCAAATCAACCCTCCCTGTTTTCTTTTACTGAAGAGCTTAGCTAGGGTGACTTCTGCCAGGAAGTGCCCTTGCAATAGCATCACTGCAGAAGCCAAAGGGGTGGATAGGAGGAAAGCAGACATCAGGCCTCCTCTCAGTACTAAATCTACTGGAGGAGAGGAGTCACCGACCCCTCAGGATCGGGGGACTGGCACCAGGTGATGCAAACATTCTGCTGACATCACACCTGGAAGTAAGATGGTTAGGGAAGGCTCATGGGGTTGTCCCCCTTGTATGTTCCCATTTTCTTTTAGTATCACAACCAAAAGTAAACCTGTAAGTGAAACAGACCAATGCTGGGTTCAACGGCTCTGTCTAGCAGAGAGGGGACAGTGGTGGCAGGTGGTGATTCTTCTATGGGGAAGATGTCACAGCCTCAGCCTCAGGGCCTCAAGAGCACTGAACAGTGGCTTTATGGTATGGTGTCAGCCGAGACTCACAAAGCTCCCATGCTGTCAGATCCTAACATTCCCTAATAGAAGACTGGAGTCTCTGTGATACTCAGACTCTTATCTCACTAATTAATACAAGCAATAGCCAAACAAAGAGGCTTCTCAAACAAAGGGATCATCAACCTGTGCTGGAACCCAGAGTTTCCCGATAGGTAACGAGCTGGGATTAGGAGACTTTGGAATCAGATACACCCATGTGCTACGTGGGGCAAGGTGGTTCCCCTTCTGAGCTTCCATTTTCTCAGTGTAATGGGAACAATAACGTCCACTCAGGGTTGTGATGAGTCAACGAGATGACAAAGTCAAGCATCTAGGACAGTCGCTGATACAGAGTAGGTGTCCAGTCAATTGCATGTCCCATGGCCTTCTTGCTATTCTGTAGATGCAGGCACACATAGTGAGTGAGACCCCAGAGGGTCTGTTAGGACATGAGTCAGAGGGTTAACATTATAGCTTAGCCCTGCCACTTTGGAAATGAATTCTTATACAACCATTTATCTGTACAACACTAGCATTTACAGGGCCACTTCTCTACGACTACTTAAATCACCCTATTAAGTGGGCATTAGTATCCTCATTTTACAACTGAGAAAATGAAAGCTAAGGAAGGTTGAACAGTTTGTGCTAGTCACTTTAGCCCCAGTCTTCTGATCCCTAATTCAGTCTCTGCCCCTACCCGCCGCCACCAGAATAATCATCCATTTGGTATATATTTACTGAAAGCTGACTTAGTTCCAGGCACTGGACACCCACTTAGAGTCGCTATTCCAAGAGTAGAGCTAGCCTGCTCTAAGCCAGCCGCATTCTTTGATCCCTCATGGGTGATGGTGGATCTACAGGAGTGGTGGCCAGGGCCACCAGTGCAGGTGGTAGTTATGGCACCAAGTGACAGAGCCATTGGCATCATGTTGTAGTCAACCGAATGAACCACTCACACATCAGAGAACTACTACTACTGCGGTGCAGGTGTTAGTAATACGTTGTAAGACACTCTCTGACCTCAAGCCACTTACAGTCTCTAGTTGTAAGGAAGATATAGCCAGGTGAAAAGCACAGCAGAAGGAGGAGAAAAACTGTCCGGTGGTTCTCAGATTGGGCTATATAGTAGAATTACCTGGAAGGCTTTACAACATCCCAGTACCTAGACCCAACCCTCAGAGATTGCAATTTATTTGGTACAGGTGGGTCTCAGGTATTGACATATTGTAAGATCTCCCCAAGCGATGTTACCATGTTGGCAGGGTTGAGAACCCATGTTTAGGGCCTTGTACATCAAAGCGCAGTTTGCAGACTGTCAGTACTGGCATTACCTGGGACCTTGTTGGAAATGCAGAATCTCAAACCCAATCCAGACCTGCTGATTCTGAATCTGCATTTTAACAAGACCCCAGGTGATCTGTGTGCATGTGGAGGACTGAGGGGCACTATGTGGAAGACGGTGAAGGGCAGACTCCTCCCTGCGAGTCAGCCAGAAAAGTCCTTCCCCAACCCCAGCTGGGATATGCAGCCCACTCACTCCCCACCAGGCAGGGCACACCCCAAGACAGTAGAGCCAGGGGCCTGGGTGATCATGGGGAGCCACATCACCAAGCTCTGCTTCTCTTGCTCCTCCAGAGCTGCACCTGGGGCTGCATCATGGGGCTCCATGTGCCAGAGCTGATGGAGACCCAACAAACCTCTTTTGTGACTAAAAGGAAGTCTGAGAGCAAGGCTCTGTCACCATTTAAGTGACAAAAAGAAAAACAAGTTTCTTCCCTTTCCACAGTCCTCTTCCTCAATGTCCCTACTCTCTTCAAAGTGCTCTTCACCATGGAAGAGGAGAGGTGAGCTCAGGACAGCCCTGCCTCCGTATAGCCCAGTGAGAGAGCAAGCTGCCTGACCAACCATAAAGGCAGCTCTGTTACTGCAGGCATGGAGGTGGCTGGTACCAGCTAAGCCATTCCCTCATGAAGGAGGGAATCCTTGAGAGGCCAGACAGGGACACACATGTAATCTGGCCCCTCCAGCACCCTACACCCCACCCGCAGCTCTGGATCCCTGGTACCGCCTTTGTCTTTGTTTTTCCCTATCAGTTTGTGTGTGTGTGTGTGTGTGTGTGTGTGTGTGTGTGTGTGTGTGTGTGTGTGTGTGTGTTTCATATGTGCCTGCCTTTGCTCTTCCATTAGACTGGGAGCAACCATCTTCAGCTCCTCCTTTGTCACTGCCCACAGTACTGAGCACAGAGACTTATGCCCAGCAGGGGCTCAATAAATATTATTTGTATTCATGTGCACACATTTTCTAGGGGTCAAATTCACTGCTCCATGCTAACAAAGAGTGACTCACAAGCAGGCATTTATTAGGGATTACCATCAGCACATTGAGATTCTATTGGAGAAAACAAGAAGACAATAAGAAATACCTTCAAAAAGCATGCACTCTGGTTTAGGAAATCAGACTTATATATAGCAAGCCTAAGACCAGAGACACAGGAAATCAAGCATGTTTATGGTAAGGTTAGGCAGGCCTACGGAGGCTGGCATGTGCCAACACCATGGAAATTTTCTGCTCTAGTCTTTTGACAGATTATTATTACTTACCTCTTGCTTGGCATTTGTAAGCATTTATCACCCTTTGATACTTCTAACACTCACTCTTCCTTGGGCAAAAATGGCTCAGAAAAACAAAAGCAAAACAGAAAAAGGTTCATCTGTACCCCCACCCTGGGCCATGTCCACTACATCAGATAAACGGGATGACAGTAAAGATACACAGAGTTGCAATGGGAGATGGATCAGGACTGGGAGCCTTTCCCTGCTGAGATGTCTGCAAACATCTGACACCACAGCACATTATTTGTACCCCACCTCAACCCACAGCCAGCTTTTCAGGGCCATAAACACCACATAACTTTCCCATTCCAGGCTCCAAAAAGTCTTAGATCAGGTCCCTGAGACCCCAGCCAGAATGCAAGGAGCCTTCTCTCTGTCTTTGAATGGAAAACTTGCAGGGCATCATGTATGGTTGTTCTCATTTTGAAAACAAGAAAGTCAGGGCAAAACTCACAGCCAGACGCAGACTTCAGCTTGGATTCAGTATGGGGCTTTCTCCAACAATTTGTCAAACTTACCCCCACTCAAAAGTCCACTTTACTCTAAGTCAAAGAGACTTAGGTATGAGGATCAATAAGGAGATGTAAGTGGCAAAGGTCAAAGATTCTGACTCTGTAGAGCTGTGCAGTCCAATACAGTAGACTAGCCACATGTAGCAATTTAAATTTAATTTTAATTCAAAATTCAATTCTTCAGTCATATTAGCCACATTTCAAGTGCTCATGTACTTAGTGGCTTAATCATGTTAGACTGTGCAGATACAGAACATTTCCATCATCAAAGAAAGTTCTATTGGACAGCACTAATATAAAGCATTTAGATGTTTCATGTGAAGTAATGAGTAGGGTGTTCTGGGAAGTTCTGCTGTTCTCCCCTGGTTTGTTGGGGTAGGTTTTAGGTGTTCTGTGGAATGTTGAATAGTGGGTGTGCATTTTCATAATGAAAGAAGCAATGTGCTGGGATTCTCATGTAAACACAAACGTTCTAAGGCAACACAAGGCTATAAATTGGGTCATCTTAGCATGTATACGTGGACACACAGTCTCTCCATACTTTTGCTTTTGTCACAAGGACTATGAAGTCAGATACTGTAACTAGTTTACTTACAAAAAGCCCACATGCTGCCTAGTCCTAGTCAGAATCATTCTCCAGATCCCTTGGCTGGTTCTAAGCATTCCCCAGCTTTACTTTCCAACTCAGCATCACTGAAGAGAAAAATCTCTCAGGTCAGGTCAGCACTCTGGACAGCGACAAGCTCTTTCCTAGTGTATTTCAGCACTTCCCTCTGCCCCAAAGGCCCCTTCAGAAGGAACTATCCCCTCAGAAACCACCAGGTGCCTGGAAAGGGACTTCCCACCCACTTCTTTTAACACCACAATCTTGTTGTCTTCAGAGCAAGAGAGTGTTCAGCTATGAAGCTTCAAATACTCCTCACCAACTCCAAGAAAAGTCACTCCTCAGTTAGCAAGCTAAGGTTCGCTACAGTCTGGCCCCAGACTGCTCCTTCCACTGTTCCAGCCTGGCCAATTCATCATGTCTGATCAAACTAGCTGTTTCCCTCTTCTAGCCCTTTGAGTGGGCACTCCTTTCCCCACCAGAAATGCCATTTTCTTATCTTTGCCTATTCAGGCCCTACCCATCTCTAGACGCCCAAGCCAACCCCCACTTCTCTTCAGAACCTTCCCCAAAGACTTTAATTTACACTGATTTCCTCTGTTCTCTGACATCCCAAAGCACTTCTAGATTAGATCATGCTTTAGAAACTTAATTACCTACCAATCATCTTGTATCATTACCAGGTTCATATGTGGGTTTTGCCAGAACTAGCTTTTGCCAGCAACCAACCATGCAGCCACAAGTCAGTCATGCCACACTTCTGAGTCTTCATTTCTTGATTAGTAAAATAACCACCTTGAACTAAAACATTTCTAACATTTTTTTGAGTTGAGGATTCTCTCAGAACAAGTTTCCACCTAGAAGAGTGCAATGCACGTAGTAGGGTCTTCAAATAATAACTGCAGATGCAATGAATATCTTACAAAAACAAAACCAGAGCACATCCCAGGGCTGAGGCCAGGCAGAGAATCCTGGTTTAGCTCCCAATGTGGATGACAAAGGCTTCAATTCCACTCAGTGTGTGATGATAATTGGAAAGATATCTAGTTTCTGTCCTTACCTACGTCAGCATAGGAAAATCATCTATGGCCTTGGAGGCATTTTCCTCCACAAAGGCATTCACCTCCAACATGTGGAAAAATACCACACAATGGGTATTATAACAATGGGAGTGACAACAATGTCTTGCATATAAATATCTCTTATATAGGTCAGCCAACACCTGACAGCAATGTACTAACTTCATTTACTAATTACACACAAGCCCAGACAGATTAGGAAAAGTAACAAGAAGCATAAACATTGGTGGTGCCCCCAAACAAAACTTTGGCTGTCTCACGAATCAAGATGTTCCAAGAGTCCGGTGGCAGGGAGACAGACTTAAAATTTTATCTCAATATTATACTTCCTGTCAAAATGATAGATAGCTATAATACCTCCTCATAATTAACATCCTGTTATTCTCAAATAATTTGGCTTATGGTCAATAAACAGTAAGATATAGGGGAGATTCTTCCATCTTTGAACAAGAAAAAAGGCCTAGAAACATTTAATAACTTTTACATTGCAAATAAAGATAAAACTAGAAACAGACCTAGTTGGAACAATTCTACTAACATAGGCACCACACACACACACACACACACACACACATATGCACACACATATCCAAATACACAACTCAGATAACTCTTAGTAATATAAAGAAAAGAGTGATGAAATTCTCTGACCCTGAAATTGGAGCTTTCACCAAATAGTTGTTTAAAATGCTACTGCCAAAGCAAATTGGCCAGCATCAGTAAAGAAAAAGGGAATTTTCATCACTGGGAAAAGTTCTTGGAATTGCTCTGCCAGCCATTTACTCTCATCCCAGAAAATCACAAGATCTGAGAACAAAACTTAGCATCTGGTCAATCCACTCCAGTTGGCCTAAACTGGATCCAGGAAAGGCCTAAACTGGCCTTCAGCATGAAGGCCAGAACTCTCCCATCCTAGGAGGCCTTTCCCAGAGCTGGGCATCCTTTGTGCTCAGAGAAGCAAAGCAGGGAGACGGCAGTGCAACCAGGTTAGAAGAGTAAAGACTAGCACTCAGGGTTCTCTATGATTTTGTCTCCATATACTGCTCCAGACACATCCCTCACTACTGAATTACATGCACCCACCACCCAAACCATGCCATTTACCTTCATAAATCAAAGATCCTCTGCATAGTCCTGCCTTTGCACATGGTTTTTCTCTAGTAGTCTTGGAAGAAGTCTTCAAGTCTTGATATCTCAAGACCCATCGGCCAGGCGCTGTGGCTCACGCCTGTAATCCCAACACTTTGGGAGGCTGAGGTGGGTGGATTACTTTAGGTCAGGAGTTCAAGACCAGCTTGGCCAACATGGTGAAACCCCATCTCTACTAAAAATATAAAAATTAGTGGGGTGTGGTGGGCACACCTGTAGTCCCAGCTACTTGGGAGGCTGAGGCAGGAGAACCACTTGACTCGGGAGGTAAAGGTTGCAAGGTTGCAGTGAGTCAAGATCGCGCCACTGTACTCCAGCCTGGGTGACAGAACAAGACCCCGTCTCAAAAAAAAAAAAAAAAAAAAAAAAAGGCCCAATGTGATCTTCTGTCAGCTTTCTAGCACTTACTTTCTGGAATTAGCAAATATTATTTATATTTGGACACACATATCTTACCACCTATAGGGCAGGAGACAGGGTCTCATAAGCCTCCACATTGCTCCAGAAGAAGATGTGGTACCCCTGACCCAAATAGCAGGTGCTTGGTGATAATGATAAGAATAATCAGACCTTCTTAGGAGGTTCATCTGCCACCTCAAGTCAGAACTACGTATGAAGCTAAGTACGTGGGGCTGGGTGGGGCAAGCAGAAACAGGCCAAAAGGGAACTCACTTGGAGGACCACTGTCCACGCAGCCTTCCTCCAACTCTGGGTGCCAAGGACTTTTTTATTCTAGGACTGACTGGGAAATCCTTCCTTCCAACCCCTGAGCGGCTGATCCCAGGGTGTTTATCTCGTTAACTCTGTTTATTGTGATCCCGGTAAGAGGTTCTGAAGCTCTCCAAGCCCCTCTCTAATTAAATTCATTAGAACAGATTGGGGCTTTCTTTCTGGATCTCAAAAAAATTAACAACATGATTAGCATCATAATAAGGGGGAGAGGGGCTGCCAGGGAGGCCTTTCAGGAGGGGCCGGGCCAGTCTGGGAGGGGAGGCGTGAGGAGGAGCAGGTGAAGGAGGAGAAGGCAGATGCTAAGACAGCTGCTTCCTGGAGGAAGAGAGCAGCAGGAGCTGGGAGGGGATGATAGGGACGTGAGGGGATGACCCCACCATGCCCCAGGCACTCCAGCTTTTTCATGGCACTGTATGTGGGAGAGGAAAGCCAGGACAAGAAATTAATCAATGACATAAATCCCAAAAACACGGACTGTGGGACAGGAACTTGCAGCAATCTTCTAATTTTACAGAGAAAGAAATCCATCTAACAATGGGGCCAGAAGTTGAAGGCCCCTCGTACCTTTTATGATGATGTCCTTTTCCTGCAAGACTTTGCTGCATGGACCAGGGAGAAGGTGGGGTGAGGGTAGAAAAGAACAGGCAGGATGAGGAGGTCACTTCTTTCCCAGAGAATCTGAACCCAAGTTTTTGCTTATACACCTGATGATTCCTTCATCTAGAATACTCTCTGCTTCTCTTCCATATCCAAATTCTGCCAATTCTTCGAGACTCAGTTCCATTCCCACCACCTCTGTACAGCAGTTAGCATCGGATGAATATTTACTGCCAGCTAAGTATTACATTGGGCCTTTCACTATCCTCTCACATTTAATCTCTGTAACAGCCCTGCAAGGTTCATATTAATATCCCCATTTTGCAGATGAGCTGCAGCTATGCACCTAGCAAGTGGAAGAAGCAGGGTCTGAATGTAGATCTGTCTGATCGCAAAGGCTGAATGGTTTCTACTATGCCGTGTCACCTCCGTGACTCCAACAACTGAATCCAACTAACAGATCATGCTTTTCTTTGGAATTTTACTGTCCAGGGTCCGAGGCACCAAGGAAGATTTAATTAGACCCTGTATTGTCTTGTTCTCAAGGTGTTTTACATGTCTCAGTCTTATTTCTTCTATCTGAAAGCAGGAACCACATTTCTGTATCTTTCAGAATAAAGTAAGGCACTCTAAAATGCTTTTTAACTGAGTCCTTCTAACAGATTTTCCTAGAAAGCCTTGTGCATGTGGATAAAACATGCAGCTTTTTATTTTTCTACCTGGGGTTGGGTGGTGGGGTGGGAGGTGGGGCTCAGTACAATATATGGGAGAGGAGCATAGGCTTTGAAGTCAAATAAATAAAGGTTTAGATTCTAGCTCTGCGACTCACCTGTTCTGTAATCTTCAAGAAGTAACAGCTTCTCTGAATCTGCCATTTTCTGTGAAACAAGGAGCCTAACAATATCTCATTTGTAGGTAACCCTTTCAGGATGAAATGAAATGATGCATAGAAAGCACAGAGTGGGGTGCCTAGCACATAGAAAGAACTTGATAATGATGACTATTGTTATTATGCCACTTTTATTTTTTCCGGCTTGCCTCAAGTCCTAATGAAAAAAGAGTGGTCTGAGAGTTCTCAAGCTGGCACAATCTAACCAATATCCTGGGTCAGCAAAGCTGTGGAAGTGCCTGCTCAAGCACCCAGCAGAACCATTAACTCCCAGGCCCTCTTCTGCAGTCCAGGGACCAGGCCATATGCATCCAACATCTGCCCTTACAGTTGGGCCTGGGCCCTTGCAGCTAGGCCTGGGCCTTGGCTGGGCATTGTAAGTGTCCAAAGTTTGTCATCAACTTGCTCAAGCCAAGGCAGGGGTCTGTCCAGACAGTTTGGTGCAATCACTCCAGATCCTACTGCCCACTATGACCCCTCAGCCATGCTCCTACAATGCCAGGAATTCATCTAACCTCAATTACAGCAGTTCTTGTGCTGAGTTTTAATTTCGTTTCATTTCTGTGTCTCCAACTTGACTTACACGCCCAATAGCTTGCACAGTTCCCAACAGATTCAAAGGCTCAGGACACATTGATGAAATGAACAAATATGGGTGTGTGGGTGAAAAGAGGGGCTACTCAGACAGATGAAACTGAGAGTCTCTCTCCTTAGCTAATTTCCCAGTTCAGCTATCGATATTTGTGGGAATCTGTGGTCAAGTGTATAGCTTCTAAGGACCTCTCCAGCTTACCAACAACTTCCCCTCCCCGTCAATGGCTCCCACCTGACTCTGGCCTTCCCATAATGTCAAATCCTTTCACACACAGCAGGGCTCACAATATTTTTCCTTGCCTTGCGTCTGAGCATATACCTGTGCGTCTTCCCTACACACAGATAGCTCCCAGAGCCTCTTTCCTCTGACTCACTGACACTCTAAGCATATCCAGCCACACTTTACCCCTAAAATCCAAGAGCTTAGAAGATGGGATTGGGAAAGTCAAGCAGCCTTGAACTCATTGCAGAGCTCCCTCCGGTTATTCCCCTATCAGGTTGTAGCTGCATCTAGCTGGGTTCAGCTACACACAGAACATCCCCCCTCCAGCCCTTCATGCTGGGGATCTGACAACACCTTGAACCTCATCTTGTCTCCTACCTTTTCCTGACAGTCAACTTCAGGGTCAGCCCTGAGCTACCATCCAGGATAGCATCAGCCAAGCCCTCTTCATAGCTGTGGAGGACAGGGTGCTGATACCACCGGAATTAAAGACCTGGCTGTGTAACATCCCTATCCAGGTGCTCTCGCTCAAGCTTATCTATGTTATTTGTCTGATCACCTGTCTTCCTCTTCCATTGCCCAGGAGCTCGGAGAGACTGGACCCTGGCTTACTTTTCATCTCTATGGTCTCAGCACCTAGCAGAGCACCACACTGTAGGGATTAATGGATCTTCGTTAAATGAGTAAATATGAAACTGGCCTTATGTTCCCCTCACTTCTCCCCTCCCCACCCCAAACATCACCCCAGTCAAACAGACTGAGAACTGAATTTTTCTACTTCTCCCTCTCTGACTTCCTAAGAATTTCTTTTTCTAAAGACAAAGGGATGATTCTCACACCACAGCTCCTGCATGATCTTGAAGATCTCAGAGTGCCTCTGGCCTCCAAAAAAGCATGAGGGAGAAGAGTGGAGCCAGAGGTAGGAAACAAGTTGCAATAGACTGATCAGAGCCTTGGTATCCTGTCTCTCACTCACCACAGAAATCAGACCCTCCTCTGACCCACCTACCTCAGAAATGCAAAGCCAGAACCCCACCCCCAGCTCTCAGCCACCTCTTCAATGTGTGCCTGAAAGAACCAGCCCTTGTGAATGCAGCCAGTGCAGCCCACAGGGAGCTGGCTAGGTACAATTGGAAGGTCTTGCTCTGGCTCTCTGGGGAGCTAGCTCCTCCCTCCATGTGCCTTGGTTTATTTCTCCATAGTCTTTCTGATGCCAAACAAGGGGGTGAGGGGTGAGATTCATTGCACAAAACTGGGAAATATGTACATTGTTATCAGAATCCCCCACTTCACCTGAGCTCCAATCAAGCATTTCAACATCAGAATCTTAACCCAATCAGCTCTCAACAACGGCTGCAGGTGATGCTTTCTCCCTGTACCAGGAAAAGCTGGCAGCCCTGAGGCACTGATGCCAGGGAAAGCTTCCAGCCCCACCCCAACTCATGCTGGAGAGGGGACGGAGAAGGGTGACAAAGCAAGGGGCAGCCAGTCCCAGCAGCACATCCCCTTGCCGGCACTGCCTGAGGCCCCTTCAGAGTTTACTGCATAGGAGCTGAAGGAGTCCAACCACTTGGATTCCTAAAGTGAGAAAGCCTTGCAGAGAAGGGACAGGGTCTGTCTGCAATTTGCTCTTAATGCCCCAATTTAAGCCTCTGGGTTTCGTCTGAGGCCCCCAAGACAGGAATTGGGCTGCCATTCCCTGTTTCACAGTGGCAACCACAATTTCTGGGGCTAAGTGGGAGTGAGCCTCTTTCCTTATTGGCAGCATAATTCTCTCTCTCTCTCTCTCTCTCTCTATATATATACACACACACACACGCGCGCGCGTGCGCGCGCGCACACACACACACACACACACACACACACACACACACACACCCCTTCAGTTGAATCCAAAGACAAGGGGAGAAATTACTCCCTCCGAAGTGCCAGCTCAGTCAAGACAAAAGGTGAAATGTATTAGCTGCTTAGCAGGCCCCTGATCTCCTTCAGTTCTTCCTGCAATGCAATTCCACCACATCCAATCATCCCCAAACCAGAAGGAGGATAGATCTCTGCCTGTCTTCCTCCACTACCCCCACCTCACAGTTGGTATGGCCCCTATCCCCAGAGGCTTCCAATCTTCACACACATTTTCCCTGGGCTATTCTCCTATTGCTTTAAGTTCTGTGGGCTCTGAGCCTGGCTTTGGATCCACACAAACAATTAAACTCCTGTCTAACCAGGTCTCAAAGCCCTGTGGCTTGCCCTTGCCTTGCTGGAGATTTGATTGCGGCCCAGCAGGGCCCAACACATTTCCAAGGGTAGATGAGACATATTAGGCCCTCATGCCAGCGACACAGGCAGGCAGAAAAGGCGTATTGTCGTCCTCTCCCCCACACTGAGGGAGGAGGCATCTCTGCTCAACACACACACACACATGTATGTGCACACACACACACCACATGCCAAAATGCCAAGGAAAGAGTCAGGAGCAGAACCTGGCTGGGGACAGGATGGGGGCTGCCATGGGGACCAGATTCTAGGTGATTCAGCACTCTGCCCACTCTTGGCCCAGCCCATGGGCCACACTCATGACAGCTCCAGATGCCAAAGTGCTGACTTGGAGGCTGAAGCAGAATCTTTTCTAAAATCCAAAATTCTCCAGCCCTCCAGCAGGGTTCCTCGTTCAGGCCCTTACATCAGGGCTCAGGCCAAGCCCTAGGAGGAGTCTGCTCAGTCATTCCCCTGGACCCTGCCCCTTCCCCATCCTAGTTTCCCAATGCCTAGCACCCCCTCCCCCAATTCATCTAGGAAACAAACCTGAACAGCTAGAGGACCGGGGCAGCTGCATGGCTGGAGAGGAACATAAGAGAGAGGCCTACTAACCCCCAGCATTCTTCTTCCCCAAGCCACAAATAGGATCAAATACGCAGAAAGGGGTTATATTCCACAACTGAGATCTCCATGCAGGGAAGGAGGGTCCAGGGACCACTGAGGGAGGGCTGAGTACAGGCTGTGTGGCTCCATACAGCACCAGGAAGCGCAGTGAGGAAAGGTGACGGGTGTCAGGCCAGCTAACAGCCAAACAGGGAGAAGGCGGGGTTCTTGAGAGGGACTGTGATGCGGGAGGACACCAAGAGGCAGCTGGGAAGGGGCTGGGACAGGGCGTGCACAGGGGGACTGGGGGAGGACAGGAACTGTGAGGGAGCGAATGGAGAGACAGGACACCAATTGGTAGGGGCATGAGATGGGTAAGAGAATAGGGGAGGCAATAAGGGGTTGATGTGTGCGGTAGGAAAAATAGGAGGCATGGGGTCATCCAAAGCGGGGTGTCGAGGTAAACAGAAGTACAAGGGCAGGCAGGGCTCACGGACGAGGCGGGGACAGACAGGAAAGGGAAAGGGTTGAGGATGCGGGAAGGGGGAGGGGACGCGGCCAACGAGATAGAAAGGGTGTTGGGGTGGGCAAGGGGCTGGTAGTTGGACGGGGATGGGGTGGGTATATGGACAGAATCGGATGGATTCGGGGCAGGTGACAGTGTGGAGAGGGGAAGGGATGGGAATGTGGACGGAGGGGGAGGGGGACAGGTCAGGGGATGGAGACAGAGAGAGGAGGGCGGGAACAAGGGGGTGTCGCTAGGTGGGTTTCCATGATTCTCTACCCCCATCTCTCCGGTGTTCGCGCTCGCCTACCTCCAAGAGCTCGGGCTCCGGCCCTGGGCGCTGTCTGAGCTGTCCGCTGCCGGCGCCGCCACTTCCCCCGCGTCCCCTGCAGCGCCTCTCGCCGCCAGCCGCCGCATTAGGGCAGAGACCAGCCCGTGCGCGTCCCCGGGCGGCCGGCGCGCCCCCGACAGCCTGCGTGCGCGCCCCCACGCCCCTCCCTTCGCCCGCCGAGCGGCCGCGGAGCGGGGACCAGGACAGAGGCGGAGGGAAGGATGCTCCGGACGCAGCCCCGCCTGGCGCGCTGGGGAGCGGGTGCCCAGAGCCAGGGCCGGAAAAAAAATCTTCCTTTCTCTTTTCACCTGAGCTCTCTTTGCAGGCTCGCCTTGAGAGTGATAACAACTCGTCTCCCCCGTTTCCGTTCGCTGAGCACCTACTACGTGCACAACACACAGGAGGAGGTACACTGAAGCCCCAGCAGGATCGCGTGTCTGTCCCTCCACCACAGACTGTGACTTGAGGGAGCAGGAAGTTGCTGGACAGCTTGTGTTCTCAGGGCCTAGCACAGAGACTTATTTGTGGTAAACTCTCCAGTAAAGTTTGTTGATTGGCAAGTCGTTGGATCCTGATTCGGGGATGTGAGAGGTTGTGACTACTATTAACAGTGAGGGGCTTTCTTTTAAAAATGAGAGATTTCCTCTGTCCTAGGGGGACTCAGGCCTCAGTCTTGGCTGGAGAACTATCTGACATGACAGCAAGACGTTTCTCTGTGGACCTCAGTTTCCACAACTGAACCATGAAAAGTTGATTGGGTGGTCGCCCAAGGTCTCTTCTAGCTCTGACATGAAGACTACATTAGGTCCTGACTAATGTGCACAGGACCTGAGCTCAGAATTATCACCTGAAATAGTGGAAAGATCCCAATTAGGGAATCATAGAATCTTAGTCTTGGAAGAGTACTTGGAAGCTTCTAGTTCAGCTCCTCATCCAAAACTACAGTGCCCTGCAGCACCCCTCTGTGGCCCCATTCAAGGACTAGTTCCTTTCTCTGTGCTCATAGCTCCTACCCTGGCACCACTGTCCTTTATTCTGGATGAGAACACCAAAGTTCAAGGAACCTGCCCAAGTAATAATTGAAAGCCCAGATGCATCTGACAGTGCCTAGTTAAAACTACTTTGCTATTTTAAGATGGGCCCTAAGATTTTTGGATTTCACCACTACTAGAATCTTCTAATATGGTCAAGTTGAAGGATCACAGGATTTGCCAAGAAAGTCCTGGGTTACCAGCAGGTTGAACTTGGGCAGTTCACTTAACCTCTCTAAGTCGTCTTTTTCCCATCTGTAAAATGGGGTTAGAGTGAGCATCAATGAGATAAGGCACTGAACCAAAATGCTCTTTACAAATGTTAATTATTGTTCAGCCTTCCCTCCCCTTTCTTCATTATTTTTAAACAGCAAATACACGAAGACCTAGAGAGATAGAAGATCACACAGTGGTTTGGTGGTTGAAACTGAATTGGGACTCAAGTTTCATGGCCTTAGTATAAAGAAATCGAGTCTGGGCCTGAAGGGCGCATGGAGACCCCCAGAGGTCCTGAGGGTGAAGGTGTTTCCTTGGGCTCGGTGGTGTCCTAGAGCTGCAGGCAAGTCCTGATGCAGGGAGAGGCACCCCCTGCCGGTGATAGACTCTGGGGACTAAGAGGAGCCTAGGCACCTTGCAGGCTGTTCTGCTGCTGTGTCAGGAACAGACTCACTCAGGACCGAGGGCAGAAAGTGGTTGCTTTTTTTCTTTCCTGACATTTATCTGGCCTTCCTGCTCCTTTTTCTTCCCTGGGTTTGCACCTCTAGTTCTGGCTGGAACCCTCAGCAGGCATGGACTTTCAACCCAGACCTGAAACCCCACTCACTGTGTCCTCTGTCATAGTGAATGGCAAGTCACAGGATTTTCACATTCCCTAATGTCTCATTCCTCCCAACGAAATTCCATAAGCCCTGCCTCATCCTGGGCTCAGACCAAGAGAAAGCCCCAGGCATGAGTCTCAGGCACTTGAAGCCATCCTCTTCCACACTGGTCCCTAGGAAGTGTGGGGAAACTGGCAGATTCGTGCATTACTGGTGGAGGTTTAACTTGGTATGGCCTTTTTGGGAGAGCAATACAGCAGTACCATCAAGACTTTATACACTTGACCCATCAATGCCACCTCGAAGCATTCAGCCTGCAGAATCACTGGCCCAATCCACAAAGATGTGTATTCACAAGGACATTCAGTGTGGCTCATCCAGAGGACAATGATTACATGCATTATAATAATCCATGCAATAACACAGTTTTAACAATGATAACACACACACATTTGTTTTTTAAAAAGCAAGTGAATAATGGCATGCAGGGAAGAAAGGTATTATCCTTTTCTGGGGGAAGAGGGAAAGCAAATTGGGAGACAGGGTTGGAAGAAGAGGAGAGAGGGATGATGCCCTGGGCTAGTTTAGAAGGTGAGAGCAAAGGCCCTCAAGCATGCTAGGAGGGATCTAATTTTTGTTGAAGCCTTTCACATATATTATGTCACTCAATCCTCAGAAACCCCAATGAGGTGGGGATCATTGTTCCCAGTTTACTGATGAGAAAATAGATGCCTGGTGAGGTTAATAAGAGTACAACATCGCACAGATGGGGTGTGGTACAGTGTTAGCTTTGCCCCAAGAGAGATCTGACTTTTGCCCTTGGCTCTTGGGAGGTCATCTCTGAGTCCTTGGATTATCTCACCTGATAAGAGTGCCTTTATCTACCTGGGGGATTTGGGCCAAACCAGGTAGTCTATACTAACAATGATGGATGGTGGGGTCTTTGGGCATGTATCAGCTCAACCTCCAGAGGGGCTAGAAACTAAGGTCAACCACTTGGATGGTCAGCCATGACTACATGAGGGGCTAGAAACTAAGGTCAACCACTTGGATGGTCAGCCATGACTACATGACTGAGCCCCAGTGAAATCCCTGGACACTAAGGATTGGAAAGAACTTCCCTGATTAGCAATATTTTGCATGTAATGTCACACATTGTTCCTCGGAGACTTTAGTGCTGTCCCCAGCTTCATCAAGATAGAACAACTGCGGTCTCTGCACATGAAACTCTCCTGGACTCCGCTTGACCTGTCTCTTCTTTTCGCTAATTCTACTCTGTATCCTTTTATTGTAATAAGCCACCATTATGAGCCTATGAGCTCTCAGTGAGTTCTATGAGTCCTTCTAGTAAATTACTGACCTAAGAGGGGTCTTGGGAATGCTTGAGCTTGCAATTGGTCAGAAGTAAGGATGGTCTCGGGGACTGCTTCCTAACTCTTAGATGGTAAGTGGTGGAATTGGGAGTTGGACAAAGATCTTAGAGCCTCCAGGGTGTGCCCTCTCCCACTGCACAACACTCCCTTACACCGACCCATTGTATAACAATTGCCAAAGAACAGAAACTCTGCCACTGATACAAAAGGGCTGGGCTCCTGGCTAAACCCCACCCTTAAACCTGGAACTGTGGCCCTAAGTGGATATAGCTGACCCCATTTTTCCTCCCAAATGTTGCCTTTTTGGCCTGCCTGGCCCCTATCCCGTGCCCATAAAATACTTTAGCTGGCAGAGAAACACAAGTGGCTGAGTGGCAAGGATACAAGTGGCTGAGCGGTGAGCAGAGAAGCAACTGAACATCAGAGAGTATGGATAGACATAGCTAACTTCAGACAGTACAGCTTCAGAGAGGGGCCCAGATGGAGACGGCCAGGCTTCAGAGAAATACCATCTTCCCATTCCCTTTCCAGCCTCCCTTTCACTGAGAGCCAACCACCACTCAATAGTCTTCCACACTCATCACCTTTCAAACAGTTCATGTGACCTGATTCTTCCTGGACACTGGACAAGAACCCGGGTGCCAAGAGGGCAGCGGTTGCCACTCTGACCCTACACTGAGCTGGTGGGCACTTGGCTATCTCTGGACAGCACAGCTGAAAGAGCATTGGTTGTAACACACTTGGATGCTGCTGCAGGACCCGCACAGAGCGCTCCCACCAGAGAGGAGCGACCAGCCAGTTCTAGCATTCGTTCGCTCTGGTTCCCGCACTCACTTGCACACTCCCTTCTGCCAGGAGTGGCCATCGGCAGGCTGAGTGAAATGAACCACTCCAGTTCCTGCCCACAAAGGGGGTCAAGGGAACAATCCTGTGTCACCATCACGAGGAAGAACAAGAGCAGAGTGATAGTCACGCTGAGCTCTAGCAAAGCAGGTGGATGAAGATGCAGAAAAGCAGTCAGAGTAGCATGTTCAGAAGGAATGTAGAGGGGCAAATTTTAGAAAGTTCCAGGAATATAGCACCCCCCCCCCATAATGCAGGAGGGCAGGAAGGTAGGTGCAGTGAAAGCCAATGGGAAAAGCCACTAGGAATTTACCGTAGGTCCCCCGAGAAGCTACTAGACTCTGATCTCTTCTCTCATCTCTCCCTCATCATCTTCTGGTCTCTTCCTAGGCCAAGAGGGAAGGTTGCATCCCAATTTGCACACAGATTAAGGGAAGGAGGGAGGGAGCCAGGAGCGGGGCTCTGGTCCTTCTCCCATTTGGCCAGTGCACACATGCTGGTAATCCAAAGCAGTGGCAGATGTGGAGACCCCATGCGGTCTGCAGGTCCCCATCACCCCCAACACCTGTCACATTCTTAAATGCCTAGAATTTTCTTCCCCCCATGCTGGGAAGAAAGGAAGCACTCAGCCCAGCTCCAAGCTGGAGAGCATCTTTCCATCTGCTCTCTTACTTCCCATTTTGAAATTAAAAAATAAAAATCTCCTTGGGAGTTGCCTCTTGCCCACCACTGCTGAGGGCCAGCCATAGAGCTGAGCTTATGCGGTCATATGCCTATGTTAGAACTTTTACCTTCCAGATGCAGAGACCTCCCCAAGGCACATAGAATTAGTCTTCCACTGTACGTGGGTGAGATCCCATTCCTAGCTGAGATGGGGCAGTGAATGGGAAAGTTAGAGAGGAGGAGAGAG
Organism: Macaca mulatta; assembly: GCF_049350105.2. Lineage (NCBI taxonomy): Eukaryota > Metazoa > Chordata > Mammalia > Primates > Cercopithecidae > Macaca > Macaca mulatta. The sequence goes on along the minus strand of NC_133406.1, from coordinate 62,577,489 downwards.
AAGCTTTGGAACAGCCATTAACCAGCCTTGACTCTAGGCCTGGGTATCAGACCTGTCCCTGCTCCAAGAGTGAGGGAGGCAAAGGGTGGAACTGCCCCACCGCCTGCTTTTTATACAGAGCATATTTCCACCTTTAAAGACTACCTTTGAATTTCACCTGCATAAATATATTAGAAAGAGTAGAATTTTTGGAGTCTTTCTCTACCATGATGAAAGGCTTTGTATTAGTCTGTTCTCTCATTGCTATAAAGAAATAGCTGAGACTGGGTAATCCACAAAGAAAAGAGGTTTAATTGGCTCATGGTTCTTCAGGTGGTACAGGAAGCATGGCAGCATCAGCTTCTGGGGAGGCCTCAGGGAGATTTTACTCATGGCAGAAGGGCAGGCATCTTCACATGGCCGGAGCAGGAGGAAGAGAGGTAAAGGGGAGATGCCACATACTTTCAAACAACCAGATCTCGCTATCATGATGACAGCACCAAGGAGGATGATGTTAAACCATGAGAAACTACTCTCATGATCTAATCACCTCCCACCAGGCCCCACCTCTAACATTGAGGATTGCAATTTGACATGAGATTTGGGTGGGAACACAGATCCAAACCATATCAGGCCTATACCTGTTTATTAACAATAGTAGTAAAAGAAGCTATTTCTTGGCTGGGTGCGGTGGCTCACGCCTGTAATTCCAACACTTTGGGAGGCCGAGGCAGGTGGATCATGAGGTCAAGAGATTGAGACCATCCTGGTTAACATGGTGAAACCCTGTCTCTACTAAAAGTACAAAAAATTAGCCAGGCGTGGTGGCAGGCCCCTGTAGTCCCAGCTACTCGGGAGGCTGAGGCAGGAGAATGGCGTGAACCCAGGAGGTGGAGCTTGCAGTGAGCCGAGATTGCGCCACTGCACTCCAGCCTGGGCAACGGTAGAAGACTCCTTCTCAAAAAAAAAAAAAAAAAAAAAAAAAAGAAGGTATTTCTCTCTCGTTCCTCCAATGAGCCAACCAGCAAGAAAAGCCCAACTGCAAACTCTCTCTCTAAACATATGAAACCTTGGTTTTCTGGAGGGTTTTGAGGACTGATCTTCTAGGTAGGTTGCATCATAATCCTGTGCCTAGACAGGGAAATATGGTCCCTCCCCAGCTGGGAATCCTGGAAAACCTTTATCAAAAGAGCTTTTCCTTTTGCAGTTGTCTTGCAGACATATTTGTGCTAATAGTCTTGAGAGTGATTGTGCCCTGCTAACCACAAAGGCATTCATTTCATCTTAATCAAATGGTTAAAACAAATTAAAAGCCTGATGCGGTGGTGCATGCCTACAGTCCCAGCTACCTGAGAGGGTGAGGTGGGAGGACTGCTTGACCCCAGAAATTGGAGGCTTCATTGTGCAATGATCATTCCTGTGAATAGCTGCTGCACTCCAGCCTGGGCAACACAGTGAGACATTCTGGTCCCTTCCACCCACCCAAAAAAACAAAAAAAACCAAAAAAACAAAAAAAACAAAATATGTTAAAACAATCTCTTTTCCGAAAAGCCCTTACTCACTTTATCTTTGTGATGTACTCCTTTCTGAAGACTCAGCTTAAACATCTCTCGTGTGAAAACAACAAAACAAAACAAAAACTCTTATTCTGCCAGACTCAGCCTCTCATCTGTGCAGCCGTGCACACAGTAAGGGCTTCCCTCATAGCATTTACTGCACTGCGTTTCCAACTGGAAGTTTCCTAGAACAGGGACCATCTTCCTCTCAGTGTATCTACAGGGTCCTGCACTATACGCTGCTCATAGCTGAAGCTATGAATGAGTGAATGTATGAATAAAAGTATGAATAAAAGCAGAGTTGCTATGAATATAGACAGTGCTATCTAATGACAGTAGCCACTAGCCACATGTGACTATTTAATTTTAAATTAACTAAAATTAAAAATTCAGCTCTTCAGTTAAGCTAACCACATTGTAAGTGTACAAGAGCTAGCATGTGCCTAGCGGCCACTGTATTGAACAACAAAGATGAAAGAACGTTGCTATCATTGCAGAAAGTTCTATTGAACAGCACTGGTCTACATTATGATGGGCACCAGCTGAAGTTATGCAGTGTGTGACCTGCATAACTGTTCAGAGTGGGCCTGTATGAATGAAGTACCTCCCTATGTGCAGTGCTGTGCTAGCTGCTGATCAAAGAATTACACAGACGTTTGTAGTCTAAGATAGGCATGAGAACATCAGAAAACACATTGTAAAGAATGGTCCCTCGATGAGTAAATACAGGCCAAATGAAGTAAACAGACTATGGGTAGGTATCATCAAATATATAGGGAATGAACAGACCGAAGAAGGGAAACATAAAGAAGTTTGGCTGTCCTCATAGCCTAAAAACTAGTGTCTGTTTCCCTTCTTATATTTGAAATGGACATTACTTGGCTAGAATTATTTCCTGGAGAAATAAACATATTAGACAGAAATAACCATGCCGGCCATTGAAATATAGCCAAAGAAAATATTTGTCTTCACGTAGCAACCACGGAAGCTCTCCATCACGGCAATCACTGATTTTTCTGGGAAAGGTAAGATTTATGATGGTCTTTCTGTTGTTTTCAATAAACCATGGAAATGTCCTATCCATTGTAACATTTCAGCCTCTAAATTGTCTTTCTGACATTGCCTCTTGCACATAGCAAATGTCTGAAAATCCTTTGTCACACCAAGTGTCTCAGTTTTCTTTTTTTAAGCTACCTCAGCTTTCTATCAGGAAATGTGGTCCCTGTATCTTGAGGGCCTTTTTCACTTCCTGTAGGCTATTTTTTTATTCTGCCAAAGAAACTGTCAGTTCCCCACCCAGCTGGGGAAAAGGAAGGGAGACTTCACCTTCACTTTGTAGCAAGTCAGGGGGACTGTGCTCCAGTCTCTAGACCCTAGACCCAAGACCCCAGACCCTTCTGTTTCTATCCTGTCCTGCCCCTGCCTCCACCCCCAACACAACTTCTGCTGGCTGGCAGGATCAGCAGGAGTAGGGCGTGGAGCCAGGAGGTCGCAGCTGAGAACCCAGCCTGTGGGCCTGGACACCCCCAATTAGTTTATCTTATTAATGCCAATTTATTAGCACAGAACCCCTGGGAAGTGGGCAGGAGGAGCTGTCTGTTTAAAATAAGCTTTTATATTTCAGGTCTGCAAACTGCACACCTGAGCTCATGGGGAGAGGCCAGGCCCGAGGTGGGTGGCCTTCCTGCCTCCCACCTCCTCTGGGTAGACCTGGGAGAGCGGATCTGACAGTGGCAGATGGGATGGTGTATGCTTCTGAATACAAGATTTGTCACAGTTTTACATGTAATTGTGCAGGTTTCCTTTTAAGAGTCCTCCAAGACTTTGTTAGCAACAAAGAATTTCTCTATTAAGCTTTATAAATAACATAGCCTTAATAATTAAATCTTGTTTCTTCTCAGGGCTCCAAATGGACTCACTCCTTCAGTTCTTAGGTGTTAGGAGCTGGAGTAAATGATATTTTCCTTATATTTCCTTAGGGACTTTCTGACTTGTAATAAGTCCTCATCATTCACCCCGTCATTGAAGCTGGAACTGAAATAAGTGGTGCCACATCCTCTCAGACACAAGAGAGCATTTTAAACAAATTGATGAACAGTCATTTAAGGAAAATATTAAAAGTACCTGAGACATTTTCATGGGCCATAAGTTCCCTCTGCTTCATACGAACCAAGTGCTATGACCAGGTGAATCCTGCCTGCAAAGATGTGGGAGTGAGAAAAAAGAAACCCCTTTTCTTGTTCACACTTAGCTTTAAAAAACTCCAAGAGCAAACAAAAGCTGCTCATCCATCCTTGCCCAGGAAGAACCTGTCCATGGATAAGCATTTGACTATTGTGTGTGTTGGTGCATATTAAGGGGAGATCATCAGAATCAGTGGTGAGCTGGTAAATATTTAACAAGTGGTTCACTGGAAAGAAAAAAAAACTCAGAAGTGTAGCATTTTCTGATTTCTGTGGTATAAATTCCCCTACCATGGTCAATTTCAAGACGACAACACGATGTCACTCAATGTGATGAAGGACAGACTATTATATCACATTTCTACCATACAGCTACTGTGAATGTAAATAATCTCAAGATCATAGAAAATAGTAAAACACAGTAAAATCATCAGAAAATGATGGGTTTTGAGTTATTTCTACTTTTTCATTTAATGTAATTATTTAATTGTAAGTTTATGTAATTTAATGTTTCCTGAGGGCTGTCTCTCACAGCTGGCTTGCAAAGTTCCTGAAAATTTAACAATCGGCTCCTATGAGCTGGCATAAGCTGGTTCCAGCACATTATTGCCCTGGAGCCACTCAGTCACATGTCTGTGTCCCTGTTGTTATTGCCACTTCCGGCTTGGAGTTTCTGTGTCAAAGCTCCCACAGCAACCTCATGATGCATGATGCGTGTTTTGAAAAAGTAGAAATCAGATGTCGTAGACACTGCTAGTGACCCAGCCGTATCCACTTTAGAGCCGGTGCTCCCATCCCCCAGCTGCTGTGAATGCTGCAGCTAATGGGGAAGGGGTCACACCTGTGTCCCTCCCTGAAGCCCTGATCCCACTGCAGGTCCCGCCTCTCCTGAAATGCATGGAGGTTGCAGTGACCAATGATGACTTACAAGGGGCACAAAGCCCTTTCCTTGCCTCAAGGAGGACTATTCTTTGGAGGATTTACACTCAGAGTATCTGTGAATCAGGCCAAGGTCTGATGTGCCTTTACCTGGGACACATCCTGGCTTGGCAACTTCCTTTATCCTACTTTCCACATTCCCTTCCTCAGTAAATATGCACCAAATTGAACTCAACATGAGCAAAGACAGTACCAAGGCTGACAAACAGGCCTGTGTTCAGGAGCAGTAAGAGATGGAAATCTGCAGTCACACGAGGTTGGGCTGGGCTTTGGCACCCGTCAAATGGGTTTTAGCATTGGTCTGGTTGTCATCAAACACCCTGCTACAGGGACTTTGGCTGGGATTGTTCTGGGGCCAACTTTTCTCTACTTCTATGCATTTCAACATGGGGTATCGGTGCTATACCAAGGGTTCTAGAACGTGAAATATCTTCATGGATCATCATTTTGGCTCAGATTTAATAAGAACATGAGTAGAATGGGAGAAGTTTAGTAATCTAGCTAGTAGGTAATTTTATGTTTTTTTATACTGAAATAATAATAGCTAAGGCAAGTAGTGATTACCTTATGCGTGTCTCTAAGAACTTGATAACAGATAAAACACATTGAATCATTATTACAATGTCATGAGAAAACCTAGGCTAAAGACAGGTTAAATATGTTACCCAAGGTCTCCTAGCTAGGAAACTAAAGAGCTGGATTTGAACCTATGTGGTATGGTTCAAAGTCTGTACTTTTCTTTTTTTTTTTTTTAGATGGGGTCTTGCTCTGTTGCCCAGGCTGGAGTGCAGTGGTGCGATCTTGGTTTGCTGCAACCTCTGCCTCCTGGGTTCAAGCAATTCTTCTGCCTCAGTCTCCTGAGTAGCTGGAATTACATGCATGTGCCACCACACCCAGCTAATTTTTGTACTTTTAGTAGAGACAGGGTTTCACCATATTGGCCAGGCTTGTCTCTAACTCCTGACCTCAAGTAATCCATCTGCCTCTGTCTCCCAAAGTGCTGGGATTCCAGGTGTGAGCCACCACGCCTGGCCTCAGAGTCTGTGCTTTTAACCAAAAACTACCAGGCATACCTCCGAGATATTGCAGGCTTGGCTCTAGACCACCACAATAAAGGGAATATTTCAATAAAGCAAGTCACACAAATTTATTGGTTTCCCACTGCTTATAAAAGTCACGTTTATACTATAATGTAGTCTATTAGGTGTGCAATAGCACATCTTTAAAAACAATGTACATACCTTAATTTAAAAATACTTTATTGCCAAAAAATGCTAACAGTCATCTGAGGCGTAATCTTTTTGCTGGTGAAGGGTCTTGCCTCGTGTTGATGGCTGCTCACTGATCAGGGTGGTGGTTGCTGAAAGTTGGGATGGTCATGGCAATTTCGTAAAATAACAATGAAGTTTGCCTTATCAGTTGACTCTTCCTTTTACTAAAGTAGTGTACGACGCTGTTTGATAGCGTTTTACCCACAGTAGAGCTTCTTTCAAAATTGGAGTCAGGCCTCTCAAAAGCTGCCACTGCTTTATCAACTAAGTTTATGTAATATCCTAAATTGTTTATTGTCATTTCAACAATGTCCACAGCATCTTCACCAGGAGTGGATTTCATCTCAAGAAACGACTTTTGCCAGGCGTGATGGCTCACGCCTGGAATCCCAGCACTTTGGGAGGTCGAGGTGGGCAGATCACTTGAGGTCAGGAGTTCGAGACCAGCCTGGTCAACATGGTGAAACTGTATCACTACTAAAAATACAAAAATTAGCCAGGTGTGGTGGCAGGTGCCTGTGGTACCTGCTACTCAGGAGGCTGAGGCAGGAGAATCGCTTGAATCCGGGAGGCAAGAGGTTGCAGTGAGCTGAGATTGTGCCACTGCACTCCAGCCTGGGTGACGGAGCTAAAACTCTGTCACAAAACAAAACAAAACAAAACATTTTCTTTGCTCATTCATAAGAAGCAACTCCTCATTCGTTTAAGTTTGATCATGAGATTGCAGCAATGCAGTCACATCTTCAGGCCCCATTTCTAACTCTGGTTCTCGTACTCTTTCTACCACATCTGCAATTACTTCCTCCATTGAAGTCTTCAACCCCTCAAAGTCATCCATGAGGGTTGGAACCAACTTCTTCCCTTTTCCCATGAATGATGAGTGTTATTAATGGCGTCTAGAATGGTGAATCCTTTCCAGAATGTTTTCTATTTACTTTACCTAAAGCCATTAGAAGAATCATTATCTTTGGCAGCTATAGCCTGAACAGACATATTTCTTAAATAGTAAGACTCAAAAGTCAAAATTACTCCTTGTTCCAGGAGGTACTGAATGGATGTTGAGCTAGCAGGCAAGAAAACAACATTCATCTCCTTGTACATCTCCATCAGAGGTCTTGGGTGACCACTTTTATTGTCAATAAGCAATAATATTCTGAAAGGAATTTTTTTCTCGGCTGTTAGTCTCAACAATGGGCTTAAAATAATCAGTAAACTCTAGCCTGGGCAACATAGTAAGACCTTGTCTCTACAAACAAACAAAAACAAACAAAATTTGCCAGGTGTTGTGGTGTGTGTCTAGTTCTAGCTACTCAGGAGGCTGATGTAGAAGGATCACTTGAACCCAGGAGGTCAAGGCTGAAGTGAACTGAGATTGTGCCACTGCACTCCAGCCTGGATAACAGAGTGAGACTCTCTCTCTCTCTCTACACACACACACACGTATATATTCAGTAAACTATGCTGTAAGCAGATGTGCTGTCATCCAGGCTTTGCTGTTCCATTGATAGAGCACAGGCAAAGTAGATTTTGCATCATTATTCAGGGTCCTAGGATTTCCAAAATGGTAAATGAGTGTTGGGTTTAACTTCAAGTCACCAGCTGCCTTAGCTCATAATAAGAGAGTCAGTCTTTGAGGCTTTGAAGCCAAGCATTGACTTTTCCTCCATAGCTGTGACAGTCCTAGATGGCATCTTCCTCGTATCTGGGAAATACAATAAAATGAAGCACAATAAAATGAAATGTGGCTGTTCAGCTGACCCTTGAATAACATGGGTTTGAACTGTGTGAGTCCACTTATATGTGAATTTTCTCTCACTTCTGCCACCCTGCAAGACAACAAGGCCAACCCCTCCTCATCCTCCTCCTTAACCTACTCGACATGAAGATAACAAGAGAATAAAGGCCTTTACAATGATCCACTTCCACGTAATGAATAGTAAATAAGTGTATTTTCTCTTCTTTAATATTTTCATTTTTGGGGGGTGGGGTGGGGATGGAGTCTCGCTCTTGTCACCCAGGCTGGAGGGCAGTGGTGTGATCTCGGCTCACTGCAACCTCTGCCTCCCGGGTTCAAGAGATTCTCCTGCCTCAGCCTCTGGAGTAGCTGGGATTACAGGTGCCCACCACCAAATCTGGCTACTTTTAGTAGAAATGGGATTTCACCATGTTGGCCAGGCTGGTCTTGAACTCCTGACATCAGGTGATCTACCCTTCTCAGCCTCCCAAAGTGCTGGGATTACCAGCATGAGCCACTGCGCCTGGCCAGATTTTCTTAATAACATTTCCTTTTCTCTAGCTTACTTTATTGTAAGAATACAGTACATAATACACATAACATTATATATAATGTATATATAACATATTAATGCATAAAATGTGTGTTAATTGCCTACTTACATCATTGGTAAGGCTTTCAGTCAACAACAGGCTATTAGTAATTGAGTTTTTAGAGTCAAAAGATACACAAATGTTTGACCGTGCAGGGATCCCTAACCCTGCATTGCTCAAGGACCAATTGCATATGTCTTAAGCAAATGTAGATACATTTTAAAGTAGAAAGCGAAGTTTGCATGACTGTTTGAGCTAAAACTTTAGATTTTTAGCTTTTTGCGAATTGCTTCTTTTCCTGGGGGTTGGTGGTGAGAAGGCTTTTTCATCCTTGTGGTCTCCATTGATTGTTCTGGGTGGGGAGCAACGTGGGGAAGAAATGGAAGAGGGAGCAAGGATGTCTTAGGAAGAAGAGATGAGGACAGATCCCAATCTCAGGAAATGGCATCTGCATATTCATGAGGTTATTTTTCCTGTCTTCCATCTCATTAGAGAAGTTGAGAGAGATCAGGCTGTGGCACCTGCGGGAGCCCACAGGGTAATGACGCCTATCTCACCACCTGGGCTGTGGTTGCTCTGCAAAAACGCTTCACCAATGATAACGCCATGTCTGTGCCACGCAGCGATCAGCTGGGACAACCAAGGGAGGGGACCAGCGGGCAGGAAAGCCCTCAGAATTATGGGGATTGGGGTAAGGATCACAGTGAAAGTGAAATCACAACTAAAGTTGACTTCCCTTGGTGAAAAGGAGGGGTTTAGGTGAAAATGTGAAGGGAAGAGAGCCTTTTTCTATGTTATAGGCAATCAAAAATATGCTTATAAAGAAATAGGGGCGGGGAAGTCACAAAGCGTGAGCAAATGTACTCTCCTGTTCTACATTCTATTTTTAAAATTTACTTGAAGGTTGTTATTTTAGTTTGCTGGTAATAAAATATTTTTTCTAAGGAAAATGGAGACATAGGAAACATAGACCAAAATTTTGGCTTTTACCCAAAGCTAGTCAGGGCAGAGCCCTCTGTGCTCCCTCTGAAAATGTCCTTTCCTGAAGTTTGCATATCACAAAGCACTTACAGACAGTAGGTTATAATTAGTCTTCGTGAGCTATAGAGTCGGCAGGGCAGGTATTAGTTTATAGGGAGGAAACTGAAGCCTGGAGATGAGAAGGGACTTGCTGGAGATCTCACCATGATCAGGCAGCTCCTCCACTGAGCGGGGCATTAAGGGTGAGTTATTTATATAGGAACTCATAAAATAATTGCTAATATACAATGTTTAAATCACATTTTAGTTCCATAATTGGACTTCTTGTTGGAAAGTGACCTGGAAGCCAGAAATAGACACGGAACTCTGTGACCAGGAGCAGATGGAACACTCACATAGCTGCACTGTCTCCCCCGGCCCCAGCCGTGGGGATGAGGAGACTGACTGCTATGGCGCACTGATCTGAAGAGGGATTCAGCAGGTCATTGAGGCACTTGAGATGGGGGAGCGCCTGGAGGAGTAAGAATGACACGAAGAGTCCTGGCATTCAGGGTTCATCTGGGGTCTGTTTTAGGGAGGAAAATGGGACTGCCCCATTTGGGAGTTTGGGAGGTCCCCAAGACCGCCTGCAGGTTCAGTGATTTACTAGAAGGACCTGGAGAACTCAGAAAAACCATTACACACATTAGGCCAGGCCAGGAGAGAACAGGTGTGAGCGTCCAGTTGTCCTTTCCCGGGAAAGATGTGTGGACAGTGCCTACTTCTCTCAGCAGTGATATGGGGCAACACACGGAGAGTGCTGCCAGCCAGGGGAGCTCACCCAAGCCTTGGGATCCAGGACTTTTTACTGGGAGTCAATCATGCAGGTGTGGCTGATCGCGCACATGGCTCATCTTAGTCTCCAGCCCTTCCAGAAACCAAACTGATACTGGGTGGTTTAACACCTTCTTCCTGCCCCCAACTCCATATACTGCATTGTTAGCATTCAAACTACCCGGCATGGTCATAGACCTGCAGGTAAACAAATACACCCTATCAGGCAGGATATTCCATGGGCTTAGGGGTTACCTCCCAGCATCTGGGCAACGGTCAAACCTCTCTGTGGAGAAGGTCATTCTCTACTGCACAGGGACCCAATCAAGTCACTATGGTATCTAGGACTGGAGGGATTCTTAATCTCTCTTCTCCTTGGAACTTTGGTCTCTGGTGCCAGGCCCTGCTTGCAGAGGGAAACTTCCTTGAATCTGGTCCATGTTCAGTCTCAGGGGTCGAACTAGACCTTAGTAGGGAAAGACTTAGCTCTCTAGAGTGCAACTCAGATCCAGGCAGCCTTGATGCTGAGAAGGCCCAGCCTCATTTCTGAGGCCTAGTCCCTGCTTTAATCAGGCAGGTAACTGGTTGTCTGTACTGTCCCCACTGACCGAGCTCTTGCCTTGGAAGCTTCTCAGACTGAGTCCTTGTTTGCCTTTGCCTGTCCCCTTCTCTGGGACCGAAGTCCTGTCCTGAGCCCCCTGTCTGGGGTTGCACCTTGCTGCCTACCTCTCAGCCTGGACTCTCCGTGTCTTCATGCCTGGATTTCCCATTGCTGAGTTGCATATAGCTGCTGGGGAAATTGTTCCCTCCTGTCACACCCCAACCTGACTTGGGCACTGACTGCTGGACAGAGGCTCAGAGTCACTGCCCAGCACCTGCAGAGGGGTCCGCCCTGGCTTTGTGGGGTCAGTACAGTCCCAGTTGTTTCTCTGGCCCTTTGCCAAAGTTGGTGAGACCATATCCAAGGTTATGGCATGATGCTGTAGAAGATTCACCAGTCAAGTTTAGTCCAGTGCTCTGTAGCAATAGAAGATAAAGGGCTGTAACCTGACGGACGCACACAGAAATGCTGAAGCTCTTACATGTGTATCTCAGTGGTCGTTCAGAGGCTCTTTCTGGAAGTTTTGCCTTATACCATGGCCATGAACTTCAAAGCTCTGGAATTCCTCCTGAACCAAAAGGAACTTAAAAAATACACATACACAATCCCTTATCTGAAATCCTTGAGCCAGATGTATTTTGGAATTCATAATTTTTCAGATTTTAGGCAGATTATTTGGTTCAGATACTATACATTATGTCACAACTCTAGTGAGGTCTGAGGCATAACTTTGTAAATCAAACACATTAATATGTATGCAGTAAAATGTATGAATATTCACATGAAGTGAGATGAATAAAGCTATAATTCATTTCCTTAACTTATGTCAGTTCAGCTCAGGTTTTCCCACCAAATATTTTCAGGTTTAATTAGTTGTTGCTACCACACAAGTTATCATTAAAAAAATCTGTTTGCAAAACTTTTTGAGTAGGTTAAATATTTTCCATGCATTCTTTCCTTCATTGTTCTTCATAAGCATCCTGAGAACAGGAATTGCATCTCATTCATCTTTTTATTTATAGTGCCTGCCCTAACTCCTGGCATATACTAGACGCTTAATAAATGATGAATGAGTGGGTGGATTATTCTTTAGTTTATATTAGCTCCTCATAGGTAACAAAGGGGAGTAAGCCTTTCTTGGAATGACTCATCCAGGTCCTTGTTGGTCATCATGGACAAGGTTGTACAAGGTCTCCAACTTTCCCCTCAAATCTCCATGAAGGCACAATAATCTACAAGGCATTCGATTCCCCTCCTAATCCGTTTTAACTGTCTGAGAAGCTGGCAAGAGCCAAAAGCAGGAAACCAACAGAGAGGTCATAGGGCAGTCACATGGGGAAGCAGCAGGGCTGCAGGGAAGAGTATGGGTTGGGAGCTGGAAGGTCAGGGCCCTGGGCACAGGCTGGTCATCCCCTGGGAGTAAAGCTGGTGCTACATCTCAGCCTGTTTCTTCACCTTCTAGAAAAGAGATTCCCAAACTTGCCAATCATCAGAATCACCCAGGACCTTTAAATATATATAGATTCTGATTCTGTAGGTCTAGGGTGGAGTCCAGAATTCTGTATGTTTAAAAAGCTCCTCAGCCAGGTGCTGTGACTCACACCTGTAATCCTAGCACTTTGGGAAGCCAAGGTAGGCGGATCATTTGAACCCAGGAGTTTGAGACCAGCCTGGGCAACATAGTAAGACCCCTACTTCTAAAAAAAACTTAAAAATTATCTAAGCATGGTGGCCAAGTAGCTGGGACCTGTAGTCCCAGCAACTCGGGAGGCTGAGGCAGGGTGATTGCTTGAGCCCAGGAGTTCAAGGCTGCAGTGAGCCATGATCATGCCACTGCACTCCAGCCTGGGTGACAGAGTGAGACTCCTTAAAAAAAAAAAAAAAAAAAAAGACCGGGCGCGGTGGCTCAAGCCTGTAATCCCAGCACTTTGGGAGGCCGAGATGGGCGGATCACGAGGTCAGGAGATCGAGACCATCCTGGCTAACACGGTGAAACCCCGTCTCTACTAAAAAATACAAAAAAACTAGCCGGGCGAGGTGGCGGGCACCTGTAGTCCCAGCTACTCGGGAGGCTGAGGCAGGAGAATGGCGTAAACCTGGGAGGCGGAGCTTGCAGTGAGCTGAGATCCGGCCACTGCACTCCAGCCTGGGCAACAGAGCGAGACTCCATCTCAAAAAAAATAAATAAATAAAAAATAAAAAGAGTGTATGGCAAATCCTAGAATAACCACTAAAACAATAGCACAAAAATACAGTGAAAAAAATTATTAATAAATTAAAATATTTCCTTGGCTTGTGGCTCCTAAAAAAAGAAAAGAAATTAAAATGCTACATCAGAAAGATGCACTTAGTGCAAAAGAAAAAAAGACACAAGACACAGAAAACAAAAAGTAAAATGGCAGATGTAGATCCAACCATATCAATAAATGTGAAGAGATTAAACAATTCAGTCAAAAAACAGGTTATCCAACTGGGAAAAGAAACACGATCTAACTATACACGCTGTTTACAAAAGACATCCTTATTTTTAACTTTTAAGTTCAAGGGTACATGTGCAGGTTTGTTATAAAGGTAGATTTGTATCATGGGGGTCTGTTGTGCAGATTATTTCATCATCCAGGTATTAAGCCTAGTACCTATTAGTTATTTTTCCTGATCCACTCCCTCCTCACACCCTCCACTCGCAGAGAGGCCCCAGTGTGTGTTATTCCCCTCTATGTATCCATGTGTTCTTATCATTTAACTCTCACTTATAAGTGAGAACATACGGTGTTTGGTTTTCTGTTTCTGCCTTGGTTTGCTAAGGACAATGACTTCCAGCTCCATCCATGTTCCTGCAAAGGACATGATCTCATTCTTTTTATGGCTGCATGGTATTCCATGCTGTGTATGTGCCGCGTTTTCTTTATCCTGTCTACCATTGATGGGCATTTATGTTGTTTCCATGTCTTTGCTATTGTGAACAGTGCTGCAATGAGCATTCACGTGCATATGTCTTTATGGCAGAATGATTTATATTTCTTTGGGTAAGTACCCAGTAATGGGATTGCTGGGTCAAATGGTAGCTGTGTTTGAGGAATAGCCACACTGTTTTCCACAATGGCTGAACTAATTTAAACTCCTACCAACAGTGTATAAGCCAGGGGTGTCCAATCTTTTGGCTTCCCTGGGCCACATTGGAAGAAGAATTGTCTTGGCCCACACATAAAGAACACTAAACACTAGCCAGGCGCGGTGGCTCACGCCTGTAATCCCAGCACTTTGGGAGGCCGAGGTGCGCAGATCACGAGGTCAGGAGATTGAGATCATCCTGGCTAATATGGTGAAACCCTGTCTCTACTAAAAATACAAAAAATTAGCCAGGCGTGGTGGCATGTGCCTGTAGTCCCAGCTACTTGGGAGGCTGAGACAGGAGAATCGCTTGAACCCAGGAGGCGGAGGTTGCAGTGAGCCAAAATTGCGCCACTGCACTCCAGCCTGATGACAGAGCAAGACTCCGTCTCAAAAAAAAAAAAAACAAAAAAACCCCAAAAAAACCCAAAACACTAACAGTAGCTCATGAGCTAAAAACAATTGCAAAAAAAAAAAAAATCTCTCATGTTTTAAGAAAGTTTATAAATTTGTGTAGGGCCACATTCAAAGCCATCCTGGGCTGTATGTGGCTTGGGGTCGCAGGTTGGACAAACTTGGTATAAATATTCCTTTTTCTCTGCAACCTTGTCGGCAACTTTTTAATATATCCATTCTGACTGGTATGAGATGGTATCTCATTGTGGCTTTGACTTACATTTCTCTAATGATCAAGGATGTAGAGCTTTTTTTCATATGCTTGTTAGCCACATGTATGTCTTCTTTTGAAAAGTGTCTGTTCATGTTTTACCCACTTTGTAATGGGGCAACAGAAAAGACATGAGACATAGAAAACAAAAAGTAAAATGGCAGATGTAAATCCAACCATATCAATACGTATGAATAGATTAAACAGTTCAATCAAAAGACAGATTATCTGACTGGGGGAAAAAAACACATCATCTAACTCTATATGTTGTCTACAGTAGATGTTTTTTGTTTTTTTTTTTACTTTTATTTTAAGTTCAGGGGTACATGTGCATGACCTAGAGAATTCCTTTATACAATGAGTATCTATAAGGAACTTATATATAGATGCTGGATATTAGACAAAGGTCAAATTTAAGTTCCTTGTAGATGCTGGATATTAGATCTTTGATGCATAGTTTGCAAAAATTTTCTCCCATTCTGTAGGTTGTCTGTTTAATCTGTTGATAGTTTCTTTTGCTGCACTGAAATACTTTAGTTTAATTAGATCCCATTTGTCAATTTTTGCTTTTGCTGCAATTGCTTTCAGCGTCTTCATCATGAAATCTTTTCCTGTTCCTAGAGACAGAGATTATCTCACATGCTTTTTATTTAAAGATACAAATAGGAAGTAGAAAAGTAGAAAAAATGTATATTATGGAAACAGCAACCACAAGAAAGCTGGGGCAGCAATACTGACTGATATAAAACAAAACACACTTCAAAATAAAAAATGTTCCTAGAGACAAACAGGGGCATTTTATAATGACAAAAATTCAATTCATCAGAAAGATGTAACAATTATAAACATATATGCACCTAATATCAGAGCACCAAAATACATGAAGAAAAACCTGACAGAAATTAAATAGACAATTCAACAGTAACAGTTGGAGACTTCAACATCCCACTTTCAAAAATAGACAGAACCACTGGACAGAAGATCAACAAGGAAGTAGAAAACTGTAACAACACTGTGAACCAACTGGACCTGACAGCCATCTATGAAACATAGATATTCTATCTAACAACAGAATATACATCCTTCTCAAGTGCACATGGAACATCTGGGATAGGCCATATGCTAGGCCATAAAACAAGCCTTTATTGCACTCTTGGGCATTTATGTCTGAGAAATAAAAACTCACGTTCACACCAAAACCTGTACACAAGTGTTCATGGCAGCTTTATTTGTAATAGGTGAAAATTCAAAATAGCCCAGATATCCTTCAACAGGTAGATGATTAAACAAACTATTTTATCATGATTATTACAAGTATTATTATTATTATTATCGAAATCTTGAAAAACATTTGAAAATCTCACCACTCAGAGAAGACCGATGCTGTCATTCTGGTGAGCATCCCACTGTCATCTCACACGCATATACACACAAATGGATATGTGTACACCTCCAGCAGTTCTCTAACCTTTTCGCTTCCTGAAATGATTCTCAAATGTAACCACATCTCCCAAAGGGGCATATCACACTTTCCTGGGGTGAGTGGTTGGGGAAGACTGTGGTTTATAAAATCTCCCCAGGTGATTCTGAATGATGACTCCATTCTTCAGAGAGGCACCCCACCTTCACCCCAGTACCTAGAGAATCCCTGGGCACTTTACACAAATGGGAGCATACTACACACAGTATTTTGTAAACTGCTTTTCACATTCTACATCATCCTACCTACTGGCTGCATAGTATTACATTTTTGGTTTTGGTGTACACAAGATTTAAAACTAATTCCATGTTGATGTTATTTAGCTCTTTCTGTCAAAAAATATAAAATGCTGTGGTGACCAACTTTGTATGTATAAAATCAGCACTTTATGTATTCTTTTTAGTGGAATTTCTGGATCAGTGGGTTTGAATATTTAAAAAATTTAAAATAAAATGCATATACTTTTTAGGAAGATTATATGGATTTATATTTTTATCAATTAACACTCATGCAAGAAACGGTGCATCAGGTATTGTTTAGACTAGAGTATCCCCAACACCCTTTAGCCATTATTTATTTTGAGACAGGGTCTTGCTCTGTCACCCAGGCTGGAGTGCAGCAGTGTGAATACAGCCCACTGTAGCCTCGACCTCCTGGGCTCAAGGCATCCTTGTGCCTCAGCCTCTTAAGAAGCTGGGACCACAGATGTGCACCACCACACTCAGCTAATTTTTTGTTTTTTATTTGTAGAGACACGATCTGGCTATGTTGTCAGGCTGGTCTCAAACTCCTGGACTTAAGGAATCCACCTGCCTCGGCCTCCCAAAGTGCTAAGATTACAGGTGTGTGCCACCACGCTTGGCCCTCCTTAACTTTTAAAATTAAGTTTCAAAGGTCTTTGACAAAATACTGCCCTTTGGCTTTTGATCTCAAGCAAAACGCTAATGTTACTCATTTACTTATTAGGTTACCGTTTGGAACTGTCCAGAGCCTACTTTCTCCTTTTTCCTCCCAACTATGAAGGCCGTTTGCTTCTCTTTGCTGCCGCCTTGTGCTGGAACAGGAGAAGTTCGTTATAAGAGAAACAGCAATTGACAACCCCTTACTTCCAGGGCACAGAGGTGCCTGCAGTCAGATCCTGACAGTCTGCCCTATATAGATCTGGGCCACAGAGCGAGACAGAGCTCTGTGCTTCAGTGCAAAAGGAACTTGGTACAGAGCCCAGAGGAGGCCTTGAAGTGATGAGACTGGGCATCAGAGACCTGGATTCTAGATCCTAGATCTGAATCTGCCCCTAATTTGCTATCGGGCAAATTTGTTCTTTCTTTGTCCTCTGTTTCTTCTCAGTGAACTGAGTGCTAGACTATTGTTTTGCAAACTGTAGGTGGTGACCCATTAATGAACTGTGAATTCTAGTCATTAAGTTGTGGCAAGTTTCTTTCTTTCTTTTAAGAAAGAAGCGAAAATAATGGAAGTGTCAAAATACGCTACGCATAATAAAGGTAAGTATTGCTTCCTGAGCCTTTTCAACGCAGGGGTGTCCTGGGCTGTTGCGTTGTAAAATGCACTGCTTACTGATGGGCTTGGTCAGTACCGTTTGAAGGCCGCAGGCTCAGGGGAGCTCCAGGGTCCTCCTAGCTGGAGCTAGTGGTTAGTTGGATGATTCACTATTCGCGGTGAGAAGGCCCCACCAAGTGGAGGAAGGTCTGGTGCTGTGCTGCTGAGGTCTTCTCTTTCTCTCCTCTTCTTACCTGCTCTAAAGTGACAGGAAGCCCCAAGCTCTAATGCAGGTGACTGGTGAGAGTTTCCCACTGAGCCCCAAAGCAAAAACAACACACAACAAACTACAATTCTTGAGTCGGAATTCTCACGGGTGCCCAGCAGCGGGGGCTGGCAGTGCAGGTGCAAGTGCCACTGACGCGGCAGAGGCACTAGGTGGCGCCACAGTACCAGGCTCATCACTACGCCGCAGGCACTGCAGAGAGCAGTGGGAACCCACGATTCTGGGATGGACAAGGGGCAGCGGGGCTTGAGGTCCGGGGTACTCTGACCTGGCCCTTCTTGGGTTTCAAAAGTCTGGAGTGGAAGGGGAAGATTGTTTCACCTGCTTAGGGGTCTCCGATCCTGGCGCGGAGCTGGTGGGCTCTGCGGTGGCTCTAGCTCCCGGACAGCCGCAGATGGCAGAAGCTGCCATTAGGGGGCAGCAGAACACTGGTGTTGGGAGAGTGGGGCCAGGCTTCACGGGGAGGAACGCGGGTAAAGGAGTCAAAGGCCTCAGGGGCACAGAGCCTCCAGAACAGAGCAGCCTCTCTTGCTCTCTCTGAGGGCTCCAGGAGGAGGAAGTCCAACTTCCAAAACAGGTACTCTCCCAGTGGTGTCCTGGAGCTGGCTGGTACGGGATCACCAGACCTGATGGTTAAATTTTCAAAAAATTTGCAAGCCGTTTGTTTAAAGCCATCGTTTAAGACTTACAATTCTTTGAGTTCCGTGTGTGTCCTGGATATTAACCCCTTGTCAGATGCGAAATGTGGGAATGTTCTCTCCCATTCTGTAGGTTGTCACTTCACTCTGCTGATCATTTCCTTTGTGGTGCAGAAGCTTGTTAGTTTAATGGAATTCTATTTTCCTGCTTTTGCTTTTGTTGCCTGTGCTTTTTTGGTCTTATTCAAAAAATCCTTGCCCAGACCAATGTCATGAAGGGGTTCCCCTATTTTCTTCTAGTAGTTTCATAGTTTTGGGCCTTACATTGATTTTTAATCCATCTCTATTTGATTTTTGGCTGTGGTGAGAGATAGGGAGTCTGGTTTCATTTTTCTGCATATGAATATCCAGTTTTCCCAGCACCCTTTGTTGGAGAGATTGGCCTTTGCCCAGTGTGTTTTCTTGATGCCTTTGTTGAAAATCAGTTGGCTGTAAGAGCATAGATTTATTCTTGGTCTCTCTATTCCGTTCTGTTGTTTGGTGTGTCTGTTTTTCTGCCAGAAAGTACCATGCTGTTTTGATTGCTATTGCTTTGTAGTGCATTTTACATTTGTAGTGTAGTCAGATAGTGTGATGTTTCCAGCCTTATTCTCTCTCTCTCTCTTTTTTTTTTTTTTTTTTTTTTTTACAGGTGGGGTCTCGCTGTGTTGTTCAGGTTGGAGCACGGTGGCACGATCATAACTCACTAAAAAACTCCTGGACTCAGGTGATCCTCCTGCCTCAGTCTCCTGAGTAGCTGGGACTACGGCATGTGCCACCACTCCTGGTTAATTTATTTTCTTTTTTTTTTTAGAGATGGGGGTCTTAATGTTGCCTAGGCTGACCTCAAACTCCTAGCCTCAAGTGATCCTCCCTAAATGCTGGGATTACAGTCACGAGTCACCACATTTAATAAATTATAGTAAGTCCATGTGATACAGTAACTAAGAGAATGAGATGACTTTCATAAAATGGTAAGGATGAAATCCAAGATACATTGTAACTTAAAAAAGTAGAGTCATTCCTAAAATTGAAACTACTAAATAGGTACAACTACTATGTATCCATAATAATTAAAAATAAATTTAGGATTAAATAAAAAATTTTAAAAAGCAAAAATCAAAAAGAAAAACTAGTACTAGATCACTAATCAAATATTTTAAAATAAAATTAAACCTATACAAGTACTGAAAGAAAATCTGGGAGCATATTTTCATAATCTTGTGTGCACAATCTAAGTATGGTTCAAACCCTGAAGTCATATAAGAAAAAAACTGATAAGCTCAGATCACACATTTCTACTATGGTAGCAAAAACTACCGTAAAAAAGTAAAAGCATGAATGACAGAGTGAGAAACTATTTGCAACATTATGAACAAAAGGTTACTTTAATAAATAAAAGCTCCTACCAATCAATAAGGAAAAGATCAACAAGCTGGGTGTTGTGGCACATACCTATAGTCCAAGCTACTGGGGAGGCCAAGATGGGAGGATTGCTTGAGGCCAAGTGTTTAAGGCCACAGTGTCCTATGATTGCACTTGTGAATAGCCACTGTGCTACAGTCTGAGCAACATAGCAAGACTCCATCTCTTTAAAAAAAAACCAACAAGATATAGAACACTGTGTGTAGTATGTGGCCATTTGCATTAAAATACAAGATTTTATATCCCTAGAAATATCTGGAAAGATAACCCATGAGACAGGTACCAATTTAACATGAGAAGGGAACTGTGGGCCAAGAGTCAGGCTGGGAGGGAGCTTAGATTTTCAATCAATACTATTTTTACACTATTTTAATTCTTTATGTTGTGCATGCATTAACTCCAACTCTTCAAAAAATTCATTGACAGGGCGGCAAGTCTCTAGGCACTGACCAAGCACCCACATTCCCATCTCTTCCTTCAGTGAACCACATATCTTTGGATCTGCCCTGCTGCTTCTGCACTTCTCTCCCTAATTAAATACTTTCTTTTCTTCAAGGCTCGTTCAAGCTTCTGACTCCTTCTGTCAAGCCTGTAGCGGTGGCCTCTCCCTGCTGTCAACATGTAGCTTGTGGAATTTTCCTTCCCTCCCTCCCTCTTTCCCTCTCTCCCTTGCTTCCTTCTTTCCCTTTCTCTCTCTCTCTTTCTTTCTTTCTTTCTTTCTTTCTTTCTTTCTTTCTTTCTTTCTTTCTTTCTTTCTTTCTTTCTCTCTCTCTCTTTCTTTCTTTCTTTCTTTCCTTCCTTCTTTCCTTTCTTTTCTTTCTTTCTTTTCTTTCTTTCTTTTTATTTTTTCTTTGCTTTCTTCCTGCTTCTTGCCTTTTTTCCTTTTTTGTCCTTCCTTTCTTCTTTTCTTTTTTTGCTGCTCTGTGCCTTGGTTGCTTCTCTACATCTACCATTAGAATTGTGCTGTACTTCTTTCTATCACCAAGAATGCCATCTGCCTTTGGTAAAGAGTCATTCCTGTCTTCCCTGACCTCCCAGAACACTCACGGTCACACCACACAATGCATTCTGTAACTATATCCTGGCAAATTTCCCATCAGAGCACTAGGAGTCTCACCCCAGCTACACCGGGAGCTCCTAGAAGGTAGGGGCCTGGATTTTGCTCATCTCTGTGGTGGCTCAGTGCTAAGAGCCGAGTGGGAACCCCAGAGAGACATCTCGAGTTCCCAGGTGATGGAAGGCCACTCGACACAGAAAAACATCACTGCTGCCTTTATTAGTCACCCAGCTGATACTAGCACTTGGTCCTGGGTCTCTGGAGGTCTAGTTGCTTTCTATGCCACAAGACCATGGTCCTCTCCTGCTGTGGAAATAACACACAGGCAGAGGGGGCAGCCTGTAGCTGGCCATGTGCCCAGGAGTTCAGAACCCCACACCTTCTTCAGTCATTGCAGCCACAGTTCCTCGGCTCCATTTTACCAGCCCCCTGGAAATTGTAAAAATGTAGTCAGGTCTCTTCTCTCTCGCCGCACTTTAATCCCACCCCTACCTTAACCAAGAATATGTGTATACTGAGGCTTAAATTTTCCTTTGTGAACTTCACAAGTTCAGGGGAACTTTCACCACATGTTTATGAATAGTTATGTGTTGAACCCTGGCGGCACTCTGAGTTCGAAGATGGACAAACAGTGTGCAGATGCTGCTTTTAAGGAGCTTACAGTCTTTTGGAGAAAACAGTCACATGAACAAAATCAATGCAATGTTGTTAGCAGTGATCAATTGGGAGCTGGTCAGAGTGCTAGGATAAGAGAGGGTGGGGGAATTGCACTGGTTTTGTGGGTGGGGGGATGAGGGACTTTCTGGAGGAGATGGTCCTCTGGCTCAGGTTTAATGGTGAATGAGAGCCTGGGGCTCCCAGTCCAGCTCATACAACTGGTCTTTTTCAGCCTGGATACTCTCTCCCTTTTCTCAGTCGAGGAGCTGTCCAAGGTGAGAGAAAGGAGACCGGTTTTATCAAAGGTGCAAAAGGATTGAGTTTAGATCCTGGTAAAATAGATGTACAGAGCGTAATACCCTGAAGGGAGAGGTGGCAGTTCAGCATGCAGGTTTAGAGAGGACTGAAAGTGGGGTTCTGGGGTGACTAAATCCTGCCTCACCGAGTCCAGCTGGCAGTCATTCTCCTCCCTTCCAGAGAGCACTCTCCTCTCCAGTTCAGGCTGGGCACAGGCTTCAATGGTCAGGTTAGCCCAAGCTCTGCCCTGCTGATGCTCCCCAGAAAAGAGCCCACTGGACAGGTGCACCCTCATGCCCAAGCCTGACGGTTGTCCAGGGAGTCCTGCTCTCTCGCTCCTTTGCCCACCACTCCTCACCTCCAGCCCCATCCCCAAGTCTAGAGGATGATAGACCATCTGTTAGGATGCTTGGCATATAGCCACATGGGGGGCACTGACCAGCCAGCCACGGAAGGAACTGACCCTATATGTGTATGAGCCCTGAGCTACACTATTTGAAGTCTTTGTAATATTTACAGTTCCTGATGTGTGGGCTATGTGCTGGGGTGACTTTACCAGGGGCCCTTTTGAGGGTTACAGGCAGTCATATAAGACTTCCTCCCTGCACTCAGCTCTGGAGGAAATCTGGAAGCCAGTAGGAGTGAGTGTCAGTGCCCTCTGCTCTACCCTCTCAAAGGGCTCTGCCGTAAAGAGGTCAGGGTGAGAAGTACTTTAGACCCTCTGACCGGGGATCCATCCTCCTGAGGCCTGGTCCTGCAGAGCCTGGGAGGGGCTTCTTGAGTGAAAGCTTCCGAAGGCTGGCTGATTCTCAGTGCTCAGAGCCCACAGTGGCAGCTGCCAGCTAACCTTCCTTGCAAATTTAGACACTCGGGCTGCCGCAGTGAAGGGCAGGCTTCCAGAACACTCAGAGAAGCCAAGAGGAGCATCTCTGAGCCTGCATCTGCCACTCCCCGATCCAGAACCCCTCCCCAGATAAAGGGCTTCTTGTGCAAAAAGCTCCCATCTGAAGCTCCAGGAATCCTATAAGCCGACTGCATTAGCTACATGTCATAAATATTTATGCTCCTACTGACGTGTGTCAGAGTGTATGTGAGTATGCAGGGGAAGGCCTGCTGATGGACACAGAGGAGGAAGCTTTCAAGTCAGTGAAAGAAGAACTTTCTAACCCTGAGCACTGTCTGGGTCTCCAAGATGTAGCCAACTTCAACCTCTAGACTTAATCAAGCAGGGACAAGGTGGCCATCATCAGGGATACTGTAACAAAAGTTCTTAATAGGGTGGGAAGGAGAAATCTACAACTGCTTCAGCCCACCCCAATGCCCAGATTCTGTGACTTTGTGACTCGGTGGAATGTAAATGTCACCATGGATGACAGTTAACTAAACACGAAGGCCCGGGACTCAAGCGCTACGTACAGCACCAAGCAGATGCCTTCACAGATGCATCTCATTCTGCCCTCCACAATGCCCAGGGGTTAATATCACCCGTTTCCTCAACTCCCACAGGAGGAGAATGAAGCTTAGAATAGTGACTTGCCTTATCTGTAGTTCCACAGCCATAAGCAGCAGAACTGGGATACAAATTCAAGTTCTTGGCTCCAAGACCAATTCTCTTTTCTTTATGAGGCAATTGCCTGTCCAATCAACCCCACATACCACAAACATTGGCAATGTCACAAATGCTGTCTGCAGGGACATCTCACTCACCCCGGCCACCTGCTGCAGAGTGTTTTGAAGATGGGTGAGAGGCACTGTGTCGTGTGTGCACAGTACGGGGGCCTGGAAGGAACCTCACCAGATCTGACAGCCTGATTGGGAGCACGGGGTCCGGAGACTACCAAGGCTGGGACTCTGTGCTCATCTGCAGGGGTCAGCAGGTGACCCACAGCACAGTCCCCAAACATGGCCCAGGGAGGAGGCCAGGCTCAATCCTCTGTGTGTCTCCAGAGTAGGATAGCCCAGAGGCAGCACTAAGGAGAAGCTCGGGGGTGCTTTAGAGCCCCATAATCTCCATCAATCCCTTCAAAGCCCCCCACCCCAGTAAGCATAATTCAGTGGTGTGCCAGAGCTGGCTCACAAGAGCTGATTGTGTGCATCTGTTCTCAATGCTGCTTTCAGATTTCACAATGGTAGCATGAAATTGGCCATAGAGGGAGCCTCCACACTAAGGAAATTGGCACACAGCACAGATCATTCTCCCGTCCCCCAGCAGGTTACTCAACATTTGCCAGCACACCACTGTGTATGAAAACAAAGTGCTTGCTATGCAACAAAGCTTTAAGAAAAGATCCCTAGCCCCCTCCAAGGATCGTCCT
The DNA here is from genome assembly GCF_049350105.2 of Macaca mulatta. Taxonomy (NCBI): domain Eukaryota; kingdom Metazoa; phylum Chordata; class Mammalia; order Primates; family Cercopithecidae; genus Macaca; species Macaca mulatta. The sequence goes on along the minus strand of NC_133406.1, from coordinate 62,553,368 downwards.
TAAGTACCTTCTATAGAGAACTCTGAACCCACTGGTACATGTTACTTGCTCTCATAGAACCCTGCGCTTTTTGTTCAAAGTTATATATATATATGTGTGTGTCTTATTTTTCTTTTCTTTTCTTTTTTTTTTTTGAGACGGAGTCTCGCTCTGTTGCCCAGGCTGGAGCACAGTGGCCAGATCTCAGCTCACTGCAAGCTCCACCTCCCAGGTTCACACCATTCTCCTGCCTCAGCCTCCCGAGTAGGCGGGACTACAGGCGCCCGCCACCACGCCTGGCTAGTTTTTTGTATTTTTTAGTAGAGATGGGGTTTCACCGTGTTAGCCAGGATGGTCTCGATCTCCTGACTTCATGATCTGCCCGTCTCGGCCTCCCAAAGTGCTGGGATTACAGGCTTGAGCCGCCGCACCCAGCCTATGCGTCTTATTTTTAAAACAAACTTTATGTTTACAAAAAATACATATTTAAATTACATCCATATACATATTTTTATAATTCTTGAAATCTGAAGTCCGCCTCCTTGCTAGACTGCAGGCACCACACAGGCACCACTGTACCTGTCTTGTTCACTGGCATAGCCCCAGCACTCAGCTATTAGGTATTCAAGAAATACTTGTTGAATGAATGCATGAATGTCCAGCTCCTGTTCTACCACTGCCATCATCCACTGAGCATCATGCTGTACAGTGAATGTTCGTGTCTCTCATAAAGCGAATGAAGAAATCCTAACCCCCAATGTGAGGGTATTAGGAGGTGGGGTCTTTGGCAGGTGATTGGGTCATGAGGGCACAGTCTTCATGGATAGGTCTCTTATGAAAGAGACCCTGGGAAGGTTCCTCACCCCTTCCACCAAGTGAGGTTACAGTAGGAAGATGGCCATCTGTGAACCAGGAAGCAGGCATCACCAGACGTCAAATCCAGCACCACCTTCATCCTGGACTTCCCAGTATGCAGAAGAGTGAGAAATACATTTCTGTGGTTGAGAAGCCACCAGGTCTATGGTAGCTTGTTATAGTAGCCTGAATGGAGTAAGGCAGTCCAGTACCACAAAACCAGAAGGCCTTGGTTTAGATTTTGACTTTGTGCCTCTGTCTTTTGACCTTGAACAGTTTGCTAAACCGCTCAGAGCTTCTACATCCCCTGCTATCTACCTGCTCTGCCTTCCCCATAGGCCTATCAGGAGTAGGTGAGAGCCTGTATGTGAGGCACCTCAATTAGTGTGCCGCACATAGTAGGTGCTTGACACGCAGGGACTAAACAGGAACCTATCTTACATCCTCTCCCACCTCTCCCCAGAGCTGAGTCTGACCTGGCCAGACCAGTCTCTTCCATTTACCCTGCCCTGACTGCGCCCTCTCCTTTCCACCTCGTCACTGATCCAACTTCCCACATTCTTCAGGATTCCACCTTTTCCTTAAAGCCTTCTCTAACAACTTCTGTCCTCACTGATCTCTTCCTTCTGCAAGGCTAAATGATATTTTTTAGATTACTGTACAAGTCCTTCCTGATGGTAGTAGGAGGGGCTTGATGTGTAGTCCATAAGCCTCAAAGGCAGAGACCAGTCTTCTGGTTCCTCCCTCCTCTTCTAGTACCAAGCCCAGAGCCAGGCACAGAGCAGTCAGTTCATAATACCAGTGGACAGAAGCAAACAGAGGCACTGGGGTCTCCCAACGGCCCTTTGTATGGGACCCTTACTCTGCCAGGCATTGGGCCAGGGCAGAGCTATGAGCTCAGAGGCTGGAGGAGACAGACAATAAGTTGCAATTATAACACCAGGTGATAAGGCCATGATAAAGAATGCACTGGGTTCTTGGGAGCAAAAGGGAAGTTGATAACTAAGTCTGTCCTGGGGAGTGGGGGTTACGATATGGATGAGAGATAAAATATGAACAAAGGAAGAGAGAGAGAGGGGGAAGAAAGGAAGGAGGGAATCTTCCATCCTAGCCTAGAAAAGTTAGATGGAAAGAAAAGAGCATTTTCAGCCTTTGGGCTCTTGCAGACTCAAAAGGAGAAAGTAGTCTTGTCCCTGATTGATGGGTTAGCAAAATTCACCTGCTACAGCCACAGCCCAGGCTGAGGCAAGGCTGATAGGAGATTGATTAGACCCTGGGCCAGTGCCCCTGTTGTCCTTCTGTCTTCACTAGAAGATGTCAGGAGAAGATGCCCACAGGACCTGACCATCTACCTTCCCAGAATTAGATGGGGTGGGCCCTAGCCAGAAGGCTATGTGTCAAGGAGCAGGCCTCAGGGGTGTTGCTCTCCTGAAGGGGCCCCCATCTCTTGAACTGACTGGCTAGAAGGCCCTTGAGAGCCTAGAGAGTCCTGATAGATTAGATGCTGAAAAGCAGCAGCTCCCATTTTAATCTTCCCATTTCCCATGGGACCAAGGAGTCAGGTTAGGGACCAGATCCTGCAGCAGGGTGGAGCTGGGGTTGGGGAGCAGAGCGTTGTCTCTGCACAGTGAGATACATATGGTATAATGGGAAGCTCTCAGGGTTTAGAGCCCAGTGTCCTGGGTTCAAATCCTTGCTCTTCCATTTGCTGGCTGTGTGACCTTGGGAAAGTCACTTTCCTCTCTAAGATCAGTGTCTTTATCCATAAAGGGCTGTATGATTACCCACCTCACCAAGGAGTTGTGGGGTTAAGTGAGATGCTGTCTATGAAGGTGCCTGGCATAATGAAAGGAGTGGCTGGCAGGGAACTCACCAAATGTTTGCTTACTCATTCCCAGCATGGATCACTGCTCACTGCTGGTGGCCCAGTTACCCGTTCTTCAATCTCTACTGGCTTTCTAAAATGAGGTTGCTGGGGTCTGGCCCTGAAGGTCTATCAGAGCAGAAGAGATGCCTGCAAGTCTGAGATGGCTGGATGCAACACTACCATAAGGCAGGGGAGACCATTTGCCTCTGGCAGGCCCTGCTGGCTGGTAGCATCCAGAAAGCTTTGTGCATATGTTTGCCTAAGCTGCTTGGGCCTGCCAGCTGGCACCAGCAAGGCCACCCTGGGTCTGCTGAGGGGACCAGGGACTGTCTTTCCTGCACCCCGGCAGTTTCCTGGCCTGCAGTACCTGGATCTAGAAGAACAGATAGAGCCCTGAGAGAAAGGAGTGGTTGGCATGGCAGGGGTGAGGGAGTCAGGGGTCCTCAGAAGACCCAGAGGAGCTTGCCCTACCTCTGTACCCCAGAAGGTAAGCAGGGTCCCTAGCTCTGGCAGCCAACAGCAGGACCTGGAAATCTCAGCCTTCTCTCACCCTCACCAAGGCTCCTTCTGGAATGTTTAGGATGTATATAGCTGGCACAGAATGCCTGCTTCTGCCGCCCCCAACCCAAGATTTGGGCACAACTCAGACCAGGAAATTCTCATTCCAAATACAGGAAATCTGTAAATCGGTTTTCTAGTGCAGTCACTCACCTTGGAAACAAGGAAAATGAAAACCGAAGAGGCCAAGTGGCTTACTCAAGGGTGCAGAGCTGGCTGCTGGCAGAGCCGTGAAGGTCAGGGCTATGGCCTGCTGCTTGCTGCCCTGGGCCCATCAACTCTGAATGCTGCCCAGCTGGCCTAAGAGCAGCCCTCACTCAGGCCATACACTCTGCAGGCCCGGAGCTGGGGCAGGTACAGTGACACTGTCCAACCAGAAGCAAGGCAGACTGAGGCGCTACTCTGTGCTGTCTAGAAGGTGAGGGGACAGTGAGCAGGGAGGTTTATTTTGTTTATCTGTGTAGCCGAAACACCTAAACAGTGTCTAAACACACAGGAGGCGTTCAATGAACATTTGATAAACGAATGAATGAATGTGTGTCATCTAAGATCCCTGAAGGAAACAGATGGCACACTCAAATTAGGAGAATTTGAGGAAAGTTTAATAAAGGGACTATTTATGAGGTATAGGCAGGTGTGATGGTTAATTTTATGTGTCCGTTTGACTGGATCATGGGATGCCCAGTGATCTAGTTAAGCATGATTTCTGGGTGTGTCTATGAGGTTGTTTCCAGGAGAAATTAGCATTTGAATTGGTGGACTGAGTGTAGCAGATGGTCTTCCCTCGTGTGGGTGGGCCCATCCAATCCACAGAGGGCCTGAGTGGAATACTAACATGGAGGAAGGCTGAAGTCATTTTTGCCTTACAGCTTGAGCTGGGACATCGATCTTCTACTGCCCTTGGCACTTCTGGTTCTCAGATCTTCATACTTGGACTGGAATCTACATCATCAGGCCCTCCACTTCCCAGGCCTTCACACTACTTCAGGCTTTCCTGGGTCTCCAGTTTGTACATAGCAGACACTAGAGCTTCTCGGCCCCCATAATTGTGTAAACCAATATTTGTATATATATTATCTATCTATTATCTATTTATCTCTATCTATCTATCTATCTATCTATCTATCGTCATCATCTATCTATCATCATCATCTATCATTTATCTATTGTCTGTCTGTCTGTATCTATCTATCTATCTATCTATCTATCTATCTATCTATCTATCTATCTATGTCCATTTTCATACTGCTATGAAGAAATACCTGACACTGGGTAATTTATAAAGAAAAAGAGATTTAATGGACTTACAGTTCCACATGGCTGGAGAGGCCTCAAATCATGGTGGAAGGCAAAGGAGGAGAAAAGGCACATCTTACGTGGTGGCAGGCAAGAGAGTGTGTGCAAGGAACTACCCTTTATAAACCATCAGATCTCATGACACTTATTAACTATAACAAGAACAGCTTGAGAAAAACCCACTCCCATGATTCAATTACCTCCCACTGGGTGCCTCCCATGCCATATGGGGATTATGGGAGCTACAATTCAAGATGAGATTAGGGTGGGGACACAGACAAACCATATCATTATCTCTATCTATCTATCTATCTATCTATCTATCTATCTATCTATCTATCATCTATCATCCATCTATCTATCAATCTATCATCTATTTATCATCTATGTAATCTATTTATCTTTCTATAATCTATCTACCTAATAGCTGTATAATCTGTCTGTCCATCTGTGTATCTATCATCTATCTACCTAATTATATGTCTATCTATATCATCTATGTAATAATGTATCATATCTATCTAATTATCTATCTATCTATCTATCTATCTATCTATCTATCTATCTGTCTATCTATCTGTCTGCCTCCTGTTGGTTCTGTTTCTCTGGAGAACCCTAACACAGCAGGGTATGGGGAAACCACGAGACATGGCATAATATGGCAGCACTAGTCAAATGGGGACTGTGACCATCCCTAACCTAGAAGGACGGAAGAAGACGACATTAAGTCACTACCAGAGCCTGTAAGGAAACATGATTATGGAGAGGGACCCCTTGAGAGGAGCTGTGACTTCAGTGGAGGGATTCAGCTGACCTGAGGCAGCCCTACGGAGAGGGGACAGGAAATCAATGCCTCTTCTTCAGTCTTCTTTGCCTTCTCATCCTCTGCTGGGGCTGAACAAAGCTGGAAGTTTCTTGAGGCAGAGATCCCAGTGGAGGAAGGTGCGGGGGCAACTAGAAGACATCTGCTGCTGAGGTCAAGTGCAGCGGCTCACACCTTCATCCCAGCACACTGGGGAGCCAAGGCAGGAGAATCGCTTCAGCCCAGGAGTTCAAGACTAGCCTGGGCAACATAGGAAAACCCTTATCTCTACAAAAATAAATAAATAAATTAGCCATGCATGGCAGTGCACACTTGTGCTCTCAGCTACTCGGGAGGCTGAGGTGGGAGGATCCCTTGGGCCCCAGAGAGATGATCATTTGAATTGGTGGACTGAGTGTAGCAGATGGTCCTCAGAGGTCGAGGCTGCAGTAAGCCTACATTGCACCACTGTACTGTGGCCTGGATGACAGAGTGAGACCCTGCCTTAGAAAATAGTAATAAAATAAAAATAAACACTATCTGGTGTCAGATGAAAGGCTCCCCCTTCCCAGACAACAAAAGTCTAACTCCTCCTGGACACCTGAGGAATCTGTTTCATTCCTGAGTTGTTCTTGCTTCTCCCATGGCCCAGTAAGAGAGTCTGGGTTCTCCTGGTAACTGAGGAGCTGGGGCCCTCTCCGCTATTTTCTCTTCCTGGCCTGGTTCAGGAAGGCTGCCCTGAGGGTTTCCAGAGCAGCCTTGGTACCCGCAAGCCTCTGCTCCTTCTTCCTTCTAGAACTCATCTACCTTGAAGTCAGGGTTTCTCAGCCTCATCACTATTGACGTTTTAGCCCGGGTGCCTCGTGGCTGTGGGGCCTGTCCTGTGCGTTGTAGAATGTTTAGCAGCATCCCTGGCCTCTACCGACTAGATGCCAGTAGCAATGCCGGATGCCTCCCCTCTAAGTTGTGACAACCAAAAATGCCTCCAGGGATTGCCAAAAGTCCCCTGGGAGGGAAAACTGGCCCCAGTTGAGAACCTTTGCCTTAAACTGACTATTTCTAAGGCAGACACCCGGGCCAAACCCTCCCTTTTATACTGAAAATGAAAACACCCTGTTTCCTTGCTTCCTGGGTGCTCATCAAAGCTCTCAATTTTAAATCCAGTCAGTTACACAATTAGCACACACAAACACAGCCATTTGCAGGCATCAGCAGGCAGTAATTTTTAGAAAAGAGATACACAAGAATATATACATATACAATGGAAAGCTGTTTAAATACAGATAGGATGTATTTATTTATTCCCCACCTTGTTCCAAAATGGATTTAAGGCAGCGTAAAGTACATTAAAACAAGTGAGAGGAAATGAGACAAAGGGAAAATAACAGCAGGAATTGTAGATGGAGGTTTCCACACCAAATGTATGAAGTGAAGTATTACGTGCTTGCTAAAGATGGGCTGTAAATTCAGCTCTAGGCTCCTTAGCATCCAATTCAAAAAGGGAAGCAGGACCAGTGGTAGTATTGGTGGGGAGCTTTTCATTATCAAGACTCTCAGGGCTCAGCTGCCCTGACATCCGCCTTCCCATAGTGACTTGTCTCTGGGCTCGTGGCACCTGCTCTGGCGAATGTGTGGCTGGGATTAGGAGACTCCCTGTGGTCCAGCAGGTTGGGTTCAACCTTGAACTTCTCTTGAGAGGGGCCTGGCTGAAACACCCAGACTATGCCCAGAATTCTTTTAGGAGACAGAGATATGTGTAGCTAGTAGTATCTTCCTGGTGACTTCCAGCAGCGGAATGGGACGCTGCGCTTGATTTCTTTTTTCACCTTCCTTCTAGGTATTATCATATCTCTTTAGCATATAATTTGTCTCACTTTGGGACTGAGGACAATGATACCTAATTTACAGGTAAAAACAGTAAGTAATGTTTATTGAGCATTTATTATGGCGGAGGTCCTCTGTTAAGTGCCATATGCACATTTTCTCATTTAATCTTCACAATAACCCAGCCAGGCAGGTACAGATTAGAAAATCGAGGTTTACAGACTAGAAAACTGAGGTTTAAGGCCGAGCGTGGTGGCTCACGCCTGTAATCCCAGCACTTTGGGAGGCCAAGGTGGGTGGATCACCTGAGGTCAGGAGTTTGAGATGAGCCTGGCCAACATGGTGAAACCCTGTCTCTGCTAAAAATACAAAAAACTAGCCAGGCATGGTGGCGCACACCTGTAATCCCAGCTACTCAGGAGGCTGAGGCAGGAGAATCACTTGAACCCGGGAGGCGGAGGTTGCATTGAGCCGAGGTTGTGCCACTGCACTCCAGCCTGGGCAACAGAGCCAGACTCCATCTCAAAAAGAAAGAAGGAAGGAAGGAAGGAAGGAAGGAAGGAAGGAAGGAAGGAAGGAAGGAAGGAAGGAAGGAAGGAAGGAAGGAAAGAAAGAAAGAGAAAGAAAGAAAGAAAGAAAACTGAGGTTTGCAGGATGTTAAGCCACTATTCCAAGCTACTATCCAAAGGTCCCCTAGTTAATAAGTAATGGAGCAGGGATTAACATCCAGCCTTACTTTACTCCAGAGCCTGAGGGCAGATTGCTTGGCTCTCCTGCCTCTGGTGGGAAAGCTGGAGGTCAGAGAAAAAAAGGAGTCAGCCCCTGAACTGAGAGGCCAAGATGAACAAAACCCCAGTATGGAGTCCCACGCAGGATTTCCTCCATCCCAGGGCATCCCTGCCTCTGTGCTCAGGCTGAAGAGACAGCTTGTGTTATGAGATAAGGATTGATCTTATCTTTATTTAAAAATCAGATATTTTGTTCATTATGGATTTTTTGCACTGATTTTGATTTTTTAAAATATCATATTAAGATATTATTTATCTTGATTACCGAGTTTTGTGGCACCCCCTTACATTTTGCGTGCCTGAGGCAAGTGCCTCACTCCCCTACTCCCGGCTCTTTGAGGAGGGATAAAGCCAGATGACCATAGGAGCTCCCAGAGAGCCTGGGGCTGCCCATCACCCACAACTGGCTCCTGCCATTCCTCGCACTCCCCAAGTGAGCTGGAGTTCATCGCTGAGCCACAATTTCCTTATTATGCGAGAGGAAATTGTCACCTCTCTTCTTCCTGGCAATCAAGGCTGATATGAGGACCCAGGGAGAGGAGGCTGAAAAAGCCTACTCTATGGGGCTGTTTCTTCTTCCTTTTCTCCTTCTTTTTTTTTTTTTACGACCGAGTCTCACCTCATCACCCAGGCTGGAATGCAGTGGAGCCATCTCGGCTCACTGCAATCTCTGCTTCCCAGGCTCAAGCGATTCTCCTGCCTCAGCCTACTCTGGGATTACAGATGCGCACCACCACACCCAGCTAGTTTTTGTACTTTTAGTAGAGATGGGATTTTGCCATGTTGGCCAGGCTGGTCTTAAACTCCTGACCTCAAGTGATCCACCCACCTCAGCCTCCCAAAGTGCTGGGATGACAGGCGTGAGCCACCATGCCTGGCCTGTTTCTTCTAGTAATCAAATCAAACACTCCCAGACTTAGTTTCCACTCTGCCACACCAGCAAGAATTATCATCCTATTTTACAGGTAGGGAAACTGAGATTCAGGGTCAAGGTGCCTCACCTGAGGTCACACAACCAGTGTGGGATGTCCTGATCATGCTCGTGCAGCCTGCTCTCTCCAGGAGTCTGAAAGCTGCCTCCTTGCATTGCCTCAGCAGCCTGCGAAATCCAATCCAATGCAGTTAGTAGGGAAAGCAAATGGACTCCGTGGAGAAAACGTAAGATGTTGTCTGAGTTAATAAGATAATAATTTAATATGTTTTTCACCCCCTCCCCCAGCCTCTGTCTTAAACAAGCTAGCAAGCCTTCACAGTTTGCCTTTAAGTAATTTAGGAAAGGCATTGGAAATTCCCACCTACCCTACTCCCCAACCAGCGATGTTTCTTGTCACCGACTAACAGCATTTAAAATATTTACAGCCCTTTCTTTGCCCTGGGGGTGTATCAGAATAAATCATTGTTACCACCAATAAATCAAAAATTAATCTCCAGAAAGCTCAATGCTTGTCCTATCCCTCAAATAACAAGTAGCAGAATCTATCCAAGTGACTTGGCATCAACCGAGGCTGTTTCCCCAGCACCCTCAGGGAGAAGAAGGTGAATTACTTACAGCCAAAGAGCAAGGGCTCCACACTGCCCCTTAGTGGAACTGCTCCAGCCCTGGGATTGGAGCCCTGCCAGCACAGCCCTCACCCACATCTACCCCAGGCTCAGCAGCCCTAATAAATTATCCCAGACTTCACAGTCCCCTTTCATCCTGAGAAAGTCTCTTTTCTCCTGGAAAGGTAGCTCCTCCTTTGACATTTTTTCTTCCCATTTTCTTTACCTCCATTTAGACATCTGTCCTCTAATCTTTCTCCCTCTTGTCCAGCTCTTTCCTCAAACTCTATTGATCTTTTTCTCTTGTTTTCTTCTCCACTTCCTTCAAAAGCTTCCTCTCTCCACCTCTTTCTGCCTTTTTCTTGTGCCTTGGTCCAAGTACCTTGCTAGGCAATTTGCACATCTCAGTTAATCCTCAAACAGTCCCACAATATTGTCCCCATTTTGCAGACAAGAAACTAAGGCTCAGAGAAGTTAAGTCACTGATAGGTTACATAAGCTTGTAGGTGGTACACTCTAGAGCCCACATGCTTATTGGCCAAAATACTTCCACAGGTACTCCGGAAAGACAGGTTAAGAAGTTTAGAAGTTATGTTGAGTGCAATTTAGAGTCATTGAAACTTTTTTTTTTTTTTTGAGACGGAGTCTCACTCTGTCGCCCAGGCTGGAGTGCAGTGGTGTGATCTCGGCTCACTGCAAGCTCTGCCTCCCAGGTTCATGCCATTCTCCTGCCTCAGCTTCCCGAGTAACTGGGACGACAGGAGCCTGCCACCATGCCTGGCTAATTTTTCGTATTTTTCATAGAGACGGGGTTTCACCATGTTAGCCAGAATGGTCTCGATCTCCTGACCTCGTGATCCACCCGCCTCGGCCTCCCAAAGTGCTGGGATTATAGGCGTGAGCCACCGTGCCCGGCCAAAACTTTTTAATCAAGAAAGTGACATTATAAAAATATAAAATCTGTGCTTTAGAAATACTTATCTATGAGAAAACAGCCAGAAAATGTCCTCATTAATTCTGTATGGTATGTATACAGATGTTAATGTATTATTTATTCCCAATGTCCTTTTCCATGTAGAAGAAATATTTCAGGCCAGGTGTGGTGCCTCATGCCTGTAGCCCCAGCACTCTGAGAGGCAAAGTTGGGAAGATTGCTTGAGACCAGGAATGTGAGACCAGCCTGGGCAACATAGTAAGACTCCACCTCAACACAAAAAGCATTTTTTTTTAAATTACCGGGGTGTGGTGGCATGTGCCTGTAGTCCCAGTTACTTGGGAGGCAGAGGCATGAGGATTGCTTGAGCCCAGGAGGTTGAGGCTGCAGTGACCATGATTGTGCCACTGCCTTATAGCCTTGGTGGCAGAGCAAGACCTTGTCTCTGAAAAAAAAAAAAAGAAAAAGAAAGAAAGAAAAGAAAAGAAGGAGGAGAAAAAGAAAGAAAGAGAAAGAAAGAGAGAGAGAGAGAGAGAAAGAGAAAGAAAGAAAAAGAAAGAAAGAAAAAGAAAGAAAGAAAGAGAAAGAAAGAAAGAAAAAGAAAGAAAAAGAAAGAAAGAAAGAAAGGAAGGAAGAAACGAAGAAAGAAAAAAATATTTCATAGTTTTAAAGTCAGAGAAACATAGGAACATACATTTTTGGAAATGTGTGAAAAATGGAGAGACTTGAGGGTCTGAAAATGAATTCAGGGACTGTTATAGAAATTCACACAAGAGATGTTGTGCCTTGAATAGACGCCATGGCAGTGGGGATGAAGGAACTAGGTGCTTTCAAAAGATCTTAAAGAAGTATAATGAACAGAATTGGTAATCAGTGGAGGAGAGGGATGAGGATTGAGGATAACACCTGGGTTTCTTTGGGGTTGGATAAAATGGTGGTGAGCTAGGCTTACGGGAAGGAGGGAGGGAGGTGGTGGAATTCCATTGTGTTGCCGCCTAGGCAGTTTTCCATCTGGACTTGGAGCTAAGCTGGAGGGTAGATGTGGGGAGATGCTGGCGTGATGAGACCCTTTCAGAAGGCAGTGTGAGAAGAGAAGAGATCTCAGATAGATTCTTGAGGAACCAAGAATATGACAGAGAAAAAGCAGCCTGTGGCCAGAGGGGTAGAAGGACAATTAGGAATTTGTGTTCTCACAGAAGCCAAGGGAGTAGTACATTTTAGAAGGAAGTGGGAGGGACAGGAAGTGTGTGCCCCATCTGTAAAGCCCTACCCACATTCCCCTTTCCAACACCTGGCTCTCCTTTCTGCATCTTCTGGTCCCCCCATCTCTCTCTGTTAACTTCATGTGTATTTTCAGCCTCCCTAAACTATGTGAAGGAAAATACAAGAGGACAAGAGGAAGCTAAAACAAAACCTTCCTCCCTGCCACCCACCAACAGCAACAAGGCGTGTCATGAGGTGGAGTGATGTTTTGGGCCTGGGGGCTGGAGAGTAAGAATCCAGGAGAGGCAGGGACTGGGAGCTTTGCACTGTTGTGTCCCTACTCTGTTTTTACAGTACTAGATCCTCAATACTTGTGTAACTGAATTGCTTTCTTTCCTTTTCCTCTGTTTTTTTTTTCTACCCTTAAATCTACTACTTGAATAGATATCTATATGCCTCTAGTAATGAGATTCTTTCTTAACTCTGTAACTTTCTTAACTCTGTAAATTTAGAGAACTTAAATTTGTCATGACTGTAAACAATACTGCTCATTGTAGCAAATTTGGAAAATGCAGAAAAGTGGAAAGAAAATAAAATCCACCCATAATTTCACCACCCACAGACAACCATCATTACTAACATTTTGGTGTATTTCACTCAATTTTTAAATATATACATATACATATTTATTTTTATAAAGTTTTCACAAACGCACCGTAATCAGAATGTATTAGGTAGGGTAGGTTATGCAGAAACAATAAAAATGACTTAAAACTTTCCATGCTTAACACATTAAAAGTTTCATTGTTCATGTAACAATATTGGCCAGTTGTTCGGGTTTGCAACGCAGCTCTGCTCCACAAAGTCATTCGGGAATCTGAACTGTTCCCGTTTTATGGCTCCACCGTCTCCTTAGGGCCTTGTTTTTGTCTCTATCCAGTTCTCAAATGTGAAAGAGAGCAAGAAGGAGGCACACTTACTCTCTTAAAAAGCCCTGACTCAGAAGTGACACATACCGCTTTTGCTGTCAACCCATTGTTGATAACGTAGTCAACTACTGCAATAGTCCAGTAGTCCAGTGATCTCTAGGAGACTGGATTTTGGTGGATAGACAGGCACTTCTGCAATACAAAGGCAGTGCTATTCTTAACATCCTGTGCTACTTCCCACCAGTTCCTTAAGCCCCACCCATTGGAACTGTTTTCTGTAGATGCCTTGCTCTCTCACACTTGATTTATTTTACACTTGCATTCACGCACCTTTGAAGGTGCTGTTCCTAGTGCTTGAAGCTCCTGTAATGCCCTAATGCCCTTAAACTGACTTGGATGCTACTCCTCTGCACCCTAGTATATCATACTATGGTGAAAGATGGCTCACCAACTAGGACATGAGCTTCCTGAGAGCAGGATCTTTGTCTCTCATCATCAGATACATAATCTGGTGAGTATTTTTTGTCATTGGGTTTTGCACAATAGGTACTCAATACGTGTTTCTAAGCAAGAAGGAGGAGGTGACAGAGAATAAGAGAGTAGTTGACACTGACCAGCACTGTAGGGAAGTCAGGAAAGTTGAGACCTGAAGTCTACTTGATGGAGTGGGTGGGAAAAGAGTGGTGGGCTTGTGAAGCCAAAGGGCTGGGAGGAAGCAGCCTCACTCACAGTGGAAGCAGGGAAAGATCATCCTCATCAAGTGCATCTCTATTGGTAACTCCTCATCAATTGTTTTTTTTTTAGATTTGGGATCTTGCTATGTTTCGAAGATCTTGAATTTCTCACGTCAGGCGATCCTCCTGCCTTGGCCTATCAAACAACATACAGCCTTCATCAATCATTTTTAAGGTAATGTGTTGATGGGATGATTATGTAGACAGCAACAAAGGGATATGAGAAGAAACCAAGAGAAAGCGAGACTCTGAAACATGAAGAGAAAGTAGTCAAAGGGCTTCTCCAGTCCCCACCACCCAACTGCACAGGCCCCACCTCTGTCCAGGCTTGCTCTCAGCCCTGCCCTTACAAACCAAGGGTGGTAATATTTGTGTACGCTTGCTTTCCTAGGTGTTAGAACCTGGCTTTACTTCTAAGTCTAAAAAGACTCTGCCAGTGTTGCAGTGGAGTGGTGGGAGTGGGTTCAAGATGGAATGAGGTTTTAGAAGATGTCCAGACAGTAAAAGGTGACTTTTCCTTTGAGCTGTTTGGCTGTGAAAGGAGAAAAGAGGACATGCCAGTAGTTAGAAAGGGATATTAGTTCAATAAAGGGCTTCTGGAGGTGATGGTTATCTTGTTTTTGTTTGGCTTAGTTTTGTTAGTTATTGGACAAGACTCCAATGTGTTTATATGCTGAAGGGAAGGAACCAACAAAAGTTAAAATATTAGAGAGATAAATTAGACTTCATAAAAATTAAATTGTGCCCTATATTAATCTGTTCTAATGCTGCTATAAAGAAATATCTGGCAGGGGGTGGTGGCTCACACCTGTAATCCCAGCACTTTGGGAAGCTGAGGCAGGTGGATCACCTGAGGTCAGGAGTTCGAGACCAGCCTGGCCAACATGGTGAAACCCTGTCTCTACTAAAAATACAAAAATTGGCTGGGTATGGGGGCCCATGCCTGTAATCCCAGCTGCTCAGGAGGCTGAGGCAGGAGAATCGCTTGAACCTGCGAGGCAAAGGTTGCAGTGAGCTGAGATCATGCCACTGCACTCCAGCCTAGGTGGCAGAGTGAGACTCTGTCTCAAAAAAAAAAAAAGAAAGAAAGAAAGAAAGAAAAGAAAAGAAAAAAATACCTAAATACCTGAAACTGGGTAATTTACAAAGAAAAGAGCTTTAATTGGCTTGCAGTTCTGCAGGCTGTATAGGAAGCATGGCTGGGGAAGCCTCAGGAAACTTACAATTATGGTGGAAGGTGAAGGGGAAGCAGGAACGTCTTCACATGGCTGGAGCAGGAGGAAGAGAGAAAGGGGGGAGGTGCTACACACTTTTAAACAACCACATCTCAGGAGAACTCACTCACTATCACAAGAACAGCAAGGAGGAAATCTGCCCCCATGATGCAATCACCTCCCACCAGGCCCCTTCTCCAACACTGGGATTACAATTTGACATGAAATTTGGGCAGGGACACAGATCCAAACCATATCATGCTCTTTGAAAGATACTGTTAAGAAAATGAAAACAAATATAAATGAAGACATATGTATATAATACAAATACTGAAAATATTTACATATTTTCATATAAATATATTGTCATATTTATGCATACTCTCAAATACATAAGTATTGTAAAACACTAATGCAACTCAATAATAGGAGAACAAAAAAATGGGAAAAGATTTGAATAAAGAGGATACAAATGATCAAAAGCATGTGAAAAGATGCACAACATCTTTAGTTATTAGGGAAATGAAAATTAAAACTGCAAGAGATACTGCTACAGATCCACTAAGATGGCAAAAGTTTAAAAGACTGATAATGCCAAGTATTGGTGAGGATGTGAAGCACTGGAACTCTCAATATTGCTGGCATATTGTAAAATGGTATATCCACTTTGGACAACAATTTTTCAGGTTCTCTGTCTCTCTGTCTCTCTCTCTCTCTGTCTCTCTCTCTCTCTCTCTCTCTCTCTCTCTCTCTCTCTCTCTCTCTCTTTGTTTGAGACAGGATCTCACTCTTTCTCCCAGGCTGGAGTGCAGTAGCATGATTACGGCTCATTGCAACCTCAAACTCCCGGCACAAGAGACTCAAGCCTTTTGAGTAGCAGGGACTACAGGTATACGCCACCATGCCTGACTAATTTTTAAATTTGTTGTAGAGACAGGGTCTCACTTTTTTGCCCAGGATGGTCTCAAACTCATGGGCTCAAGCAATTCTCCCTAAAGTGTTGGGATTATAAACACAAACCACCACACCCAGCCAGGTTATTGCAAAGTAAATATACACTTACCACACAATTCAAAATTCCACTTCTAGGTTATTTCTACAAGAGAAATATAAACATGGCCACACAAAGATTGTATATGCTGAAAACAACCCAAATGTCCATCAACAGATACATAGATAAATAAATTGTGGTATATCGATCCAGCAATCCCACTAGTGGGTATATATTCAAAGGAAAGGGGAACACCTTGGGCACAGGTTGTCAGGACCTCCTGAGGCTGTGTTCTTTAAAAAGAAAAAAAAAATGAAGAAAAAGAAAACAAAGGAAAGGAAACCAGTATGTCAAAGAGATGTTTGCACTCCCCTGTTTATTGCAGCACTATTCACAATAGCTAAGATATGGAATCAACTTGTGTCCATCAACAGGTGAATGGATAAAGAAAATGTGGTATATAAAAATTGACAAATGGGATCTAATTAAACTAAGGAGCTTCTGTACAGCAAAAGAAACTAGCATCGGAGTGAACAGGCAACCTACAGAATGGGAGAAAATTTTTGCAATCTACCCATCTGACAAAGGTATAATATCCAGAATCTACAAGGAACTTAAACAAATTTACAAAAAAAAAAAAAAAACCGCATCAAAAAGTGGGCAAAGGATATGAACAGACACTTCTCAAAAGAAGACATTTATGTGGCCAACAAATGTAGGAAAAAAGCTTATCATCATTGATCATTAGAGAAATACAAATCAAAACCACAATGAGATACCATCTCATACCAGTCAGAACGGCGATTATTAAAAAGTCCAGAAACAATAGATGCTGGCAAGGTTGTGGAGAAATAGGAACACTTTTACACTGTTGGTGGGAATGTAAATTAGTTCAACCATTGTGGAAGACAGTGTGGTGATTCCTCAGGGATCTAAAACCAGAAATACTATTTGATCTCACAATCCCATTACTAAGCATATACCCAAAGGAATACAAATCATTCTCCTATAAAGACACAATCACATGTATGTTTATTGCACCTCTATTTACAATAGCAAAGACATGGAACCAACCCAAATGCCCATCAATGATAGACTAGATAAAGAAAATGTGGTACATATACACCATGGAATACTATCCAGCCATAAAAAGGAATGATATCATGTCCTTTGCAGGGACATGAATGAAGCTGGAAGCCATTATCCTCGGCAAATTAACACAGGAACAGAAAACCAAACGTCGCATGTTCTCACTCATAAGTGGGAGTTGAACAATGAGAACACATGGACGCAGGGAGAGGAACAACACATACTGGCGCCTGTAGATAGGGGCAAGGGGAGGGAGAACATAAGGACAGATACCTAATGCATGCAGGGCTTAAAACCTAGACGATGGGTTGATGGGTGCAGCAAACAATCATGGCACATGTATACCTATGTAATAAACCTGCACGTTCTGCACATGAATCCCAGAACTTAAAGTAAAATAAAATAAAATAAAAAATAAAATGTGGTATATATACCCAATGGAATACTATTTAGCCATAGAAAAGAATGAAATGCTGTCGTTTCACAGCAACATGGATAAGCTTGTAGCACATTATGTTAAGTGAAATAAGTCAGGCACAGAAAGATAAATAGCACATGTTCTCACTCATATGTGGAAGCTAAAAAAGTTGATCTGATAGAAGTAAAGTGGTTAACAGAGGCAGGGGAAAAGTAGTGGCGGGGGGTGAGGGGAATAGCCAAAGGTTGGTTAACAGCTATACCATGACAGCTATCTAGGAGGAGTACGTTATAGTGTTCTAGAGTACTGCAGAATGACTATAATTAACCACAACTTATTGTATATTTTCCAATACTAGAAGAGAAGATTTTAAATGTTCCTAACACAAAGAAATGATAAATGTTTAAGGTGATGGATATGCTAATTACTCTGATTCCATCTTTACACATTGTATACATGTATTAAAATATCACATTGTACCCTATAAATATGCAGAGTTAAAAATAAATAAATTGTAGCATATCTATACAATGGACTACCACTTGGCAATAAAAAGGGTGAACTACTGATATACACAACAATATGATGCATTTCAAAAGCACTATGCTGAGCAAAAGAAGTCAAACATAAAAAACTACATATTGTATTATTCTATTTATGTGAAATTCTCTTAAAGCACAAACTAGTCTATAATGATGGAGGGCAGATCTGTAACACCCCAGCAATGGTTACCGAGAAGTGGGGGCAGATCTGAAGGGGAATTGATTGCATGAGGCAGCTTTTTGGAGTGATGGAACTGTTCTATATCTTGATTGTGGTGCTGTTAGACAGATGTATTCATTTGCCAAAACTCACCCATTTGCTAAAATGGTTGCATTTTACTGTATGTAAATTGTACTTCCATAAAGCTGATTAAATAATTTGTTTTAAAAATTAGAGAAAATGAGTAACTGAAGACCAAGTCCTCAGTGTAAAATGGGATCAAAACTACAAATAGAAGGGCAAATTTGGCATAAGACAAGATACACTTTTTTTCTGGAAGATATACTTTTGTGCCTAGAAGAGAGAAACCGAGAGTGCAGGAGAATATAGCTATTTTGGGGAGTATTTTTGCAAGGAGGGTAATAGGGTGGGAAGTGGGGTGGAGCAGGAAGTCTTTGAGGGCCACAGTGAAATGTAAGTTCAGTAGCCCAATGGCTCTGTCTTCCACGAGGAAGATTTTGATGGCCTCTATATTTTCTAGGTGCAAACATGGACCAGGTAGATTTTGGAGGTTCTCCAAGGGCACTAAATTATGAATCTGGGAGTTTAGGCTGTCAGTGTGAGTTCATACTGTTAGCCCACATTTTATTTGTGCAAAGCCATTTTGCAGTGGCAGGGAAAACATCAGGTCCTATAAACCACCCAGGAACCTTAGAGATCTCAGGAAGCCTCTGACCAGACATTATGATGCAGCTGGAACTGCAGACTTTTGCTCTTGTTTTTTGCTTTGGGTTTCAGGGAAAAAGAGATAGCCCAGCGAAGTCTTACACATGTTATTTGGAAGTATTGTGACATGCACGAAATTGGGCTGGTGTCAAAAGAAACCACAGTGGCTGCTTCTTTTTATTATTTTTTAAAAAGCAATCTTGATCTTTCAAGCCCTGTGAGATAAAAAGTTTACTAAATATACCTCTGTGGAGGAGTGTGTTGATTCAAGCATTTATCTTGTCTCTTATCCCAGGGGATATATTCCTCTTCTCTGGGGCGTCTCACCCTCTGCCATCACATAGGTTTCTTCCATCTTGGGACTCATTCCTCAGGCTTCTAGAATCTGTGGGATAAAGGGAAATATTGGAGCACTTTCTGGGGAAGGTGGGGCCAGCTCCTCACCTTGCCACATTTGCCTTGTGATTACAAAAGGCAAAAAACTGTCTTAAGCAAAAAAAAAAAAAAAAAAAAAAGTGAATTGACTTATGTAACAAAAAGTCCAGGGATCTGCCAGGCTGTGGCTATGGCTGGATGAGGGCTCAAGCCTGTCATAGGGATGTGATGTGGGTCATGTCTCAGTTTGCCTTTCTTCTGTGTTGGCTTCAGTCTTGGCTTCGTCTGTAGAAATCTGGCAGTAAAAGTCATACCCCAGATTCTTTTCAGATGATTATTCCTCTGATGAAGTTCTAGGAATTGACTTTTCTTGGCTCCTTTTGGCCTTACTTGGGTCTTATGTCCATCTATCTTATTTATTTATTTATTTATAGAGACAGGGTCTTGCTATTTTCTCTAGGCTCGTCTTGAATTCCTGGGCTCAGCTAGTCCTCCTGCCTCAGCCTCCTGAGGAGCTTGGATCCATCTTTGGGCCAATCATTGTCTCGGAGGAAAATGCAATATGCTGACTTGCTTAGGACCTCAACCCAAAACTCATGACCCAAGAGGAATGGTGGAGGCTCCACCAGAGTAATTTGATAGCATACTTACTCCATAAAAGGATATGGATAACAGGGAGCACAAACAGCCAACATCTTCCACACTCAGGAGGATGAGGCAGGTTCTTCAAGGCTGACTGTCTGGCCCAGGTTACTAAGAAGCAGCAGCAAAGGTGAATAAATTTCCTAATTCCTGCAGGGCTTGATTAAGCACTGCAGGAACAGATGTGGTACTTGCCTACAACTTGGAGAGAAAGCTAAAGAATTCCTTAGACCAGCTTTCAAGTCTTCCATGCTTTGGCCCCAAACGTCTCCACTTCTCCTCTAGTTGAACCCTTTACTCTAGCCTAACTCATCTCATTGAGCATGATACAAAAACTCAAGTTCAAATTGACCAGGTCAAGCTGCAGCCCCACCATTGACTATTTGTATAATCTTGAGCGAGCTATTCTCTGAGCATATGTCTTCATCTATAAAATGGGGATAATAATAGTTCATGACTTATTAATATTAGGTTAGAAGGATTAAGGGAGATGCTTCATGTATAGTGCCATACCTGGAGAGCTGGTTATTCTCCTTTTGCCCTCCTACCTGAAATGCATTCTCAGTCCTTCTTTTTGCTGCTTGAGGCCCAGGATACTCACCCTTTTTCTGGATTGCATTGCTTAGGCTCCTTTGTCTTCTGACTTCCGATTGTCTTTGGCAGTGAGGTTGCAGTATTTCTTCCCTGCATGTGTATTACATTTCTGGCAGTGGCTGTGGCCCTCCATGGACTGCAACTCCTGCCCTGTGTCCCTTCCTCTGTGACTCTACCTCTGACTTCTTCCTTTGGTGACATTATTTGCTTCTACTGTCAGCCCTTGAAGTAGTGATGGCTTCACACAGTTGCTAAGCCATTAGTTCCTTAACATCCCACATTTGCCCCCTTAACCTTGCTCATGCCTCTGTAATAGCTCTTCATTAAGATATCTTTATCTAAACCATCTGGTGTAGATGCTGCTTCCTGCTGAGACCCTGACTAATGTAATAGTTGGTAACTGAAGTGGTCCTAGGAACAACCTTGAAAATGAGATTTGGGAACCAGGTTTCTCACTTACCTAATGAAGGCATAAATGGCCTTATGGTGGAGGGAAATGGGACATGGTATGGCATGAAGTAGCATTAAGATGACTCATATTATTACTGATGGTGATGTAGGATGGAGAGCTAGTGGAAGGTGCAGTTTTATGTGACCACTGTTATGGCAACAGTCAGTGGTAATTACAGTAATTACAGGATGGGCTGGCTAGTTCTGACTGTGCTAGAGAGTTTACGAGAGAGAGAGACAGAGAGAGAGAGAGAGAGAGAGAGAGAGAGAAACTTTGAACCTTGAACTTGCAACTCAAGACATGGGTATAGAACCAGAAAGTTTCTACTGATACCTTGTAAGAATTCCTTATCTCATGAAGCCTCAGGGAAAACAAAGCTGTGGGTCAGGCCTAAGATATAATTGTGATGGTTGAAGATTTGTAATGCCTCTTAAATGTACAACCTTATCTAACATTAGTCTATGCTAGAATTGGACCCTGAGATTGGAAGAAGACACTTGGAATGACACAAATGAAACTGAAATTACTGGCCGGGAGCAGTGGCTCAAACCTGTAACTCCAGCACTTTGGGAGGCCTAGTTGGGTGGATAGCTTGAAGCCAGGTGTTCGAGACCAGCCTGGCCAACATGGTGAAACCCAGTCTCTACTAAAAATACAAAAATTAGCCGAGCACGGTAGCACGCACCTGTGATCCCAGCTACTTGGGAGGGTGAGGTACGAGAATTGCTTGAACCTGGGAGGCAGAGGTTGCAGTGAGCAGAGATCTCACCACGGCACTCCAGCCTGGGTGACAGAGTGAGACTCTGTCACAAACAAACAAGCAAACAAACTGAGATAATTGGCTCCCTAAGTGCCCCTGAATTACCCTTACTAGAGAAAGTAGTCCCTTGCATAGACTTTTCTATTTCACATACGATAGTTGCCTCGCAAGAGGCTGTCTATTGTCCTCAAGACCTAGCCCCATCTTATCTCATTGCCTCCAGGCCCAGGAGAAATCTTATGGCCTACAGGAAATAAATGAAAGATCTTCTCCAGAAGGAGATATTTATACTCCAAAAAAATTACAATGTCTTTTTGTTGTATTAGCAGAAACCTGGTGAACACGTTTGGGAATAAATTCCAAGAGTAGTAGACCAAGCAGGATGAAATCTAGTTGGATTGGATCAAATTTGGCAATATAGGTGAATTCACCTGGGATTCAAGATGTGGCTTAAGCATCTGGGAGTGGCTCTGATAGTTTGCCTGGTTAAGTAATTCCATCTTTGATATAACAATACCCTACATCTAATGAGGCTGAGTATGCCAGAACTTCCCAAGCATATTGTAGAAAGAATCAAAGAATCCGAAGTTTGGTGAGGTGGGAAATTGAAATGTATCTATTATATATTATATAATCTGCTGAATCCCTCCCCTAAGGCACAGAGGACACTTCTCTTACAAAAGCATTTAAAAATTCATCAGTAAGAACACCAGCATCTTTGAAAATTCTGTGGTAGCTTCTATAGACCAGGGATGACAGTGAGATGTTGCCATTACATTACAGTCTGTAATACTAACTGTAGTAATAGGAACTCACAGTGACAATCGGAAACAGTGATTGCCTATCAGAGACAAGGTGGGCCCAATTACTCCAATAAGACAGAAGGATAGAACAGTAATCAGACTGTTTGTCCCACATGGATTTATGGTTGCAGCTCATTGATCATAGGTAGTAGCAAATTGATCTTTATCAGCATAGTCCAAAAGAAATGTAATGTGAGCCACATTTGCATATTTTCATTTTCTAGTAGACACATTAAAAAAGTTTAAAAAGGAGATGATAATAATTTTAATAATGTATTTTAACTCATATCTAAAGAGTTATCATTTCAACATGTTATCAATATAAAACATTTGTTATTATTATTTATAGATGGGGTCTTTATCTACCACCCAGACAAATCATGCATGCTATGGTACGATCATGGCTCAGTGCAGCCTCAACCTCCCAGGCTCAAGTGATCCTCCCACCTCAGCCTCCCAAGTAGCTGGGACTACAGGTGTGCACCACCACACCCAGCTAATTATTTATTTATTTATTTATTTTGAGACACAGTCTCACTCTGTCACCCAGGCTGGAGTGCAGTGGCACAATCTTGGCTCTCTGCAACCTCTGCCTCCTAGGTGCAAGTGATTCCCGTGCCTCAGCCTCTTGAGTACTGGAATTACAGGCATGTGCCACCATGCCTGGCTAACTTTTGTATTTTTAGTAGAGATGCGGTTTCACCATGTTGGCCAGGGTAATCTTGAACTCCTGACCTCAAGTGATTCACCTGCCTCAGCCTCCCAAAGTCCTGGGATCACAGGCATGAGCCACCACACCCAGCCCTGGCTGATTTTAAATGATTTGCTGAGACAGGGTATCCCTGTGTTGCCCAGACTGATTTCTAACTCCTGGGCTCAAGCGATCCTCCCACCTTGGCCTCCCAAAGTGCTGGGATTACAGGCATAAGCCATGCCAGGCCAGTGTGAAACACTGGTAATGAGATGTTTTATATTATTTATTTGTACTAGGTCTTTGAAATCCAATGTGTATTTTCCATGTAAGCACATCTCATTTGGGGCTAGCCACATTTCAAGTGCTCAATGACCACATGTGACTAGCAGCTACCATATTAGATAGCTTAGAACCATATAATTGGGAAAATTATAGTTATGGTGTACAGAAACCTGATTCAGGCAGCTTAAAGCCAAAAACTTTTCACCTAGTTCACAAAGATAAGGTGGTTCACAAGCTTAGAATCCTTTGACTAAGAGAGAGGTCAGGTCTCTTTAAGAAAGAGCCCTGAAATATGACCACAGGGGACTCTGTAAATTTCCTCCACGCCTTCCCCAGAGATACCTGACAGGTCATTTGCTAGGGTGACTGGGCACCAGAGAAGGAAAATGTGCAGGCCTTGCCGAGGTTACTGGATACTAACTCTGGAGTGATGCTAATCTCTAGAGATCCTAAAAAACACTGTGGTCCATCAGCCAGAGTGGGGACTTGCAAGGGTCTGGTGATAAATGAAATCTTGGCTTGAGCTGTCTTACAACGACTCTAGCAAGCCCAGAGACTGAGCCTGTGGTTATTTCTCCAGTTCCTGAAGGTGTAACTGGAATAGACATAAATGGCAACTGAGAGAATCCCACACTGGTTCCCTGTGCCATGGAATGAAAAGTATTAAGGTGAGAAAGGCCAAAAGGAAGCCTCTAGGAAGCTGACATTATATATCTTCCCACCCGCCAAAATAATAAACTAAAAGCAATGCCACATTCCTGAGGGTATTTGCAGATTAGAGTCACCATCAAAACCTTGAAAGATGAAGGGATGGGCTGGGTGCAGTGGCTCACGCTTGTAATCCCAGCACTTTGGGAGGCTAAAGCAAGCAGGTCACTTGAGGTCAGGAGTTTGAGACCAGCCTGGCCAACATGGTGAAACCATGTTGGTAAAAATACAAAAATTATCTGGCATGGTGGCACACGCCTGTAATCCCAGCTATTCAGGAGGCTGAGAGGCATGAGAATTCCTTGAACTGGGAAGGTGAAGGTTGTGGTGAGCCAAGATGCCACCACTGCACTTCTGTCTGAGTGACAGAGGAAGACTCTGTCAAAAAAAAAAAAAGAAGGGATGGTGTCTCCAATCATATCCATATCCCTGTTTAATACCTACTTGGTTAGGGGAAACATCATATGGGTTGTGGATAATTACTATGGATTGTCTGAGCTCGTTTAGGTCACTGTTGCTGACTACAGCTCCTGTTCTGGTTGTACCTTTACTAGAGCAATGGCACCTGGTATATAGCTATTGACTTGGAAAATGATTTTTTCCCTCCATCTTAATTAGCAAGAACAATCAGAAGCAGTCTATACAGTATATACTCATGATCTTCAGGGTTATGCAACTTTGAACTTTCTATCCTAATATAATCCAGAGTAGTCTTTATACTTCACGGTACTTCATGCTGTTCCAATATATTGATGGCATTATGTCAATTGCAGTGGGTGAGCCAGGATGCTCTAAGAACCTTCGAAGGCTTTGTGAGATATAGGCATGACAGAGGGAGGAAGAGAAACCCCACAACATGTAGAAGGCTGACGCTGACACATGAATGAAATTCCTAGGGATTCAGTGGTCTAGATGACCTTGAGATAGCCCTTCCAAAGTTAAAGTTAAATTCTTCCACTTTATACTGTGCATCACAAAGAAAAAGGCCCAATGTTTGGTAGATCTCTCTGACTTTTGAAAGAAACATGTGGGTCTTCTGGTCCGGCCCATTTACTCAGTAATCCATGAGGTTGCCATTTTAGGGCTGGTCCCAGAGCAATTGAGGACAATGTACAAGTTGCTCTACCACTTAGGTCTTATGACCCAGCAGATCCAATAGTACCAAAGTATTCAGATACTTTGACTAAAGAATACCAAGTGATCCCACACATTTGACTAAATGATACCCAGTGACTATGTGACCCGAGCTGTTCTTTATGAATTCAGTGTTATCTCATTCACTAAATCATAAAATTAGCTGTGTGCAGCAGCATTCCATTGTTAAATAGGGTTTATCTATGTGAAACCAGGCCTGAGTTGGTCTGGGAGGCACAGGATACATTGACTGAGACTCCCATTGCATCCACTTCCACTGTTTCACCATCTTTTCCTCAACCCACGTAAATGGCCACATGGGAAATTCTCTCTGACCAGTTAACAGAAGAAGGAAAAATTGTAGGCCTGCTTCATAGATGTCTGTTTGTATCCTGGCACCAGCCAGAAGTGAATGGCTGATGCTTTATAACCTTACTCAGGGATGGCCCTAAAAGGAAGTGATAAAGAAAACTTTCCCAGTGGCAGAAACTTGGGCAAAATATCTGATTTGCTTGGAAGGAAAGGTGGATTGAAGTAGAAATCTATCTAGTCTCATGGGCAGTGGCTAACAGGTTAGTTTGGCTGGTCAGGGGCTTGGAAAGAGTAAGAGTTGGAGATTGCTATGACAAAGAGATCCAGGAAAAAGTATGTGGACAAAACTCTCGGAATAGGTGAAGGTGGTGAAGATATTTATGACCCTGGGAAAAGCTGAGCTGAGAGCACTCACTGCAGAGGAAGCTTCCAAAAACAAGTTAGGTAAGATGACAGTCCTTGTAGCTGTGGTGGACTTCTTTCCCCAGCCACTTTGCTGCTTGCTCCACGGTCCATGTATATAGTGGCCATTGTTCAGAAATGGTCACTCACTCCCCTTCACAGGGCTTCCCTGTCAGTCACCACTGTTGAGTCCCCAGCTTGCCAGTAGCACAGCAAAACACTGAGCTCTGCTCACACACAATCCCTGTGGGAACCAGCCTATCACCTCACTTTATTGAATTCCTTCCACCTTGGACGGGCAGGGCTTTGTCTTCATGGGAATAGATACACATTCTGTATATAGATTTACCTTCTTTGTTCAAAACTCTTCTGCCAACACTATCATCAGGGGACCTACAGAATCTCATCATTATGGTATCTTACGCAACATTGCCTCTGACAAAGGGACTCATTTTAATACAAAAATAGAACAGTAATAGGTTCATGCCCATAGAATTCAGATTTTGCCACGTACCCATCATCTGGAGGCAGCTGGTCTGATAGACAAGGAAAATGGTCAGTAGAGGCTCACTTATGACCTGAGCTGGGTGACAATACTCTGAGAGATTGGGCTGTCATCCTATAGGATACCACATATGCTTTAAACCTGTGACCAAAAGATGGTACCATTTTCCTCAAAGCCAAAATATAAGGGTCTGAAACCCAAGTGGAAGAGGCAGGAGTGACGCCTCTCACAATGACACCTAATCATACACTTATAACATTTTTCCTTTATGGGCACATTCTCCTGCTCTTGGCAGGTTTGGAGGTCCCAGTTCCTAAGGGAGGAATGCTTCCACAAGGATACATACTATATTAGTCTTTTGTCGCACTGCTATAAAGACATACCTGGGACTGGGTAATTTATAAAGAAAAGAGGTTTAGTTGGCTCACGGTTCTGCAGGCTTTATAGGAAGCATAACAACTTCTAGGGAGGCCTCAGGAAACTTACAATCATGGCAGAAGGGGAAGGGGAAGCAGGCACATCTTACATGGCCGGAGCAGGAGAATGAGAGAATGGGAGGGGAGTGGGGACATGACACACACTTTTAAAACAACCAGATCCCATGAGAACTCTAGCAGGAGATCAGCATCTAAGGGTGAAATCCACCCTCACGATTCAATCACCTCCCACCAGGCTCCACTTCCAACACTGGGGATTATAGTTCAACATGAGATTTGAGCAGGGACACAAATCCAAACCATTTCATATACACAGCCATGTTTTCATTAAATTGGAAGTTGACACTTCCTTCGGCCATTTGGGCTCCTCTTGTCACTGAACCAATAGGGTTCAGTAAGGGCTTCCCCTATCTGGCTAGGTGACTGGTTCTAGTTGCCAATAGGACACTGGGATGCTGTTATACCTTGGGATTACTGGCTGTTTCAGGGCCTCATGGGAGGTGGCTCTAGAGTGCTGTCTACTGAGACCTTGCCAATGGGAGAAGCACAGGCTGGAGAGCCCTGGCAGGGCTCCATTCTTCATTCTTCTCCAGACCCAGTGAGTGAGAAGACAAGGTTTGTGGAGTTCCATTCAATTCAACAAACATTTATTGGAAAACCTTTGGAGGTAACAATGCAGCACAACTAACTGGAATGTTCATGAAATGAATTGTTCTGGTAAATTGAGCTTTCTAAGTAACTAAGTTTTATTCCACAAACTCTCGTTACGTATCTCTCTGAAACATCTGACTCTGCTTTCTTCCCACCATAAGCACAGCCTAGTGAGCATGGTTGATGCTTTCTTTGATGAGCAGGGATCTTAAAAGCCCTCAAGGTGATTATTTCCAGAAGACCAAGTCCCAAGGTGATAATGTAGATAAAGACAGGGAAGGTGATGGAGCTGAAGGAACTGCACAGGACAGAAGTTACTTTATCAAAAGATAAATTCCCAATATCAGCTTGATTCAAAATCATTTGCCTGATGAAAGAGTAGCCCTGAAGGAATTCTGGTTAGCAGAAATTTTCTAGGAGCAGAGGATTGATTGTTGTCATGACAATGGCTGTGAACCACTGATGCTTGTGTTTATATTGTGCTCATGTTTTCACGCCTCTTTCCTACTTATGCTCGCATTTCAGTCTCACATCAGCCTTTGAAATGGCAAACGCGTGTTTTGCTTTTCCCACTGAACATTCAGAACAACTGAGGCGCACAGGGTCTAAGTGACTTTCCTGACATCTGAGTGGCAGCTGACTAGAGCACAAATCCCTTGAATTGCTGCTCTCCATTTATTTGGCTTTTGTTCTGGGGTATTTTCTTAGGCCTAGAAAATAGGAAGAAGACAGATTGTTTTCATGGATCTTGAGAAAGAAAAAAACAGAGGAAGAAAAAACTCAGTATAGTGGTCACATTGCAAGGGGAAAGCTGGGCTGCAGAAAGAGTGGACAGAAGACAAGGGATTTCCCTTAGACTCCTGTGTGTAGAACTAGAAGTGACATATCCCTGCCCCATGGTCCAGAGCCCCGGGCTACATGGTGCAAGTACCATTCTCCTCTCACAGTGGTAATCTCCTGCCATCACCCTGACATTCTTGGCCAGGTCTCTATAATCAAAGGAACAAAATCAGGAGACAAAGTCAGCCATGAGAACAAAGTCAGAGATACCTCCACATTGGGAGAAGGACACTGGCCAATGGGATGTGTTTTTTTGCAGCCTGCTTCTTCCCCAAAGGGAAGGCAACTGTCTTTCTGGGCTGTCAAAGTGGAATAACCAGGGATGCAAAGGACAAGGACCTGATAGTCAGAGACCTGGGTTCAAAGCCCTGGCAATACAACCACAGGCAGATCAAATGAATTTTCTGGGGCTCAGCTGATTTCCCACGCATGCAGAAGGGAAGAATTACCTGTGACCCTCTTGAATTCCAAGACTACTCTGGAAATAAATGAGATCATGTGAAAAGAAAGACATTTTGTGCTTTTTAGAAACAGGAGACTAACGACAACCAAATCACTCTTAGAGATTCAGTGGATAATTTATCTGCAGATTTCTGAGGTCTCCTTCTCTTCAAATACTTGCCTGTTATTTGCATCTGTTATGTTATCTTACACATTTTTGCCTTGGGTTTAACTGATATTGAGGATGAGGGATACACTAATGTTTGATTGTGAACTGAATAAACACAAGCAGTCACTTTTTTTCTGTGCACGTCAATTTTCACATCTGTAAAATGGAGAGGAGAAGATTGAGGCAGGGTAGTCAGTTCTTTTAGATGATTTCTAAGGCTTCTTAAAATAGAACAGCCAACGGATTGAAAATTCTGTCTTTCTAAAGAGAAACTAATCTGTTGTGAGCCACATCTATAAAAAGCTAAGGACCAGGTAGGCATAGATGAGTGGGCAAGAAATTTAGGAAGAACAAAACACGAGAAGGAGAGAAAGAATTTGGTTTCCCAAGCAACTGACAAAGCCCAGGAAGAAGAATGGACTGCAAAACAGCCCTGAGCTACCCTCTGTACACTTCCTACAGGGTAGTTCCACTCTGCAGGAGTAATCACAGAGTTGTAACACCTCTTCAATAAAGCTATTTTCTTCCACTACCAGCTGGCCCTTTAATTCTTTTCTGGACAAAACCAAGAACTCTCACGGACAAAGCCCCACTTTGGGGCTTGCCTGCCTGGCATCAGTGTCTCTGCAAACAGGTTAAACCTGTCACACATGTGTACATGTGGTCCAGTGGGCTTTCTTGTGCTTAGAAAGCCCAGCTTCAACCTCTCTCTCTAGTCCAACAAAACCAAGCAGAATCGCTGATCTCCTCTGAGGATAGTGAAGGCAGGACATCAGAACTCATAGCTGGAGATATTATATCTGAGCAGGGGGAACAAGAACATCCAAGTCCATTAGTAAAGCAGCCAAACCGTCTCAAAGAAAGAGGATATGGCTGATGGCCCTGTAGAAAGTCTTAGGGCCCATTCATTGCAAACACACCTACACCCAGAGCTGTGATTTCCTCTGAGGAGGAAGGTGGGAAAGGAAGGAGGCCCACATTCCTGAGAATGAGGCCACCAGACTCCACACCTTCTCTCTCAGCTCTGCAGTCTCCACAGAAAGCCTGAGCAGAATGAAGGCTTTGGTGGCCTAGGGAATAAATGGTGAGCCACTCTGAGTCTGTGGAAGAACTAGGCCAGTGTGTCTCAAAGTATGAATCAAGAATCGCTCATGTCAGAATAACCTGGCATGCTAATTTAAAAATGTGTGTTCCTGGACTCTACCACTGAATCTGAATCTTTGGGGGAATTGGCATTCTTTTTAGCAAGGTATTCAGTGTGATTCTTATGTCTAGCGCTGTTGAAAACCATGTGAGCTTTTTGAGTGCTTGACATATAGTAGATACTCAGCAAGAATACATTGAAAGAGTGAATGCATAAATCAGTGTGTATGAGGAAGTTCATTCCTAGTGAACCAGGAAGTAGGAGGAGTGACTAGGATGAGACCCAGGGGTTTATTGGACCTGAAAATGGGTTTGAAGACTTCCAACAGGGCCATCATTCTCCCATACCATGTCTTCCTGACCTAACTAACCTAACTTAACTTTAGGTTATTATCTCACATCTAGTCTTTTAAAAACTTAGCTCATTTTCTCTTTGGCCTTGAAAAGGCTGCTATTTGTCTTTCCATTGAATTTTTAGGTTTTCACTATTGGATTTTTACTTCCAGAATTTTTGTATGTTCTTTTTGACAATTACATATTTTGTTGCATGGTCTTATTCATATCATCTTAGTGCTTCTTTCTTCCTTAATAGTTTAACATTTTAACAGTACTTATTAAAATTTCTTTCAAATGGTTTTATTACGTCCAGATATTGGGGTATAAATTCTTGGATTTGATGTATCTGCTGACAATTCCTTCTGGTGGTTTGTTTTCTTCTGTAATTATAATATTTGATGGTGAGTAGCTGTTCAGTGGAGATTACCTTCTATGGAATTCCTGTGTGCCCTGGGCTTTGGAAGTGTCCAAAAGTGTTCACTTCTCACAAGGCATCTGCAAGTCCCCACAAGGTTCAACTGCTTCTGGCTGGTTTAAATTTTGATTTCTCAGCTGAGGTTCCTGCCCATGTGAGTAGTAGGAACTTAGAACTCAAGCCCATCACTTGGTTCAGGATGCCAATTTATTCATAATGGCTATCATTACCTGATACGGTTTTGATTTGTGTCGCCACCCCAGTCTCATGTCAAATTGTAATCCCCAGTGTTGGAGGAGGGGCCTGGTGGGAGGTGATTGGATCACAGGGGCAGATTTGCTGTGAGTGAGTTCTCACGAGATCTGGTTGTTTAGAAGTGTGTAGCAGCTTTCCATTCTCTGTCTCTCCTGCTCCGTCCATGTGAAGACATGCCTGCTTCCCTTTCCCTTTCTGCCATGATTGAAAGTTTCCTGAGGCCTCCCCAGCCATGCTACCTGCACAGCATGCAGAACTGTGAGCCAATTAAATCTCTTTTCTTTGTGACTTACCCAGTCTCAGGTATTTCTTTATAGCTATACAAGAATGGACTAGACCCATTGTATACCCACGGCCACAGTGAACATCAAACTTTCCTCATCAATTTCCAAGATGGCCTGTGGGGTTTTTCTTATTCTTGTTTCATGGGTACACCAGCTCTCATGATCTTTACCTTTATGACCATTCAACTCTACCACATGGGGCCTGCAGCCAAGACTCCGCTCCCCAGTCAGGTATCGGAAATCTAGCCCCAGTTGATCTGATCATTCCATGAGTCATTTTGGATTTGGCAACCTCTGACTACCCTGACTTTGAGTTTTCTCTCTTACTCAAGCACTGGGGACTTCTCTCTCTTAATCTTGAGTTTGGCTGTGTCTTCAAATTCTCTTTAGTCCTATTTTATCCAGCAATCCCATGTGTTTGGAAGGGGTCGGGGCTGGGGAAGTAAAGTTATTTTCTATTTGTTCCATGCACCTTGTTAACCAGAAGCCTCAGCTCTTGCTCTTACTGCACACAGCTCCCTCTTCGAGTGGGAAGAGGCTCATTTAATTCATGTTCCGTTTTGTTTGATGGCTATTCAGAAGGAAGAAAGGCCTGATTCCCTCAGAAGTCAGATGATAAAATGAAGATTTCTCTCATTGAAAGGAAGGAACCTGAGTGGGCAAGGGCGAAAAAGCCGAGGGAAGACACTGGCAGGAGTACCTCTTTTAGAAAGAAGTTCAGAGCTACTTGGGGCAAGTTGGAAATGGGGCCAACCTCCGAACATTGGAGCTCTGAACAAAGAGGCAGAGGTGCTGAGGAGATAATTAACATCAGTAATCTAAGCAGAAACTGCACACTAGCTGCATTAGACCTGCGGAAAAGCCCGAGGCTGCCTAGAGGTGGGGAGAAGAGATAAACAAGCAAATGGTCAGAGAAAGGAAATTTGTAACAGTTTTGTTAATGACAGAGCATTCATTTTGTGCTATGGAGGTGTATTTCTTTTAACTCTTCTCTAACTGGAGTATTTCATACCTTCTAAGAAGAAGAGTTTTTCATGCCATTTGCTAATTAAATGTTTTAAAATGGAAAACAAGAATGTATCCAGTGTTATATCCTGATTTTTTGTTTGTTTATTTTGTTTTGTTTTTTCCACTGATGCCTGAAGTAGTCCAATTACTGCTCTCATGCTGACCTTAATCAGGCCACATTGATCACTTGGAGATCTGTCTCCAGAAACCTGTAAGAATTAAAGAGCGTTCATTGACCTTTAAAAGATGCTCAGTCCCCATGAATGGTGGGAGTATCACAGATTCCACAATGGAGACTCTAAATCAGTAGGGGCCGGGCACAGTGGCTCACACCTGTGATTCCAGCACTTTGGGAGGCCGAGGGCAGGGATCGCTTGAGCTCAGGAGTTCAAGACCAGCCTGGGCAACATGGTGAAACTCCATCTGTACCAAAAATACAAAAAAAATTAGCCAGGCATGGTGGCATGTGCCTGTAATCCCGGCTACTCAGGAGGCTGAAGTGGGAGGATCACCTGAGCCTGGGATACAGAGGTTGCAGTGAACTGACATCTCACCACTGCACTCCAGCCTAGCAGACAGAGTGAGAGCCCATCTCAAAAACAAAAGAAAAAGAAAGAAAGAAAAGAAAAGTCAGTAGGAGCGGAGTCTATCTGGTATTAAGGGCAAACGAGGCAGTTTTCTGAGTACTTAATGCCAAGCGGGGTAAACTACTTCAGCAGACGCTGGAAGAATTCAGAAGAGGGGTGAACCCCACCCCCTTGTCCCCCATCCTCCCTACGCTAGGCTGTGAGCAGTAGTAGTGAGTAAGGTCTCCAAGGAAGCTAATGACTGAATTCTATTCTTACTCAGTGTGTATGACTCCAATCATCACAGCACAAGCAGTTTGATTATGGGAGCTAAATAAATACCAGGGACGCAAATATCCCCAGGGGAAGGGGTGAGGGGAGGAGAGAAGCATGGAGAGAGAGGGTACCCTACCCACTGGCTTAAAGCAAGCAGGAAGGGAGAAAATGCTTTATTGGCGAGAGATGGAAAGGAAAATGGAAGAAGCTTTTGAATCCTGCTCTGCATGGGAGGACATGGGAGCTCAGATGCTGTCAAAACAAGGAAGAGGGTCCACTTACTCTTTATGCTGGGACGCCTTGAGCTGAGCAATTAACATGATGCCTGGACCACAAGGCAGCTGAAGGTTAGGGGATTCTGGGACTCTGTCCTGGTCCTGATGATATTGATGTTAATGATGATGGTGATGATAGCAAATACTTTCACAGTGCTTACTGTTTGACAGGCACTTTTCAAAGCACTTTATATATAATCACTCATTTAATCTTCATAACAACCTTACAAGTTAGGTAAACAGAGGTGCAGACTGAGTAAGAAATTTCCCCAAGTTTACACAATCAGTAAGTGGTGGGTTTCAAACCTTGGCGGACTGGCTCAATGGCCCATGCTTTTAACTACAGAGCTCTGCTGTGTTTATATATGGAGAAATATATATCAACATGTATGATAATAATAATAACAACAACTATAATTGCTATTGAGTGCTTGCTCTATGCCAGGCAAGGTAATAAGCATTTTAGGTACGTGCATGATCACACTTAACTGTTGTGACAACTCAATGAGGAAAGTAGCAATATTACTCCAACTTTGAAAATGAGACAAGACAGAATCTTCATGGTTGAACAACTTAGAAAAAGTCACCCAGTTAATCAGTGGCAATGCTGGGCACCAACTTTTGTGTCTAGAATACATGAGCCCATCAGGGAAGAAGGGTATGGGAGACCTATTCATGGGCCAGGGAAAGCGCTTATTTAATCTGTGAAGGAAAATTTCCCCTCTAAATTTAAGCACATACCCATGACCATTTAAGGCTAAATAACCCTGCCCCTGTTACTTCTGGAAGAGAATGGAAGACAGTGTGGATGACTTCTTTTTTCAGAATTATTTTCTTTTGCTAACAACAGTTTTGAGATAAGCAGTACTATAGAGCAGGGTCTGCAAATGGGGCCAAATCCCATTCATACCTGTTTTTTGTTTGTTTGAGACAAGGTCCCACCCTGTCAACCAGGCTGGAGTGCAGTCGCACAATCATGGCTCACTGTAACCTCAACCTCCTGGGTTCAAGTAATTCTCCCGCCTCAGCCTCCTGAGTAGCTGGGACTACAGGTTCACACCACCACATCTGGCTAATATTTTGGGTTTTTTTGTAGTGACAGCATTTCACCTGTTGCTCAGGCTGGTTTCAAGCTCCTGAGTTCAAGCCATCCACCTGCCTCAGCCTCCCGAGTAGCTGCGACTACAGGTGTGAGCCACTGCGCCGAACCTCATAGTTGTTTTTGTAAACAGAGCTTTATTGGAACACAGCCACATCCATTCATTGATACGGTGTCTGTGGCTGCTTTCATACCATAATGGTAGGGTTGAGTAGTTGCAATGGAGACCACATGTTCCACATGCCTATGAGAAAAAGTGTGCTGATCCTGCATAGAAATAAAAAAGTGAATGGGTCTGCTTGTGGATTGGATGTGAGAGGAGCAGGAAAGGAAGGAATCCAGAGTGACTTGTAGGGTTTGGGGACATTCAACAATTCATCTCTCTTTTATGGAGCCCCCACCTATGTATGTGTCAAGCATTGTACTGCTACATGCTGAGGATCCAGACATACAGAGCACAGTCTTGTGGGAGAAGCACACACAAACACAGTGACAGATGAAATAAAGCTTGAGTGAACCTGGAAAGGCGAGCTGAGTACAGCATCCATAAATGATGAAGACAGCAGTGAGTCCATTTTTATTTATTATCTTGGATACTGAAGTCAACGTGCTATGGTTTTCCCTCCTCTCCTCCAGAAGATCATAAACAACTGAATGAACTGATAAGTCACGCTATATTATTAGAGGATGCCGAATTGTTCATTCATCAATTTTGAGAGCTCTCTATGCGCCAGGCACTGGGCTAGGTATTGAAAATAACACAGACATGGTCGGTGCCCTCATGGCACTTTCTTGATTGTAACAGAAAGGCAAGAGAAAGCGAAGAGTGGAGAAAAGGGACAAAGTTTGAGAAAGATGAGAGAGTGCTGTCAGATGGCTTCTCTTGTTCCAGGGGAGTAAGCAGTGAAGGAACGGAGGTGAGAAGCTTGGAGTGAGAAAAAAAGGTATCAAATAGTCATCTCCTATAGTGCTAAACTTTTCCCCATAAAACAAACATAGTGCAAGTGCCAGGAAGTATTGGGTGCCCGTCTGAGTGCTGAGGTCAAGAATTACAGTAAAAGCAGGTTCCCTGGTAAAGTTTTCTTCCAATCTCATTACACTGCTCGGTTGTAGGCACCAAGATGGCCATGCAGGTCCAGAGGGAGGCAGCCTCACAGCAGGCAAAGCCATCAGGAGTCCAGAGTATGAAGTCTATTACCAAGCGTAATCATTTGTTAACTGGAGGAAGGTCGTGGGTCATGATATTGGATGTATTGATTAAGTCCAGGTCTGCTGAGTAAAAAACCCTGTTTCCTTGCGGAAATCTTAAACGCTTATCTTTTGCTGACAGGCTCTAATGATTCTAATGCAGCCAGGACACTTTAGTTCGAAGAGATGATTAGCGTTGTCAATTAGGGCTGGATGCATTGATTTTCTAATTAGACTTTGGGGTCGCCGTGGCCTCTTCCCTTATTAGGCTCTGTAAGCACAGGCTGCCACCTCCATATGCCAAAAATATTGCCTACCTTAAACATTGCCTTGAAAATTATAAATGGGCATTTGCTAATTTCTTGTCAAACCGTGACCTTTTTTGTAAGCATAGATGCACTTTCCTTCCCCTCATCTTTCTTTCTTAAACTGTGCCCATAATACGTCAGCTAAGATTCATTTCTATTCTACCCAGCAACTTGAAAACGCTTGTGTAGCAACCTGAATGCAGAGTCCTGGGGATTTTTATAATTCCCCTCCCACGCTGCCACTCCCACTAATCTTTTACAGACAACTCAACCACACCTCAATAGAAAACGTTTTACTCTTTTTTTAAAAGGTAAATTGCCTGTAGAGGCTCTTTCCAAAGTATTCAGACTAATTTTATAGACCCAATTCTTGTCAATAATAATTTACTTGTACCTTTTTAAATAACTAAAGGAGTATAACTGGCTTGCCTGTGATATAAAGGATAAATGCGTGAGGGGGTGGATACCCCATTTTACATGATGCGATTATTCCACATTGCATGCCTGTATCGAAATATCTCACGTACCCCATAAATATATACACCTACTATGTAGCCACAAAAATTAAAATAAAAAAATTTTAAAGAAATAATTCTTTTTGCTTGTATTTCATCAAGTTATATAGTATTTAATTAAAAACATGTGATTACAAAAGAGTACAACTGGCACAGAGATCGGACTAAACGCAGCTGGCTGCTGGAACCACAGGCAACGTGAGAGGTGGGAGAAGGGGTGGGGACTGGGAGAAGCACACCCCCAGCCCCTGTGAGCATCAGCTATGTGACTTCTCAGAGGGGCTGCAGAACTGGGTGGGGTAAGGGACCTTCTGCTAAATTCCCTCAGAGCAGGAGAGCCTGAGCTGTGTCAGACAGAGGCCACACTGCCAGTTGACTCTATGGTGGGATTTAAGCAGCACATAGGACTCCTGCCCCAATGCCACCCACACTCATGCCTAAATGTCAACATAGTGGGGTCCTTTCTTTAGGCTTGAAATTGCCTCTTTCGTGGTCATTTCAGATTACAGGTCAGCCTTGGGTTGGTGAGAGACTCATTAAGTCTCCAGCGTATAGGAAAAGTTGCTCCTCTTAGCTCCCTTCTCATGGAGAATGCTGGCCGTGCGAGATGTCTAGAAACACAGACTTTTCTAAATTACTGGTTTTTGTCCAGGTGCGCCCGTTTAGAGGCTGGTTTAGGTGTGAAGCTGCCCCAGCTGCCCAGCTACAGGCTGAGCTGGCTTCCTAGTTTTGGAGCCTGGTGCTCTGCGTCCACCGCTGGAGGGCGCCGGGCCCAGGGCGAAGGACTTCCTGCCGCCCTGGCAGCCGCTGCTCAGCGGGAGGGGCGGGAGTGGAGAGCGTGGGCAGTGGCATTTAGGGGACTAGTAAGAGCTAACCCAGCCCCCATGGTTCTTGACCTTGGCTGCAGCTGCTGCCAGAATTGGAGACCGAGCTGACCGTGCTATGCATGACCCAGCGCCCTAGCATTAATTGAGGGGGTTGGTGACATTGGAACTCTGGGTAAACAGAGGGAGGCAGATTTCTGGGTCTGGTTTCCAGGATTCTGAAAATGAGAATCTGCTGAGAGAGTGGGGCAGTGGGCCTGGACATCCCTTCTTCCTGAACAGGAACGTCACCCCTCTGGCTTCTGCATCTTGGAGAACGGCAGCTTTTGGGGAGGAAATTGAGATGTCCAGGTTCTTTGGAGCCAGATGTAATTCCAGGAGCCAGGATGGAAGGTGGGAGCATCTAGGGATTAAGAACACTAGCTTTGTAGTCAGTCAGTCTGCCTTAGAATCACAGCCTTATACATTAGTGCCTGAATAATCTTGGGCTACTTATACAGCATAACCTGTTATACCTGTGCCTCAGTTTCTTCATCAGTAAAATGGGGGATTCCATACCTACCATAGTAGGTAGTTAGGAGAATAAAATGACATAAAAGCACTCAGCACACTGTGGGCATATTGGAAGTTTCCCACAAATGCTAGCTTCTCAGAGCATCAGGAGAGAGATGCTGTGGTTTGAAGAGGTGGGGTATAGAGGTCAGTGGTTAGACTGCCTGACTCAGGACCCTACCCACCACTGCCTGTGCCTCACTAGAGGACTAGAAGTCAAATTGCTGAACCTCTCCAGGCTTTAGTTTCCCTTTCCATACCACAGGAAGCCACCTTCTAGTGAGAAAGCAATAGACCTTAACAACAATACCAATGTGTAATTTGAGGGCTTTGGGGCATTAGCATTAACTAAATAGAGGCCTTGCTGAGACAACAACAGAGCCACCTGGCATGTGGAAATTTCTGGATTAGATCACAAGATCCTCCAGTGACAACCCAACCCAACATAATTTTCCACCATTGTCTTTAAAGTGCTAGAGGCTTGAGGGAGAAGTTTGTAAGTCTCCCTTCTGATTCTACCCCTGGCCTGCTTCATCTCAGGCTTCCCAAGATCCAATCCCTATATTATTTTTTAAATTAAAAATTAAATTAAATTAGTTTTTAAATTTTTCTGCAAACTTTTAAAATACACTTTTCTTTAAAAGGTGCAGCCTATTCTCCTCCCCCTTGAATGTGAGCCAGACTTCTCTCTAAAGAATAGAATGTGGTGGAAGTGAAGCCATGTGACTTCTGAGGCTAGATCATAAAAAGGATAGCCTCTGCCTGCATCTCTTTCTCCTGGGTCTCTCACCCTGGGGGAAGCCAGCGGCCATATCATGAGGACACTCAAGCATCCTCAGAAGAGGTCCACGAGGAGAGGAACTGGGTCTCCTTGCCAACAGCCAGCACCATCACACCCATACACCCATTGTATAAATAAACCACCTTGGAACTGGCTCCTCCGGTCCCAGTCAAGCCTTCAGATGACTGCAGCCCAGCCTACATCTGGATGCAATCTCTTGAGAGACCTCAAGCCAGAACCACCCTGCCAAGCCTCTGTTAGATTCCTGACCCTCACATACTGTGTTGGTTATCGTTTTTTTATTATGTATGTTTTTTTATTATTATGTTAAACTACTCAATTTGGGGGTAAATAGATATGTGGCAATAGACAATGAATACACTCCATCTCCTTGATGTATCTCCATCTCCCTGAAGTTAAATGTAGCTTGGATACCCTGCTTGCATCATCCTGGCCAGTCTGTCTGCTGTCCTGGGTGAAGGCAGCAGGGGATGCCAGGTCAGGAGCAGTACTCTGAGGACAAAGAACTTCAGCTCCTGGAGAAAAGTTGACCTGACCTTCTATCCTACAAAGGGCTCAGCAGAGAAGCTGCCAGTGGTGTCAGCAAGTGACTGCTACTTCTCAAAGAATGGGGAGGGTCCTGGGACCCTGAGCATAAAAGTAGAGCATCAAATGCAGGCCTCGTTTCCAGAGGGTCTCCAGCTGGATGACCACTCTGCCATCAACCACAGCTAGGATAAACGCGGGCACACCTGGCCCACTCCACTCCCATGCTTAGCAAACTCGCTTGTGCAGAATACAGGTGTTTTCAGTAAACGTAACCAGTAAGCTGAGTGCTCAGAGTCCTAACGACATGCATTAGCCCCTCTTTTTCCTCGCCTCTAGATGCTGGTGTTCGCCAAGCTTCTGTCTTCATTAGGAGTGAAGGAAGTGCAAGAGAGAACATTCCTGAAAAGTAGCACCTTTCATTTTTAAAAGTAATATATTGCATGTCAATATTAAGACTGATGAAAATCTGTTAAAAGATTTTACAATTGTTGCAAGAGAAAAAAAAATCAGCAGCAGTACTGTAAGATGTGGGGACACGGTTTTCAAAGGATGGCACCTTTTTCACATACTTGCCCTTCATCAACCAGAAATTGAATCCCTGCCCCTAGGCAGGCACTCTGTAATATTAGAACCTGAATACACCTCTTTCCTCATCTCTCTTCTCACTCCTGCCTGTGATACATAAGGGATCTTCAACTCCCCCATTGCTCCAAATACTACTTGTATTCTGATGACTTGCCAGAAAATAGCTCCAAGCTGAGCTCCTACTGAGGTTGAGATCCCTTGCATCTCTGATATGGCAGACAAGGCTAGTCACAATTTTGTCTGAGCCTCATCTCCTGTGACCTCACCCTAAACCCCTATGTTGGAGCCCAACTATTAGAGCTTATCTATTATTTCCTGTGGCAGTGACTGCAAATTACCAATCAAAACCCATCTCCATTCTTTCTTTCTAAGAGAATCTAGCTAAAAGACCATGATTCCAAGCCTTCATGCAACAGGAGGCCATGCAATTAAGTTCTGGCAGGGATGTCTAAACAGAAGTGAAATGTGAGACTTCTGAAAAGCTGTTTAAAGGAAACTGACTCAGCTGACTCAGCTGAGGGGAACAGCCTAGGTCCTTCTCTCCCTTTCTTATTTCTGCTGCCCAGAATTGGGATATGATGGCTGGAGGTCCTGCAGCCATTCTGGACCATGAGATGACCTTGAGAATGAAAGCCATGTGCTAAGGATGTGGAGCAGAAAAGCAGAATATTAAAAAAATACATGGCACCATTTTGCACCAGATTCTGTTCAAAACACATTTCCTTTATTAAATCACTTAATCCTTAGATCTATCCTCAAAGCAGTCCTCAAAGATAGATACTTTTATTATCCTCATTTTACAGGAAACAGAGAGGAAAGGTAACTTCCTCAAAATCTCATGGCCTGAGAAGGAACTAAAACTCAGGCCAGTGTGACTCTGGAGTCCTTGCTCTAAGCAGTCATCTTGCATTGCCTGGGTTCCTTATGACTCAGGAACTACCTACCACACGAGCCCCGGGCTGCCTAGCTCTGCACTTCTCTTATGTATGAAAGAAATAAACCTCTAGCTTGCTTAAGCCACTGCTATGTTGAGTTTTCTGTTGTTGGCTGCCAAGACTATGCCTACCTGATACATTCTCTAAATTGATTTTCATGCTTCCAGGCACTTGTTCAAAGTGTTCCTTCTGCCTGAAATGTCCTTTCCATTGTACACTCCTCTGTTAGCACACATCATACGCAGAACAACATCACAGCTATTTCTTTTTCTTTTCTTTCTTTTTTTTTTTTTGAGATGGAGTCTCGCTCTGTCGTCCAGGCTGGAGTACAGTGGCCAGATCTCAGCTCACTGCAAGCTCTGCCTTTCGGGTTCACGCCATTCTCCTGCCTCAGCCTCCCGAGTAGCTGGGACTATAGGCGCCCGCCACCTCGCCCGGCTAGTTTTTTTTATTTTTCTAGTACAGACGGAGTTTCACCGGGTTAGCCAGGATGGTCTCGATCTCCTGACCTTGTGATCCGCCCGTCTCGGCCTCCCAAAGTGCTGGGATTACAGGCTTGAGCCACCGCGCCCGGCCACAGCTATTTCTTTACCCATCTGTCTTCCAAGCTAGATGGTCACCATCCAGAATGGAGGGAACACTGCCTTATAGTCTGTTCTCATAAAATTTAACCTGGTCTGGCACATAATAAGTGCTCAATAAATGTTCCCTGAATTTAATTTAATTGGGGGGAAATGTCAGTCTTATACAAAAGCAGGATAAAGTGGTATGACATCATGTATGTTGGAGAATTATTCCCCCTCCCCTTTCTCCCAACCAGGGTTACCCCAAATCCTCTTACTTGTTTCTCGATCCTTCCACTAAGTTTGCTTTTTGTTCCACAGTGAAATGAAACTTACTTTTAATGAGCACTCTGTGTATTGTGGACATTTCACATGTGATTTCATTCTCTGCAACACTGAGAGGTTTTCTAGAAATGAGAAAACTGAGGCTTTCAGAGAGATCAGGTGATTCTCCCAGGATCACACAGCTGATAAGGGGCAGATTTAGGCGAACCCAGAACTATCTTATGCCATACACCCACATTATGATAGCTATTGTTTTAAAACACAGTGTATAGCATCAAGGGTACTAGTCTGGGATTCCATAACCCTAGTTTCTAGTCAAGCCTCTTAACTCTGGTTTGGTCTTAGTTTTCTCAGCTATAAATTATGGGGTGATCTCTGAGGACCCTTCCAGCTCTGGCAGTGCATGATTCTATGACTTAAAAACACACACTAAGTTTAAGTTATTTATTTATTTATTTATTTTGAGAGAGAGAGAGAGAGAGTCTCGCTCTGTCACCCAGGCTGAAGTGCAGTAGCGTGATCTTGGCTCACTGCAACCTCCACCTCCTGGGTTCAAGTGATTCTCCTGCCTCAGCCTCCGGAGTAGCTGGGATTACAGGCACATGCCACCATGCCCAGCTAGTTTTTTGTTTGTTTGTTTGTTTGTTTTAGTAGAGATGGGGTTTCACCATGTTTGCCAGGCTGGTCTCGAACTCCTGACCTCAAGTGATCAAGTGATCTGCCTGTCTTGGCCTCCCAAAGTGGGAATTACAGGCATGAGCCACCGCACCTGGCCAAAAGTCTCTTTTACGTAGGAAAGTTTTATATAGGAAATTCCAGAGGGCAAAACATAAACAAAGGTTGCAACTAGGGGGCTCTGAATATAGACACAAGCTTGGTGTTGATTCTGCTAGAAACTGACTCTGCTTGGCTGCCGGGATCGCAGAAGTCCATCAAGCACAACCCCTCTCCTCATATCATATCCGACATAGTCACCCATCTGAGCCAACAATAGGACAGCAAGAAGGCATTTTCTGGGAGAAGCCCGAGTGTGCAAATAGATCTCTTTCACCAGAATCCCTAGGTATGGGGGGGTTTGTCTAGAAGTAGTGGGCTCCTGTGGACCTGTGCATATTGATATTCACTTGTGGAGCTCCTGCTGCATCAAGAATTCCAGGGAGGGTGTCACCTTGGGAGTCTGGGAGAGGTGGAGTGAGTGTGAGCAAATATAGTGTGTGCTCTTGCAGGAAACAGAGTGCTGGAAAAATCCCTGAGGGGGTTCCAAGAGCCATAGAATGCTAAATGCAAACAGGCAGGCAGACAAGCAGGCCACTGCCTCTTTGCAATCCATGACTTTCCACAGGACATCCCTGTGCTCCTCCCCGGGCGTGGGGACCCCCTCAAACCCATGGCCCTTCTGCTGCAAGAGTCCTGAGCTCAAATCCAGCTTCGATGACACTGTCATGTGAATCTAAAATTCAAATTTGTCTCTCCAGATTGCTATTTATTATACAAACTGAACTAAATGAAGTGATGCTTCTACTCAAATACATCACCTCTAGTTTGCCACACATATCTGATAATAATCAATAGTGACATTGTACAGCCCTTTACAGCTCATAAATCACTCTCACATCCATTACCTCATTTGGGCCTCCCATCAGCTCTGAGTTGGAAGAATTACATTGAATCACATGAAATTGCTGACGTTCAGTTGGTTTTGACCGGCAAAAATGGCACTTTCATGTTTCAACGTAATATATGTGCTTTAGCTGTCTTTTCGCCGATGAGGAAACTGAGGCTTTTAATCGTGTATAACTTGTCCAAGGTTTTTAATAAGTGATACAAGTGGGACTGTGTCTCTAATTCTGATTCCAGACATCATTTATTCATCCCGTAAGAACTTATTGAGAGCCTGCTATGTGCCAGGCACTTGCTGGGAACTAAAGACACCAAGGGGGAAGAGTGTCCTTATGCTGACTGCCTGGGCATGTGCATAAAATTAGAGGGCTGTATAGGGAAAACAGCACTCGCTGGCAGCAATGGCACACAGTGTGCAGTCATTCTAGGCCAGGCCCACTTCTGCTTTTATATTTCTGCTTAGGTATTACTTACTTTAAAAATATATTATGTATATATAAAAAAATAAATACAGATATATTTTTTGAGATGCAGTATATATATTTATATATACATATATATTTTGAGATGAAATATATATGTATGTGTGCATATATACATATATATATATGGTTTTTTTTTTTTTAATTTTTGAGGTGGAGTCTTGCCCTGGCTGGAGTGGCATGATCTCGGCTGACTGCAACCTCTGCCTTCCAGGTTGAAGCTATTCTCCTACCTCAGCCTCCCGAGTACCTGGGACTACAGGCGAGTGCCACCATGCCTGGCTAATTTTTGTATTTTTAGTAGAGACAGGGTTTCATCATGTTGGCCAGGCTAGTCTCGAACTCCTGACCTCAGGTGATCCACCCGCCTCAGACTCCCAAAGTGCTGGGATTACAGGCGTGAGCCACCCCGCCTGGCCCTACTTAAATATTTATGTTGTATTATTTTAAAACCTAATTATTATTTTATTACTAATAATATTTATATGCTAATTAATCCTCACACCAACCTTGCCTACTCTATAGATGAGGAAATTGAGACACAGTAAAGTTATATAATATGTCCATGGTCACATGATTAGTAAGTAACCAAGCCAGGATTGAAGCCCAAGTAGTCTGGCTCTGGGGTGTACTACAGTAACCATCCTGCATCTATCTGCCTGGGCAAATCTGGGAAGAATTCTGGGAGGAGGTGACCTCTGAATTGAGACCTGGAGGACAAATAGGGCAGAGTCCATCTGGGCAGAGGAAAAAACATAGCCAAAGGTTCAGAAATCTGAAGAAAAAAAG
Source organism: Macaca mulatta (assembly GCF_049350105.2). Lineage (NCBI taxonomy): Eukaryota > Metazoa > Chordata > Mammalia > Primates > Cercopithecidae > Macaca > Macaca mulatta. Next base: position 62,509,087 of record NC_133406.1, on the reverse strand, counting down.
GCATGCTTTTGGGAATCAGCCTGGAGCACAAAGTATTAGGGAAGGAAGTGGTAAGAGATGAGGTTGGCTAGATAGACAAGGGGCAGGTTTTCAAAAGGTTTTTATTTTATCCCATAAGCAATGAGGAGCCATTAAAATTCTTGTCAGGGGAGTGACAAGATTAGATTAGCCTGCTAGCAAGATCACTTAGAGGGCAGAGTGGGAGATGTATTGGAGGTGAGAGAAAGACTGTAAGTTATTGTAATTTGGGGGTATGAGTTCATCCACAGACCCCTTCTCTAAACCACCTTGCCCCTAATTCTCCTATCATGATTTCGCCCAGTCCCTGGCCATCTGCTCAATCACTAGCTGTTACTCATGAATCACATTAGACGCTTACCTCGGGCCATGTCTTTTTTTGAGAATAGTGGTCACACTGTACTGCTGGAAGGATGTGCCTCTCTGCTGTCCTTTGAGGCTGGTCCTGAGGGCAGGTCTAATGCCAGGGCAGTCCACTGCTCTGTGATGCCAGTACATTGTGCAGAGCCACCTGTAAATCAGGGTCCAGTTGTTCCTCCATAGTCAACAGGTCACAGGAGACTCCCCATGAAGCTACAGGTATGTGCGTGGAGTGGCAGTGTAACAGGAACATGGGTGTTGGGAGAGTGAAGCACATGTGACTCGCTCGTGCTGTCAGGACCTGCTTGACCCAGTTCCAAGTAAACTGTCCCCACCTGATGATGTGGTGGTTCTTGGCATGCCCTTCTTGGCTTGTTGATGAGATCATACTCAATTCTGGATGAGCCACTTGGGTTGCATGGTCACCAGGTGGACTGTGTTCAGTCTATGAGGTCTAGTAGAAAGTCAAGAGCTGTTTCTTACATGAATAATTACTGCAAAGAGATGATGTCCTTGTCCCAAAACTCCAGGGGTCCTCACTGTGATTCTCCCATTGGTACTTTCCAATGGCTCCATATGGAAGCCTGATCTGCCACAGACATTGATCATCACTGTATCTGCTGGGTCATGAGAGGCATGGGACAGAGCGACTTGCATGGCAACCTGGACGTGCGACAGAACCTTTTCTTGCTCTGGGCCCCTCTCAAAGCAGAAGCCATTGGTGCATTAATCTCAGTTATTCCCCATGGCTATGGAAGGGCTCCAGAGACTCCTACTTGGTCCTTCCTATGGAAATAGCCCTTACTTCATGGGTCAGAAGCCAGGGTGGGGAGTCTGCCAGTTGAGGTTATTTACTCTAGTAGTTTAGTCAGGAACTGAGAAAATAACTATGGGATGGCGTAAGTGCCCTACTGGGTCTACCATGACACAGACTCAGGTAGAAATCCATCTATCACCTGGCCTTCAAAAGCCTCATGCTAACCCATGGATAAAGGGTTCTGGGTCCCCAGGTTTGATGTTATACGAGATCCAGTGTCAATAATCCTTGAAAGGTCTGGGGTCATTCAGTTACCCTGATCAATACATAGTTACCCTGGTAAATGGCCACAGACCCCTTTAGGGGAGCTGGAAGAAGACTCACAATGCATTCCTGTGCTGTTATTGTGGCACCTTCCCTCCAGAGTACCTGGCCTTCCTGTTGCTAAAAACTCCATGTCCGTGAACTGAATCAGGGATGGAAAGAAGTGAGGAGCCATGATCCTCCATCATAGCTCAAATCAGGTCTCTATTTGCCAGTCCTGGAGTTTTGGGGAGTTAAACAATTAGATGAAGAGGAACAAGAAGGAAAAAGGCAGACATCTCCCTTGTTTGCTGGGTGAGGTTGCCGTCTTCTTTTGGTCTGCTGTTGCAGCTTCTCTGGTCAGTCCTCGAGCCCCTTCTGGGCAGGTATCAAATGCTGGGCATCTGCTCTGTATGTGAGCTCTTGGTGGACCCTGTGGGGACCCTGGACTGCTCATTTCCCTGACCCTAGAGATTTAACTTGGGCTCTCCTTGTTTCTCCATCACCTCTCAGCCCCCACTTAATGTCATCAACCCTGGGCTCCAGCTGCTAGCAATGAGGAGCTGCATTGCTTGATGGGCTGCAGTCCTCCTGTGTGATGTCACTGACCACTCAAGACCAGCTCCCTTACCCATCCGCTTTGTCCACCCAGTTATGGGGAAATCCCTGGATTGTTACCATGACAAGTGGTGGGAGGAGGCTGCTTTACTGCCCCTTCCCCCCACAACACACACATCTCACCTCATCATCTTTCTCCATGTCTCCTTTCCTTTGCTCAGGTCAGCTAAGCAGACATCCAGCCAGGACAGGAAACACCCATCTTCTCTGCTTCTGTCTCTACAAGGGATCCTCTTGAAGTACCCCTTCTCCTTTCCTCTCCCACAAGGGCATGAAGAGAGGGAATGGCTTCTTCTCGTGTACACTACACTCCCTACAGGCTAACATTGTGGGGATGTGGGGGTTGGGGGTGGTGGTACCCTGCAGTGTGCCCTTTATAGAGGCTATTGACTCTAAATTCAAAATGTGTGGCCAGGCACAGTGGCTCACACCAGTAATCCCAACACTTTGGGAGGCCAAGGTAGGTGGATCACTTAAGGCCAGGAGTTCAAGACCAGCCTGGCCAGCATGGTGAAACCCTGTCTCTACTAAAAAAAAAAAAATACACACACACACAAAAAAATTAGCTGGGCATGGTGGTGTGCACCTGTAGTCCCAGCTACTTGGGAGGCTGAGGGAGAAGAATTGCTTGAACCTGGCAGGCAGAGGTTGCAGTGAGCCAAGATTGTACCACTGCACTCCAGCCTGGGTGGCAGAGCAAGACTCCATCTAAAAAAAAAAAAAAAATAGCCTTGTCTGTTGGTGAGTGCCTGTAATCCCATCTACTTGGGAGGCTGAGGCACAAGAATTGTTTGAACCCAGGAGGCTGAGGTTGCTGTGAGCCAAGATGCCACTGCACTCCAGCCTGGGTGATGGAGTGAGACTCTGTCTCAAAAAAAAAAAAAAAAAAAAAATTAGGATGTATGTACTTAGCATCTGCTATTCTAAGCATTGACTTTAACTATAATTCCGACAGCAAGACATGTCCTGTTAGACATCCTGATGAACATGGGGAAAGTAAACTCTTCTGGGTTTTCTCAGAGGGAATAGGTGGGTTTCACATAAATCCATTTCTATCTTCTAAGTTCTATGCATTTCTTCCCTACATCCAAGGGATTTCTGGCTTCTCAACTCTATTTAGTGGGAATCAATGTGGAGCCTATGTTTCAGCTAACCAAACAGAATTAAAACCACTCCTAGCAACTTAGAACGTTCAATGTAGAATTTCTAGCAAATGTCCCTGAATCTTCAAATCTAGGTACTTCAATACTCTATTGTTCTCTCCTTGGTTTTATCTTTTTTATAATCTATTCCTACATGAATTTTCCAGATCTTTGATGATTCAAATTAATAATGTCATACAACACTTGTGTTGTGTATGTTTTCTCCTCCAGAGTTTAACTATGTAATTCACCACCACCACCACCACTGCGCCATGCTGGAATGTCTCTAATTATTTTTTCCAGTATGGAGATAAAAAGGGTAGTGGCTCCTCCCCTTGCAAGGTAGCTCCATAAGGTGGGTTCATATAAAGTTTCCAAGCAAGGCAGGGATAAGCTTCACTGGACAGAAGGGGAGGAGCTACTGCTTTTAGCAAGACAGATTCAGCTTGAGTGAGAAGCTCAAGGTACCACAAGCCCAGTCAAATCTTCCCATATATCCTTGTCGCAACTGTTGTGGTCCCCCTCTTTTCTGATCAATCATTTCTATCTTTCACATTAGAAATGTGGAGAAGCTGTGATTTTTAACTAGATTTATAATTTGACCACCTATAGGATCAAACTTTGGGACTGGTTTTGACTCAGTCCTGCAACTATGAGCTGTAAGACATCATTCTGAACTGAGTGTGGTGGTGCATGCCTGTAATCCCAGCTACTTGATAGGCGGGAGGATGCTTAAGGCCAGGAGTTCGAGACCAGCCTGAGCAACATAATTGTTACAGGATCTCTGGGGTGTTGATTTTTCTGGCTGGAAACCTCTGTGACCACAGCACTTTTGTTCAAGTTCTTGTCCGGCATCCAGGAAGAGTGAGGTACACAGACAAGTGAAGCCTGAAAAAGGCGAAGAGTTTTATTTAGTGTTAGAACAGCTCAGAGGAGTGGGTGGCTCCTCTCTGCAGGCAAGTCATTTGGATATCTCTGCAGGTCTCTGAAGCTCTCAGCAGAGAGGATAACTCCTCTCTGCCAGTTGGCCCATCCCATCCCATGCCATCCCATCCCATGCCATCGGATCCCATATATGTCTCTCTGCCCATCCCAGTCTCTCTGCCCTTTTCATCTTCTGACCATCCTCTGCCCTGCTCTGGCTGAGCCCAGGGCTTTTATGGACCTCAGAGGGGAGGAAGTGCGTGCGTGGTCCATGGGTGTCCAAGGGTGGCCCTGAAGAGGCACCACTCCAGTCGGCAGGACTGGCAGCCCGGCCCCCAGCCTTCAGGCCCTCCCTGACCCAAAGGTGGGGCCTTATTGGGGACCCGCCCCTTTCCCCCCCGCCCCTTCCCCCCCCCCCCCGCCCCCGGAATCAATCTGCCTTCCTCTGCCATTTATGGCCCACAGGCTCAGCCCTGACCCCCGGCTCCAAGATCGGAGCAGGCGCCGGGAGTGGAGAGGAGCCAGGCAGCAGGAGAAGACACCCCAGAACCTGCAGGGACAGGGGCTCTTCCTCGGTCCCCGGGGGTGCCGGCTGCAGGGACATCCGGCTCCTGAGCCTGGGAGGGCGGGGCAGTCGCACCAGGGAAGGCAGATCCTGCCTGCTCCCGGCGCTCCCCGAAGGGCACAGGGAGGCTGCCATTCACAGCTGCAGTTTGGGCGGCTATAGCCCGGCCCAGAAGGGTGAGGCTCCTGCCTGCTCCATAGAGCAGGAGGCTTGGGTCTGTAGCTGCGTGTTGGGCGCCTGCAGCAGCACCCGGAGAGCTCCTGACCCAGCTCAGAAGGGGCGGGGTTCCCACTGGCTCCATGGAGTTCGCAGCCCCAGCTGCGCCTCCCTGCTGCAGCCAGCGTGATGACAACAGCCTCTGCCATCATAGTAAGACCTCGTCTCTAAAAATAAATAAATATGAACCCCATTCAGTAGGTGTTAGAAAGTCCCTGGGTTTCTGCCTACGACCGGGGCTGAAATTCATGCGTTTGAGTTTTTCATTTTCTCCTTAAGCTTCCCAGAGCTGGAAGAAGCAACCCTACTGCCAACTCTCCATCTCCCACCCCCCACTTAGTCCTTTAACTCCTCTTCTCTTCACACACTTTCAGGCAGTAGCTTGGGCTCTCCTGAAAGAAGGCTGGAGACAGATTTGGCTGCAGGTCGTTTATCTGGGCTGTCTGTCAAAAAGCAGATGAGGGAGCAGGGAGAGGGAGACAGGAAAGGATGGAAAATTATTATAACAAAGGGAGCATGACTGAGCTCCTTAATGTGTGGGCTCATTCCCACTGGGGGTCTTCTGAAACACTTTGCAGAAGGTAACTCAGAATTGTCCTGGGAAGGAAAAGAATCGGAGCATTTATTCACCAGCTCCCATCCCACCTGGGTTGAGGTTTGCCTTCAAGGATGTTAAGTTTCCCCCAACTTGGGGGCTAGCTGCACTGATGCCCTCTGAAGGGTCTTTCCTGGCTTTGGAGAAAGACTTGCAGCAGGAAAGCAGAAAGAGAAACTGGCACATGCTTGAACAAGATCATCACAGCTGCACTGAAATCAGGAGAACAAGGGGGACATGGCGCAGACAACAAGACCATCTGCTATGGGACCTCCGTATCCTTGCCTGAAGTGGGTTTTTTAATCTGGGACTGCAGGTGGTAACTTTAGGAGCTGTTTTCGTCACTTGGGCCACAGGCTGCTAGAGTTCACGGCTGGGTTTTCACTGCATTCAGCTCCAACTAGGCAGATAGCAAGCCCCGACACCCCTCATTTCTCTCAAGGTCTGTTCCTGCCACCCCTTAAGACACCAATTTTTATATTTGTTCAGGTTCCTGATTGCAAACATCAGGACTGACTTAGACTGATGTAATCTGAAAAAGAGATTTATTGAAAAAGCACTGGGTAGCTCACAGAGTTGCTGAGATGACTAGAGTACCATGCTCAAATAACAGGCAGGAACGGGGGCAGCCTGACCTCTGGCAAGACAGCCCTCCACTCAGAAGGTACTGAGGGTCTTTCAGATACTGGCCTGGGGCTGTTCTGCTGAGATCTCGGTTGAACACATCCAGAAAGAGTAGATCAATCAAACAAACCATTGAGTAAGAGAACAGAGAATGTTACTGGTCTGGAGACCCCAGGGAAGGAGGGTGCCTGCTGAACAGGTGGGGAAAGGAGGCACTGGAAGCTGGAATTCCAGGCTGAGGTCAGCAGCAGGCCCTCTGCACTCACACCCAGGCACTCTTACCACTGCAGGGATTAGAGAGGGCTCCTCTTCCTTCTTGGACCTCAGGACATAGGCTTTAACTTCCCATCCTCTTATATACTTTTATTCTAAAAAAGGTTATTAGAATTAATAAGCTCAGTCATTCAGACTGTAAATCCACTTTGCTATGGGGAAAGAAAATCTTTAAAATATGTACACATTAGATCCTGTGGAGTAATTTACAGGTACACAGCCTGATCATTGAATCCAGGTTGGCAACCACCTAAGTCTGATTTTCGCCATTAGCTTCTAATGAATCCACCCTCTCGGAAGCCCCTCCTTCCCCACTAGTGGCACTCGAGTCTCATCTGCATGCCCAGTCCTGCCTCAATCTCACATGCATCCAGGCATCAGTCATAGCGAGTTTAAGGAGCCCTACCTGGTCCAGGAGATCAGTCACCCAGACCTGCCCTGACCTCATGACCTAGTTCTAGGGCCTTATGTCCAAGTTCCCACCAAACACCCCTACCTGGGCCTGAATATCTGCCTAGGAAACCTGGTAAGAACCCAGTTCCTCCAAGGCTGAGGCCTGGCCTTACTCTCATTCATCTTCCCAGAGTTCTTAATGCTATCATTCATCCCAGAAATCTTGTCGAGGGCCCAGCCTGCTGTCAGTTCCCATGGATGCTGACCACCTGCCCATTTGACTTTCCCTTGGTGCCTGAAACCTCACCATCCCAACCACACACAATGGTCAAGCACCGCTGGGACCCTCTCTTTTCCCCTTTGATAGGCCACCTATGCCCCCACACACACTCAGAGTACACACCCTGGCTGGAATGTCTCCCACCGTCCATAGCAGGGCCTGCCCACTCTCCCCCAGTGAGTGGGACTGGTTTCTCTATTCTGATCTCTCCTCCTCGGCCCCCTTTCGCTGCTGACTGAGTTCCAGACTCCCATTTATTATAACACGGTTTGTTCCTTTCCTTGAGCCTACCTCCTTATAATTCATGCCAGCGCTAGATAATAGTTCTTTTGTGCTGGTCTCCAGGAATGAACAATCCATTGATTTCAGGTAAAAAGCTGCTCTCTCTACAAGAGAATGGCTTCAGTTGGGTTGTTTACTCATATGAGAAAATAGCCTTTCTCTTATCTGTATGCTATTACATTTTATTCATTCACTTAATTCATATTTGTTGAGCAACTACTATATAATCAGCTACTGTGTTAAGTGCTAAGAATATAGACATAATTCAGGCATGGTTCTTACCCTCAAAGAGCTTATAGTCTAGAAGAATGAAATGTCTTATATCAAAAGAAGTACAAAACAACATGCTAAGTGCTATTTTATTTGAAGCATAAGTAGAATATGATTTATTTTTAAAATGATTTTTAGTACTATAGGGGATATTTGAGTAGGCTGATGAGCCCAGAAAAGACTGGAACCCAGTGAGAGGAAGGCTTGAAAATGTTACAGGTCCCCACCTCCTAAGCAGTACCCCACAATGGGGGAAGGGGGCAGCTACCAGATGAGGGGAGGAATGAGAGGAAAGAAGCCAAGGAGCCTCCAGAAGTGGATGGAAGTGAGACTATGAGCTAAATTTAAAAATAATTAAACCCTGGGTGTGTCAATCGTCATTACTCAGCAAATGAACACTCTAACAGATAATTATTCTAGGTATCAGAAATGCATTTTATATGACCAGAAACCAAACCCAAGGAGAGAGTCTATGGAGTTAAGGAAAAATTAGTTGCTTCTCCAATGTCTTTAGAAGGCGTACAGGATGGAGTTAAGTTGCTGGAGCAGGTCAAGTGCTAAGAACCATCTTATGTGATGCAGACCAGAAAAATTAACAACAAATAATACGTAAAAACTAGGCTTCATTAAAAACAAAATCAAAGCAAAAAAACTCATCCATTTGTTCTTTCTTTTAGAATCATTTAAACATTTTTTTAAATGAGGTAAAATTTGCATAACACAAAATTAACCATTTCCAGTGAACAATTCAGTGGCATTTAATACAGTCACAACATTGTGCAACGACCATCTTTAGCCAGTTCCAAAACATTTTCATCATCCCCAAAGGGTCTCCATTAAGCAGTTACTCCGCAGTCCTGGGCAACCACCAATCTTCTTTCCATCTGTATGGGTTTCACTATTCTGGATATTTTATGCAAATAGAACCATGCAACATGTGACTTTTTGTCTGGCTTCTTTCACTTAGCATAATCTCCCACATTGTAGTGTGTATCAACACTTCATTCCTTTCTATGGCTGAACAATATTCCATTGTATATCTGTACCACAGTTTGTTTATCCATTCATCCCATTGATAAGGATTTGGCTAGGGTGAATAGTGCTACTATGAACATGTGTGTTCATGTATTTGTTTGAGTACCTGTTTTAAATTCTTTTGTGATTATGCCTAGGAGTAGGATTGTAGTATTATATGATAATCCTATGTTTAACTTTTTGAGGAACCAGCCACTTATTCATAAACAGGATATTGCTTTAGACCTGCCAAAAAATTGTAGAGAAAAAGGAAAATAGGACTTCTACAAGCCCATTCCTGGGGAGGTGGAGGTATGTCCTTCTGACTGGTCGTCAAACCCAATTCTTCATCTCCCTGAACACACAGCTAGGTTACATTTCCCAGCATCTCCTGCTGCTGGGGGTTGGGGGCATGTGTCTCCATTTCTGCCAGTAGAATATCAGCACAAGTCATGTATGGCAATTCTAGGCTTGGCCCATGAAAACCACGTGCAGGCAATCCTCCATGCCCTGTCCTCTTCTGCAGGCTCCATGCAGAGAAGCCACAGGATGAAGATGGAGAAGCCACAAGATGAAAGGAGCCTAGGGTCCAGAATTACCACTTGGAGGAGACCTGCCACCAATTGGTACCATTGGTTTTAGGCTGTAAGTGAGTGAAAAAGCAACTGTTCTTGTCTGGAACCATGAGCGTTGATGAGAACTCCATCACAGCTGCTAGCATTACTTGACCCTTACTCTAAAGGCAAAAGAGAAGGCCACACCTTGCTCAGAAAGACCTGATGTGTGGGGCTAGTGTGAGGGGTCAAAGACCGAGGAGAGGCCAGAAGGCCAAAGCAGCTTGAGACTGGAGTGATTTGAGCTCATGGTCTTTCTGGGTCACACTCAGAAAAAGATCCAGAGACTGGCCTCTAGAAAGCTTCAACATTCTACCAGGCCAGCATCATGGCCAGCCTGAGCTATGACTGGCTGTAAGGAAAGAAATGAGGCCTCTGCACCTAGTAAATTGTTTCAATCAGGAAAATTGTGAGTTAAAAAAAAAAAAATGACTAGACTAAACAGACTTGAGCTTCCTTAGACTCAGAAATCTGTTGATGCTCCTCTGTTTTTATGCTCTGTTGCTTTCTTTGATAATTTCCCATCTGTCTTCTCTTAGTTTCTTCAGAAATTTCCATTTGAAAATTCCAAATCAAGCTGAGTTGGGGGATGGCATTGTCGTGGCAAACTCAGGCCAGCTCTGCAGGGGCAGAAGAGCACCCCTAGAGGCTAGGTGAGGTAGTGCAGGGACTGGTGTTTCTCAACCTGGTATCTTGTTTTTTGGATCAGGCAATTTTTTCACCTGCAAGAGCTTCAGGCTGCTTCTTAGCATCCCTAGCCCTGCCCTCTACATGGCAGTAGAGCCCCACTTGTGACAACCACAACTCTCCTAGTCATTTCCAAACACTCCTAGGTAGGGCCAGTACCCTAAACCCAGGCTGAGAACCAGTGAATGGAAGATGGGAAGACCAGATAAAAATAGAAAATTCAGAAATCTAAAGAAGACCATAAGGGACTCCTGAAATGTGGCCTATCTTCCTCATAGCAGGGCTCTTCTGTAGCACCATCATAAAGACTCTCTCCTCTTTTCGTTTGTTTTTGTTTTGTTGGTTGGGTTTTGTTTTGTTTTTGTCTTTTGTTTTGAAACAGGGTCTTGATCTGTCACCCAGGCTAGAGTGCAGTGGCATGATCACAGCTCACTGTAACTACGACCCCCTAGGGTCAAGTAATCCTTCCACCTCAGCCTCCTGAGTAGCTGGGACCACAAGCGTGCCCCACCATGCCTGGCTATTTTTAATTTTTTGTTTGTTTGTTTGTTTTTGCTTTTGTAGAGACAGGGTCTCCTTATGTTGCTCAGGCTAGTCTCGAACTCCTGGGCTCAGGTGATTTGTCCACTTCAGCATCCCAAAGTGCTGGGATTATGGTCATGAGCCATTGCATATGGCCTCTCTCTCTCTCTCTTTCTTAAATTTATCTCTAGACCATTCCATCCTCCTTGTTGTTCACTCAGTTTCTAACCAGTTACTCCCTATCCACAGTGTGGATCAAAATTTTGTGATTTTCAGCCAGGCTCAGTGGCTCATGCCTGTAATCCCAGCATTTTGAGAGGCTGAAGTGGGCACACATGGCTTGAGCTCAGGAGTTTGAGACCAGCCTGGGCAACATAATGAGACTTCATCTCTACAAAAAATACAAAAATTAACCAGGCCTGATGGTGCACGCCTGTGGTCCCTACTACTCAGGAGGCTGAGGTGGGAGGATCACCTGAGTCCAGGGAGGTCGAGTCTGTAGTGAGCCACGATTGTGTCACTGCACTCCAGCCTGGGTGACACAGTGAAACCCCGTCTCAAAAACAAAAAATTCTGATTTTTATTTTCTTGAAAATGTGCTTTTTCCCCAGCCTTAATCTAAGCTTGTCAAACCCACGGCCTGTAGGCCACATGTGACCCCAGATGGCTTTGAATGCAGCCCAGGTCAAATTTGTAAACTTTCCTAAAACATAATGAGTTTTGTGGGGGCTTTTTTGCAATTTTTTTTAGCTCATCAGCTATTGTTAATATTGGTGTATTTTATGTGTAGCCCAAGACAGTTCTTCTTCTTCCAATGTGGCCCAGGGAAATCAAAAGATTGGACACCCCTGCCTTAGACCTTCCTGGTGTCCTGCTGGCCTATTATCAGCTGTTGGTCCATCACAGGATCCAATATGTGTCCAGAGCCCACCTTCAGAGCAATATTTGGGGTGATGATCAAGGTCATAAAGGCCCTCAGGGTTAGGAGAACAGCACTGGAGGAGACTGGGGACAAGAGGAATCCCGGAGCACTGGAGAGATAGGGACAGACAGTGTGGCTACAGACTCCATACTGGAGTGCACTGGGGCAGATGTGAGAGAATCAGGCTGGAGGCAAATGATAATGGTTTCACTCCTGACCTGGACAATGGGTAGGAGGAGAATGCCCAGTGCTTTTTAGTAGAGCTTAGAGGTATGGACCTCTCATGATGGTGATACCCCAGGAGATGTGTATCCTTGGGGAATAGAGGGGAGGAACTGAGTTCAAAAGCCAATGCCAGATGAAAGGAGAGGATGGCATCTTCTTGCCTCTAATTCTTCTGAGAGTCACCTAGTTAGAATCAGATGCCTGATGTGACAATGAATACGAGGAGTTACTCTGGGAAGAGACCCTTGAGAGCTGGCTAAGAGGGGAGCACAATAATTTATCTCAGGGTGACTGAGTCAGGGTGCCCACCAACACACTGAAAACCCTTCAATGAATCACACTAACTGCATTTACTGGTTAATTCAATCAGGCAATTGGTTTGACTCCCCATTACCATTTTCTCTTAATTATAATATGCGTCTCCTCTCTTCCTTGCACATGTTTTAACATTTCTGAAATGGGGATGTGTCTTAAAATAGACCTGCATGCTTATTGTAAAGTTTCTTTTTGAGGCAGCTGTTAAATCAATGATGCATCTTATAATCAATGGTATATTAGAATGAAGAAAATAGGGTAATTACCAGAATTGATTTCCCGTTTTGATGTATTAGAGATAAGATTATTTGTTGGGTACCTGGAAACACCCGTGCTTCCTCACACATGCACATCTGTTTGTGGGCAGCTTCAGCAGGCCCCGCATATGCTCACATGTGTGGTCACCACCTTTGGGATTTGGATGCCATCGGACCCTCAGGGAGCCCAGAGAAATGCACAATATGCTAAATCCCACCCTCCCTTTGTAAATGTCATGAAGAAATTGCTTTTGGCCCACTCTACTGCTGACTGTGCTGCTGATTGATCTCAGTGAGGGGCAATGACGTTGTACCTGGCAGGAAATGAGTCCTGGCCAATGAGATTCAGGCAGGCAGATTTAATGATTGCTGCCAACATAGAAGCATCCTGGAGCTGGGCACTCCCCATCTGGCACAGCAGCCCTGGTCCCCTCAGGGGCTCAGCCACTGCAGAACAATACAAACTGCTTACCCGTCTGCTCTCACTTCAGGACCTGGCTTGGTTGTCTTCCTGTGATGGCTGATTTTATGTGTCAACTAGACTTAGGGATACCCAGATAGTTGGTAAAACATTATTTCTGGGTGTGTCTCTGAGGGTGTTTCCAGAAGAGATTAGCATTTGAATCAGTGGACTGAGTAAAAACCATCATCCTCACCAATGTAGGCAGGCACCATCCGATCCACTGAGAGCCCAGATGGAACAAAAAGGTAGAGGAAGAGCAAGTTTACACTCTCTTCTTGAGCTGGATCATCCATCCTCTTTTTCCCTCAGACACTGGAGCTCCAGTTCTCAGGCTTTCAGACTCAGACTGAATTACATCACTGCTTTCCTGGTTCTCCAAGCTTACAGATAGCATATCTCGAGACTTCTCGAGTGAGCCAATTCCCTTAATAAATCTCCTCTGATATATCTACATATCCGATTGGTTCTACTTCTCTGGAGAACTTTGACTAATTTATTTTCCATCCTTCTTCCTAGAAGAAAGGAAGGACGTGGGTGACGAAGTGATCAAGGCTTGTCTTGGGAAGGAGAGAGAGGATGATGGATGATCACTAAACCCCATCCATTAGGCTAAGGAGGTGGAGAACGTGAGCAGGTGATCAGATGAATCTCCCTCTGTAGGGAGATTCCATCCGAATCTTTCCATCAGAACCTTTCCATTGGTGGGGCGTTCCCTGCCCCAGAGCCTGGACTTGGAAGGAGAAGTGGTACCCAGTGGATGAAGGCTCCTCTTCTCTCTTTGAGCCTCTAGGATTCGCAAGGCATGTAGGCTCGGCTATGTTTGAAAAAGAAAGTCTTTCCTGCCACCATTCTACTATGGTTTCTCTGTCCAAGACACCAACCCAATCTAAATTTTATGACCGTGGAAATTTCTGGGACACAGCATTTTCCTTCTGTCTGGCTTCCCTTTGACAGGTGGCTTTTGTGCTGTGGGATGGGAGGGAGTGAGATGGGTGAGGAAGAAGCTTTGATGGTGATCCAGATCTGTGTGTCTGACTCCTTTCTTCCAGGCCAGGGAAGAGGGAAACTGACCAAGTGGAGCAAGTGCTGCAGCTGCTGGCAGAGGAGCAGTGGCCCCACTGAAGGACTGTCCCCACCCCCACTGCACAAAAGCTGCAGAGAAGCCCCAAGGAGATTGATCAGCCACCGTCTCTGATTTGTAATTTCACTTAATGCTATTAAGGGGGCACTTTGGGCCATTTGCTGGAGAGGACTGGAAAAGTTCCAGAATCCTTGGCTAATGAATCCCAAGTATTAATCCCATTAGTCTTTCACTGTCTGCTGCTTCTGACTAGGTTTCCCGCTGCACCCCCTCCCAGTCTTCCTTCCCATGGAGAAAGCTCTCTGACCCCCATGGCTCATGGCGTGTTCCCGTAAGCCAGAGCTGGCCTTGCTCGCCAGGCTAGTTTTACCAGAAATTAAACAAGTAGCACGGGCTGTCACCCATGCAGGGCGATTGGGATGATTGCTTCAAGAGAATCATGGAGTCTCAGTTTGAGGAGCTCCAAGAGATCATGGAATTCTTTCTCCTTAGAGCGGTGATTAATAACCTTAAAGGGCACACACACAAAATCACCTTCTGCAGAAGGTCTAGGCTAGGGCCCAAGGTATCTGCATTTCTAACAGACATACTTAACATTTTTATGCAGGTGGTCTATGAGCCATACCTGGTGAGATGACAATTCAGTTCTGCTATTTACCTGCTGTGTGATTTGGGGCACATGACATCCTATGAATGACTGGAGCGCCTACTGCTGGTTCTTACATGTTCTGGGCCCCCTGGTTTCTGGCAGGAGGAAAAGCTCCATGGTAATCACTCCACATCCTGCTCCAAATCCTGTGATCTGGGGCACACATAGATGAGTCTTTTACTTCATTCGTGAAATAGGAAAAACAATGGATTGGGGACTTCTGCTTCTGGAGCAATGAAATAGACATGCTTTTCCCTATACCTTCTGCTCAGTACATCTAAACATCCTGGACATTACACATGACACTAACCTAAGGAGACTCTGAAAGGTGGAGGGTAACAGGAAAACTGGCAAGGGACTTTGGGACCTGAGGAATGACACAATGGTGAGGTCCTCAGATTTTCTTTTTGCCTCATGCACTTCATCAGCAAATAGTAAGAAAACATTTGGACAAATCACCCCTCTCCCCATAGTAAAAGCAACAAGGAAAAAGAAAAAAACATGCAATGAAAAAAGCAAAAGGAAATTTTAACAATTTTTAATATCTTTAGAATGTAGGAAAATATGCAGCATCTATGAAACAAAAATAGGATTCTATAAAAGAAAACATTCAGAGAATAAGAAGGAGTTCTTGGAATTAAATATATATATGGCAGAAATTTCAAAATTTAAAAATGAGTTGAAAAATAAAGCTGAGGAAGTCGCCCAAGACTCAGAATAAAAAGACAACAGATGCAGGGATGAGTGGGGACAGGAGACAGAGAAGAGTTAAGAAAATTAGAGGATAAATTTTGAGTAATAAGAGTTCAGGAAGGAGAGAATAGCAAAATGGGGGAAGACATTAGCAAAGAAATAATAATTAAATTTTTTTCCAGAACTAAAGGGATATGAATAGCCATGTTGACAGTTGTCATATTGACAGATTTTCTAGTGCATGAATAAAAAAGACAAAACAACAGAGAACATCTTTGAGAAACTTCCAGAAACCAGAGATAAATGGAAGACTCTAAATGGTTCCAGAGAGAAAACAAAACAAAACCACAACAAAGTTTACATAGAAAGGATGAGGAAAAATAGTAGAAGACAATGGAGCGATGCCTTCATAATTCTAAAGCAGGGGTTGGCCAGTTGTGGCCTGAGAGCCAAATCCAGACCACAGATTGATTTTCTATGGCCCCTGAGCTAAGAATGGTTTTTCAATTTTTAAGAGTTATAGAAAGAAAAACATAAACAAAACCAAAGAAGAATATGTTACAGAGATCATGCGTGGTCCCCAAAATCTAAAATATTTGTTACCTGTTTTTTAAACAGAAAAACTTCACCAGCCTGTATTCTAAAGGAAAATTCTTTTCAAATTAAACTATTAAACAAATGTAATAATATGTAAATCACACTACCAAACTCATTCTATGAGACGAGTGTTGCCCTGATACCAAAACCAAAGACATCACAAAAAAAAGAAAACTACAAACCAATATCCCTTATGATTATTAATGCAAACATACTTAACAAAGTACTAGTAAGCCAATTTTTAGCAGTGAATGAAAGGATTATACACTGTGACCAAATGAGGTTTATATCAGGAATGCAAGGTTGATTTAGCATACTAAAATCGATCAATGTAATATATCATAATAATAGAATCAAAGATAAAAACCGTATGATCATCTCAATAGACAAAGAAAAGGCATTTGACAAATCCAACAGCCTTTTATAATTAGAATATTCAACAATCTAGGAAAAGAAGGGAAGTTCTTTAACATGATAAGGGACATCTCTGAAAAAAAACCACAGCTAATGTCACACTTAATGTCACAAAACTGGATGTTTTCTCCCTAAGATCAAGAACAAAACAAGGATATCTGCTCTCATCACTTCTTTTCAACATTATACTGGAGGTTCTTCCAGGTCAACAGGTTAAGAAAAAGAAATTGAAGTAATCTATCTTGGAAAAAAAGAGATAAAATTATATTTGCAGATGCCATCATCTTGTATATAGAAAATCTTAAAAAATACACTAAAAAATATTGGAACTAATAAATGAGTTCAGCAATGCATCAGGATGCAAGATCAATATACAAAAAATCAACTATATTTTGAAATCCTGATAATAAAAATCTAAAACACAAGACATCAACAAAATAATCACCTTTATTATCACAGCAAAAGGAAGAAGATGCCTAGAAATAAATTTAACAAAATACATGCAAGATGTACACTGAAAACAACAAAACATTTTTGAAAGAAATTAAACATCTAAATAAATGAAAAGACATCCCATGTTCATGGATTGGAAGACTTAACATTGTCAAGGTGATAATATGCCCCATACTGATCTACAGATCCAGTGCAATCACTATCAAAATCCCAGATTCCTTTTTCGTAAATTCACAAGCTGATTCCAAAATTCATATGGAAATAAAAGGGACCTAGAATACCTCAAACAATATTTAAAAAGAACAACAAAGTTGGAGGACTCATACCTCCTTATTCAAAACCTATTATAAAGCTACAATAATCAAGACAATGTGGTACTGGCATAAGGATTGACATATAGATCAAATGAATAAAATTGAGAGTTCAGAGATAAATCTTTAAATTTATGTTTAATTTATTTTCAAAAAAGTGTTAAGACAATTCAGTGGGGGAAACAGTGTTTTTTTGTTGTTTTTGTTTTTGTTTTTACCAAATAGAGAAAACTAGATATCCATATGCAAAATAATAAAGTTAAACCTCTATCTCATATCATATACAAAAATAACTCAACATGAATCACATACCCAAGTATAAGAGCTAAAACTATAAATCAGGCCAGGCGCAGTGGCTCAGCCTGTAATCCCAGCACCTTCAGAAGCCAAGGTGGCCAGATCATCTGAGATCAGGAGTTCGAGATCAGCCTGGCCAACATGGTGAAACCCCATCTCTACTAAAAATAAAAAAATTAGCCAGGCATGGTGGCACACACCTGTAATCCCTACTTTGGAGGCTGAGGTATGAGAATCACTTGAACCCAGGAGGCAGAGGTTGCAGTGAGCCAAGATCACGCCATTGCACTCCAGCCTAGGCGACAGAGCAAGACTCTGTCTCTAAATAAATAAATAAAACTATAAATCTTCTAGAAAAAAATAGGAATATATCTTTGTGATCTTTGGTTATGCAATGGTTTCTTAGATATAGCATCTAACATGAGCAACAGAAGAAAAATAGAAAATTTGGATGGAATCCAATTTAAAACTTTTGTGCATCAAAGGAGACTATCAAGAAAGTGAAAAGACACTTTATAGAATGAGAAAGTATTGTGAATCATATGTATCCAGAATATATAAGGAACTCTTACAATTAAATGATAAAACACAAGTAACTAAATTTAAAGATTGGCAAAAAAGTTGAATGGACATTTCTCCAAAGAGAATATACAAATGGCCAGTAAATACATGAAAAGATATTCAGCTTCATTAGGCATTAGGAAAATGCAAATCAAAACCATAGTGAGATATCATTCTATACTCACTAGGATCACTAAAGTAGAAAAGATAGAGAATGAAATGTTTTGGTAAAGAGGTAAAGAAATTGAAATCCTCATACATTGCTGTTGGGAATGTAAAATGGTGCAACCACTTTGGAAAATAGTTTGGCGGTTCTTCAAAATGCTAAACATAGAGTTAGAATATAACCTAGCAATTCTACTCCTGGATATATACCCAAGATAAGTGAAAATATATGTCTACACAAAAACTTGTACATGAATGTTCATAGCAGAATTATTCAAAATAGCCAAAAGGTGGAAGCAAACTAAATATTCATCAACTAATGACTGGACAAACAAAATGTGGTATGTCCATACACTAGAATATTATGCAGCAATAAAAAAGAATGAATACTGGTACATGCTCCAACTTAGATAAACCTTGAAAAAAATATGCTAACTGAAATAAGTCAGTCACAAAAGATCATGTATTGTGTGATTCCACTTATGAGAAAGGTTCAGAATCAGCAAACCCACAGAGTCAGAAGGTAGATTAGTGACTACCTGAGGTTGGAGCAGTAGGTTGAGGGAAAATAAGTGAGCAGAAATGATGGAGGACTGCTAATATGTACAGAATTTCTTTTGGGGATGTCAAAAATGTTCTAAAATTAAATTGTGATGGTTGCATAACTGTGTGAATATACTAAAAGCCATTGAATTATACACTTTAAATGGGCGGATTTTATGGTATGCAAAATATATTTCAAAAAAGCTATTAAAATACATAAAAACATTTTCAGATATGCAAGATTTCAAAAAATTAACCTCCCACTTATTTTTTCACAATAAGCTACTTGCAGGTGTATTCTGCCAAAAGAAGTGAATAAACCAAGCAGGGAGTGAACACAGAATCCAGAAAACAGGAGTTTTAACACAGAAAAGAGGCAAAGGGAATTCCCAGATTAATGGTGAAGAGAAGCTCCCAAAGACAGTTGTGTAGCAAGCTAGAGAGTTACAAGTAACAGAAGGACAAAATGCACTAGGAGGAAATCCCCGAGTAGAAAAAGAAAAAAGAAACAAACAGACTACCTAATATTTGCACATATTGCAATGACTTTTATTGTCCTTTCAGAAATTCTGAGAATGAATTTGTGATAGATACCTGGAAAACTAAGAAACAAACAAGCAAACAAACAATGAGGCAACTATTAAATCCAGGTAAAATATAAAGTAGTTTTATTGTATTCCCTAGATCAGCAGTGAATTGCATTTCCATGATCATAACATCATAAACATCATAAAATCAATGCTCAAAATCAAAGAGCATTGATTTTACCCATAAGGTAACAATAGTATATTGAGAGGATGGGGAGAAGGAATAGTGTGAATATAATAGGTGGCAGGAGAGTGGGAAAGCATGGTGTGAGGGAACACAATCCTCATCTTTCATACAGGAGCCAAAAAAGTAAACCTAAAACAAACTACAACAACAACAAACAAAAACAAAAAAACACAAGAAATATAGTAGCATAATCTGCTGTTTACAAATAAAGAGGGATAAACAGAAGAAACAGAAGAGAGTTGAAAGCAGTTGGTTCTAGAAAGCAAGAATTCAAAAAATTGGGGCAGAGGATTGCAATTTTTAAATTATGGATGTGGCAATATGATTTAATTTTAAAAACAAAACTAAAAATAATACTCATGCATTAGCTTGGTTTTTTTATAAAAAAGAAGAGATAGTTTTTAAAATAAGGTAGACAGTGGTACCGCAGCCAGCTTTCCACAGGGGCTCCTCAGCTGCAGCACTCCAACCTGTTTTTCCTTTACTTCAGTTTTCATCAGCCTCTCTCCTCAGTAATTGCCTTAGTCCCCTAACCACCTGCTCCTGTCTGCCTCAGTATGGTATGTTTCGGTTTCTGCACCTGGTCCTCTTGCAGTCATCCAGGTCCATTCCCTCTCTCTTGACTCTTCCTTCTGCTTTAGAATCCCAGACATGAGCTTGGACCAGTTTGACTTGGAATCTGTCAGCCCCAGCCAATTAACCTGCTACAGTCTGGTTCTCTTGGCTGCTCCACTCGTCTTGTACGTATTCTGCATATACATCAGTGGCAGCTGTCAGCCCTGCCTCTTCCTGTGCCTAGAGTAGGCTGCACTAAGCATGGATTCCAGTTGGGTGGGCTGGCAAGATGAGTACAATGTCCTCTCCTGACATCTGGATGCTGCATCTGTTAATGAAGCCACAGACCACTTATAAGCCACCAGGTCACTTCCTGACTCATTCTGAATCCACTAAACTCATGGTTCCTTTTCAAAGTATGGAGCCAAGTCTTCCCATTCCTATAGTTACATAACTGATATTTTGAGCACAAATGCAGCATATTTGTCTATATAACATTTTATCTTTTGGCTTTTTAAAATGTTGTTTATACCAATGTGTAAAGCAGGGGGCAAGGATAAATGCAGACTCAAAGTGTGAGTACTCAGGCACAGGCTGGCAGCATGAATATGGTCCTTTCAGACCCTTGCCATCCCATGAAGAGGCATGCTTGGGATGAACGTGGCTTAGAGTGCCATGTGTGTGCTGTGTGATCCAGGAGAGGGATCATTGTGCTCCATTGGCTTGCATATTAATGATGGATGTGGGAAGTGATAGATCTTTAGCTTTGCAATTGGTTACAACCTTGCCAGCATGAGAAATAGCTTGTCCCCCAGTAAAATCGAGTGAGGAGTTTGCATATTGGCATTGGCTCCAACCTGAGTTCTTGAAGCCATCCTATAGGGCCAATATTTTGCTGGGTTAGCTAGGGAGAGTCTCCAGAGTCATCCAGCCGATAATCTGATTTGTCTCTCCTCATCCAGTCTTTAGATATCTGATTTTGTTGATCTTTGTATTATCTTTTCTCTAAGCTTTGTGTCATTTAGTCTTTATTCAAGCCACTGATTAAAATACTGTTGATACTTCAGGATAACAATTACCAATGCTCTTTCTGTCTATTAAACCAATCAGTTCTCCATCTGATATACTATTCTCTGCCTTATTCTTCTACTTTGTCCACAGCATAGCCATGGGAGCCTTTGTCCAATTCCTGCTAAAATCAAGAAATCTTGTGTTCATCAGGTCCTATCTACAAGGCCAGGACATGGCAGGTAGGGGCTGGGCTCAGAGGCAGGAAGTGAGGAGAGGGTTCAAGAAGCCTCATCAGGCTTGTAGAGATGGAACTTTTAATTGCCCCCGGGAGATGCAGGAGAGAAGAAAGCATAGCAGTGAGAAGAGCCCAGATCATTAGCCTGTTAGGGTAAATGTGTTTACTAATGTGTTTATCAATTCCTGCCTCTAGGATTAGAGAGAATCCTAGACAGCCTTGGCACCTAAAAATAGAGACCACTAAAAGTGGAGAGGGGACAGAGAACTAGGAGAGGAGGGAACCCCACTTACTCCTTTCTCTCTATCAACCCCCTTCACATGGCACCTGGTTTCTTCACATGTAAGAAGGCGATCTCAGAACTGTGTGCTGCGTTAGTTACTTTCTTAGGAACACCAATTATTTTCAGCACAAAGGAAGAGGCTGATACCTAATCCATACAATTGAACTTCTCATTTCAGGCTCAACAAGAACAGGGTTTGGGGTACTTCAAACCAGATCACAAGGTGACATATCACTCCACTTTGAGTTCAACTCAAGCATCACTCCTCTGAGACATTTTCTGCCCCTTCCCCTTGTCACCTGGATACACTGCCACTATACCTATCACAGTGGATTTGCAGACATTTGTTTACATGTCTCTCACATCTACTACTATAATGACAGCAACTTGATTGAGTGCAGGCACTGTGCTGTTCATCTTTGCATTCCCAAGGCCTGGCATGCACCTGGCATACGCTACTCATGTGCCCAATGAAGCTTGGGACCTGGAGGGGCCTGGATAGGGCTAGGGTGGCATTATCCCAACTGTCCCTCCCTTCTCCACCTAACCTAAGTTGGTAAGCTGAGTGCATGGCAGATAGTAGGTGCCCAACAAATGTTTGTTGAACAAATGAAAGCAAAACATCTGCCTGCCTGTGAGGAAGATCCAGGGACCACCCTCACAGAAGACTCTGCCTGTACAGCTCACCCCTGCTCTCAACCAGCCAAGGCCAATGAAAGAGCCCTGTGGCTTACCACTATAGATTTCCCTTCATGATGACAATAATCAGCCTGTGTCAGGAAGGGTTTCCTCCAGTCAAGGAATGAGGAGCTGCAGCTCCTCATCAGCCTCTGGTGTGGAAGGTATCCTGTCCTCTTCACCCTCACCAGCCATTCTGACATTAGATAGAGCAGGTAACAAATGGGTAAAGCCCCTGCCTTCACGAACCTTACATCGTTCCTTAGGGAGGCAGGCAGTGTGAACAGAACAGAACACACCGGATGGCGGTGCGGGTGTAATAAGGAAAACAAAGCGGGTAAAGGGATGGAGAATGCTGGGCGAGGGGGCCGCCTTATCAAGTGTGGTCAAGGAAGACCTCTGAGGAAGTCAGCTTGACCTGCCCACTCACTCCTGCTCCTCTCTGATCCCAGCTCCCTCGATGTCCCTGCTCCAGTCACACCATTTCCACGCTGTGTCTCCAACCTGCCACGCTTCCTCCCGCCTTAGGGTCCTCACTCCTATTCTTCACACTCCCTGCAGCGCTTCTTCATCTCTTCAAGGTTTTGCTTAAATGTCACCTCCTCAATGACACCTGCTCTGACCACCCTATTTAAAGTTGCAACACCCTCTTTCCCCCATCCCCCTTAGTCTGCTCTATTTTTTCCCCAAGCACTTAACACTTCCCGGCATAGAATCTAACGCACTGGTTTATCGTGTGCATGGCTCATTGGCCTTCACCCTCAGTAGAATGTGGATGTGACTCGTGCAGGAATTCTTATGACTTTGGTTTACTAAGACGTTTCAGGTGCGGGATAATGCCTGGCACAGGATGGGTGTTCAATAAGCACTTCGAACATTCACTCATTCACTTAGCACTGAAATGTACGCTCTGTACCAGGTGCTGCACTCTAGCAGCAAGAAGATACTTCACAATGGTGGGAGGGGAGGAGAAACACCACCCAGCTTCCTTGTGAGCCACACTGGCCTAGAGCTGATGGGAAAGGGAGGTGGTGTGGTCAGTTTGGGATTCTCTCTAGGCTGTTTCCCTGCCACCTTGCCCCTCTACCCTCTTTACTCCAAAGGGTATGGGGTTCAGGATCTTTCTCATATTAGGAACATGAAATGGGACCCAGTTGGGGTGGGCATGACCATGGACCTGGAGCAGAGTCAGAGGAGGGCGGGGAGCCAGGGGCTGTGGGCTGGGTGAGGGACGGGGCCTTCAGGGTGGGTAGAAATGGAAGTGCAGGGACTCCTTCAGAGGCTGAGGGAGGGGAAATCCCTTATCCTCTTTCTCTGGGATTCTGTAATGAGCCTTGCAACACCCATTTTCAACTCTACAAGACTCCTGGCACTCTCAGTGATGTGTCTGGGAGAATTAACTGCCTGAATGCCTAATGATAGACACGAGGAGCAGAGAACGTGTGTGTGTGTGTGTGTGTGTGTGTGTGTGTGTGTGTGAGAGAGAGAGAGAGAGAGAGAGAGAGAGAGAGAGGAAGTAAGGAAGAGGGAGTGCCTTTCTTTCTTTGAAATGATTTGTGACTGCATGGCAGATTTCCATTTTCAGAGCCTCTTTCTTCTTTCTGGGAACTTCCCTGTGGCATTCCTAAGTCTCCAGCCAGGGGACTGATCTCTCAGTTTTCCCAGGCAGGCCTTTTCCAATGCCTTTTCCTCAAGCTTAGCACTAGCACCTGCCATATCCAAGGTGCCATCACCTGCTGTGACCCACTCCAGGCTGACACAGTCACTTCCTCTATGGACCCTCCCTGGTCACTCTATTGCCAACAAGCATTCCCTGGGGCTGGTCAGAGTTAAGTTCAGGGTGGTGCATTTCTTCCTTGCTTCTTCCACTTCTGAGCTATGAAATTGTCCATTGAAGCAAATCAATAATTCATCAGATGATCTACATTTAGCCGAAATTAGATCTCATTGCCTCAGGCTAAACTTTGAAGTCCTGCCTCACCTGACTCCACCACCCAGCCAGCAATCCAGCAGAGTCCAGCCAGCTCCCTCTCATGCTGGCACCTTCTCTCCACCACATATTCCCTACACTCGTGCCCCCTGCCCCTACATCTTAGCCCAAGCCGGTCCCCTGTTCCGAAGTCCATCCTTCCCTCCGTGTTGTAGTCACCTTGCTCTTCAAGGTCCTGTTTCAAATCGGGGCTTCACCATGAACTTCCTTGAGCTTCTGCAACAGACAATTTTACAATTAGAAGCACAGTTTTGCATTTACTTTCACTCTATTTGTTTTGTGATCCAAGAGGCCAAAATATACACCACTATATCACCTAAGACAGACCCTAAGTTTAAGGAAACAAAGTTACCTACAGGTGGAGGGTTCAAGGCCTGGCTGGCATGGCAAATTTCTAAATTCCTACAACTATAAGAAAAACCATGCCATTGCTAAATTCCCTAACAACAGGAGCTAGCAGGCTGATTTAAAACTCAGACCACTATAACTCTGGTTGGACAGAGGGCTGGCCTTCTTTTCTGATAAGCAATTACAGACTTTAAGCCAGCTTTGGCAGCTTATAAAAGCTGAGCACAGACTGTCTTTGTGTCTTATAGTTCACCTTTTGATGTAAAGAGCCAAATTTTAATGCTAACACCCTGCCCCAAAGTGAACACGGGATGTCTGTAACATATCTATTTACCCATTGCGCATGTGTCATCTCCCTTCATGAATACGTATAGCTTCCCCCCCAAACCTGCTGAATATATATGATACCAGCACTGTTAGGCATAAAACCCAGCTTGTCTTCCTCCTCTTTGAAGAGACAGCACCTTCAGTCCACACTGGAGACTTTCTCTTTCCGGCTTGCAAACTGGTAATGCCAATAAAGCTCTCCCTTCTACACCTAGCCAGCCTGGTGGTCTTTGGGACGACAGTTTTCTCTTTGCAAACTCTGTCTTCCCAAGAATTGTTGAGCAACACAAGGACAGGAGACTATAATAGACTCACATCCCCTCACAATACCAAGCACAGCATCCCCCATGAATACTTGGTGAATTGGTGTAACCTTGTTCCCACCCCTCTTTGCAGCTCTATCCCTTTCTCTTAATCCAAATTACCTTTAACCCTCAGCCCTCAATTCCACTTTTCCCTCCAGTTCTCAGGGATTAGACAACCCAAGGTACGTGATCAGACTTTGTTCTGCTTTTAGAAGATCGTGCTGGCTGCAAGCCGACTGGAGAAATTAGAGTGAATACAGGCCAGCCAGCAGGGGGCCATTGCGCCCACCCAGGTGAGACAGGGCTGGAGCTGGTGAGAAAGATGGAGAGAGGAGGATGGATTCCAAAGATACTCAGAAGGTAAAAAGATGCTCCATTTGTCTGGCACTATACAGTTTCCAAAGCGCTTTTGCATCTGTTACCTCCTTTGACTTTCAACCGCCCATGAGATATACTGAGTAGGTACCAATCAAAATCTCGGCTTTATAGGTGATGAAACGAAGCTAGGAAGAGTGGAGGCGTTTGCCCAGATTCACACAGTCGGTTAGGACAGGGTTGGGACTCACATCCAGATCCTCCGACATCACATCCAGGGCTCCTTTGCAGTCTCAGGTCACTGGGACTCACTCTGGAGCTGCTATGGGAGGGCTGGTGTTAAGCTGCAGAACCCTGACTCTGCTACCTGCCTGAGGCTATTTACACACTTCCACTTGATTTGTTGTAACCTGTAATTATTTTTGCAGAATTTTTTTTCACGCTCCATTTGTCTTTTTACTCTCCAGCAGACAGGCTACAGGAAATAGCAGATTGGGAGAGGAGTGGGAACAGGAGAAGCTGTCTTTGGCTTGGCTGGAAGGTGAAGGGATTCCAGATTCTAGTTTCCTGGCTTGCTCTCCCCTCTCCATTTGGCTTCATCCTGGGGCTCTCTTCCTCCCCACAGAGGGGTGGTGGGCACTATGAGCCACACGTCTCCTCTCTGGGAACTCAGGTCTGTCTCTGAAACCTGCTGGTAGAAGAACGTCTAGAGTCCTTGCCTCCTTCCCACTGTGTGACAATTGCCCATTGGCACACCTGTCAAGACACAGACTTTTTGGAAGAAAAAAGAAAGACTGAATGCTGCAGAGATGGATTGTTAATTTTCCAAATGAGATATGACTCTGAGATCCCACCTACCCAGCTAGTAGGATGTTCCAACATGCTCCCTAAGGTGGTTTGAGTGTTTGGAATGACAGACTCTCTCTTCGCACTGAAACCTTAGTCAGGTGCCTCTGAGTCTTCTGCTTGATGAGGTCTGACCTTGGGCTTCCCCATGTCCTTTCAGAATCCAGTTTGAGCAAGAATCCTGCTGAGTCAGGTTAGTGAAATTTCCCCACTCTTGTTATCTGACTACCCTCAATATTTTATCACCTCTGCCTTCATTCGGCAATGATCCTGTCAAGTCAGTTTAGCCAGAAACCTCTTACCCTTGATGTTTCTTCGTAGTAATTTTCCATCCTCTGTCCCCAGCCCTGACTATTGGTTGATTACAAATCTCCACTTGCCCTTGTTGGAGTTGAAACTGAGCCTAATCTCTCTCCCCTACCACAAGACGCCTTCGCAGTGGCCCCTATACCTACTGCCATGGCCTCCCTTGAATAAAGTCTGCCTTGCCATCTTTAACACGTGTTTGGATAATTCTTGTCTTTTCTTTTCTTTTCTTTTTAGCTGGAGTCTCGCTCTGTTGCTCAGGCTGGAGTGAAGTGGCTCAATCTCGGTTCACTGCAAGCTCCACCTCCCGGGTTCAACCATTCTCCTACCTCAGCCTCCTGAGTAGCTGGGAATACAGGCGCCAGCCACCACACCCGGCTAATTTTTTGTATTTTTAGTAGAGACGGGGTTTCACCGTGTTAGCCAAGATGGACTCAATCTCCTGACCTCCTGATCAACCCACCTCGGCCTCCCAAAGTGCTGGCGTGAGCCACTGCGCCTGGCCAATTTTTTTATTTAACAGGGTGGTCACTCAATTTGCAGAGCTTGGAGAAAGGCTTCTGCTCATTGTCTGAACCTATTGGGTCCCTTCAAGGAGATCAGGCTGTTCACAATCTATTCCCCTCCATGCTAACTTGGCCATCATCCCCCAGACCCCAGAAAAGGCTCTGTTGTGTCCTGGGTGGCTGTGTGGGCATCGAGCGCAGGTCTTCACCCCCACACATCCCGCCTCTTCACTCACTCCCCTACATTCTGCCCCACAGTTCAACCCACTCCCCAGTTCCTGTCAAGCAGCAACCTACCTCCGCTCTCTTGTGGAGCCAAATCCTCCTCAGCACGGTAAGGAGGGCTTTGTTTTGTTTTGTCTTTTTAAATTACAGTGGAAGCACAGAGAAGCCTTTAACTCCACCTGCATGAGAAGAGCCTAAGTCCAGCACGCAGCTAGGACGGTCTTCCCTGAATGGAGTTGGGGTGAAGTTGGAAGTAGCTCTCATTCTTTTGTGTCAAGCCCACAGTCAGGAAAATGGACATGGTCACTATCTCTAGCTTATTATCCTACCGCGCTACCATTTACAGGTAGTTCTGAATTTGCAGTCCTCACTATTACTATCACAAGATAGTTATTATTAGCCACATTTTACATGCGAAGAGGCTTGGAGAAATTTAAAAAAAAAAAAAAACTTGCCTAAGGGCACACAACTGTGAGTGACAGAGTGGAAAGGGATTCAAACCCAGGCCTGACTGAAGGCTGTTGCTGCTATTCCAGCATCCACTGAGTGGACTTAATGAGTGATCTCTACCAAGGGTATTTGCATTGATTGCCAAAGCCTTGGAAAGGCTATAAGGAAAGAAATGCCCAAGTAAAGTCTTCAGGGGTCAGTGGAGTGGGTGGGGATCTATATTCTGGAGGCAGCCTCCAGAGTCTTTCACGTTTCCACCAGGTCAAAAAATAAATAAGAAGAAGCATAAACAAATATTGAACTCCAATTAACAATATGATACTGAAGTATTTAGAGGTTAAAGCGTACCAATGTCTGCAACTTCGAAATGTGTCAACAACAGAAGAAAACACGTGGATGGATAGATGAACAGATTTGGGGTAAAGCAAATATAGCAAAATGTTAGTTATAGAATCTAGATTGTGGGCATATGGGTGTTCACTGTGCAATTCTTTAAACTCTTCTGAATTTTTGCATTTTTCGTAATAACATATTGAGGGGAAATAAATCACACAGGTGGGTCACACCCATTTCTTGTTATACAATGCCAGGCTGGAGGGGAGCTTAATCATTAGTCACTGAATTCTTTCCCAAGTGTCCTGCAGGAAGATTGCTGGACTAGATATTTGAAGAAACAGAATAACAAACAGGCAGTCCCTGCTTGGTGGAAATTTAGGATACCTGTGAGAAAATAGGACAGAATCATAAAATCAACAGTCGTAAAGACAGTGAGCTCTTTATTTTCTGCTTTAATGGAGGGGGAGCAAATTGCCTGACTATACATGTCCAAATGTCTTTTGCTTTTTACTTTGATGCATGGGAAGGCTCACCACACTTAAAGAGACAGAAATGAGCAGTAAGAGAAAGTGGTCCAAAAGCACTTAGCGGGCTATAGAAGGCCCCCAGTGGAGAATTCACCTGCAGGGCCCAGAAGGTGTGTTGAGGAGCAGGAAGGGCACCTTTTGTGGCAGGTGGGTTTAGTGGAAAGTTGGGACCTGGAACCATGCCAGGACCAACTCTGCCGATCTAGATGAACTTGAACAAGTCATTGTTCTCTTTGAAGCTTAATTTCCTCTTTTGTTGCCTATAGGCCAAATTCTGCCTATGGCTTGTTTTTGTTTTTCACGTCTGAGGCAGGAAAACAAGGCAGTTCTGATGACAGTCCTCAAGGGCTGATCTTGGCCTCCAGCCTTAGCTGAGAAGAACAGGGACCGCCCCCCGCCAACCTCCCACCCACAGCCCAAGGGAGAAAGGCGCCTAGGGCTTGTTTTTATATGGCCTGTGAGTTAATGGGTTTTTTAAAAATATTTTTCAATGGTTGGAAAAAATCAAGAGAAGAATAACACTTTGTGAGATGTAAAATTATATGTAATTCAAATTTCAGAGTCCATAAATAAAGTTTATTGGAAAATGGCCAAACTCCTTTGTTTTCATATTATCTGTGGCAGCTCTCACTCAGTAATAACCAGGTAGTTGCAACAGAGACCTTATGGTCTGCAAAGCCTAAAGTATTTAGTCTGTATGCCTTTATTTGTTTATTTATTTTATTTTAACTTTTTTTTGAGACGGGATCTCACTCTGTTGCCCAAGCTGGGGTACAGTGATGCAATCTTGGCTCACTGCAGCCTCGACCTCCTGGGCTCAAGCCATCCTCCCACCTCAGCCTCCCAAGTAGCTAGGACTACAGAAGTGCACCACCATGCCTGACTAATTTTTGTATCTTTTGTAGAGTTGGAGTTTCACCACGTTGTCCAGGCTGGTCTCAAACTCCTGTGTTCAAGCGATCCTCCTGCTTCAGCCTCCCAAAGTGCTGGGATTACAGGTGTGAGCTACGGCACCCAGCCTCTACCCGTTTACAGAAACAGTTTGCCAACCTGGTGTAAAATAGTTCATCTGCAACTCACTGCTCCACATACTTCACAGAATTGCTGTGAGAAGTAATGAGATTTGGGTTTAGTAAACTGGAAGATTCCATAAGACGCAAGGTGTTACTACTGCCCTGATTTCATTTCTCTCAATACTATCCTTACAAAGGCAGGAGAATCTAGAAGGAAGATCTTATATAACAGAAAGAGAAACTAAAGTTAACAAAGGGAGACAAATGGCAGCAGAAATAAATGCTCCTGTTTTCCCCGAGAGGCTTCCCACAGCAAGGGCCTCAGCCATGTACTCCCGCAAATTTGGGGATGTACAGACTCATCTGGAAAGAGCTAAAGGGGAGGACCAAGCATTTCTCAGGAATTTAATAAGCCAGTTGTTAAACACACCATTATTGAAAAGTAAATTACATAAAGTTATAATAATTTAATAAATGATATTAAAAGGAAAGGCAATAAATACTCTAATGTTATCAATTCCTAATTCTTTGACTATCTTTTATTATCAGTGTTCTTGAGGTCATTTACACCTGTTCCATGTGTATGGTAAAAATGCTACACATTAGTGTGCTACTGTGACTGTTTTCCTGGCTCTGCATTCAATGATGTCATATTTGGTATCTTGAAATTAGTCATGGCAGGAGTATTTACAATTGGCAGTAGGCAAGCTCCACAAACCAGGCATTCCCCCCAGTCTCAAAGCTGTTTGTTAAACATTTACCAGCATGCTGCTGGGACCAGGACTTCCATTTACAAGAGATTCACAAGGGAGACAGAAGGCAAGTAGAGAGTGGAGAATGACAGAGAGCAGGGGGTGGACATCATGGGGTGCAGAAGAGGAGGAGGGTCAGGTCTGCTTCTGTTCCAAGAAGCTTTTGAACAAGAAGAGATGTATTTGGAGACTAAGGCTTTGATGTAGCCATTTCTATGGTGTGCGTTCTTTGGACACCGCCTGGAGACACCGCCTCCAGATTAATGAGGTGTCAAAGAACTTAATTGCATAAAGACAGGAACACCAAGGTTCCGGAGGGTCGGTGGTTGGGGGGCGGTGAATGATTCGCCCGGAGTCATCCAGTGCCTCACAGCCAGGTCTAGTATCCTGACTCCTTCTCCCAGGCTAGCTCTTTCCAGAACAGTGACACTGTCTTACCAAGCACCTGCTGATGACAGGAAATGGACGCATGAGTCGGACTTGCATTGCTGCTGTCTTCCTATCAGTGAGAACCTGTCTCCCTCCCTTCTGTCAACAGGCATCTGGAGGCTTTGTTAATCTAGGAGAGTCTGACCACCCACATCCTCAGCTGGTCCCGTCCCTCCACAGCCCTCTTCTCCCAGCCCTTCAATCATCTCCCTGGACTATGTTTTATTCCTAACACAAGCTTATTAAGAGTGTGGGAGTATTCAGCACATCAAGTGTTTGGCACTGGGGTGAGGTGACTGACAACAGCTCTGGGAAGCTCCGCACAACCAACACCAGAATGAAGGGTGTCTTCATTCTCCAATGAGAGGACTTTGCATCCTGACTTTGTGTACTTTCTCAGGAGCAGACCACCAGAGACAGTGCACGCAAGGGGACAGGAGATGGCATTGTGAGAGTGGCCCACTCTGTGAGCGCATGAAATGATTTTAGAGCTCCACTCCCATTTGGTAGCACGTAAAACAGCAGACTGTTGAAAAGTCATGTTTGGAAGGAACCCAAGAGGTCATCATATCCAGAACTTCATTTTACAAACGTTTAAACTGAGTCCAGAAAGAGAATATGACAAGAGCAAATTTACATTGCTAATAGGTGATGGTGTTGGATTCAAACCCAGGTGTTTTATCCTGATGCAATAAGAAATACAGATTTGGTCTCTGTCCCTGGTCGTGGCATACAGCTCCTAAAACCCTTGTAATCTCTGACAAAAGAGTGTCTTTTGGATGCTAAGAGGAAACTGGTGGCTGGGAGCCCCAAGATGGCTTCAGAATGGGGGCTGGTCACGAGAAAGACCACAGTATGATTAGAACCTCTGGAGAGGAGAGAGGGGCTGAAGGTTGCGTTGATCCTTTATGGCCGATGATGTAATCAGTCAGGCCTATGTCATAAAGCTTTCATAAAAACAAAGAAAACTTGGTTCAGGAGGCTCCAGACAGCTGAACCTGTGGAGGTGCCTGGAGGGTGGATCTTCCGGAAGGCACATGGCAGCTCTGCGTCCCTTCCCACATGCCTTGCCCTATGCATCTCTTCCATCTGGCTGCTCATCTGTATCCTTTATCATATCCTTTAAAAGAAACTGGTAAATGTAAAGTAAGTATTCTGTGAGCTGCTCTAGCAAATTCATTGAAATCAAGGAGGGAGTCATGGAAACCCCAACTTATAGTTGGTTGGTCAAAAGCACAGGTCACAACCTTAGTCTTGCAACTGGCACCTGAACTGGGGGCAGTCTTGTAGGACTGAGCCATCAGCTGTGGGATCCGATTCTCACTGCAAGTAGATGGTGTGAGAACGGAACTGAATTATAGGACACCCAGTTGGTGTCTGCTGGAGAATTTCTTGGTGTGTGGGGAAAAGCCTCCATGCATCTGGTCACAGAAGTATGCTGTAGTGAAAAACAGTTTGTTTTCCCTTCAGACTGCGTCTCTTTATAGTTTGTTATCTTCTTTTCTTTTCTTTTCTTTATTTTTGTGATGGAGTCTCGCTCTGTTGCCCAGGCTGGAGTGCAGTGGCCAGATCTCAGCTCACTGCAAGCTCCGCCTCCCAGGTTTACACCATTCTCCTGCCTCAGCCTCCCGAGTAACTGGGACTACAGGCGCCCGCCACCTCGCCTGGCTAGTTTTTTGTATTTTTTAGTAGAGATGGGGTTTCACCGTGTTAGCCAGGATGGTCTCGACCTCCTGACCTCGTGATCAGCCCGTCTTGGCCTCCCAAAGTGCTGGGATTACAGGCTTGAGCCAGCGCGCCCAGCCTAGTTTGTTCTTTTCTAAGAAAAAAAGCTAGAACTTAAGTCTCTTAGCTTCAGACACAATGTGAAATTTATGGAACCATTATTTAAAAAAAAAAAAAAAAAAAAGGAAACCTACATATAGCTTACTTCCTGGAAGTATGCTGAACACTATGAAATGAATTCAATAAACATGATTCCTGTGATTTATAGCCTGGTTTACAGTTTAAAATTGAGATGGACATAGATGGAAAAGGGGGTTTAGGCTTAAACAATAGATATATGGATAGAATTGCATTCTATGGCTGAATGTAAGCTTGGTGGAGTGAGGATTACATGAGTTTGAGAAGCCTGAGTTCAAATCCTATCTCTGCTGTCTATTAGCTGTGTGACTTTGGGCAAGCTGCTCAGCCCCTGAAAACCTCAAATTCCCAGACTATAAAATACAGACAATAATATTTACTTAACAAGGATGTTGTGAGGATAGAATGAGATATTTGTAAAGTGTTTAGTATGGTACCTGGAGCAGAACAGGTGCTCGATAATGGTAACTAGTATCATTATCTCAGTGACAGCTAGTTCAAGGTGCTGGGAGTAGGTAAGGACAGAAACGTGGGAAGTGGGGAAGGAAATGATTTACCTACCTGGTGTTGATCACAATAACAGCAAAAATTCCTCATAAGGTATTTGCATTGCTCCTTATGATTTATAAATAGTCCTGAAAGACAAAACAGATTTAGTCCTATTTCATAGGCTAACATACACTTGTATTTATTCAGTTAAGGTTTACTGTTTCAGACTTGTTCTAGATATGAGGCTACAGCAATGCACAAGCAAAGGCTAATGGAAAATTCAATGGCCCAGACTCTGATGGTGGATTTTCTAAGCTAGTATCTCTTTCAAGCCTCACTCGTTCTGTTTGGCAAAGGCCTTGAACACCCAAATGACCAGAATTTTGAGGAGAAGAAAGGCAGGGATGAAAAGAGGTTGCCATGTGCTGACTCATCCCATGGCCCTCCAGAGCACTGATGAGGGGTGGGAGGTCGCCTACAGAGGCCTCTTTCCTTGATGGTGCTTCCAGAGTTGGCATGCACCCATTCTGGGCTCTTGGAGGCTTATGCCCACAGGACAATTGCTTCTAGGCTGCTGCACTGGGCTCTGTGCCAGGCAGACTGGCATTCAATTCAGTCGAAGCCAGAGTGCAAAAAACTAAAGACAGGACAGGTGTTGCATGTCAATGACAGGAAAAAGATGGAAAACACTCTCTGCTCTGCTAGTCTGTACAGACGCTGGCTTGGCCTGTTGCAAGTGTGTGGGAGAGGCACACATAGGTGTACGCACACAGGATGGGCAGGCATCCGAATGACCACAACTGGTCAAGAACTTTCACAAGTGGTGGAAATAGAAGAAGCATGTATGTTTGGCAAATGTGACTGCAGACTGTGTATATGTGAACAGGTTTGTGGCTTGGGTGTTTGAGTACGTGCTGTGCGTTGTGAGAATGGTGGGTGGGTGTGAATGTGTGTGTGAGCGGTGTATATCCAAGATGTAAATAGAAAGCAAAGGGGCTGATGTCATAAGCCACAAAAACTCTGTAGCCAAATGCCTTCAGCATGGACCTGTGTGTGTTGTTTGTATGTGTAACTGGCACACGTCTGGTCTAGTGATCTGTGTATTTAAAATTACCTATGAGGACCAGGTTCAGTGGCTCATGCCCATAATCCCAGCACTTTGGGAGGCTGAGATGGGCGGATCGCTTGAGACCAAGAGTTTGGGTCCACCATGGGCAACATAGCAAGACCCTGTCTCTAAATAAATTTTTAAAAATTAGCTATGTGGTGGCATATGCCTATAGCCCCCAGCTACTTGGGAGGCTGAGGTGGGAGGATTGCTTGAGCCCAAGGTTTGAGGCTGCAGTGAGCCATGATCAAGCCACCACAGTCCAGCCTGAGTGAAAGAGTGAGACCTTGTCTCAAAAAACAAAAAAACAAAAAAAAAAGTATGAATAGAAGCATTAGTGTTGTGTGTATTTGTACATGAGCTTGTATGTATAAGCGTTGGGTGTTGCTATGGTCTGAATGTTGGTTTCCCTCCAAAATCCATGTTGGAACCTACCACCCAATGTCATGTATTAAGGGGTGGGGCTTTTGGGGAAGTAATTAAGTCATGAGGGCTGTGCCCTCCTGAATGAGATTGATGCCCTTATAAAAACGACTGAAAGGAGCAACCTTGCCGCTTCCAACACATGAGCAAGAAGCTGTCATCTTGGAAGCAGAGGGTGGTCCTCACCTGATATCAAACCTGCCTGTGCCTTCGTCTTAGACTTTCCAGCCTCTGGAACCATAAGAAAGACATGTCTGTTGTTTATAAATTACCCAGTCTAAGGTATTTTTGCTATAGCAGCCTGAACACACTAAGGTAAGTATGCTACGTGTTTATCTATGTAAATCTTTGTGTGCTTCTGGCCAAGGCTGGGAAACAAGATATAGTGTGGGACAATGAAGGATTCTGGCTTTCCTGTAGGCCTAGGATTCTCTCTCCCTATACATTGGATACAGTATCCTGAGTGAAATCCTAAAGGTCTAGATAAATGTAATAAGGCTTTGACCCCTGACACCATCCACTTGCCACTCAAACCCAAGCCACCCAGAAACACCTGCCCTGCTAGGCCCCACCACCAGGAGGAGTCTCTAACACAAAGGCTGACAACACAAAAGATGTCATCTTACACTCCCCTCATTCTGTCCCTTAAAGAAAAGGGACTGCTGTTGAAACTGAACCATTCATGCTGGCTCTGCTCTGCAGAGCTGTGACACAGACGTCCCAATTTCCCACCTAGAGCCTACAGGGGCCAGTTGGAAAGCCCAGATAATTTCCTCACTACCTTGTCATCTCCTGAAAGCTGCTTACTCTAGCAGGCCCCCCTCTGTTCTGAGGCTGACATTCCTTCTTTTCTCATTTCTCTCTGCTTTTGTCTAATGAGGTGCAGGAGGCTGCTGAAACTGACAATAGAATTACCCTGGACTCTAGATCCTGTCAATCTCCATTAGGAGCCCAGGGAGAGAACAGTCAAAGCACCAGGACACCTTGGTGCTATTATTGTAATGGGGTTCATTGCGAGAGCAAACAAAACAACATCCCCCCGAGATGCTCACCCTGGGCTGATGAGTCACTCTGGCTTCCAGCCCAGGCTGCAGCATCCACCTCACCCCACCACTCCAAGGAGCCAGAGCCCTGGGACGTCATGAACCTCACTGCCGCGGGCATGGGAATGTCAGGGAGGCTCATTCTTCCCCTGAAGATCTGCCTAAGGTTGGCTCAACAACCCTCTCTTCATTTAATGACTTGTGAGCAGTACGTACAAAGCCTCACCTTGATTTCTGTAATGTCCTAGGTGATTTAGGTCCTCTTGACCACCTCTCATTTCGTAAATTATCACAGCTGGTGAATTATTTGGTACATGGACCATCTCTCTGATCCCCTCACCTTCCATATGCTTTTTTTAGGGTTCTACCATTTCAATTCCTTGTGGAACTCAATCTGTTTTCTTAACTGATGCAAAAAGACCACTTAAAGGTAAGTCTTTTCAACAATGGTGCTGGAACAGTTGGACAAATATAGGCAAAAAAATGACTCTCAAACCTCTCAAAGTTATTATAAAATTAATTCAAAGTTAATTTTAAATGCATGAGTTTATACAGGTGTGGTGGCTCACACCTGTAATCCCAGCACTTTGAGAGGCTGAGGTGAGCAGATCATTTGAGCCCAGGAGTTTGAGACCAGCCTGGCCAACATGGCGAAACCTCGTCTCTACTAAAAATACAAGAAAACTAGCCAGTGGGGTGGTGGTGCGCACCTGTAATCCTAGCTACTCGGGAGACTGAGGCAGAAGAATCTTTTGAACCCAGGAGGCGGAGGTTCCAGTGAGCCGAGATCATACCACTGCACTCCAGCATGTGCAACAGAGTGAGACTCTGTCTCTAAATAAATAAATAAATAAATGCATCAGTTTACATGTGAATCATATGTAAAATGTAAAACTAAAAACTTCTAGAAGAAAGCATAAGAGAAAATCTTTGAGACCTTAGTTAGTTGGAGTTTTTAGATAAAATACCAAAAGCATGATTCATAAAAGAAAAAAGATAAATTAGATATTATCAAAATTTAAAATTTGTTCTGCAAATGATGCTGTTAAGAGAATAAAAAAATATGCCACAGATGGGGAGAAAATATTTACAAATCACTAAATAATTACAAATATCTAAAGACACCTCAGCCAGGTGTGGTGGCCCACACCTGTAATCCCAGCATTTTGGGAGGCTAAGGCAGGAGAATCCCTTGACTCCAGGAGTTTGAAACCAGCCTGGACAACATAGTGAGACCTCCCATCTCTACAAAAATAAAAATTAGCCAGGCATAGTGGCACACACCTGTAGCTTCAGCTACTTGGGAGGCTAAGGCGGAAGGATCCCTTGAGCCCAAGAATTCAAGGCTGCAACAAGACGTGATCACCACTGCATGCCAGCCTAGACAACAGAGTGAGACTCTTTCTGAAGAGAGAAAGAGAGAGAGAAAGAGGGAGAGAAGGAAGGAAGGAAGGAAAGAAGAAAGGAAGGAAGGAAAGAAGGAAGGAAGGAAGGAAAGAAGGAAGGAAGGAAGGAAGGAAAGAAGGAAGGAAGGAAGGAAGGAAGGAAGGAAGGAAGGAAGGAAGGAAGGAAGGAAGGAAGGGAGGGGAAGGAATCTTCAAAACTCAACAATAAGAAAACAAACACCACTAGAAAAAAAAATGGACAAAAGATTAGAATAAGCACTTCTCCAAAGAGATATAGAAATGAAAAATAAGCATGTGGAAATATGTTTAACATCATAGTCATTAGAGAAATGTTCAATTAAAACTACATTGAGACACCACTACAAATCTATTAGAATAGCAAATAAATAAAAACAGCTGACAATACCAAGTGCTGGTGAGGTTGTGGAGCATCTGGAACTCTCATTCATTACTTGTGGGAATGCAATGATACAGTTCCCTTTGGAAAACAAGTTGGCAATTTCTTATAAACACCTACCATATGACTACAATCCCACCTGCTCAAGAAAAAGGGAAACTCATGTTCACATAAAACCCACTACCTAAATGGTTATAGCAGTTTTATTCATAATTACCAAAAACTGGTATAAGCCAAATATTCTTTAACTGGCAAATAGATAAACAAACTGTGGTGCCTCCAACAGTGCTAGGGTGGAATACTACTCAGTCATGAAAACGGACAACTACTGCTTGACACAACAACGTGGAGGAATCTTAAATGCGTTTTGCTAAGTGACAGAAGTCAGACCCAAAAAGTTGAATATTGCATGATTTCTTCTATATGACATTCTGGAAAGGGCGTAACTATAGGGACAAAAAGTAGATCAGTGGTTGCCAGGGGTTAGTGGTGGGGAGAGAAGCTGACTATAGAGAGGCAGGACAAGGGAATTTTTGGAGTAATTGAATTGTTCTCTATCATGATTGTGGTAGTAAATTCATAACTCTATGCTTGTCAAGACCTATTGTACCATATAACATAAAAAGTGAATTTTACTGTTTGGAAATTTTTAAAAATTGACCTGAATGTTAGGGGAACCCAAAATGGAATACAAACTAAGAAATAAAACCGTAATACAAATAAATCATATACTTAACATTGAAAGAGATGGAAAAGAAAATAACTAACAGAAGTAACTTCAGAAAACAGTTTTGAATGGATGCTATAAGACTAAAGACAAGAACTGTACTGAACGTGGTTTTTGTTACACAACAAAAACAGAAAGAACTCTACACAAGTACTGTACTGTAGTAAGTAAATTTGTTCCTCACAGAGGTATGGGTTAGCGGTTCTGAAACTACTTTACGTGTGTGCATACTGGGGTTGAAAAAACAAGTTAATACAGTCAATTCTCACACATTGCAGTGGCT
This sequence comes from Macaca mulatta, assembly GCF_049350105.2. Lineage (NCBI taxonomy): Eukaryota > Metazoa > Chordata > Mammalia > Primates > Cercopithecidae > Macaca > Macaca mulatta. The sequence goes on along the minus strand of NC_133406.1, from coordinate 62,470,734 downwards.
ACATTATATAAATCACTGTAAATACTGAATTAGCAAATACTGAAGCATTATTCCAAGGGGAAATACAGAGTTAGGGTCCTATGAGCCTCTGGTCATACCATTTTCATCAACCAATCAATACACTGCCTTGTTTTGTGTGTGTTTCTGTTTAAAGACACTTTATTTACTATATATTGTTCATTCATTAACATCGAACTCATGGCCAACCAGACGTGCTGTAACTCATGCCTGAATGAAGCTTGTCTAACACAGGTATTTTCTTTGTGAGGCTATACCAGCCTTTTCCTGCTCAGGAACGTTAGACAGCGCTTCAGCACTATGCTTGGGGGCCATTTTAAACAGCAAAATCACCAATAAAAAGCATAAAAATGGGAAAAACATGACACTAAATAGACTATGAAAAGGACACTTGTTTACAGTGTGAGAGCTGGAGCAAGAAGGCAGAATGGAGCCTGGTTTTGACATCAGCTAAGAACAAGCACATTGGGCTAAAGTTTTTGAAGCTCTGGGCATGTCAACGAATGACTGGCAAAAGACCACAAGTACTGGTTTTGGAGTTATAAATTATAGGTAGTAGGAGAATTTGCAAATACAGAATCCATGAATAGCGAGGATCAACTTTGTATGGTAGACAACGAGAGCCAGATGAGGGGAATGAGGCAGCAACCCAACCATCTGTCAAGGCCAGTCACAATTGCTGAGTGCACCAGACTTTCTGGAGTTAAAACTCATTGCATGCAAGCAAGCTGGAAGGTCCGTTAGACACCAAGTGTTCACCACTCCTTTTACAAAGACCACTGAGGCCTAGGGAGGAATACGTGACTTGTCCAGGTCACACATGAAATAGTACTCTGTCTTCCTTTCCTGTAATGGCCTTGTGGTGCCTCAGTTCACCTCTCAAGGATCTGAGGTCCTGAAGGCTGGGAATTTTGTAGGGAGGAGTTAGCATATTTAAAACCCAGGCCTCAGTTTACCCAAATGAATTTCTTTCCTATACCAAGATCTGCCGGAAAGAACTTCTAGATAGCGAGTGAAGTGCCAAGGCTCAGTCTTAGACCATCTCTGTTTCTACCAGTACTCACTCTCCAGGTAATCTTATCCATTCTCATTACTTTAAGTATCATCTTTTGTTTGTTTGTTTGTTTGTTTGTTTTTTGAGATGGAGTTTTGCTCCTGTTGCCCAGGCTGGAGTGCAGGGGTGTGATCTCGGCTCACGGCAACCTCCACCTTCTGGTTTCAAGTGATTCTCCTGCCTCAACCTCCCGACTTTAAGTACCATCTGTATGCAAATTTACATCTCCAGCCCAGACCTCTTCTTCCAGACCCCAGACTCCAGTTTCCAACTGCCTTCTTGGTGTCGCCGTGTGGATACCTAACAGGCACCTCAAACCTAACATCTCCAAAGCAGAAGTTTGATGCCCTCCCTCAACCTGCTGCTCCCGTCCCCATTCTTTCCTATCTTAGTAAATGGCAGCAGGAATTGCTAAGGCTAAACCTGGAGCATCATTCTTGAATCCTTTCTTTCTCTCATATCATGCATACAATTCAGCAGGCAACCTGTTGGCTTGGAGGACTTCTTACCACCTTCATTGCTACCACCTAGGCCCTCTGACTACTGTGTTTGCAAATCTCTTGAACTTTGTCCCCTGTTTCCAGCTTTGCCCCACACAGTCTGCCAAATAGCAATTAGAATTGTCCTTATAAAATGTCAGGTCAAGTCACTCCTCTGTTCAAAACCCTCCAATGACCTCAGAGCAAAATCCAAGGCCCGCAGATGACTCCCAAGGCCTACATGAGCTCTGATCTCTCCTCCCACTTCACCCCGATTCACCTCACTCCAGCCATGCAGATCTTGGCTGTTCCTGAACACTCGGGCAGTTTCAGCTGGGCCTGTGCTCTTGGGGTCCCTCTGTCTGGGAAGTTCTTTTCCCAGAGAGCAGGTTTGTAGCTCTTCAACTTTCCCCCTGGTCCCAGACAAGCAGGAGGACATCTGGGTTAGAAACCTTAGCTTGCCAGGTGGAGTCAGGCCTAGACCTCCAGCCTTACATTTTACTGAGCTCTGCTCCAACGTCCCTTTATCAGAGAGCTCTGCCAAACTGCACCATCTCCATCACTTGACATCCCCTTCATCCTGGTTTGTCTTTTTCTTTTCTTTCTTTTTTTTTCTTTTTTTTTTTTAAGACAGAGTCTCGCTGTGTTGCCCAGGCTGGAGTGCAGTGGCACAATCTCGGCTCACTGCAAGCTCCGCCTCCCAGGTTCACGCCATTCTCCTGTCTCAGACTCCCGAGTAGCTGCGACTACAGGAGCCCGCCACCTTGCCCGGCTAATTTTTTGTATTTTTAGTAGAGACGGGGTTTCCCCGTGTTAGCCAGGATGGTCTCAATCTCCTGACCTGGTGATCCGCCCGCCTCGGCCTCCCAAAGTGCTGACATTACAGGCATGAGCCACCGCGCTCAGCCCTAATTTTTGTATTTTTAGTAGAAACAGGATTTCACCATGTTGGCCATGCTGGTCTCGAACTCCTTACCTTAGGTGATCCGCCCGCCTTGACCTCCCAAAGTGCTGGAATTACAGGCATGAGCCACTGCACCCAGCCCTGGTTGGTCTTCTTAACATTCTTTGCCATCTCCTCTGCTATATCTATTTATGTATCCACTAGATCGGAAGCTCAGGTCTAATTCCGTGTACCTAGAATATTGCCTGTATCATAGTAGGCATTTAAGGTTTTGTTGAGAGACAGAATGAATGAACGCACAGAAGGGTTTGCTTTTCAAACCAGAGCCTCCCTACCTCCTGCTCTGCCTGCTAAGGATCAGGAGGAGACAGCAGCTAAGGAAGGCAGTCCTGAATTTTCCCAAGGGCTAGGGAGTAAGTGTGGGGCTCCCTGAGAAACCCTGGAAGCACTCACTCTGCCGCCAAGGCTGCAAGGAAAACAGGCCAGAGTATCCTAACAGCCTCCACTCAGAAGGGGCCTGGAAACTTTCAACGAGACAAAATAACAAATGCAGTGGTTTAGGGTTTGGTGGGGCTTCCCACTCCTCCCACCCCTAGGCCCACATTGAATGCCCTCAGCCCTTCCAGCTGCACCGCGGCCTCACTCTGCTGCTGTTCACAGAGCCAACTTCCTCCCGCCCCACACAGAAGTTCCCAGAGCTCACTGGGAACCTTCTGATTTGCATCTCCAAAGAAATAAAATAAATTCCACTAAATGCTGTTTGTTTTTCCTTCTGTTTGCCCTGAGGCGGGCCTGTTGTGGCTCCTGGGATCCCGAGTGGGTAATTCAGGCGATTTGTGGTTCAGGGAGCCGGGGACCTTAGAGGCCTTTACAATAAAAAGAGGGGAGCCTGCAACTCCCATTTGAAAGGAGATGGGGGGAGAGGCGGGAAAAGGAAAGAGGAACTGACAACAAAACCTGCCTGACACAATTATAGCCAGATTTGCATAACAGAGACCGAGAACTCACTTAGAAGGAGTGGTAATTAGATTCTCTGGTGATTAGGGACACTTTCCAAACGTGGGGAGAGGAGACGGAAATCCAACCTTGAAGTGGGAAAAGAATGTAGGAATTGGGGCTCGCTGTCGGGAGGCGGGAAAGAGGGTTTACAGACTGAGAGCTAATTGGCTCAAGGCCGACACCTCCTGGCAAGCCAATGTTTCCATCCCACATCTGCGTGTCTGGACTAGTGAGGGAAAGCGCCCTATGTGGGGGGCATCCAGGCTCTTTCCCAGACCAGCTGTGTGACCTTGTACACCTGTAATCTCTCTGAAGCCAGGTAACTCGCATGCCAAATAGGGTTTAGAGGGCTGCTTGTTGCTTAAATGAGATACTGCTGGAAGAGGGTGTGGAGGATAAGCACAGTCAGTGGGCTCATTTGAAAGACACCTTCCCCAACTGCCTTCCCAATGGGCATCTTACAACAACTGTGTTGCTTCTGGTAGTGCTTCACAGTGCGAGGTTGACCCCCTTCATAAGGAGGTAGCCTGTGAGTTAGGAAGGCAGTAACCCCAGGGTAGGAGAGAAGCTGCCAGCCTTGTGGCTGGGGCATGTGTAAATATGGAGGCCTAGGAGTGTTAGGAAACATGGTCTTAGATCAGTTCTCTCTCTCTCTCTCTCTCTCTCTCTGTCTCTCTCGCCCCAATTCTCACTTTCTCCGCTCAAGAAAGCATGACATCATGGGGTCACCTTGAATGCAATATTCATGCATATATGAAAAGCATTTGCAAATGTAGATCCCTTATTATTAGTAACAGATAATTCGTATCATACCTCCTGCTGCCTGGGCTATGAGCTTCTGGATGACAGGGACAAGATTTTTTATTTTTATTACCATTTTAAATTTCTAGCACTTGGCACATAGTGGGTGATCAGGAAATGTTTAATAAATGTCCAACCATTTTCGACATTTCCTTTTCTCTCCAGTGTTGTGGGATTGGCCAATGACTCTTTCAAACCGGACATCTTAACTTAGGTCTATATGGCCTTCATGACAGCAAAGAATTAAGGGACTTGTGGGGACTCATAATCCTCCCTGCTTGACTTCTGGGCAAGGTCAGGATGTTGGAACCAATGCTCTGGGTTCCTAAGAGAACAGTGAATTGCAAGAGGCTTCTTCAAAACAGAGCAGATTCATGTCATCCTCACCTCTCATCTGGACTCCAACGTTAGAACCTAATTGCTGTGATTAGAGAGGAATGAGTCAACATTTATCCTTCTTTTAAAGGGGGTGTGTGCGTGTTTCATTTAAGTTGTGGCTATGGAGGTATTCTCGCAAGTCAAGTATTAGCTGAAACTAAGAGTTTGTGTTCAGCCGGTTTCCATGGTAACCTGTTAGCTTCCATTGCCTTCCTCTCTCTGCTCCTCTGTTACGGGGATATTCCTTTCCTAAAGGCCAAGATTAGTAAAAGAGAGAAACGGACATCATCCACACCAAGCTCAACTGCTCCCAGACAGCACAGCTGAGGTGTGGCTGCAAACCCAGTGCGTCTGTCAGCGTGTGGTGGGGCTCAGAGCTGGTGGATCACATGCTCCCTGCTTCAAGGTCGCTCCCACCCAGATTTCTGTTCAGTCCCCACCCCACCCTGATGGCCAGGCTGGTGCTGTAAGCACAGCTGTGCCCAGGGACTTAATTATATGCATGGGATTCTGTTCTTTCCAAGACCAGGTATTAGTTTTTAAAATAGAAGGACAGCAAAGGGTTAGCAAGAAGACAGGAGAGGCAAAGAGAAGGAGAATGATAGAGACAGACGGAGTCAGAAAAGGAGCACAACAACCTTTTGACCTTTTGCTGTTTTGAGCAAACAACAGTCCCCAGAGATTACAGGTAGAAGCAGAAGTCAGAAGACCAGGACTCAGGCTCAGAATAAATATAGGCATAGCCTAAACATTTCCCAGTTTGCAGCTCACCCATTTGATGACACAAGGTATATAAGCCCATAAAACCACCTTTCTGTGGCAATATACATATAAAGGTCCCCATCCTTCACTCTTAATATTTCTACTACAATCAGTTACCTTCTTAGAGCAAGAGGACACATGCAAAGAATCATAGACTTAGGCTCCATTTAACCTAGACAACTACAGGCCAGACACTGCTTGAAGCCCATCACATGTATTCATTAACCGATTTCATCTCTACAAAAACCTTTAGATGTGGGTGCTATGAAGAACCACTCTTTTACAGAGATGGAAATGGAAGCACAGAGAAGTTAAGTAAATTGTCCAAAGTCACACAGCAAGCTAGTGGCAGAGCCAGGGTTGCAAAGACTCCAGGGTTTGTGTTTGTAACCTCTACATCAACGTGGTTGAAAGAGAACTCAGCAAGCATCTCATTCAACCATCTCACTTTCCTCAGAGGAACCCAAATCCCAGAGTTTGTGACTTACCCAAGGTCATACAGCTTGTGAGCAGCAGATGCCCTGGGCAAGTGCCCAGATAATTAAGCCAGAGCTGCTTCTACCCCTTCTGGAAAAAGTCAACGAGGGCAAAGTCCTTGCCTCCAACCCCAGCTGCCTCCCCGTCCCCGGGGTTCACAGCCCTGGCTTCCTGCTCTTTGAGGTGCCCCTTCCCAGATGGCCCGTCTGCCTGTCTGAGTCTGACTTCCCTGGGTGAAGGGGAAGGGGCTCTGCCCAGCAGTCCTGCTAAGAGTGACAGCGCCGCCCACAACCCTGTCATCTCTGCCTCGCTCGTCCCTGTCAGCCGCCTCCCAGCTCCCAGCTGTCTGTCAGCAGCTGCTCAGGGATATAAATAACCAGCCGTTGGCAGAGGCGCCCTGGCAGAGAGGGGCGGGGGCAGGGAGGAGGCAGAGGGGCTGCTGACAGGCAGTGAAGAAACCCGAGGGTCCTCCTTCTGGAGCAGACGTTCCAAGCTGATCCTCAGAGCAGCAGGTTGAGGCCTGGAGCAGGAGAGGGAGTGAGATTTAGCAGGAAGCAGTTGAGTAGAGGGATGGAGGCCGGTGGGCCAGCCTTAGCACTGTGTCCGAGGCCTTCCACCTATCGGGCACCGCAGACTTAGGTGCTGTTTAACCTAGACAACTACACGCCAGGCACTGCTCGAATCCCATCACATGTAATCCCATCACATTAACTCATTTCATCCCTACAAAGACCCTCTGATGTGGGTGCTATGAAGAGCCATCATTTTACAGAGATGGAAACGGAAGCACAGAGAGGTTAAGCAAATTGTCCAAGGTCACACAGCAAACTAGTGGCAGAACCAGGAGGACTCCAGTCCTCCCCTCCATCCCCAGATTCTTGAGGGAGTATATGGGGGACTATTCTCCCCATAATATTTGTGGGGTATAAGGATGCTAATTCTGTGGGGAGCAGGTGATCCTGGAGAGGAGAGGGTCCCCAAGGCCTGCTGTAAGCAGAGTAGGGGTGGATAGAAGAAAAAGGAGAATTTCCGCAGAATTGGAAGGACAAGAGAATAATTTAAAATTCAGCTAACATTTATCAAGCCTGTAGCAGATGTGTTGAGTGCTTCCGCACACATCACCTCATTTCATCGTCTCTATAATCCCACGGTGGGCAGTATCGCTGTTTTACAGATAAGGACGCTGAGGAGTGATAAGGAGAATCAAGAAACAGCAGCGCTGGAGGAAACTTTCAAGATCGTTAGGTTCTGTCCCCACATTCTGCTGAGAAGACACAAAGAAGTTAGTGACATGGCCAAAGGCACACAGCCTGCAGTGCAGGGCTGGACATGGCTGGACAGTAGCTCCCTGGGCCTGCCCGCCTCTTGGTGTGTGGCTGACAGCTGCTGAATTGATCCGACCTTAGGAAAGTCACTGAGCACCCCCGGAGCTTAGGTGAAGTTAGGAGAGGCGCTAACAGGATCTACGTTATGGCTCAGCAAAGACTGCCCTTCTAGTAGTTCTTGGACTAGAGCGATGGATCTCACACTGTGGTTTGCATCAGTAACACCTGGAAGGCTATGAAAACAGAGTGCTGAGTCGCACCCCAGAGTTTCTGAATACGTGGGTGTATTGTTTATCTTTTTAACTTTCTATATGTATTACGATGTTTTGATGTTTAAACAGCTTTCTGGCTGGAGAAAGACTGCCCCTCCGTAGGCTAGCCAAATTCTTAGAGAGAGCGATGGGCTCAGTGGGAGCAGGCCTTTGATGTGCCAACTAACCCACCTAGAGCCAAACCTCTATCTGGCGCTTCTACCCCAGGAAGAAACCTTCTTCTGCCCTAATCATCCCAGGGCCAGGTACCTGGCAACTGGAGACCACCCCTGTAGTTTAAAGCCTATTGACATTGTCCAAACTAGCCAATTTTAAAATGTTCACTCTGCCCTGCTTTGCCTTTCTCGTGGAAAACCCAGCGAAGAGTAGCTCTCTCCTCACTCCTGCCCATCCTGCCTCCAGGCCACTCTGACACTTTCCCACACAAAAGTGCACAGGACAGGAGGTTTGTGCTGGAGCCTGAGAATTGGGATTTCTATTAAATAACAAGTTCCCAGGTGATACTAATACTGCTGGTCTGGGGACCCCACTGTGAGAACTATTGGAATAGAGAAGTCAAAGGTAGTCGGGAGCAGAGCCCCTTGAAAGGAAAAGGATCAGGACACTGATCTCTTATTTACTCTAATTCAGTAGGTCCTGATGGACTGAGATGGTAATGACCTTAGACATCACCGGTGAGAATGCCTGAAGGGAGAATTCATCCTGAGGGCAACTGCAGACAGGGCTAAGCAAAGTGTGGCCCGTGGACCAGCAGCATCATCGGCATCCTGTGGGAGTTGTGAGAAATGCAGATTATTAGGCCCCATTCGAGACCCTAATGAATCAGAATGTCTGAGTGTGTGGGCCCCGGATCCATGCTTGAAGAAGCTCTCCGGGTGATTCTAACACACCGTGAAATTTGGGAAGCACTAGTGTAGCCCAATCATCTGCCTTCATACTGAAGCCTGCATTACTTTGATGGCAAAGTGGCCGGTTCTGGCACAGAGTGTGGCACAGAGTGTGACTAGTGTGGCAGTGGCTAGAAACTCTCTCAGACTCAGCTACTTAGCTGGTGACCTGTGGGGAGAGTAGCAAAGCAGGTGAGTAAAAGCTCATTTGCACTGTATCAGAAATCCCAGAAGTGGCACAGCCCTGAGCGGGTCTGTGCGGGTGTCTGATCGGCAAGGGCATAAAGGCTGCCATGGGAAAGCCCCTCTGGACTGTGTGAGACCAATGCAGAGCCATCATTCAGGAGGCAGCGATAGAAGCAGGGATTGGGCCGGCTCTCTGGTAATCTTTTTACTGGCCCTTCGCACTACATAAGCCCTAGGCTTTTCCATCCACTGCCAAGGGCAAGCGCTGGGGAGGAAGAGGGAGTACTAAGAGATACTAGATTTTCTGCTCAGTTGGAAAGGTGGTTGCTTAAAGGACTGATTTAAGTATTCAAAGATCTGTGACCTTCTTTGTACCCTCAGCTGATGAAATATATCACTCTGTTTATGTTTCTGTAAATTTCATATTTTATTTGTGCCTCTAACAGAGAGAGTTGGTCAGTGGGACTTGCAACGGAGAATTCTGACTCATGGTGGCCCGAAGATGAAGGCTAAGGAAGGAGGTCATTTGAAGCATATTGCATGGCCCAGGATCTTTAGTCTGCCCTGAGGACTGTAGATTCCAAACAGCAGAAGGTGGTTCCACTAAAGACTGCTTCAAGGGAGGGTCTGGGAGAGGAGTGAATGGGAAGATGCCCCTTAACACCTGGAGGTGATTCAGCCTCACCCTCCCCCAGCATCTGGCACCTACTTCTCCTTCCCAAGCACCTCACACCTCTGCTCAGGCGGTCCCCTCGGTCTGGAATGCCATTCTCCACTCTGCCCAGATGACAAACACCTGTACCTCTTTCAGGACTTGGCTTGAGATCTTTTCTCGGAAGATTTTCCAGACCTGTCCTGAGACAGTGTTTCCATTTCTCCCCATGTGCCCACTGGACCCTCTATGTATTTCCATCATAGCACATATACCTTCTGCTCCAGGACTGCAAATTCCCCAAGGCAAAGATGGCCTTGTCTTTCTTTTTAGACTCAGTGCCTGGAATGGCAAATGAGATAGATACTACCCAGGTAGAGCTTATAATCAGGCGGAATTTTTATAAAGGTATCTGAATAAGGAATTAAGCCTTCAGTGAGGAGCTTTAAATGCATGATATTTTACCAATTACACTACCAGGACTTTAGCATCTAATCTGCTTTAGAGTCACTCCTGCCTAGGGGAGCTCCTAAGTGAATGGGGGAAACCCTGTTCTTGCCCTTAAAGAGTTCCAGTCTGAGAGGGGTGACACAGCCCTTGCCCTCAGCGGATTCCCAGAGTGATGGGTAAACATAATGTATTAGTCACGACATTGTTTCCTGCCATGTATTGGTTTCTTTTCATGCAATAAGAAATGTGGCCCATGAAAGTCCAAGCCTAAATTGTCCTGCAGTTCACAGACCAGAGACAGAGCTTATATCCTAACACTGAATCTCAGGGAAGGCACTGTTTGGCCTTACATGGGCCAGGTACCCATCCCTGTGGGCAGGTGGGACTGAGTGGAAGAAAGGAGACCAGGCTGGCCCTGCTGATCTACACAGAATGGATTTGCCATGGGACAGAGGTCTGGTACTGGGGAGGGGATTTGGAGGGGAGCACAGCAAGTTGTGCTTGACTGACAAAACTACTGCCCTGGATTGCCGAGGAGGCTGGACATATAAACGCAGCGCAGAATGTAGACTGGGGCACATACCACAGAAGCAAGTGCAGATCAATACTCCAGAGTGCACTTAGAAGCTGGGAGGAGTCCTAGTGTTTGAGGTCAGGTGGAGTTAAACAGGGAAAGCTCACTGTGGGAGATGAATCTTGACGAGGAATTGGAAGAAAGAGTGCAACAAGTTTTGGGGTAGAAGAGGCTTGTCCTTGCAGATGCCTAGGGACAAGGATGGGGTTTGCTGAAGGAATACCCTGAGGAAGAAGAGTGCAATTTCTTGGATGATGCTGGAAACCCCAGGCCCCACCAGTCTCACACACCTAGCCCGGGGCCCTTACCCCTCTGCTCCCAGTTACAGCATAGGATGCTCGCCCACCCACAATGGTGGGGACCAGCTCTTGGGAACCTGCAGTCTTAGAAGATAAACCTGCATAGATTTACTCCTTCCAGAGAGAGAAACAGGGATGGGGGGTTGGCGTGGGGGGGGGTTAAGTCCTGTGGAAATTAGCAATAGTGCAGTGGGGACAGGAAGGAATTGGGAATTGAAGGGGGAGAGGGAGAGAGAGAGAGAGAGACACTAGAGCCATACCACCCTGAACACACCTGACCTCCTCTGATCTGGGAAGCTAAGCAGGCCTGGGCCTGGTTAGTGCTTGGATGGGGGAGAGAGACAGAGGTTTTAGCCTGTGAAAGGAGCAGAGTATGGGATGGAGGAGAAAACAGGGGCAGCCCTCACTGTTGTCATGGCAACACAGACACATCCAACTGTGCCCATAAACTCCACTGTGTGTGAGTCTTTTCCTAAGCCAAAGCCCCAGGACAGAAAGGAACAAACAGAGCCCCAGGTGTGGGGCTCACCCCCAGAGAGCTTGTACCTCTCCTGGCTGGGCACTGCCAGGGGCAAGAGTGGGTGATTCCTTTCAGAGGTCACCTCTCCCTTGGAGCAGACAGGAACGCTTCCCATGCCAAGTGTCTTTTGCTGCAGAAAGGAATATAATGGTAGGCACGTGGTTTGTGCATGAGGCATGGTTGGGGCCCTGGGGTCAGGGGAGAGGTCTCCCATCAGGTGGGCACAGAGGGTGGCACAGCCATGCTCACACATCCCCATGGAGCCCAGGAGCTCACCACCAGGACCATGCCGCCAGGCAAGGTACAGCCCTGCTTCCTTCTCCCCAGGTTGGGGTGTGCTGGGCTCCAGATGGATTTTAGGAAGGCAGATTCCTCAGTTGGCTGGAGGAGGAGTCTCTGCCAAGCACCCGCAAAGCTGAGCTTCCCCCACCCTCCTCTTCTTATCTCTCTCCCTTTTCATTTTCATGCCCCCACTTCCTCTGCTTATCTTCTTTCAGCTCTCGTTTTCTTTTCTATTCGCCTCGCCTCTCTCCCCGCCCACCCTGTCCTCTTTCCTCTTCCTCTTCCCCTCTCCACTGTCGTCTGTCTCTAGTTCCCTTGGTCTCTCTCCTCTATCCCCACCTGCCTTCTCTCTATTTAAATCGATACTGAAGCCAGAGGAGTAGGTGGAAAAATACTGCACTGGGGACAGCAGGGAGGAACGTTTTGGCGTTAGGCCTTTCCCTTCCTGCCACAGTAGAACCAGAGCAGAGATCCTGAGAACCATTACCACTCAACCACGCACCCCTCCCTGCACTCACAGCCCACACCCCAGCCAACACGGCCTCTGTCAGGTAGCAGGAGGCAAGAAGTCAGGGAAGGAGACAGCGGTCACACCCCAGTCCCCTCTTATGTACCCCACAGCCAATTTTGATTCCAAACCCAAGAGGAAAGTGGAACTTTCTTAAGTTTGCTTCATCTTGGGGTCAAGCCTCATGGAAACCCTAGGTATTCTGCCGTTTGTAATTTGTCCAAAGCCAAAATTGAGTCATCACGCCCCTGCCCCACAACTGAATTGTGTACTCATCACCATGGTGGGAGGGGGGCTGGGTCCCTGCTCCTGGGGAGTCCCAGAGTGCCTGGAACACATGTCCCAGGCCTGTGTGCTTGATGGCCTATGTGCTTGGGGCTGGGAGGACAGAGGTGGGCCTGAACATCTGGAGCTGAACAGGTTGGTTTAGAAGAATTTTCAGAACTGAAACCAAAGTTCAGAAATGAGGACAATCTTTTAACTCTCATTCTGCTAATATGGAACTCCTTCTTATGTTGTAAACCCACCCAGTGAGATGGAGGCTGCTCCTAAAGGTCCATAAACACATTTCCTGGAGCTCAGGACCCTCCCTTGGAGGAGCAGTTACCCACCAAGTAGCCCCTCTACTGCAGACAGCTATACTAGGAATAGGCTAGCCAAAGGGTGCCCCAGGATGTCAGCCTGGTGCCCCAAAGGAAACTCTTGACCCAAGAAACTCCTTCAAATGCATGCAAATTGACATTCAGTCACCTGAACGTCTCCTGGGTCCAGGTGCAGGCTGAGGGCGGTAATAAATGGGGCTGTCACCCCAAGAGCCTTCACTCATGCTCCAGGACCCCACACTGTAGAAAAATATAGGTCCCTGGGTGCCGCAGGCAGCAGGGGGTGGGTGGTGGTCAGCCATCAATCATCCGCTGCTGGGGCTGTGTGTGTGTACTGCACATACGTACTTGCCCTCACTGGCATAAATGTGACTGGGGAAGTCTTCGTTTATCTGTGTGTGCATGTTCGTGGGTGTTTTTTATCAGTGTGAAAAGGTGTAGTTATGCATATATTTTACATATCTGTGTTTGGGGGAATCTATGTAGGTACAGCTGGATCTGGACAACTGTGTGTGTGTGTGTGTGTGCGCGCGCACGTGTGTAAAATGAAGCATACACACACTACACAGAGAAAAAGCACTAGAGAAGAATGGGCAGGCCAGCACGAGTGGTGAAAGAAAGCATAGCCTATGTAAGGCCTTATGGAGTTCTTAGCTTCCTGCTAGTGTTCACCATGGTCCGTCTCTGCTAATCTTAATGGTTGGTATAGAATCTTAGTCATTCTAGAGCACTTTGACTTTTCAGAGCTGTTTCTTATCTATTACCTCATTTGATCCTCATAACAATTTCACAGGGATTCCTTTCCTAAATTCCAAGATAAAAGTTCTGAACTCAGAGAGGTTAAGTGACTTGCCTAAAGTCACACAGCTCCTTAGATTTGACAAAGTACTACCTAGACAGTTCCAGTAGGTGAGAAATGTCATCTATATCAAAGAGAAATGGTACATTGCTTTGCAGCTCATTCATCTAATATGCAACAGGTCTAACATTGGTCTAATGCAGCCTGGAACTTGCCCCTCTAAGACCTCCTAAGTCTGGACTAGGGTCAGATGTGAGTGCAGCTGCCCTGCAGGATAAGGGAATAAGTAAAAAACTAAAATGCTTGGAAAAAAACAGCCCCCACTAGACTTGTGCCCTAGCCCTCAATGTCAATTTATTTGCATGCATGCATGCACACACACACACAGCCTGGGTGCCCTCTCCCTGTGCGCCCCAGTGTCCTCTCCCTGTCTATTGGCATCCTTGTGACCAGGCCTGCTCCCAGAGCACATCCCAGATCTATAAGAGGGAGCAGTTTCAGTTCCTGCTCTCCAAGCTGTCCTCATGTGGGCAGGATGCACATGCAAAATGACTTAACACCGTCAAAGAAAACACACAAACAAATGCAGAGTAATAACCCAGCTGTAGAAGCTTTATACAGCCATGCCAGGGGGCGGACGGATGAGTGGAGAAACAGAACCGGGGGTGCTGAGTCAAAGCAGCTGTGTTCTGTGTTCAGGAACTGAACTCTAAGGGCAAGCTCTAGCTGGTACCTATGCCTCAAGGTCTCTTGCATAGTCTGGTATGGAGCACTATTGAATGGATGCCTTGGACCCCATGGGCTCTGACCCAGGGTCTGAGGCACCTGTGGGGCCTGGAGCAGAAAGGTGAAGTGGCAGGAGACCAGACAGACTGTCTCTGCCAAGGGGTAGAACAAGTGCCTCCATATAGGCCTCAGGCCAGCCTCCTCCTGTGGCCACCGATGCAATCGATGGCTGCCAGAAGATCTGGCCTGCCCTGGCAGCGCCTCGAAGGTGCACCAGGACTCCATCCTGAGTTCTGCAGGGCTCCTTCTCCATTAGATTAACCGTCCTCCTGAACAAGCTGGGAGAGAAGAGGCCACTGTACACAGAGGGAAACTGAGCCCAGGGCAGAAAGGAACTGGGCATTGGTTCATGCTGGACTCTGGAGAGCCAGACCTGCCAGCCTTCTTCTTCTGGTACTTCCTCCTCCCCACTGGCCTCATTTGAGGTCTTCTGGAGGTTGATTTAAACCAAGCTTTTACAAAAAATCCCTACCTTGTATCCCTTGGTTTATTTTCCCTAGGCTCCAGTTCCCTGCTTGTAATTTGGATCGCCCTGAAACGATATAAACATCTCTCTGTTTGAAGAGCCTCTGAGGAGCCTACAGCAGCTCTCTGGTCCTTCTGTGATCAGAGAAAGCACTTGGGAGTGGAGAGACATGGGCCCTCCTACCCCTGCCCCTATCTGTGTCTAAGTCTCAGGACCGAGGCCTGAGGGTGCTGGAGAGGATGAGGCCCTGACGGGTCTGAAGAGCGTGCAGGGAGCTGGAGGGCGGGGAGCACTTCTGCTCCCTGAACCATGGCTGGTGCTGCAGTTTACAGCCAGGCACCTAATTTATAAGCTGTTTTTACTGCTGTTGTCAAACAGCCACAAACCAAAAAAAAAAGTAGCCAGAGGAACAATGTCTCCCCTCCACCTTGGCCCTCCCAGCCTGTCTGCTGTGTCAGGTCCTCTGTCTCCAAGGCTGGAGAGCCGAGGTCCTCTGGTGACATATCTTCTAAAGTGATTCTCTTGGGGCCCTGAGAGGGTGGGAGACATATTTAAGGAAGCTAGTGGGGAAACCAAAGCCAACTGCATGGGACCGCCAGGTGGGAAGCTCCCAGGATCCCTCCAGAGAAAGGGGCACAGGTTCAAACTTTGCTGCCTCCTAGCCAGGCATACCTGGAAACTGCTCTTGAGCCCATGTGGCTACCTCACCAGCTTCTCCCTGGTGCCAAGGGGAGAAGGGCCAATGATGATGTCTGGCGGAAGGAAGGCAGTGATGGTCACTCTGGGGCTCCATCCCATTCAGGGGACAGCCCAACCATCACCCTGCTCAGACACAGCCCCCATGGTCCACACCACAGTCAGCACCTGATGGCCAGATCAGTGCTTGATGGCACGGTGCTGTTCCCTTGTGGGGAATGGTGTATGAGTCATGTCTTCTACACCATGATACCTCAGGGCACTTTGGTGTTCCCTTTCTCGTCACTCTTGGGCCGGTCCACAGTAAGCCGGTGATCAATAAATACACAGGGAGCGAACTGAGCGATTCTGGAAAGAAAAGGGGGACAACAGCATTGCCCCTGAAGAAGGTAGCAGGCAGGCATGAGGGTGCTGAGTGTGGAGTGTGAGGGAACCACCCAGGGAAGAGCTAGGAATGACCCCAAGGACTCCTGCTGACATGGCCATGGACTCTTGGGGAGAAGCTGGCCATTTCCAACAGTCACTCTTCTATATTTCACTTCCATGGTGGGCCTTGAACACAAGATGTGTTTGATCAGGTGCTGAGAGCTCCAAAAGGTCTCTGCAGTGAGAAATGTCAAGCACAGCCTCCCATTAATCATGCTGGAGGAACACAGAGGAGAGTGGCGGTCTCTCCCAGGGCCTCCAGGAATGCGTCATGGAGGAGGCAACACTTCGAGTAGAGTATAGAAGACTGAGTTTCCTGGCTACAGAATAGGAGACAGCTATTTCAAATCATGAAAGCAGGGTGGGCCGTGGCCACTCAGTTGCTGAATCCTATTTGCTCACCACAGATAACCAGCTCCAGCCACAGCTCAAGGTCAAGACTACTCTCTCTCCATAGCCACCCAAACCACAAGCTCACCTAGAGCCATTCAGAAATCCCTCTCCTTAGCACTGCCAGCCTAAGCAACTCTCCTGTCTGCCTTCTTTATCTCAGACACAGATGGATGATAGAACCCCCTCTTCTCTTTCCTCTTGTCCCAGCCCGGGCATCCCTCTGCCGATGGCAACTGCACTTGGTGTCACCTGTCTCCCTTCATTACAACCCTTCACACTTAACCAGAGAAATGGACCAGAGTGCAGCTCACTTATCTAATATACACTCACTTATCTAACATTGGTCTAATACAGCCAGGAACTTGCCTCCTAAGCTTGGACCAGGGTGAGGTGTGAGTGCAACTGCCCTGCAAGATAAGGGAATAAGTAAAAATCTAAAGTGCCTGGGAAAAACCAGCCCTTGCTAGACTTGTGTCCTACACCTCAATGTCAATTTGTTTGCATGCAATAAGTCCCCCACCCCTCTCCTATCCATCTACCACAACCTCTGTTAGTCTAATATCCATTCAACAACCACATACGGGTTCACTCCGTATAAGGAGAATGATAGATGCTAGGGAGGTAACCTTGACTGATATTTAGTCTCTGCCCTTGAGGAGTTCACAGTTGAGTAGAAAATCATGACACAATGGTCAAGAGTGGTATCAAAAACCACCTGTCTGAACCATCTCATTACAAGAACATAGGGAAAGATTAAATGACTTGCAACATCAGAGAACAACACTGCAGAGAAGGAGCTGGACCACTGTACTCTTCCCAGAATCATATTGTAACATGTATGGATTTGTTATCAGATGGACCTGGCATTGACTCTTGGCACGGCCATTTCCTAGCTGTGTGACTTTTAAAATGTTACCCAACATGTCTGAATCTTAGTTTCTTCCTATGTAAAACAAGGCGAGCAATGCCTTGCTTACAGGATTAGAATAAGGATCAGGGTGTCCAGGCACAGTGGCTCATGCCTATAATCCCAGCACTTTGGGAGACCGAGGCAGGTAGATTACCTGAGTTCAGGAGTTCAAGACCAGCCTGGCCAACCTGGTGAAACCTACTCTCTACTAAAAATACAAAAATTAGCCAGGTGTGGTGCTGTGCGCCTGTAGTCCCAGCCACTCGGGAGGCTGAGGCAGGAGAATTGTTTGAATCCAGAAGGCAGAGGTTGCAGTGAGCCCAGATTGTGTCACTGCACGCCAGCCTGGGTGACAGAGTGAAACTCTGTCTTGGTAAAAAAAAAAAAAAAAAAAAAAAAGAAGAAGAAGAAGAAGGATCAGGGTAAGATGCTGGAAAGTGCCTGGCAACATAATGAATTCAGGAGGTAGCGTACAGGAGTGGTTGTGGCAGAAGGAAGGGTAATGATAACAGCCAACATGACTGCGGGTCAGGGGCTCCACACGTACCTTCTCATATCACCCCTCTGAACCAGGCACTTTTCATTTTTAGGACAGTTGAAGAAAATGAATCAGAGAATGCAAGGAACTTGCCCAAGGTTACCTAGCTAAGAGGTGGGGAGAGGCACCACCGTGGGTCCCACCCTGAGGTCCTGCCTGTGGCTCTGCTGGCCTGCTCTGACTATCAACCTATAAACATGTATGGAGTCCCTTGGGTTTACAAGCACTCTGGGGATATGGAGCAGAACACTGTAAAGTCCTGGCCCTCAAGGTTCACAGGGAGTTGAAGTAGTCAGGGAAGGCTTCAGAGAGGAGGCAGGGACTCCACATGGGCCTTGAAGAATGTGAATATTATAGAAAAATGGGGAGACACAGACAGACATTCCCACAGATAGAAATGCATGAGCCAAGGCCCGAAAGCAGGATTAGTGCCAGTATAAAGAGGTTTGTTTTCTCTTTTTTGTTGCTGTTGTTGTGTAGAAATGGAGTCTCACTATGTTGCCCAGGCTGGTCTCAGCTCCTGGCCTCAATTGATCCTCCTGCCTCAGCCTTCCGAAGTGCTGGGATTGCAGACATGAGCAACCCTGCCCAGCCAGGAGAGGGCATTTTGGTTTTCGTTTTTGAGATAGTTTCACTCTGTTGCCCAGGCTGGAGTGCAGTGGTGTGATATTGGCTCAATACAACCTTCACCTCCTGGGCTCAAGCGATCCTCAACCTCAGCCTCCCAAGTAGCTGGGACCACAAGTGTGCACCATCATGCCTGGCTGATTTTTGTATTTTGGTAGAGATGGGGTTTCACCACATTGCCCAGGCTAGTCTCCACCTGCCTTAACCTCCCAAAGTGCTGGCATTACAGGTGTGAGCCACCATGCCCAGCCAGGAGAGGGATTCTTGAGTCCCACATTTACATATCATCTTTTCATTCACTCATTCATCTCTTTACCCATTCAACACATATCTCTTGAGCACATACTATTTGTCAGGCATTGTTTGAAACCTTGGCAATAGATAAACAAGGATGCAGCTCTCAACTCAGTCTAATTAGCAAAACGGTGCAATGTGAAAATGTTAGGGTAGACAATATAGGGTGGTAGGGGATCCAAAAGAAGGGCTCTTGATCTATCCCTGTGGAGTCTGGCAGGGTTTCCTAGAAGAAGTGGTGTCTGAGCTGAAACATGAGGGACGCAAATACAGAATGATTTCAAAACATTCGTACTCACTATCATCATGATCAGCATTGTCAAAATCACTTACATTTATCGAGGCCTCGCTAAGTGCCAGGGACCAGATTAGGTACTTTATATATATTCTCTTCTAATACTCATGACAACCCTATCAGGTAGATGCATGCTATTCATTACGCCTATTTAAACATAAAGAAATGGAAGTAAAGAGTGTTTACAAGACTTTCCCAAAGTTACATGGCCAGGAAGTGGCAGGGTCAGGGCTCAAACAAGGTCAGATGGGCCTTACCCTTTGTGTCCTCAGCCACTCGCCAGGCTAGATGGCAGAGAGAAGCATGCTCAGGCCCATCAGGTGAGTGTGAGTGTGAGTGTGTGTGAGAGAGAGTGCGTGTGTGTGTGCTGGGAGTGTGTTTAACCCATCAAGGGATGTTTCTAGTGTGCCCACAATACTCCTCAGTGTCACACCAACTGTCCACACTCTCAGCAGCTCAGTCTTCCTGCCCCTGGCAGGAGTAATCCTTCAGAGTATAAACCCGGTGATTCAAAATGCCAGAGTATCGAAAGACAAAGCAGCTCCCAAAAGGCCAAGGACATCTCCTTTTTCTTGAGCTTCTCCTACCCCTCAACCCCTCCTGAAAAATTGGCACCATGAGAAATAGAGAGTGAGGCATTCTAAGTTTTTGCCAGGGAAGCTCAGGAGTCCCACGTCCTGCTGTCACCAAACTCTCCCAGTTAACAAACCAGAACTGTCCACTGGAAATAAACTTCTGGAACTTGTACTCCAAGAGAGACAGCATGAAGTTGCATGCTTGGTTGCAGACCATTTCTGCCCTAAATCACTGTGGGGTCTCACTGTCCTCCCCACAGAATGAGGTGCTCTGTCCAGGTAAGTCTAGTCTGTCTGAAAGGCTGATTGTCTACCTTCCTGGAGCCCCACAAGATGAGGATTCAAAAGATGGGGGTGGGCATAGATGGTGATGCACGGGGCCAAAGTATGATGAAACAGGAAGAAGCCTATGTCTTTCCCTTCCAGATATTTGGGCAGAAAAGTGAGAGTTCTGAGCTCCTAGGTTGTTCCTGGGTTGTAGGGAGGGAATGAGGGTGATTAAATGAATCAAGCCTTGGAATGGCTCTTTCAGTGCTCAGGGCAGGGAGCATTATATACTCCCTGCCAACTGCAGGGCCAAGTCTGGCATCACCAGAAGCACATCATGGGATTAAGGAATGCAGACTTGGCCCAAAAACAAAGCAGCAGCAGAAGGCAAGTCCTATAGTAATTGAATTCAGGATCCTCCTTAAACTTGAAGGTGAAGGTGATTAGGCTTAGAATAAACAAATAAGCAAAATAAGTTTATAGTTCTACTTCACAGGGTAGATAATGCACTTAGAATACAATATCCCAAGAGGAGGCAGGAGTCAGAAACATACAGGGCTCCCAAATGAGATTATGATGACTTGGGGAAAATGGATTCATTGTAGGTTAGGAGAAGTGAAGCATTGTAGCTATATTCTTAATATTTGAGAATGCCAGAAAAATCTGGCTCTTCTGAAACCATCCTGGACGTCATGCCAAGACCAAAGGCAGACTGGGGGCTGACAAACAGTGGGAATATAAAAACTGAAGTTTCTTTTTAAATAAACATTTTATTTTGAAACGATTATAGATTCACAGGAAATTGCAAAATAGTAGAGAGCAGTCCCATGTACCCTTCACACAATTTTCCCCACCAGTAATATCTTACATAACTATAGTACAATATATCGAATTATACTGAGAAATATAATTTACTCATTTTATTGGTTAAAATATCAAAAGCAGCAAAGGGACATCTGAACTGAATCTGTCCTCACAGGGTCAACAAGAATTCTGGACAGAAATAGAGTTATAATCAAACATTAATTAGGCTGCACTTTGATCCACTTCATTGTAACCAAAAGTCGTGCAACACGGGATACTGACAACTTGCATCCCTGTCGTTCCTATAGATGGAATTTCTGTTGTTAGATTCACTCGGCTTTTGTTTAAGAATTGCTCAAGATGTTTTTTCAGATCCCAGATTCCAGTGAAACAGCTGGTGTTAGTCAGTTTGAAGACCCCAACCGAGGAACAGACTGACCCCGAAAATACAATTTCTTTATCTCCCCGTCCCTTGACTTCACTCTGTATTCTTTGACCAATCTCCCCACTTTGGCTCACTCCAAAATCCTTAAAAACCTTAGCCCTGGACTCCTTGGGGAGGTTTTCTCCTATCTCCTCATTTGGTGGCCCCAAGATTAAACCTCTTTCTCAGCTGCAGCCTGGTGTCTCAGCATATTGACTTGCCATGCACATCGGGCCATGGACCTGCTACAGTTACAATACAATCCACAGATCTCATTCAGATTTTGCTGGTTTTAAAGAACTCATTTGTGTGTGTGTGTGTGTGTGTGTGTGTGTGTGTGTGTGTGTGTGTCTGTGCGTGCGCATGCGCACGTGTGTGTGTTTAGTTCCATGTAATTTTACCACGTGTGAAGATTCGTGTAATCACGCTGTAATCAAGACACGGAACTGTTCCATTCACAAAGATCCCTCATGCTCTCCTTTTATAGTCACACCATATCCTTCATCCCCAAGCCCCGGAAACCACTCCTCTGTTCTCCATCTGTGTAATTTTGTCATTTTGAGAATGTCATATGAATGGAGTCATGCAGTACCTTTGAAATTACCTTTTTTTTACTCAACACAATGCCCTTGAGATCTATCCAAGTTGTTGCACGTATCAATAGTTCATTCCTTTTTGTTGTTGAATAGTATCCAGTGGCAATATGTACCACAATTTGTCTAATCATTCAACCATTGAATGACATTTGGGTTGTTTCCAATTTGGGGCTATTACAAAAACACTGCTATGAACCATCATGTACAGGTTTTTGTGTGTACATGTTTTCATTTCTCTGGGCAAATGTTTAGAAAGGTGATTGCTGGATCATGTGGTTAAGTATATGTTTAGTTTTTAAGAAACTGCAGCTGGGGGTAAATGGACAGTTAGGAACATCTGGAAACCATGGCACGGGGTCTCCATTGCAGGGTCAGAGGCGTCCATTAAGTCTCGGCTGGGGCCTGGCTGGGAAGGGAACAGATAATGATCACCCTAGAGAGACTGAGACTGCAGCTGACACAGCTGGGACATGACCAAAGGCAATTGGAAGGGAGAGCTATCTGAACTCCAAAGCTATTCAAAGCAACCTACGGAGAACTCAGAAACAAATTTTAATCAGCAGAGTGATACTGGCCTCCAATAAACCTCTAACCATGCTAGAAAGATACGCTGCCCAGAATGATTCTCAAGCCATAATAGTGTACTGGTAAATCAGAGCCCTGTGAACAAAAAGCATAATCAAAGAGGCTTAATTGTTCACTAAGGAGTTTTGTGGTCCAGCCCCAGCCTCCCTCAGGCTCTGCCTCACGTGATTGGAGGAGCTGCCAAGTGGAGGACACCAGCTCATTCCCTCAACGAACATTTGCTGAGGCCCTACTATGTGCACAGGCCTCAGACCAAAACAAAAGAAGCCTCTGGACAGGTGGTCACATTTAGCGGTGAATCATAAGTTGTGCCAGTCAAGAGGATGTTGAGGGCTTTGGTCTTCTGAAGTCCTAGGATACCTTAGGAAAATTAGCATCCCATCAGCTACAGCTTCTCAACACAGGGCAGGTTATAGGGCATGCGGATGAGGCAGCGTGTCAGGGCCTTAGGAACAATGGCTAATACTGAGCACCTTGTCAGGTGCCGGGTGCCTGCCCTGTGCCAGGGACAGCACAATAATTTAAAAGGGTAACATTTATGCAACATTTGTTTATTGAATTTCCTACTATGTGCCAGAATAACCAAAGAAGACGCTGATTTCACAGAATAGGGAGAGCTACTTGGACAAGAGACAAAAGGGTGCTTTAATAGTCCCAGCCCAACATGGCCAATGCTTTCTTGATTTCCTGTGCTAGAGATTAAGGCAGCCATTCAGTAATTCTCCAGTAGGGAGGGGTGAGGGAGCTGAATCTCCAATTTGGGATTTAAGTAGAGTTTGAAAAAGCATATTCAACATGATACTATAATTCTATATTTGAAATTAATATTAAAATAAAAAGTATTTTAATTTCATTTTTATAATAAAAACTAGAGTAAGTCAGGCTTGATAAAATGGTCTTCGCTAGCACAGAGATATAGAAAAGAACTAACTCTCAACTGAGGACAAATTCTGGAGCAAAATGCAGTAAAATCCCCAAAAGTATGTATAGTATTTTTGTTTATTACAAATAAAGTTTGAGTGAAAAGAAAAAAAATTTAGTATTGTATTATGGGGGTTATCATAATCACCCTGGCCCTACACACTTTCTCAAATGACAGACCCTCTCCCATCTAAAGTCAGAAAGTGCAACCTTCAGAACACCAGTCGGGGGCCTAGGATGCCTCGCTTCTCATCTCTGTTTGAAATGCTGTCTCCTTCCTCCAAGAAGTCTTTTGTGAGTGTCAGGTTGTTCTGCTCTTCTCCGAAGGTCATGCTAGGAAGAAAGCTCCCCTTGCTTTGGAAACTGCCTGGAGCCAGACCTGACTGAAAACTCCCCTGTGTTGGTGGATTTGTCAGGGGGTCGGCCTGGGCAGTAGGGGTAACGCAGCGTGAAGCATTCCCTTCGCCAAATGCGGTAGTAGGAGAGCAGGAAGCAGGCAGCAGGAGACCACGGGGTCTCCATCCTGAAGCACCCACTAAACAGCATCTGGCAGCCCCTAAAATGTTCTAAACCTCAATCAGTGGAAAAGGAGCAAGATCAGCTTCTTCTCTTTGTCCTCAAGAAAAAAAAGATACATTCCAGATAATTTCACGTGATGAAAGAGGAAGAAGCGCTGAAGTAGCAAAGGAAATAAATTAACGCCATCTCAGCTAAAATCACACACAATTAAAACCTGGATCTGAATGTACTTTCCTGTTCAGAGAGAGCAGCTTGAAAATGACATGCATTAGTCATTCACTCCAGCCACCCGACTCAATGTACGGGGACGCCACACGGTCTCTGATGGCGGGGCTGCCGGAAGGAAAGGGGAAGGGTTCCTGACCCCAGTCTTCAGCTCTCTGTTCTCTCGTCTGGAGTCTGAAAATCCCACTCCTCCGTGGCAGAGGCATCCAAACGAGCCAGGTAAGCCAGGTGGGAAGAGACAGCTCTCTCCAGTGGCCACTTTACCATCTTTCCTTCATGGTGGGACCTGCCAAGGCAGAGGTTCGGGTCTGGGGCCTGGGAAGGGATTTGGTCCAAGAGCCACTTATGTGGACAGGCTCAGCAATGGCAGAGCTCCTGTCCACTCTGCCCAGGGTCCTGGCCTGCACGGAGGCTCTCCTGCCTTCAGACAGTCTCCCTCAGCTCAGGGAGATGGGATTTTCTTTTTCTCTTCTTTCTCCTACTGTTTTTCTTCCTCTTCTCTTTTAATTTTTCTTCTTTTAGAAAAAAAAAAACAAAAAACAAAAAAAAAAAACAATCTTCAGCAAAGGAGATGGGTTAATGTGCCTGAAAAAAAGAAGACAGAAAAGACTTCACGAACCAAAAGGTCCCCAGGTGCCGACATACGACATACCAAGGCCAGTGACCAGTGACGGGCTGTTCTTCATGTCCCCTGAGGGTAAAATAGGAAGGAATGTGGTTTGTGGCAGGAGTAAGAATAAAATATAAGGAGGAGCTTTTTGACAGTCAGGATTTTAATCCCTTTAACAAGCAGCTCTCGGGGATATGGGATCTCTTTTCCACGAAAGGCAGGAGAGTTGTGGAAAGCAAATGAAGGGAAAAAACAAAAACAAAACCAGTGGACTCAGCATCAGAGGACATGGGCCTGAGGCTTGTTCTGGCCTCTTGCTGGCTGGGGGAATAGGCAATGTGAGCCTCATCAGCACCGGATGAGGCAACACCGACCGCTCCCAGCACAGACTCAGGGACTCGGGTCAGTTTTACCCATGTTGCTTATCACACAGGCCAGCTCCTATGGACGGGAGAATGGGCCAAGCTGACCACTGCCTGAAGAACCACTTCATCTAGGAATAAGACTGTCTCCAGGTCACACCTCCCTCAACCTTCTCTCTCTGTGTTCATTGTCTGGATCCAGGCTTCAGGATGCTTGCCTTAGGCTCCCCAGTGGGGCTGGGACTAGGATGAGGCAGGGGAGGTGCCTAGGCCAAAAGTTAAGGAGGCACTCAACCCTCAGGTTCTGCAAGCACAGGGTCAGTACCTCAAAGCAAGTGCCTCCTTAAATTTTGTGCCCCGAGCATCTAGCTTGCCTTACCGAGTTTTAGCCCTACAGCTCAGTCCTCTGCCTTTGCTACTATTAGATGTGTTTCTGGACACAAGAAAGAATATAATAGCCCTTGATGAAGCTACAGTCCCCAGGGGGTCATCTGGACTCAATAGTTTTTACCGATTCACTTCTTCCTAAGGAGGTGAGAGGAGGGGACAAAGTCAGAGCCAAAGCAACCAATCAACAATGCTATTTGATCCAGGGAATAACACTGACTTCCCCTGCCCTGCGCACTCCTGGATGGGCATCCCCACTCAGCAGGTAGGGGCTGGTAGGGGCAGGGGGTAGATGGAGGCTTCCGTCCCAGGCAGAGAGAGTTTATGGGAAGTCTGCCATGAGCAAGGCCCTCCAGTGGGCACTCTAGGGAAATAGCAATGAATGATACAGTTCTTTGGGGGAATTTACCATTTAATAGGGAGGCAGTATATCCAGAGAGAGTAACTTTTCAGGCAAAATGCAAATGATTGCAAATAAACATAAAGTGGCATAGACCAAGACTATTCCTGCAGAAGGGAAGTGGAGTGGTGTGACCAGAATCAGGAGTGAATGGCGGAAAGCTTTCTGGAAGGAGCTGAATTTTCTCCATGGTTTACAGTGTTCCTCCAGGTGGGCTCAGAATCCCTTGGGGAGATGGTCAAAAATGCAGTTTGTGAGCCCCACTTGAGACCTACTGGGTGAAACCCAGGAATCTGCATTTTAATCAATTCCCCCAAGTGGTTCTTCTGCACACACAGTTTCAGAAACACTAGTTTAGACAGAAATAAAATTGATCCATGCAGTAGCTGCTGGGAAAGCCCTTAGGAAAGATCTTTGGACATCTCCATGAGCTCTAAGATCTATGTTGGAATTAATTCAAATATTGGAAATAAGACCATAAAGACTTCCTTCTCTGACAGAAAATAAGAAGGAAAATATAGAGGTCAGAGACAGTACAAAGAGAAAAGAACAGGATTAGGATACATGAAGTCGCAGTTTCTCTGTCCTGTGAACCATTTCTGAAGTGAAATGTTCAGAAATGAATAGAATCTGATTACAAAAGAAGACAATCAACAGAAATAAAAAGGCTGGATTTGGGCAAATATTTTATTCTTAACATGTAGGATACCCCGTGTGTATTTTATTTGCAAGCTTTGGAAATAAAGAACCAAGGCTTGATAGTGACTTCTGGAAAGATATACATTGAACACCATGACTCAGCACACACACATACGTTTACATGAAAAAAAAAAAAAAGTATTCATGAAATATGTCCTGTTTCATTTTCATTTCAACAAAAATTTGTTTTCTTTTTTTTTTTTTTTCGAGGTGAAGTCTCGTTCTGTTGCCCAGGCTGGAGTGCAGTGGTGAGATCTCAACTTATTGCAACCTCCACCTTCTGGGTTCAAGTGGTTCTCCTGCCTCAGCCTCCTGAGTAGCTGGGATTACAGGTGGGTGCCAAAACACTGGCTGATTTTTGTATTTTTAGTAGAGATGGGGTTTCACCATGTTGGCCAGGCTGGTCTCCATCTCCTGATTTCGTGATCCACCCACCTCGGCCTCCCAAAGCGCTGGGATTACAGGCGTGAGTCACCACACGCAGCCTTTTTTCATTTTTTAAAAAAGTGCTTGTTGCAACCCACTGATGGGTCTCTACCTGCAGTCTGAAAACCAATAAAGTAGAAGGGAGGTGTGGGTGATGAGCACTTGGGGACGAAGTCTTTTTGACAGCCTATGATGGGTCTCAGTGAGGTGGGTCAAAAGTCAACTCAAGAGACGCTTGAGGGTCCCTGGGACTGACGTCTCAGAAAGCCTATTTTGTCCTGCCGTCAAGCATCTTCTCAAGATTTTCCTCCTCCAGAAAGCCTTTCTAGATAAGCACTCCAAATGGCATTCCAACTTCAGCTCTTACAGCCCTCTCAAGTGTCCCCTGGTCTTGGTGTATGCGTGGCAGCCCTTGACTTAAAAGTCATGCACTTCGGAGTAGGCCAGATATACTCGCAAATGGTGCTGGCTGGCTGGTCTGTTTTCAGATGTGCCATGGCACACAAAACCCTTGTCCCCCAGCTTCAGACCTCTGAGGCCTCCCTTTTTGCCCATACAGGTTCTGAATGGGGGAAGAGGGGTTACTCCAGTCCTTCCCATGGTCCCTTCTACCTAAGTTAGCTTTTCCTTCAGGAATCTTCTGAATATGTTAAACAGAATAGGATTTGGTTACCACATTGCCCAGTTTAACTGTTTTAGATACTCAAATTCGATTTAAGAAATACAAAGTACACTTTGGGAGGCTAAGGTGGGCAGATCACGAGGTCAAGACCAGGCTGGTCAACATGGTGAAGCCCCATCTCTACTAAAAATACAAAAATTAGTTGGACGTGGTGGCAGGCACCTATAATCCCAGCTACTCGGGAGGCTGCGGCAGGAGAAATGCTTGAACCCGGGAGGTGGAGGTTGCAGTGAGTCAAGATTGTACCACCACACTCCAGCCTGGGTGACAGAGCAAGACTCTGTCTCAGGGAAAAAAAAAAGAAAAGAAAAAGAAGTACAGGGCCGGGCGTGGTGGCTCATACCTGTAATCCCAGCACTTTGGGAGGCTGAGGCGGATGGATCAGGAGTTTGAGGCCAGCCTGCTCAAGACAGTGAAACCCCATCGCTACTAAAAATGGAAAAATTAGCTGGGCGTGGTGGCACATGCCTGTAGTCCCAGCTATTTGAGAGGCTGAGGCAGGAGAATAGCTTGAAACTGGGAGGTGAAGGTTGCAGTGAGCCAAGATCTCATCACTGTACTCCAGCCTGGGTGGCAGAGTGAAACTCCTTCTCAAAACAAACAAACAAACAAACAAACAAACAAACAAACAAACGGAGTACAGGTGTATCATTTACGGTTGATTAAATATGGTGTCTGTGGTGTTTGTGCTTATGCCTATAAAAAGTTGGGCACTAGGACGTTGGCGAGGAATGTAATTTTTATGATCACATTGTTTCTGGGCAAAAACAGGTTCAACCTACATAGTTTTTACCTGCAGTGCCTTTTCCAGGAATATAACCCAAGATAGATTTAAGGACTCCCTGCAGTTCCACACAGCTCTGCCATCCGCAATGTGTGTCTCTCTGCCTTTGTGGTTCTCTGTGTTGCAAGGGTGTCTGTGGATCCTGGGAGCTTCCTGAGGGCAGGGGTCAGGGAAGATTCCAGTTTTGTGGGGCCGTCTTAAGAAAAAACTCGCAAAATTCCAAATACAAAAGTAGGTACAATGGTGATAATTACTTACAGCCAAGAAAAAAGACAACAATTTGCATGAGCCTTGGACATTCAGGGTACCTTTCTCCTGACATTGCTTCATTCCATTTACCAGAAATGCTTACATAAAAATGTTTCCTGTTCATAAACTGGCTTCCCCTCTTCACCTAGAACACTCTACAGTTCCCAGCTCTCATAGCCCACCCTCTCCCCACCATCCTGCAAGTCGAGAAGCCCTAAAGCTTGAGCTTCATTCCCTTCATCTCTGCCTCTGCCTTCACTTGTTCTCTAATAGCCCAGAGAACAAGGCTCTGCACATGGTGTGCTCGGGCAGGGGAGGGCCAGAGAGCAATGGGCACCCCTGGCCAGTCTGTCTCACAGTGAGGTCCATCCAACCACCTGAATCAGAATCCCCTGGATGGTTTATCTGACATGCAGACTCTGAGAATTACAGAATCTGATGCTGGCGTAGGACCTCAGCACCTGGATTGGCCCACACTCTCCAGGTGATTCCAAGGATCACTGCTCTAGTGCCATACTCTCTGCCTAGTTGGGTCACTGGTGGGACAACAGTCCTCAGTGACTCCCCAGGCCCCACCCCACATCTCCCAAGGAGGCTGAGCAGAGGCTGCGCACAACAAATAGCAGTGGAGGGTCCACTGAGGGACCCTCAGTGACCCATGCTACATCCCAGGCCTCCCTTCTCTGATTCAGCTCATCTGCCAGGTGCCAGTAGGAGCCATCCCCTCCTCACAGCCCCCACCACACAAACAGCATGCCCACCAGTTCCGTGTCCTGACCCCTATATGAGAGAGCCACCTGGCATTGAGTTAAGGATCATTTCTAGCGGCATGTAATCCCTGCATCCTTCTCCTAAGACACTCTGATGTCACAGAGTCCCAGGCTTCCTGGGGGGAAATTATGCATGGCCAAGCCCAGAAATTAAATTTGGAGGGTGAAAGGTCAATAACAGGGCCATTAAATCCTTAGGGTAATTACCTAAGAGCTTCCAAAGGACTGTGAATTTGGGCAGATTTTCCCAGGAAAGTATGAGACTCAGAATGGCAGCAATGGGAGCAGGGTTGGGAGAAAAATGTCGATCATGTACCATGCACCAGCTACCATGCTCATGCCAACCATATAGTCCCCGTTACATCTCACAGCAACCTATAAGTATGAATCCATTCCATTATTGCTATCCTCATCCTAAAGAAGTGCTAGGGAGACTTGGCTTGGTGTTTGGACTCTGCCATTTGAGGACCCTGGGTTCCCATCTTAGCTCTATTACATACTGGTTAGGTAAACACTGGACCTTGTTTTTCTCCTATTGCTAGAGTCCTGGTATTGGTCAAATTTTTGATGAGATGATGCATAAATGTGCTAGCACCTTGTCTTGCATGTAGTAGGTGCTCAATAAATGTTAACTGCTATTACTTGAATTAATATCATTACCCAGGAAAGAATTAGAGCTAGAGAAGTTCAATACTTTTCCTGAAGCAAGACAGAGTAAATGGACAAGTAGAGTTCCAAATCCAAATCTTTCCAGCTCTAAAAGCTACACTCTTTCTCCAATCTCATTGGGTTCTAAGATGTTTGGAGTCAGCTCAAGAGAAGCCTTCCCCTGTTTTCTTCCCACAGCTGATGAAATTCCCTTATGCCTCACCTAGTACATCTCACAGGTTTTGCCACTTAGGGTCAACCACTTAGCGAATGTTACTTGCATTTATCCCATTTATTATTTCAATAATCAGTTATTGGACATCTACTATGAAGGACTGGTCTTATCTTATTAAGGTGTAAGACAGTCGTAGGCTCCAGAAGCTTACCCTCTGGTTAGGAGATAAGACATATGAGTATGCATAGTTATTGGGAAGCTGGGGTGCTGGCATGAGTGCTCTCTCTGGTCATGCAGTTGGTAAAGGACTGCTAAAATGTCCTCCTTTTCACCATCAGCCTGTCTACATTGACATTGGCCCTTAGACTGGAAAGGTGGCTCCAGTGACTTGACAAGGGACTCAAGTGCTCAGGTTAAAAGCTTGGAGTCAAGTTTTGACCCCTTTCAATCAGTCAGTCTCACAGTTCTGCCAAGTCCTCTTTACAAAGACCCATGCATTTACTCTATTCTCACTGCTCCCCTCCTCCTAGATTCCTGCAACTGCTACCTCAATAGTCTCCCATCTTCCTGCCTCTTTCATCCCAAATCACTTGAGCACAGGGCCACAGCTAAACTGCTGAGCCTGGCAATTCAGACCCTTCATCAGCTGCTCCCACCCTGTATACTCAATGTGGCATTGTCACACTGTGAAAATGAGGTCTCACATTCTGCCTACAGATTTTGGGCTACTGCCTTAAACTCTCTGGGCCTCCATTCCCCGGTCTGTTGAATGGGGATATTAGTCAGCTCAGAGTCTAAGATGAGAGAGATGAGAAAAGGCTGGCATCTAATAGTAGCTCTATAATTTTCCACCCTTGCCTCCTACCCTCCAGACAACCCATTCTACTCTGCTTGTCTCCACTTTCCTGCTTTTGCTGGTCCCCATATTCTCTTCTAGTTCAAATCCTATCCCTCCAACTAGGCTCAGCTGGAGACTCAGCTCCTCCGTTAAACCTTTTGTGAATAACGCCAGTCCATTTGGGTGGTTTCTTTTTGTATTTCCATGGCACTTCCATTGCCTTGAAATGTTAAAATTGGTTTCATATAGTTCCAACCTGTCACTCTGAGCTCCTTGAGGCCATTATGCTCCGTAGCAGGGATGGAGAGTGGGAACATGAGGGTGGTTTAGTGGGAACTTAATATGTGCTCATTCAATATATGAAGGTGAGAATCCCCTCTGTGCATACAGAACTCACAGACCTTCAAGCCAACTTCAAGCCACCAGGCGTGGCAGTCACCACTGGCTGTACCCTTGGAAAAGACAGGGCCAGAAGTTCAAGCACTGGATGATGGCAGGCAGCCCAGGGAAGCCACTCCTCACAGGACTCCATACCTTGGGCTCCACCTCATCCACTCTTCTGTTGTTGGTTCTGCAGGCTCTGGTTCAGACCCATCAATAGGGTGTGGCCTGCCATGGAGCTAAGTTTGTGATGTCTGTTCTGCGTGGTCCAGGCTGAAGGCTCCACCAAGGCATGGGCGTTGGGCATTGGGCCTTTGTCCCAGCAGGAGCCCCACTGTCCTAAGCCCCCACTAGTGGCAGTCACCCAGCTTTTCTAAACCACCAGGAAGCAGCCAGCAGCCTAGCACTCACCTTAGGCACCTTCTTGCTTTCCTTCCCCAGTCTTCATGATGTCTAGCTGGCAGAGTGGGGAACCCTGGAGCCAAACCCCTGACTGGGCCTGCCGGTTCCTGACTGAAATCGACCTCCTTCATTGAGAGCTAGGATGGAATCTTCCAGAATGCTAGAGCTGCCCGGCTCAGGATGCAATGCTGGAAAAACATGACAACTAAAGGGGTCTTCCACTTCATTCTTTAGGGTGAGAGGTGCCTGGGCCCAGTGACACAATTCTCACCCACCCCACTACACTCCTTAGTCCACTGTTAACTTCGGGAGGGTAGCACCATGCAAAGCAAAAACGTGATCTTAGGTGAATGCTGTGACTGAGCTGCACCTGTCCTCACAAAGCTGCTGAATTCCCCATTTGTCCTCCTGGCCTTTGCAAGAGGGTCCGAGGCAGTATGAGAGAAGCCAACCCTTCTCTTCCCGGACCCAAGGGCTGTGCCCCTTCTCTCAGCCAAGCCTTGTGCCTCTAGCCACAAGGACAGCTCAAGCTTTAGCGTCTGGCCCCACCCAACTCCTTCCTCCCGGGCGTGTGCGCGTTAGGGAGAGGGGGCCTCTGGCCACTCAGGAGTTAAAATGGCAGCGGGACTGGAGGGGGTTGGCGTGGCATGCAGACTGGGAGGAGGCGACCGGAGTGGGCTGGGGAGGTTGGGAGAGCGGCGGAGAAGCGAGTGAGGAGGGCGAGCGCGAAGCCGGGAGGAGGGGCGCGCGTGGAGGGGGTGCCGGGCGCCGCGAGGGCCTGTTCCGTGCACCTGCAAACGCGCGGCGCTCTTAAGGAGCGCCCGGCTCTCGCCCGCCAGCCTCTGGCCACGACGCGCCCAGGGCGCGGAGAGGGGGTGGGGACGGATTGGAATTCTGCCATCGCCCTCACCGGCTGGGCCCCGGAGCCGCTCTCAGGATAACTCCACGTTGGGGAGGGCGCCCGCCGAGCCTCCCGGGCCTGTGCAGACGGCGCGCGCGGCGGGAGGTCGCGGACCAGCGTCCCCAGCCCGACCCCGGGCGGAAGGCGAGCGGAGCGCGGCGGCGCGGGCAGCGGACTGCGGACGGCGCCCACCGGGTGAGTGTGCGGCTACGGGGCTGACCTGGGCAGCGCCGCCGCGGCCGGGGAGTTGTGGACACCGAAGTCGCTGGCATGGCCAAGGGGGACGCGGCGGGAGCAGCCGGAGCAGCCACCTCAGGGCTCCCTGCTCCTGCCCCGGCACCGCAGCGCCGCCTGACCTGGGTGGGGGCCGGGGGAGGGCCGGCCGCTGCCTTCCGCCGAGACGCCTGCAGGGGAGCCGGCGACTTGGGAGAGGGAGGCGGCCGAGGGGGAGAGGGACGGAGGGTTGGAGAATGCCCAGAAGCGGCCAGGAAGGGGGCGCCTTGGCCTTCGCCCGGAGAGACCAGAACCTCCCCCCAAACTGTTGCTGGGTAGAGCGGGGTCCTGGAGATGTCGAGGAGCCGAGAGGTGGCAGCGAGGTTAGGGAGGGCGTGACACGGGTGGACTGGCAGGCTGGAAGCGCTCCAGAGCCTGGGGACTTTCTCCACCTTGGAGCTCGGGAGTCTGTGCGGAGGGACAAGGTGGCCTTGGGTCTGTCTGAAGTATCTGGAACCAGGAGCTAGGCTCCTCCCGGGCCGGCCGGCTGGGGTCCGACCGCAGCCTGGGATGGGACATTTGGGGTGGGGGATGGGCCGGCCTGGGGCTCAGCCTGGGGACTCGGGCAGGGGGAAGCGGAAACGGAAGGGTGGTTCTGAGCCCACCACAACATCAAGGAGACAGGCTGGGCTGGCCAGCCACAGGTGGGCCGTCTGTCCTGCTGGCAAAGGGTGGCGCAGGCTCTGGCTGCCCAACCGGCGAGGAGCCGCGGGGTGAGGGGGAACTGAGCTCCATCTGGGGCCGAACGGAGGAGCTAAAGAGGTGCAGGAGACCCGGACCCTGGGGAGGGGCCCTGGGGGTAGTACTGTGCTCCCTACCCTTCCTCCCCCACCCAAACGAACAGGAAGGAAAATGTCAGCTGGGCTTTGTGCTCTGTTCCTCAGGCTGCCGCAGCTCCCATCTGTTGGAGCCAACGCAGCTTCTAATTGGGCGACTGGCAGGGTTGGAGGGGGTGGGCTGGGCACAGCGCTCAGTTGCCAGAGATGTACTGACAGGCCCTCTGCTTGAGAACCCCAGGACCTAGGGTGGTGGGGAGAACAGCCTCCCTAGGTCAGGGCAGTAGAGGTGGCTTCCTGCCAGCTTGGTCACTATCAAAGGGGAAGATCTAGGTCTCCCTATGCACCCAGGCCGATAGCAGGCTCCATGCCCCCCTTTCCTGCCAGTCTAGGATGGGCTCTGGCCCAGCGTTTAGTCCCTGAATAAGAAGGCCAGGAGCTCCTCCCATTGCCCATGGCTTCTTAAAGCTCCCTCCAAAAAAGAGCACTGGGCATGGAGAGTGGGGATGGGCTCTGTTCTAGGCACTGGAGTTCCCTTGCCTTTGGGCCCTGTTGCTACCAGAAAAAGTCACATGTGGGTGGCCTGACCCACTTTCCTGGCCGGGTGCTGTTGTGGCGAAATGATGGAAACAGAAGGGCAGAGCTAGGGGTCTGAGCCTCCTAGGCCTTCTTCCTTCCCCTGGGCTGACTCAGACTTCTCCTTCTTGCGGAGGGCTCTCTCTGGACCTGGGATGGAACCTCATTATTTGCAAAGGATGGAACTAAAGGCCTCAGTGCCTGGGAGATTGAGGTCTGCCCAGGGTCTGGCACCTAGGAACACCCCCAAATCCACACCCTCTCTCTAATGCAGTCTCCTCCCAGGGAGACACCGAGTGGCAGTAAGAACTCAGAGATCTGCTAATTCCACCCAGGCTAGTACAGCAGGTTCCCTCTCTAATTCAACACCGTTCTTCCCCACTCTGAATCCTCTTTCCTGTGCCTCCCCTCTTCCTCCTCCCCCTCATCCTTCTCTCCTTTGCTCTTCACTTTCCTCCTCTAACACTCTTGACTTCCCTTTTCCCCCTCACACTGCTCTTCCTCTTCTCTTACCCTCCTCATTCTTCCCCAGATATCTCCGTTTCTTCCCAGTCTCTGTCTCCACCTTTGCCCCGCTTCTCCTGTAAACTGCAGCTTAAACCATAAGCCAGGCGTGCACGCACTCCCGCTCATCCTGCTGGTGGGAGCACACGCACTGTTGGCTTTGCTGCATCCCTTTTGCAGAGGAGCCTGGGCTGGTGGGCCTGGCAGCTGCATTTGCCTGGCCCTGGTGTCCCTTGCACCCTGTCATTTACTCACCTGCCCCTCCTACTCCCCACACCCTTATGTTGTTTATTTGAAGGGAAAAGGAAACTCCATTGCTTTTTTAAAAATGTTACTCATTCAACAACTATTTATTGAGCGCCTACTGTGTGCCTCTCATGATTTTAGAAGCTGAAGATACAGCGGTAAACAAACCTCTATGTCTCAGGCTGACCACACTTGTATCTGGATTTGCCGGCTGATTAGCTCTGTTCCTGCCAGGCTCGTTCAAAGACCCACAGCTTGAGGGGGCAGAGGTGAGGAACATGAACAATGCTAGTGAATTATCACACTGAGTGACCTCTAAAGTGCCAGGTACCGCTTAAGTCATCCTGTCCTTAAGATACTTTTCTGACCCAAAAGGATGGACCAGGTCACATCTCACCATTTATCTGGCAGCCCAGGGCTGAGTAGAATGCTGGTGCTTCAGACAGAGAAGGGGGAAGGAATCAAATTTATTATTGAATACCTACTATGCACCAGTCTATGTGAGGAACATTACAAAAGTTATTCTGCTCAGTCCTGCTGACAGCCTTCTGATGTCTGCATTACCATCCCCTGTGTTCTAGCCAAGGAAATTGAGACCTGGAGAAGATAAACCACTTGCTCCAGGTCATATAGATCTCCATTTTGAAATCACTTATATCTGCAGTTCATTTGGCCCTATGATATCTGTGACATCTGGTAACTTGTACACTTATACTAACGCTTAAATTATAACCTACCTTTTCATGGGGCCTTATCTCCCAGTTAGACTATTAATATGCATAAGGATTTGCTGAACGGTTGTGTGAATAAGCTTTCTTAAGTGATCAAGGAAGGCTTCCTAGAGGACCTGGGACCCTGAATGAGGAGACAGGGAGGGCAATGATGTTTGCCCTGTGTAGGATACTGTGTGATCCTACACAGGTATGTGACAAGTTGTAGGCAGGCAGTCCCTCAGCCCACACCCCACCTGCATTCAGGTAGAATTGATTCAGGGTCAGGATATAGAAGCTTGGTCTACGGCCCGTCTAATGGATAAGTGTCACTTGTGTTCTTAATCTATATGGCTTGGACTCTTTATAAAAGCTCCAAGACAAAGGATGGGGACTGGAAGCTTTCAAGCCCCCAAAGACTCCAGGGAAGGGCAAGGACAATGGTTGGAGGCTGGAATGGGGCAGGAATGGGGAGAGTGACCAAGGGACAGAAGAGAAGGAAGACAAAGGCAGAAGATAAACTGAGAAACAAAAAACACTTTTGACAAAAATGAAGTAGCTAAAAAAGACAACAAAACAAAACAGAAGACAAGAGATATGCAAAAAAGACAGACAGCAGCATGTGATTAGATTGCTGAGAGAGGACGAGTCAGAAAGCTGCCTTTATCTATTACTTTCCGGTGCGGCGCCTGGGTCTCCCTGGCCTACAGCTCAGAGGCTGAAATTTCACCAAGTTAGCCTCAATCAGGCATTTGCTTATTCAGTCAACCCATCTTTTCTAAGTACCTACTGTGTGCTTGGCTCTGTGCTAGGTGCAGGGGACAAAGAGACAGATCAGATGTCCCTGCCTTCAAGGAGTTCACCGTAAGAGTAGAGATTCTAGAGACACACCACTGGAGTTCAAATCCAGGCTTCACCACTTCTAGCTGGGTGACATTGAGCAAGTCATGTAACCTCTCTTTGTCTCAGTTTCCTCATCTATAAATGGGATAATAAAAGTACCTACTTCATAAAGTCATGAGGACTACATGAGGTGATACATGTAATGGGCTTAGAACAGTATGTGGTATATATAGTAAGTGCCATGTAAGTAGTAGTATTATTGTTATTATTATTAGATGGAGGAGTCAGTCCCATAGACAATAATGAAACAAGTGTTGGACTATAGGATAAGTAGATAAAAAGGTGACTCAGCCAGGCGTGGCGGTTCACTCCTATAATCCTAGGGAGGCTGAAGCAGGTAGATCACTTGAGGTCAAGAGTTCAAGACCAGCCTGGGCAAAATGGTGAAACCCCATCTCTGCTAAAAATACAAAGACTAGCTGGGCGTGGTGGTGCACGCCTGTAATCCCAGCTATTCGAGAGGCTGAGGTGGGAGAATCACTTGAACCCAGGTGGCAGAGGTTGCAGTGAGCCGAGATCACACCACTGCACTCCAGCCTGGGCAACAGAGCAAGATTCTGTCTTAAAAAAAAAAAAAAGTGACTGTTTGCTGTTTGCAGATTAGGAAAGGGTTGCCAAAGAATGTGATATTTGGGCCAAGGCTTGAAAAGGAATCAACCAGGCAGAGATGGTGGGTCTGGGGACACTGGTGATGAGGGTATTTGGGGCACAGGCATCGTGTATGAAAAGATACCAGGGTGTGTATGTGTTGATTGCTCTTTGTGGATGTCACCATCACCACTGACACGTCCCCCTCAGCCTCTTTGTCTCCAGTGCTGGGAGCTGGGCTTCCAGTGGGGCTGGCTGGTCGCCCAGAACATCCCCACATGTTTTGGTGCAGGGGACCTGGTGCATCCCTGCTGGGGTTTAGTCTCATGACCTTGGTCTCCTGCACGTTCTAAGCCCTCATCAAGCAGAGTCTGCTCCAAACCCAGGGCTGCTAGGCCTTGCACTCTGCCTTCTGACACTTCCTAGGGACCTGGGAGATGCCTTGGTCTGAGGGGGCTGCCTTTTAGGAGGTGAGTTTAACCAGGTTTGGTTTGGAATTCAGTTTTTTTCTGTGTATTTCTTCCACCCACACCTTCCCTGCTGCTCAGCATTTGATGGACCCGAAGTGAGTTCCAAGATAAAGCGCAGGCAGAGGGTTCCTGGGGCAATAACTGTTTCTCAGCTTCTACCTCTCACATGGTAGTAACACTAATTATCATACCTAGCATTTACTGAGCATTTACTATGTACCAGGCACTGCGCCAACTGCTTTACCTGCATTATCCCATTAAGTTTTCAAAAATACCCCTATTAGATAGGTAGTTAACTCTCATTATCCCTAACCTTAAAAGCCAAGAAACAGACTCAGACTTGTTCAAGGACGTATAGCTAGGAAAGATCCAAGGGAGGGAGTTAGCCCTTCTCTCTGACTTTAGGACTCCTCCTGCTTCTTCACCACCCCCGAATCTGGTGTTCCTTGGGCCTGGAGGGTGCTCTGGGTCATCTAGCCCATTCTCCTCCTTCCCTCCCTCCAGGAAGAAGTTCCCTAAGCCAGCCCTGTCCCAGCCAGTGGCTGCCTTTCTCCTTTTTGGGATCTTCAGAGAGGGTCTCTGTGACCTTTTTTTTCCTGCTGCTCCTGCAGGGTGTGATATTTAAGATCCAACATTGTTTCCTTCTGTCTCAGCTAAGTGCCTCGGGGCCACATGGAGCCACTAGCCTCAGAGAAGCTGGACCTTAAGAGTCAGTGCCCATGGACACATGGTGGGAACCAATGCAAGGGTGGCTCGCTGGGAGGCGTGAGAATGGGGCCCAGACCCCAGATAAGGTGGAGAGAGATGGGGAAGGCTTGTGATTTGTGCTGTCGGTGGGATATCTCTAACAAGGTAGACTCGTGTGTTTCAGGAAAAACAGGTACAATTGTTTCTATTTACAAACATCTCACAAGGCAGGTTCTTCAGGGAAAAACATACGGAAGAAGGGGGCAGGGCAGTGATTATTAGGCAACAAGCCTGGGTTCCCCAGGAAGAATGGGTCTGTCCTATCTCATCTTTTCAGGGGGAAGGAAAAAGGAGGAAGAGAAAAGAAAGGCAGCAAAGGTTACTTTGCTCTCTAAAATGTTCTCAGAATAAGCATTCAAATGTGGTTGGTGAAGGTGTCTGTCTTTGGCCTGGGAGGGCAAAGGTGGTGATGCCCAGAAGGGGGAATGACCACAGAGGGGCAGCTGGTGGGAAGCAAGACATTTAAAAGCTGTGTAGCAGGAAAGAGGAAAGAGAGAATTTGACACTTCACCCTGCCTGGCTGTCACCACTCCTCTTCCCCTGCCTTCTGCTGGGGCTCAGACAGCTTCACGCCTCAAGCTTGAGAAAGTGCCTGCCCAGAATTGGGCCCAGGGGTTGAAAGGTGGAATCTACATTGCGAGGGGACCTGCAGAATCATCCTGTCCACTGCCCATCTCTGAGTGCCACCATGCCTCAGCCATCTCAGACATGGGGTGGGGCTGGAGTCTTCGTTCAGCAAGTATTTGTGAAGCATGTAGCCAGGCACTTAGGGCAGACAGCAGTGAACAACCAGACAGACCTCTGCCCTTCAGGAGCTTTTAGTTTATTGTCTGGGGATGCAGTAAAATAAACTTATAAAGGAAATGGCATATTGGAGTCTGGTAAATGCTAAAGAGAAAAAACAGGGAAGGGAAATGGGGGGGTCAGTTGGGAGAGGGGGAGTTTGTTATCTTGTGCAGGGTGGCTGCAGAGACCTCACTGAGAAGGTGACATCTGAGGAGAGATGAGAGGGGGCACTGCAGTTGGGGCAAGCTGGGCAGAGGGGACAGCAGGTGCAAGGGCAGGGAGGCAGGGCCATGCCTGGAGAGTGGGAGGCGGCGTGGAGGATGGCGTGGCTGGAATGTGGTGAGCGCAGAGTTGCAGGAGATAAAGTCAGAGGGTCAGAAGGAGGCTAGCTCTGGGAGAGTTCTGGAGCTGGTGAGGAGGGGGATTTTTTCCTCGGAGTAAGATGGGCTCTTGCAGGTTTGGGGCCTGGAGCGGCATGATCTGACTTTTTAACACCCCTGATCATCAGCCATCCATTCCAGCATTTCCCTCAGCAGCTAGTCAGTAAGTGCTGCCTGGTTGCCCTCTGCAGCCATTGGAGCTGTTTCAGCCAATCAGTACATCCCCACCAAGGATTCTCTGAGCACTGTCCTAGGCAGTGTGGGGTGTGAGGTTGGGAAGGAAATAAAAAAGCACAGGACACAGTCTTTACTGGTAAGGAAACCTACTGATCAGCTGGGGAGGCAGAACTTATACTCACATGAAATAATGAGGGAATAATACCAGACAGTATTTAAAACCGAGTGCTAAACTGTGTGATTTAGACTATAAATGTTATCGGAACTGTGAGCTCTGTGTGGGAGTTATATAGGGAACGCTTCCTCAGGGGGGCGCGGCTGATTTAGGCTTGGAAAATGGAGTAGGTTCGACTCTGCAGTGGGAAGGATTCTTGCACAGAGAACTTGGAGCTGGCAGGGTGAGAGGAGAGAAGGGTGGCGCCGCTGGAGGGGAGGGCACTGAGTGGGAGTAAGGCAGCCCACGTGGCAGCTTGCAAGGGCAGGGTCTTCTGTCTCTGGGCAGTCCCTGCTTCCCACCTGGGTTTCCGATGCCCCCTGTACTCTCTCCAGAGACATGGAAAGCCACCCTTTCCAGAAGGAAATCCATTATCTAGTGTCCTTGCCCTCTCCTGCCCAAGACCAGATGATCTCTGATCTTGGAAGTCCTCTGGCTTCAGGGAGTCCCATTTCCAGCTCCGGCCATTGTCCCAGGTCTGCACGCCTCTTAGTTCACTGGTGTCTGGAGCCATGTTCTCTGGAATTCCCTTAGGCTCCATGTATCTACCCAGGCTCCAGCAGCTTCTCTTCTCCCTTCCTCTCACTGCCTGGATGGGCCCCTGTTGGGTAGGTTACTCCTGTAACATTCCTGGTCGTTCCAGATATCGTGAACTGGAAATAAAATTGCACCAAAATGAGCAAACTTCCTCCCCCATGAGGGGTGAGTGTGTCCTCTCCCTGGATCCTGGGGGTGTGAGCTCACCTCTGAAGTATAGAGAGAGATCACCAGAGTGGAGCAGATTAGGATCCATTGGTAGTGCCCTCACCCACCCAAGACACGGTGGGGGGAGATGCTCTCCTCCCTGCCTCCAGCCCCCAGTCTAAATGCAGGAGCCAAGAGACCCATAGGCAAAGCAGTCCACTACTAGACAGACTTCTTCCCTCCTCTAGGTCCTCGGAGCCTGAGAAAGGGGGGCACATCCGTGGTACCCCAGCACAACCCCCTGGAAGACGCAGAGGCTGAGCCTGAGGCTTTTGTCCTTATGGCTCACAATTCAGAGGAAGTGGAATCAGTTGGCGTTGGGTCAGGATTCACGGTCCCTAGCCACCTTCCCTTGGGCATCTTAACTGCTCTGAGCCTCAGTTTCCTCATCTATAAATCTGAGTTAATAACATCCACTTCCTAGGGTTGTTAATAATAATAAGAGCTAACATTATTGAGTGCTTATGAAGTACCTGAAGCTTCACTGCATTTATCTCATTTCATCCACATAACGCTGTGAAGTAGGTATTATTTTCCCCCATTTTGCAGTTGAGGACACTAAAGCCTGGAGGCCATGCACAGCCAGCAAGTGGCAGAGCCAGAATTCAGCCCCCAAGTCTTTCTGACTCCGGAGCCCTGATTCTCAACTACCACATTAAGTGAGCAAATCTGTGTAAAGTACCTGCTACAAAGTAGAAGCTCAATAAATGTTAGTTCCTTTTCTCAATTTCCCCAGGGCTACTCCTCTAGAGAACAGCGTCCCCTACCTCATCACATTTCTTTTCCGGGATCCCCTGGGACATATGGTAGAAGTGGGAATGGGAATGAGCTGCCAGTTTATACTGAGGGAAGAAAATAAGTCCGAGAGAGGTGAGTAATTTGCATACAATCATAAAACTGTGGGGCCGTGATTACTGCCCGAGGCGCCTTGCCCATAAGAGTTATTGATTTCTACTGGGTCCCAAGCAGTTGGCAGAGGGTGTCTTGTGGAGATGAGAACAGAGGTTATGCTGTATGGAAGAATGAGAGGCCACCATCTCCCCCACAGGCAAGAAAGAGCCTGTCTCACCTGCAGAGGCGAGAGTTGAGCATTATGGGCCTGAAAGTTGCTAGCAACAGTACCTAAGCTCAGAAAGGTCTAAGACCCTATGCTTTCTGAGCTTAGCTACTGTTTCTAGAATTTGTTCTAAACAATCTGGGACCATTCATGAATCTTGGAAGAGGACAGTGTTGAAGGTCAAAGTGTGGAAAGACAAGATGTTATCTCACCTTTATGACTGTTAGATTGGCATGCTTTTTGCAACAGGTAAAGTGTGCATGGGTGGGTACACACACACACACACACACACACATTGCTCCATGTAACCTCGCATGGAAATAAAAATGAGCAGACAACTGCAGGGTCATCTGAATT
This sequence comes from Macaca mulatta, assembly GCF_049350105.2. Classification (NCBI taxonomy): domain Eukaryota; kingdom Metazoa; phylum Chordata; class Mammalia; order Primates; family Cercopithecidae; genus Macaca; species Macaca mulatta. The sequence goes on along the minus strand of NC_133406.1, from coordinate 62,428,937 downwards.
TTGGGGTATATAGGGAATGGAGGTGAAGAAGCTGAGACAGGGCCAATCCCCTAAAACAGTCCTCATTCTTTACTCCCCAGAGACCCATCTCTCTGCACAGCCCACAAAACAGCCTAAGGCTGCCAACATTCACCTCTGATGGGCAGACCCAGAGCTCCTCTGCGTATCCCCCATGGAGAAAAGGAGAAGAGCCTAGGTCATAGTGCTTCAGAACTGATGGCAACAGGAAGCCCTCTGGTTCTGTGGCTTTCAAACATTTATAGAAGTTAATCCATTTTTCAATGTATGGTAGGCAGAATAATGGGCCCCCTAAGATGTCCATGTACTAATCCCTAGAACCTGTGAATATGTTATGTTCCATGACGAGGGAGAAAGAAGATTGCTGATATCTGACTTAAGAATAAATTATCCTGGATTATCTGGGTGGGTCCAGTGTAATCACATGGGTCCTTTAAAAGTGGAAGAGGGAGGCAGAAGTCAGCATCCGGGTAATGCCATGTGTGAAAGGCTGGACCTGCCAGTGCTGGTGTTGAAGATGGAAGGGGCCATGGGCCAGGCCTGTGGGCAGCCTCTAGATCCCTGTCTAAGAAGCTGGGATAGTCCAGGAAACAGAGTCTCCCCTCCAGCCTCCAGAAAGAAACACAACCCTACCGACACCTAGCTTGAAGCCAGGGTGACCCATTTTGGACTTCTGGCCTCCAGAACTATAAGAGAATATGTCTGTGTTGTTTTTAGCCACTAAGTTTGCGGTCCTTTGCTCACAGCAGCATCAGGAAACTAAATACAAGGCAAAAGCCAAGTGGTGGATCAGAACCCAGTTGGCCTCCTTCTGACCTCCCAGCCACCCTGGAGGGATTGCTTCATAACTTGGTGGCTCCAAGGAACCTGGTTTGAAATACACTGTGTCTGAAATGCAACCTGCTTATTCTCCAGACAATGAAATCGAGGCCCAGGAAGGAGTGGTTTTGTGTGCGGTCACGCTGAGTTAGTGGATGAGCTGGGACTGCAACCCACGGTCCACTCCTGTTTTGTCAGAAATCCCAGATGCTTACGTGAATTCTCTCATGAACTCATCCGTTACAATAATTGTATGTGTATATTTTTACATGTTCAACAAACGTGTGCATATAAAGGCCCAAGCACTGTGCTAAGAACTGGGCAGAGGCGACGTGAGCACCGGTGCAGGAAGATGAGCAGCTCTGAGTTCCAGTCCTGACCTCAGCCCCTCCCTGCCCTCAGCTTTCTCCAAACATCCGCAGCCAGCCCAAGTTGCTCAGATCTGTCTGTATTATTTGTCCTGGAACTGGTCCCCAGGTGGGCTTTCTCACAGCCACCTGCTCTGGGTAGAGACACAGCTCTGGGAAGGGAGAGGACCCAGCCCACTGGCCCCGGCTGCACCTGCCCTCGTGAAGCCTATGCAGCATTTATCACCCATAACAAGCTGCAGGTGGGCAGGACCCAGGGCCGTGGGAGGGAAGGGAGAGGAAAAGCAGGCAGAGGCAGAGCGTTGCCTAAAATCAGCGCCCTAGTAGTGCATATACCCTCTGTCAGGCATTTTGACCTTCCCAGCTCTCCCTGAAGCACACCTGAGCCACCGGCCGGCCCCCAGGGCTGCCAGCTCCCTGGTGTTGGTCTCCATGGCAACCCCACATTTGCCGTTCTGGTTTCTAATGACTTATTGGCATGTGTGGTAATTTGCAGAGCTTGGCAGGAAGAGCTAGGAGAGTAGTGAGGAGGGGAGGGGAGGGGAGGCAGTGAGGGGGACTTGGCAGTTGGCGGGGCAGGGGTCGGGTTTTGGATGGGGACAGAGGCACACTTATCCTGCCCCACCCTTCCTAGTCCCTGCTGAGTAACATCCAAAGTAAGGGAGCTGCTTCAGGTCCAGGGCCTCCCCTCCCTGAGGAGTATTGGCTCTCTGCAGGCCCCTGAGAGGGAGACAGATGGACAGACAGATGTAGTGCACAGCTGCTCACCTGTCAGGCAGATTCTGGCAGGCATGGGGGGTGACAGCCACGTTCAAACATGGCAGGTCAGACCACTCATGTTTTCCACCACTCTCCTATCTGTCTCCTGGGCCCTGAGAACAAAGGGGTACCTGGGCCCAGGAGTCGCTTGGTCCTATGGGGAGAGAGGTGGGAGTAGAGTATCCAAGGACAGATCCTTGCTGCTTCTAGGCCTCTCACACACTCAGACAACCAAGCAGGGCAGCCCTAAATGAAACGCCAGATCACATGGGTAGTGGGGGAAAGCAGGGAGGGGAGAACCAGTCTAGCAATCACAGGGGCCTAGAGGAGCAGGGGCCAGTCCCCTCTCCACTTTTCTTTGGCAAAGCTTAGCCAACCTCAAAACGATTTCCCCAGGGCAAGGCAGTGGGAAGCCTCAGATTTGCTGTGTGGCTGCAGTCTTCCTGCATACTACTTTGCTGCCTCTGTCTCTTTAGGTCACTCTTGATGCTGCGATCTGTTGTGCATTTGTGGGAGGCAGCCTGATGTGCTGAAAAGAGCACCCTCTTGAAAGCTGGATCCATCTGGGTTAGAATCCTATGACTTCTGCTTCCCAGCTCTATGACCTTGGACATGTCTCAGTCTCTCTTTGAGCCTCATTTCACTTATCTATAAAATGGGTTTAACACACCCAGTTCACAGTGTTGTGAAAAGGAAACTGGCTCATGCTTGTAAAATGCTTGGCACACAGCAGGTACCAATAAATATTAAAGAATTTTAAAAGTCATCTTTTAATTATCTACCCAAATAAACAGGAATAATGTGATGGATAATTTAAATAATTCTGATAGACTTGGTAGGGTATTTTTTAAATATTTGAGAATAGTCTTCATTTAGTTCAGTAAATGTTTATTGAACATCTGTGTGCAAAGTACAGGGCCAAGTGGGTGTTTCCCGGTGTTTTATGATTAGGGTGAATTTAAGTTGCTGGTGCATTCTCTAAGCATATATCATTTGACAGAGGGAGAGGGAGGGCCCCTAGGAAGGCTAGTAGCAGAGAGGGGGTGGCCCTCGGTCAACCATGTAGGTGGATCTTACATGGACTTCTGAGAAGTGGCTGGCCCTAAGAGAAAGATCTGCATTGTGAAGGCCCTGTCTGGGTGGTGTGCAGTGAGATACACTGCCCAGTTTCTCAGAAATGGTGAGTCTGTTTTTAGAGCTGGATGAAGTGGATGATTGATGGAACCAGTGGGTGGTCACTCCTTCACTTTCACAAGCTGCTGCTGAGGCTTGAGGGGGCCGGTGACCACCCAACTATCAGCTGGAAGGGGAGCAAGGTGCACCTGCTCTCACCTGGGCATCTGAGCAGATCACAGCTCCCTCAACTAGTGCTGGGAGGGAGGGAAGGAGAGCAAGGGGGAGCTAGGAAACTTGGCTTCTATCTCTGCCAGCAGATGGACTTCTGCCTGCAGCAGGAGTCTGTCTGTTCTTCTATCAGCCTCCCTGCAGCCTCCTCCAAGACGGCGCGACAGAGATGTGCAAACAGAACGTCAGAGATAGCTGGGGCCTTGGAGAGCGTCTGTCCCACTGCTTTCTCGCCGTCCTCATTCACGTTGTAGCACACAAACACAGTGATAATGGCTCAGGGAGCAACTGACCCAAGGGCTAAGGGGTCGTGATCTCAGCACACCTGTACCCATTTGTTGCTCCCTAACACCACTTGGAAAGCTCTACCTTAGCCGGTTCTCCCAGTGTATTTTTATCTATGAGAAACTTAAGCATTGGGGAGGGGGAAGGACTTGAGATCACAGAGCATATTAGTGCCCTTGGGACTAGACAGAAAGCTCCTAACTTCTGGCTTTGTGCTATATCTACTACCTCAAGACTCCTTCTTCCACTGTTTTTCCTGATCTTTCACCCTGGAGGGCCTACTTCATGTGCAAGAGAATGTAATGTCTCTGAGACACCATTATTCTCCAAACCTCGCAAAATAAGGCAACGTCCTCCCCACCCACCTTTATTCTCACTAGCCACCCTCTTCATTCAGGAAAGCCTCTGGCATGTGCCCATAGACCTTCTCCCTTCCCAAGTCTGTGTCTCTCCATCATCCTGGGTGAGATTAGTGACGACGCAGACAGCTTCTTCTAACCCAGACCCTTAGGGGCTCACCTATCTCAGCCACTCACTTGCAAGTTCATACTCTGTATTTTGCCATCCCCTGAAAATTACCTAGCAGAGTACCCAGCTTTCTGGTCACCATCTTCTACACCTTTTGGTCTCCCAGCTTGCTTGTCCAAGGACTCTCACATCACCACTTTTTTTTTTAGTCAGTCAAATTTAGCAGTGGGAGGGTTGTATGACACCCCCACCCTTTAACCTCCTTGGGACCTTTGCTCCATTGGCACCTCTGCTTTTTTTCTTTTTACCATCCATTACCTTCCACTGCCTTCCCTTCTCTGAGTCCAGGTAGAGTCCATGGTCCATTATTTTTAAGAATCCTCCTGCCAATATCCTGAACTCTCTTGAGCCTCTGTCTTTTTATTGTCCCAGTTTGACCAAGTCCCAGTTCTGGATTAATTGCTCTATCTGCTTCTTTCTACCTGCATTCAGGAATGTGGACCTGCTGGGACACACACATACACACACACACACACACACACACACACACACGAAACAGATTGTTACTTCTACAAACTCACCATCACCAACCCAACTTGCTCTTCAAAAGTGCCTGGTGTTCCTACCACGTTCCTCTGGTTCTCTCTCCCCTCACTCTCCACAATGACTATTTCACACCTTCCTTCCCGAACCTCCGCCTCCACCCTCATGCTTAGCTGAGGACCTCACCTCCCACTTCACAGAGAGAGAGAAGTCACCAGGCAAAACTCCCCAACTTGTCCCCACCAAACCCACAAACTACCTGCCTCTGGGCCAGTCCTCTCCTCCTTCCCTCCTGTGTCTGCAGAGGCCGCAGCATGGCCATCACAGGCCAGTTCTTCCACCACCCATGTTCTAGATCCTCTCCTCTGCCTTCTCAGAAACAGCCTTCTCACCATGCTCAAGTTTCTCATGCCTTCAACAAGCAAAACAACAACAAAAACCTTCCTGAAGCCCGACTCCACTTGCTGCCACCACACTGTCTCTCTTCTCTGTACAAGCCAAATGTCTGAAAGGGTTGGCTGCAGCAGCATTCTCCATCTCTGCACCACCCACTCCTTCCCCAGCCCTGCTTCAGTCTGACTTCCTCCCCCATCACTCTGCTGAAGCAGCTCTCCAGATTGCTAAAGCAAGGGAACATTTTTTACTTCTCAGAAGCATTTTCCACTCTATTTTTTTTTTGACACTTTCTTTTCCCTTGGCTTCTCTGACCCCACATTCTTGGCTTCTCTGGTACTCCTGAGTCGTCTTTGCTGACTCATCCTTCCTGTCTTGATCTTTAAATGTTGGTGTTCCTTATGGTCTGGCTCAAGGTGTTCTCTTCTGATTGGATACTCTGTCCCTGGGCCATCTCAGCCACATGAATGGCTTCTGTTGTCATCCACATGCAGATGACACCCAGCTTCCTAGTCGGTGTCTTTTCTTCTGAGCCCCTTATCCTTATATTCACCTGCCTAGTTGACTAAGTTGGATGTCTCAAGAAACCTCAGACTTAAAATACTGAAAGCCAGAGTCGTGATTCTCCTGCTACATCTCCCACTGCCTTCTCACCCGCTGCCTGATCCTCCTCCAGTGCTGCCTGTTTTGTGAATGGCATAACCTCAAACCTCAGTTCTGCACGCCATCAACTGGGAGTCACTGTCATCTCTTCCATTTTCTCCACCGCTTACATCCGGCCCATCACCAGGCCCTGTCTACCTCCTAAAAAGCACCTGGGTCCATCCACTCCACTCCTCCCCATCTCCACAGCCTCCACACTAGTTCAGACTGACTTTGCCTCTTCTCCAGGCTGTGGAATCATCTTCTCATTGGTATGGTTGTATCCACTCTTGAATCTCCAATTGTCAGAGAAGCCAAGAGAAAAGAAAGTGTCAAAAAAAAAAAAAAAAAAGAGTGGAAATGCTTCTGAGAACGAAAAAATGTTCCCTGGCTTTAGTAATTGGGTCTCTGAATTGCTGCTGGAATGACCTTTTAAGGACACAAATCTGACCTAGTCACATTCTGTTGTACTCTCATAACTCTTAAGTGATTCCTGTGCTCTTTAGGATGACCAGTGGGATGGTCTCTTGTGGTATCTGACCCGTGCCTGCACTGCAGCATCCTCACTCCCCTCCCTCACGCTCTGCACTCTGCACCGTGGCCTTTTTCAGCTCTTTGACTGCTGAGCTCCTTTTGGCCTCATGGCCTTCACATGTGCTGTTTCCTGGCCCTTAATCACTCTTCCCATCCCTTACTTCTGCTCCCTAAATACTAGTTATCCTGCAGATCTCAGCTCAAGTAGCCCTTCCTTAAAAAAGCATCCCTATACCTTCAGAATTTTACCAGGCCCTAGTTAAACAATGTCCTGTATGCTTTCTTCATAACACACATAATTACATCTAATTATACAGTTAGGTGCTTATTAGAGAAATGTCCATCTCTGCCACTAGGCTGTGACCCTATGAGGGTAGAGACCCTATCCATTGTATTATTGTTATCATTGGTACCTGGCACAGATTTGGCTTTTCCAGAAAATCTTGGGAGAGTGAATTCATCCATGAGAAGTCTTTAAATACAAAAAGAATCCATGAAAAAGTCCAAAAGGAAAGCTATTCCTTGTGTGTGGCATTGGTAGACCAGAAGACCATGCTCCTGCTCCCTTCCCTTCCCTGTCCTTCCTCAACCAAAGATTCAAAAGTCATTCACTTTGAGTTTCCAATGTAGGCTCCTCCACACGAATAGATTTTTCAGAAATAGCATTAATCTTTCACATGTGAAAAGCTATTTACAGTCAGGTGCAGTGGCTCATGCCTGTAATCCCAGAACTCTGAGGAGGCTGAGGTGGGAGGATCACTTGAGGCCAGGAGTTCAAGACCAGCCTGGGCAACATAGTGAGACCCCCCCATCTCTACGAAAGATTTAAAAAGTAGCCAGGTGTGGTGGCCAGCGCCTGTAGTTCCAGCTACTTGGGAGACTGAGGCAGGAGGTGCGCTTAAGCCCTGGAGGTCAAGGCTGCAGTGAGCTAGGGTAGCACCACTGCACTCCAGCCTGTGCAACAGAGTGAGACCCTGTCTCAAAAACACGAAGAAAAACTATTTACAACCTACAAAACTCTTTCACATATATTATGGTGTTTGATTTTTTCTTTTTCCTTAGAGCTACACCCATGAGGAAGCTGGGGTGTGTATTATGATCACCTGTTTCACAGTGAAGCAAACTGCAGCCCAGAGAGGAGTGGTGGTTGCCCACAGTCACACAGCTGATCAGTGAAGAGCTAGACTTGAGCCTGATACTCAGGCCCCACTTCCTTGCCCTTTTTTGAGACAGAATCTCACTCTGTCACCCAGGCTGGAGTGCAATGGCGTGATCTTGGCTCACTGCAACCTCCGCCTCCCGGGTTCAAGTGATTCTCCTAGCTCAGCCTCCCAATTAGCTGGGTTCACAGGCACGCACCACCACACCCGGCTAATATTTGTATTTTTAGTAGAGATCGGGTTTCACCATGTTGGCCAGGCTGGTCTCGAACTCCTGACCTCAAATGATCTGCCCGCCTCAGTCTCCCAAAGTGCTGGGATTACAGGCATGAGTCACTGCACCCAGCCCTTCCATGCTGTCTCTACTGCTGCATATCGGTGCTTTATAGAAAAGAGATTGCTGCAAGTTCAAATTATCCACAGTAGTGGAAGGAGGAGTGGCACCACAAACAACCACCACCACCCACAGGGACTGGGAAAAAGGTGGGTCTAGAATGTCATGTGCAGTTTGGTTTGGAGCAGACGAAGTTGGCTTGGTGGGGCCAGCACTGGCCTCTTGCTTTTCTCAGATCTTCACAGGTCTATGGGGATTCATTCCATGCCAGGAATGGCGTACTCTGGAACAGGAGTGCCCAGAGAGTCCACAGAGTAAGGAACGAGGATGATCAAAGCTGAGAGAAGACAGTGGCTCCTCACCACACACTCCAGGAGGATAACATGCGAGCTCTTGAGACATGCACACCCTCCCTGGCATGGCTTCTGCCTACTTTGCCAGCCTCTTCTTCCACCCCTCACTGCCTCCCAGATGCCCAAGTTAAACCAGTGGTCCCCAGTTGCTCAGCCATCTCACGCAGCTTCACACCTCTGAGCTTTTCTCGGACTGTTCCTTCTGCCTGGGTGCCCTTGATAGTCTCCTCTCCTGGCTGACTCTTACCAGACTTCACTACTCAGCTCTAGTGGCATCTTTTCCAGGAAACCCTCCCTAAAGCCCTGAGAACTCCTCCCATGAACAGAGCACATTCAGCACATTCTATTAAAAGTCTCTCTTTGCTGGGTCTTTCTCTTCTGCTGGATTAGCAACTCCTCAAAAACAGAGACTGTGAGCTATTTATATGGGCAACTCCCAGTGTCCCGCATGTAGTAGTAATAAAATCACAACATATATTGAAGCTTTACTATGTACTAGATGCTATTTAAGTGCTTTATATTAACTCATTGAATCCTCAGAATAACCATATGATTATGTTTTACACCCTATTTTTAAATTGTTTTTTAATTTTTTTTAAAAAAAGTATAGATTAACTGGAGATGCAAAGAAATGTGCAGGGAAGTCCACAGTACCCTTCATCCAGCATCCCCCAGCACCAACATCTTGCCTAATTACAGTGTAGTGTCAAAAAAAGGAAATTGACATTGGTATAACCCATAGAGTTTATCTGAATTTCACCAGTTACACATGCACTCCTTTGTGTGTGCCTGGTTTTGTGTAAATCCACCACAATCAAGCTACGTAACTGCACCATCACAGGACTCCCTTGTGCTGCCCCTGTAGAGCCATGCTACCACATCTCGCACTCTGTCAGCCACTCAGCTATTCTTCATCTCTATAATTATGTTGTTTCGCAGTTGTTATATAAATGGGAACATTGAGTCTGTAATTTTTTGTTGTTGGCTTTTTTTTTTTGGAGACAGAGTTTCACTCTGGCATCCAGGCTGGAGTGCAGCGGCACGATCTTGGCTCGCTGTAACCTCTGCCTCCCAGGTTCAAGCAATTCTCCTGCCTCAGCCTCCCGAGCAGCTGGGATTACAGGTGTGGGCCACCACGCCTGGCTAATTTTTTGTATTTTTAGTAGAGACTGGGTTTCATCATGTTGGCCAGGCTGGTCTCAAACTCCTGACCTAAAGTGATCCATCTGCCTCAGCCTCCCAAAGTGCTGGGATTACAGGCTTGAGCCACCGTACCCGGTGGCTTTTTTTGTATTCAGCATAATTTCCTTGAAGTTCATCGAGTAGTTGCCTATATCAGTAGTTTGTTCTTTTTTGTAGTATTCCATGATAGGGATATGCCACAATTATGTAACCATCCACCCACTGAAGGACATTGGCATTACCTCGTTTTGCAAATGAGAAAGCTAACTGGCCCAGGATCACATGACTAGCAAGTGGCACTTAATAAATGTTTAGCAATAAGCGCCTAATAGATGTTTATTGTATGAGCTCAACTGAATGAGGGTACTTTATGCTCTTTGCTTAACACCTAGCATGGTGTTTTACACATAGTAGGTGCTCAATAAATGTTTGCCAGCGAGGATGTGGATGAGATGGCATTTATATTTACATAACTAGCATCATGACCAACTTATTCCTATGCCTAGACATTCACAGGAGAGGAATATGTCCCTCTCAATAGCGTACACTTTCCGTTTTACTTAGAATATCAGGAAAGGAAAATTGGGGCAGTAAATATGATCACATACGGGGCTGGCATTTTATTGCCTAAAATGCCCAGAGCTTTTGGTTTCAAATTAATATATGCCATCTTTTCATAGTATTTTGCATCTAATTTGCAGTTTGCTCATTTTATCAAAATGCAAAGCAACCCTTCCAACTCCTGCTTCTTCCCATACCACCGCCCTCCCAGCAGGTGCTGGGTCAGGCTGTGCCGATGCAGTCTGCAGAAACAATTGGTTGGGTTCCGAAAGTGTCCATGCTAAGCTAAAAAGTCTACTGGGGTGTTTTAGCTTGTGGAAGCAGTGAGTTATTTTCACTCAGCGGGGGTCTCAGGAGGTTTAATTGCAGAGGATTTGTGGAGCTGTTGGAAGTCCTCAACCTCAGGTGTGAAGAGCCAAATGTGATTAAGTGATTGGAAAGGAACCACAAGTTGGACTAGTCTCTGTCCTGGGCACAGCGCCCAGGAGATGGGCTTGCTTGAGCAACTCCCACTGTCCCTTTGAAGAGTGAGGTGACAAGAGAGCCGACCCCAGCCTCCAGGGACACATTGGAGATAAGTGGAGTCTCCAGGGTGGCCTTTCACAGAGAGTGCCCTGTGGCCTTAAGGGGAACCCATGATTTTGGCCAATTAAGGCCACAAGTAGGAGGGACAGATAAAAAGGGTAAAACTGTGGGCCTTGCCCTCAAGGAACTACTAATGATGTCGACTCACCCCCAAAGCAATTAGAGGCCAGCTATGGGGGTGTTCACACCTGTAATCCCAGTGCTTTGGAAGGCGGAGGTGGGAGGATCACTTAGAGCCCAGGAGTTCAAGACCAGCCTGGGTGACAGAAGGAGAACCTGTCTCTGAAAAAATAAAAATGAAAAATGAGACTTTAAAGTAGTTTTGGTCTTTCGGCGGGCCATGTGGGACTGTGCCTTCAGACCCCCAGGGAACGCGTGATCGCTCTGTTGTTAGGGGCAGTTCTTTTTAAAAATTTTGTCTTTTTCTTTCGTGTCCATCTGTGATCCAAATTAGGGGCAATTCAAAGGAAGAGTTGAAGCATTATCTTCCTAAAGAGAATGGAACCTCACCTGGGAAGACAAAATGGACTGTTGGGGAGGATGAACTGGTGAGGAAGTGGGGTCAATATTGGGGTAGAGAGGGTGACGTGTCTGATTTAGGACACTGTTCTAGGGACTCATGGGGAACTTTGGCACTTTAGGGAACTGAATGGGATTTAAGAGCTGACCATCAGGCTACTGCAGAGTGTAATGAAAGACCAGATGAGGCTGTAAAGAGGGACCGTAATGGGGAGTGGAGGATGGGCCTGCCGAATGGCAGAGAACTGACTCCAGAAGGAGAATGGGCACAAGGCAGGCGCAGAAGATGGGGAGGGAGTTCCAAGAAGGAAGTTGGTAGCATGGCAGACGATCCCATCAGGAGCTCCCCGAGGCTGAAAGCTGCAGAAATGCAGTTGGATTGAGAAGAGCTGTGGGATTGAAAATTAACTCACAGGGGCTTATGCAAGAAGGGTCTGTGCTTAGAAGGAATCACAGGTGAAAGAGGCGTTTTTATTGTTATTTTTAAAGGTGGAGAGAGGGTAAGCAAAGGAGTGAGTTTCCTGAGGAGGTGGGAAGGGATGAGGTTGGTTTTAAAAATTCCTCTTCCCTTAAGTCAGAGTGAAGGGAGAGAGAGTGAACGAGCTGCGCAGAGGTGTGGGAGGCACAGTGATGGAGGGCAAAGGGGGTTACATCACGATCTCCATCTCCATCGGCCTCAGGAGGTCAGGCAAGGCAATCTGTTCTGAGGACGGGGTGCAGATGGGAGCACGGTGAGGGGCAGATCCAGAAAAAGGACTGTGCAGAGGTGCCGGGGCAGCTGCAGGGGAGGAATAAAGGGATTGCAGCAGAGAGGATTGGTTGAAGCTGGAATCATGAATGCATAATAGGGCTGGCGGCTTCAGTGTTGTCTTCTGCAATGCTTTGCGGGGAGAGGAACAGAGCTGGGTGGGGAGGATTTCTAATTTTTTATTTGAGGCAGGGGCAGCAATGACCTCAGTAACCTTCACCTCATTTTGTAGGACCTAGGCTGCCCAGTCTTCTGCAGAGAAACACTCTACTTCCCCGACCAGCCTGGCCGCTTCCTGTGGGCAGCCCAGCGGGGAAGCCCACTCCGCTGGCTTTGCTGTCTGAGGGAGCTCTCCATTTTTCAGAGCTTGTGGTCATTTCTCCTTGGCCTGACGTATCAATGGATCCAGTTCTAAAAGAGTCCCATTTGCCCTCCATTGCTCCCTGTGCGCTGTTTTCATTTTTCTCCCCTCGTCGATCTTGCAACAGCAGCGTAATAGCCTCCGAGAGGGTCAGACTGGGAAGATGAATGCTGGCCTGTGGGGGACTGCAACCTGCCTCTCCATTAGTGAGGTGATGGAAGGCAGGGAGCAGAGAATGGATAATCCAAGGAAACACAAACAGACACACAAGCAGCTCACAGGATAACCTACACAGCATTTCCTCTTGTGCTTGGAGTGTGCTGTGATGACTTGAGTGCCACCGATTTGCTGGTCTAATTAGGTCTGACGTGGACAATGTGGTTGCATTTCCCACGGTAGAGAGGGCAGGGAGGAGAAACCAGGATGGGCTAAAAATGTTTGCTAGGGAGAAGCCACCAAGTGAAAGATCCCCATGTGCAGGCACAAGCAGACAGGAGAGCCTGTGATGGCTGCCACTATTTGAAGACTTGGTGCATTAAATGGACCCAGATACCCACAGTTCACCCCAGAACATAGCTCCCTACTCAGTGTACTCCTCACATGTTGTGTGTTAACTCCTTCCTGGCCAAGTCAACCAAGTAGAATGGCTGGGAAAGTTTCTCATGAGTAGTGCCAGGGCGATGATCTGGTACGGTTTATCCCTGTTCCTACCTGCACCCTTGCTGATATGCTCCAGGTCCGTGAGCTGATGCCTCCAGGTACTTTCTGCCAGAGGAGCCATGAAGACTCCCAGGGGCCACTGCTCTGCCCTTCTGCCCAGTATCAGTTGATGCTTCCTTGGTGCCATTGGCATCAGTTGATGGTCCAAATGGGGGATGGAGGGGAGAGCCCCTGAGGCAGACAGAGGGCAGATGATAGAATAGCCTAAAAGGCCTCTGGAAATGAACTATTTGAGGAAACATGAATTCTGGTGTCCATGTCCCGTGTAATCTCGAGCTGCTCACCAAAGCTTTCTGGGCCTCCATTTCCCTTCTGAGGCCTTTTTTTTTTTTTTTTTTTTTTTCCCAGCTCAGTCCCCTGAGCCATCCTGAGAACAGAAAGGGGTTTAGTTAAATCAGTTTCCAGTGACCATGAAACCAGGCTGTCAGTAGGGGGGGACATCTTCAAATTCTCCTGGGTTTGTGACAGGGCTGGAGTATGTTTTCAAGTGTTTGGATAAGATGTTGTGGCAAAGTTACTCATCAAATGTGTATTTAGGTCCCAGTTCCCAAATACTTACCAGCTATTTGACCTTAGACAAGTTGTGCTTTACCTGAAGACCAATTGTTCATCCATAGAACAGAACTTATACCTGCCTCACACATATCTGTGAAAATCAAATAAGATAATGTGTGAGAAAGCATTTTGCAAGTTCATAAATGTCCCATCACTGTAGGAGGTTGAGAGGGAGAGGTAGCAGGGAACATGAAAAGATCATGGGACTTAAGTCATGTGGAGCCAAGTTCAGATTCCACTGTGAGTTGTGGCCTTGGACAAGTTGGTGAACATCTCTTAGTCTTAGTTTTGTCATCTGTAAAGTTGACATAAGTAAATGACGCCAGATAATTACCGGAGGATTAGATGGGATGGTGTTTGTAAAGGGTCTGGCATATGGTAGATGCCCCCGCCCCTTTCCCCACTCCCTGTATGTAGCTCCCCGTCACTACATCTTAGCCCTCCCAGACCCTCAAGTCAAGGATAGCTCAAGTCATCATTTGTCCACATTTTCAGATGCTCAGACTATCCTGGCATTTGTCTATGAAGTGCCACATTGTCTACACCCTCCCCAAGGTCTCACCTTTAGCTGTGGGTCTTCAGTCTTGGGTTCCTTCTTCCTTTTGGACAGAAGGTGCCTGCTGAAGATACAGAACTGATCACATCCAGTCTCCAGACCCTACAGAGGGATCAGGCTATTCCGTGAAACTCCACCTCCACTGGGGACCAGCTTTCCGCAGCAGCTACCCTTCCTGAGCCAAAGCCACTCCATGAGGTTTGCCCAGCCATCCTGTGGCAGGGTACCCAGGGTGCAGGGGTACAGGGGAGCATTCTTTGCTCAGAGTGATTCTCATCCCTGATGAGAGGATCTACTCCCTGTCCTGATCCTTCTTAGCCCAGAGAGCAGCCTCTCATTTCCCGCTACCGCTTCTGCTGTCCTGACCGTACTTTCTCTGTGCTGCAGTGTGGCCAACCTCTAACCCTCCCTGCCAACGGCATCCGGGAGCTCTCAGCCACCCAGCTGCCCCTCATGGCTCCCAGCAGCATGGCGCTTAGACCATCTAACTGGGCAGATGTTCAAGCCCCTGCGTGGTCTTTTCTGGTCTGTGGAACACCTGTCTCAAGATCACCCTTGGGGGTGTGGGGCACTCAGATGCAGATTCCCAGACAGCACTTCAGACCAACTAAATAGATTCCAGGCTGGCCAGAAATCTGCATTGTAGATAAGCTCCCACAGGATTCTTATGTACAGGAAAGTTTGAAAACCATTGGTGTGACTTTTTCCCCCGTTTTTATTGAGGTAGAACTCATATAGTGAAGTAAACAAATCATGCGGGCAACTTGAGTTTGAATATGGAGTATACAATATCCCCATATTACCACTCCCAAATCAAGATATAAAACAACATGTAGAACATTTCTAGCCGCCTAAAAGACTCTCTTACACTCAGCGTTCTAGCAATGTAGACTGGTTTAGCCTGTTTTTGAATTTCATGGGAATGGAGGATTTGTCTTTTTTGCTCCACATCGTATCACTGCTTCCCACTCTTAAACTTGCAGACAACTCCTCTTCCATCCCATGTACCTTACCCTCTTCTGATAGAGAGAAAAAAATCAATCAATCAATCAACTGAATTTTTCAGGACCTCGCCCTAAATCCCTCTTATGGCAGTTTCCTCCATCCTCCCCTCCTCAGGCCTTGGGGAGATCACATTTGGCCCCCATCCTCCAAGCATTAGTGTCTCCAGAGGCCCAGGAGCTGTCACCAATGCTGCTGTGGAGGACCTGGGCCCACTCCCCTGCCAGTCCCTCTGTAGACAGCTACTAGGACACTCATTTGTAGTATATGGCTTGTCAGAGAGTCCAGGCACATTCCAGATGAAATTGGCCAATTTAAGCTACAAATGAAAAGACAAATGAGATGGAAATTGCACAGAACAAGACTGTTTCTCATCAGGAGGCATCACTCCTGACATGCTGAGCTGTGCAACCTGTTTAGGCCTCTCCCTGCCACTGAGGTCAGCAGGGCTTTCCCAAGGATGGGAAACACCACCTCCTTCACACGCACAGCCAGGCAGAAGAGCAGCCCAAGAGGCTCTAAGACGAACAGAGAGAGAGAGAGAGTAAGTGGGGGAGGAGGCAGAAAGTAAAGGACACAAGGCAGATACCTCAGAAGCAAGGCAATAAAGAAAGAGGATTTATCATTCCAAAAAGGAAAAAAATATGTTGGACATCTGCTATTTACTAGGCCCCATTCTAGGTGTTCAGACTGTCAAGATGAACAAGACCTGCCCTTAAGGAACTCCCAGCCCTGAGGAGGAAAAGAAAGAAAGTGAGATGATGGAGATGACGACAGAAAAGGCAAGGGGAGATGGAGACACATCTATAAACAGGAGGAAGGCCAGCTGGATGGAGAAATGCGGGTGAACAGGAGACCTGGAGAGGAGCAGGAGCCCTGTGAACAAGCCAAGGGCATGGAGCTTGGCCTGCTGTCGCCCCCTGGACCAGGGAGAAGCAGCCTTGAGGGTCCTCTGGAAAGAGACAGCTCACAGATGTCTTTACAGGCATCAACTCTTTGGTTCTTGGTAAAGTGTCAAGGAGTGGGCCTGGCAGGGAGTTCACCAATCCAGTGAATGGGACAAACCAATGAACAAAATATTTGGATGATGGCTTATTCTCTATTATGTAAAGAGGGGTCAATGACCCAGGAGTTCTTAGTCCCTGGGTCTCTGTCTCATCTATTTTTTGTTGAGTTTAGTGAATTGCAGAGTCCAGGAATACAAATTTGTTTTCATGTGGATCCAAGATAAATACAGTTTTAGTAATAATAATAATAGCAAACACTTGTAAGGCACTTACCATGAGCCAGGCTGTTCTAAACACTTCACACATAGTAACTCATTTGCATAGTAAATACACCGGGGAAAAAATCCTACAATGCATTTCAAAGCCAAGCACAAGTGACTTTTGAACTATCCGTCACACACACACCCCCCCCCCCCCCGGAAAGTGGGTTATGAACTGTTGACCACCTTAAACCTCTCTCTTTTAGGTGGCCATAAGACAGATGTCCTGGGAGACTGGGTTTGGAAAGCCATTCCAGGAGCACTTGAATGATTCCAGATTGCAGTGGGCCAAACAGGCTTACCTTCCCCCTCTTCCTCCTCTGAGCTGGAGCACTTCAGGCCAGGCTCCATGCAGGGTGCTCAGGCTGGACGGAGACCCTAGAGACTGTCATTAGGGTAAGTGTGGCCCTCTCTCCGGGGACTGTTCCCTGTCCATTACCAGAGCCAGAATCCATGTGCATTGCACTATTGTGGATGTTGCTAAGCGTAATTGCTACCAGGGAACTAGTTTCCATAGTGACAGAGGTACAGTAGGCCCTTGACATTCTCAAGGGAAACATCATAGCCCTTCATGAATCCATGGATTAGAGACTACCACATAATTTCCCCCATAAAATGCAGTAAACTATGACTGAGAAATATAATGAGAATGGCTATTGAGGGCAAAGTCACCCAACTCTCAGCTTGCCAGGAGGTTCGCCTGCTGGTCTCACAGCACTGGCAAGTCAGCATTACATACTATGTCATGTCAGACTGGGGTTGGTCATAATGGCAGAAGCCACCTTATGATAAACAGAGAATACCAGTGACTGCCTTTTGAATGACAACAGCAAGGAGGGACTTCTGTTTAAACATGATGGACTAACATCCCTGGTGCTCTGCGCTGCCTCCCCAAACCACACTACGCGTAAAGAAGTAAAAAAGATGCAGGCCCACAAGGGCAGGGGAGGAGATCAAAGCAAATAAGAAATGTCAGTACAATTTTGGAACTTGAGAAGGTAACTGACTTGGCTTGATAGAGCAAGAAAAACCTAGAGACTCCCAAAGAGAGGAGTCAGTAAGAAATGGGCAGATTCCTGCTGTAAAACCACAGAGAGGCTGAGAAATGGTTGGCATCTGAAGACAGGGTATGGAGTAGGGCCAGAAACAGGAGAGTGATACCTCAGATCCCTTCCTCACCCCCATTTCACCCCATGACTGTCCCTGCTTTACCCTAGAGCATCCTGAAGAAAACTTTGCTTTCCAAAGGGACTGAACCCAAAAAGTGCTGACTTGGGGATATGGGTACAAGTATGGGTAGAGATGAGGCACTATGTTGGAAAAATGAGCATTTGCTCAAAGTTTCCAAGCCAAATGGGGAAGCCTTTTGGTCATTTCTTCCAGTTGGGTCTAAAAATATTGGTAGTTGGACAAGTGATGACATTTGGGAGACCCCCTCCCTCTCACTTAAGCCCTGCCCATTCCAATCGGCTTTAAATGTCTCACCTGTAAATACGAACCATTGACCGGGCACAGTGGCTCATGCCTGTAACCCCAACAGTTTGGGAGACAAGGTGGGCAAATCACCTAAGGTCAGGAGTTTGAGATCAGCCTGGCCAATACAGTGAAACCCTGTCTCCACTAAAATATAAAAATTAGCCCTGCATGGTGGCATGTGCCTGTAATTCCAGCTACTCAGGAGGCTGAGGCAGGAGAATGGCTTGAACCTGGGAGGCAGAGGTTACAGTGAGCCGAGATTGCGCCATTGCACTCTGGCCTGGGTGACAGAGTGAGACTCAGTCTCAAAAAAAAAAAAAAAAAAAAAAAAAAGAACCATTGGCTAAGGCTTACTAGAATTTTAAGAGAGGTATCTAATATTTAAAAAGCATAAGCCAAAATAAACAATAAATAAAAACTTGAAGAAAGGAAATACTATGCAGGGAGCAAAAGAATAATAAAAACCTCCATCGCCACCTCAACTGATATCCTCAGAGAGTTGAGAGACAAAATTATACCCACAAAACAAGATCATGGGGCCTTTTTAAAAAATTGGGATATAATTCAAATACCATAAAATTCACCATTTTAAAGTTTACAATTTGGTAGTTTTTAATATATTCACAAGGTTGTACATCCATTGCCATTATCTAACTCTAAAACATTCTCATTATCGCCCCCAAAAAACCCCATATCCATCAGCAGCCACTCCTCATTCTCCCCTTCCCCCAGACCCTGTCAACCACTAGTCTGCTTTCTGTCTGTATAGATTTGCTTATTCTGGACGTGTCATATAAATGGAATCATACAATTCGTAGCCTTTGTGTCTGGCATCTTCCACTTAGCATGTTTTCAAGGTTCATCTGGGTTGTAGCATGTGCCATTACTACGTTCCTTTTTGTAGTTGAATATTTCTGCATTATATGGATATACTATACACACACACACACACACACACACACACACACACACACACACACAGAGATATATATTTTGAGATGGAGTCTTGCTGTGTCACCCAGGCTGGAGTGCAATGGCTTGATCTCGGCTCACTGCAACCTCCGCCTCCCAGGTTCAAGTGATTCTCCTGCCTCAGCCTCCCAAGTAGCTGGGATTACAGGCCCGCACCACCACACCTGGCTAATTTTTCTATTTTCAGTAGAGGCGGGGGTTTCACCATGTTGGCCAGGCTAGTCTCAAACTCCTGACCTCAGATGATCCACCCGCCTCGGCCTCCCAAAGTGCTGGGATTACAGACATGAGTCACCACGCCCATCAGATATACCATATTTTTTTATCCATCTATCAGTTGGTAGACATTTGGGTGATTTTTATTTTTTAAGGAAGATGCACAGAACAAGGTCTTGGAAACTTAAAATATGTTGTTTCGTTCAATGAAGATGATTACTTTCCAGATGGCAAGGGTCCATTAGGTGCCTAGCACAATTAATGAAGAAGAGACCCTCACAAAGACACAACATTTTGCGATTTCAGAATGTCAGGTGTAAAGTGAAGATTCCACAAGCCAGGAAGAAAAAGACAGGCTTTAGGATAGAGCAGACTTCTCAACAGCAGCCCTAGAAGCAAATAGGTCATGGAATGGTGTCTTCCAACATGTGAGGGAATGTTATTTATGATCTGAAATTATATTTCCAGTCAAACTGTCAGATATGGAGGCTCAATAAAGACATGCAAACATTTGCAAAAATGTTCATGCAAAAATTTTCAAACACTAAGACTTTCAAGAAACTTACCTCTTTTTCAAAAGCAACTCAAAAAAGATGTACTCTATCAAAACAAGGTGGAAAACAAGAAAGATGACATGAACCCCAGGGAAAGACAAATCGTAAGAATATTCTGTCATAAGAAAAAGCCTGAAAAGATATGCATCAAAATGTTAACAGTGGTTAGCACCAGGAGGTAGAAAAGGGGATTATTTAAATTTTCTCCATGTTTTTCTATACCTTCTAATTTTTCGATAAGAATGTCATACTGTACTTACCAGTTACTATATCTTTGTCACACATGGATGCAGAGAGCCAGGGGCAGGCCAGAGATAGAGAAGAGACAAAGAAAGAATAGAGGGGGGCTGGGTGCGGTGGCTCACATCTGTAATCCCAGCACTTTGGGAGGCCGAGGCGGGTGGATCACAAACTCAGGAGATCGAGACCATCCTGGCTAACACGGTGAAACCCCATCTCTACTAAAAATACAAAAAAATTAGCCAGGCGTGGTGGCGGGCACCTGTAGTCCCAGCTACTCAGGAGGCTGAGGCAGAAGAATGGCGTGAACCTGGGAGGCGGAGCTTGCAGTGAGCAAAGATCGCGCCACTGCACTCCAGCCTGGGCGACAGAGCGAGACTCTGTCTCAAAAAAAAAAAAAAAAGAAAGAATAGAGGAAAGGAAAGACGTGGAGCTCTGAGGGCCACTGTGCTGCTCTGAACACAGTTATCCTGCATTTTGGTGCCCTTGTCCTGTAGGCAGCCCCCAGGGCCACAGTCATATTTGTGAGTCTGTCTGCCCTGCTAGGTACAGAGCTTCCTCGGGACAGAGGCTGGATCTTGTTCATCTTGTATCTATTCCCAGTGCCTGGCAGAGAAAATACATGGAATTGGTGTTTGAATGAATGTAGAGAGGAAGAGAAAGGAAGGAGGAGGAAAAAAAAACACCTCACCTGGTTGGGCACAGTGGCTCATGCCTGTAATCCCAGCACTTTGGGAGGCCTAGGATGGCAGATCACTTGAGCCCAGGAGTTCAAGATCAACCTGGGAAATAAGTAAGATCCCTTCTCTAAGAAACAAAACATTTTTTAAAAAATTAGCTTGGCATGGTGGCACATGCCTGTAGTCCCAGCTACTTGGGAGGCTGAGGTGGGAGGATCACTTGAGCCTGGGAGATGGGGGCTGCAATGACCCCAGATCACGCCACTGCACTCCAGCCTTGGTGACAGAGCAAGACCCTGTCTCAAGAAAACAAAAACGAAAACCCACCAAACATAGAGCATAAACTTGGTGAGACCTGAAGTAGGGATGCCATCAAGGTTGTAGCACCACTTGCTAGGGTGGTCAGTTCCACCATCGGAGAACTTGCCTCAGCTGGGTCCAGCCACCTGTGTCCCACTCCCACTCGGCAGTTTCTTCAGCCAAGGCCTGGGGGAGCTGGGAATGTCCACAGGGGCTACGGAATGGAGAATGTCTTTTGCACACATTAAAGTTTCAGAACAACTACACTCACACCACAGTTCCCCAGCTACTGGTAGTCCCAGAGCTCTTATAAACCTCCTGGGGCCCACTTGAGAGGAACACTTTGGGTTCATGGCAGGGATGTTGTGCTGGGGGAGTGGCAAGGAAGGAAGCCCTGATTTGTAGTGTTTGCCAGTTTTCAGTATTTCCATCACAGCCAATTTCAACCTACGATGTAATGTTGTTGAGGGTGGAGTTGGGAAGAGGTGAGCCCCGTCAGCTCTCATGGACTGGTGCAAGCTGGTTCCAGCACGCACTGGTTAATGCCAGTGATGGATGTGACTACCAAGGGCCACTTCTGCATGAGCACAAAGTTGGACGACTTGGATGGTTGGATGGAATCAAAGAGCTTCTG
The DNA here is from genome assembly GCF_049350105.2 of Macaca mulatta. Taxonomy (NCBI): domain Eukaryota; kingdom Metazoa; phylum Chordata; class Mammalia; order Primates; family Cercopithecidae; genus Macaca; species Macaca mulatta. Next base: position 62,407,789 of record NC_133406.1, on the reverse strand, counting down.
GTCCAGGGAAGGATGCAAGTAGCCACATGTGCTGTGAGTACTACCAGGGAGAGTTTGGCAGTGAGTTTTCTATCGGGGGAGGCAAAAAGGATGAAGACAGCTGGATGGGACCTGCGATACAAAGAAAGAACTTTGTACAACTTCCTTATCGACTAAGAAAGCAGGCTTTCATTCTAATTGTTCTGGTTTGCAGATGAAAAATAAAACCAAGGCCTAACAAGCTAATGGTCACACAGCTAATAAATAGGCCACCATTGGGACAAACCCAAGCCTTCTGATTTTTCATTTAGATTAAACTTGTCTATAGTATTCAAACCCATAAGTCTTTTTTTTTTTTTTTTTTTTTTTTTTGAGATGGAGTCTTGCTCTGTCGCCCAGGCTGGAGTGCAGTGGTACAATCTTGGCTCACTGCAAGCTCTGCCTCCTGGTTCATGCCATTCTCCTGCCTGAGCCTCCTGAATAGCTGGGACTACAGGTGCCCGCCACCATGCCCGGCTATTTTTTTATTTTTATTTTTATTTTTTGTATTTTTAGGAGAAATCGGGTTTCACTGTGTTAGCCAGGATGGTCTCGATCTCCTGAGTTTGTGATCCACCCGCCTTGGCCTCCCAAAGTGCTGGGATTACAGGTGTGAGCCACCGCGCCTGGCCTTAAACCCATAAATCTCAAGTGAACAGCTTGAACATTCCAGTATCCAGAAGGCTCCTCATACCCCTTCTCGGGCAATTGGGTCTTCTAATTTTTAATCCAGTCCTCTTTACACCAGTCCTTACTGACTTTGGGTTGGCAGTATATCATGTACTTACAAGTATGGCTTCAAGGACAATGTTCCTCAGTGGTTAAGCACACAGACTTTGGGGCCAGACTGCCGAGATTCAAATCCCAGCTTCAGCTATGTGACCTCAGGCAGGTTACTTAATCTTAGGTTTTTGGGTTTTTTTTTGTCAGGGTCTCACACTGTCACCAAAGAGGGAGTGCACTGGCACAATTATGGCTCACTGCAGCCTCAAACTCCTAGACTGAAGTGATCCTTCCACCTCAGCCTCCTGAGTAGCTGAGACTACAGGTACATGCCACCATGCCCAGCTAAATAATTTTCCTTTTCTTTTTTTGAGATGGGGTCTCACTCTGTTGCCCAGACTGGGCCTTACAGGGCCTACAGGGTTCAAGTGATCCTCCTGCCTCAGCCTCCCAAGTAGCTGGGACTAAAGTTGCACACCACTACACCTGGCTGAATTTTTAAATATTTGTAGAGACAGAGTCTCACTATGTTGCCCAGGCTGGTCTTGAACTCTTGGTCTCAAGTGATCCTTCTGCCTCTGCCTCCCAGAGCACTAGGATTACAGGCATGAGTCACTGCACCCGGGCCAATCTCTGTATTTTAGATTCCCATTTATAAATGAAGATAAAGGCATCACAGGGTTGTTGTAGGCTTATATGGGTTAATACAAGTAAAGTGCTTAGAAGAGTTCCTAGTTCATACCAAGTGTTCAGTAAGGGTCAGCCTGTCATTATTTGGCAAGGGAGAAGCAGCCGTCCTGGCCCAGAAATCAGAGAGGTGTGAAGAAGTTGATTAGAGATCAAGAAGGTAATCAGCCTCAGGCTTCCTTCAGGGTTTCCCAACCTGGGTTCAACGGAACCAACTCCTAGAGGAACTTAGAACTTCTGATTTGAGAGGGGCTAGCCATCTTGTAGCTGTGTACTTGTATCTTGCAGATGAGAATCAGAAGCCCAGAGTTCAGTGTGTGCCCTTATATTAATATTAGGCTGGTGCAAAAGTAATTGCAGTTTTTTGCTGTCACTTTCAATGGCAAAAACTGCAATTACTTTTGCACCATCTAATACTAGTCACTTCCCTGCTCTGGGACTCTGCTTCTTCCATTGAAAAACAAGGAAGCAAAATGAGGTGGATACCGAGGTCCCTTCTGCAGAAGCTCTGACCTGAGGACCAACTCACCTTGCTTAGATGTGGAAGCTGCCCCTGGGACAGACACTCACGTGAAGGTAGCAGGTTGGTGGGAGAGGCAAGACCTCACTTCCCTGCCAGCGCCCTCCGTCTGTAGGGGAACGGCTTCTGAAATGGACCCAGGTGCAGGACTGCCCTGGGCTAGCTCTTTTCCCAGGAAGCAGACCCAGTTGCCTGCATTGGAATCACCTGCTTGGAAGCTTTTCGATCTGCAGGTGTCTGGGCTCCACCCTAAGGAGTGGGATGGGCATTTGCATGTTAACAAGCTCTCTGAGTGATCCTTGAGCACGCTCTGAGTTTGGGAAATATTGGATTGGAGGGCTGGGATCCAGGATGGGAGGTGCAAGCTCTCATAGCAGAAATAGCTGCCACTTATCCAGTACCTACTCCATGTGGGGCACTTTTGACATCTCTAATCTTTACAACCACCACCCTGCAAAGTAGGCATTATTACTCTAATTGTAGGGAAGAGAAAACTGAGACCCAGAGCAATTAACTTGCCAGGCATCACCCAGATAATGAGACAAGGAGCCAAAACTTTAGCTCAGGTCCTTCTTTGCTCTTCTGCCTCCTTGCTGAGCTCCTAAACAGCCGCCTCTTACCTGACTCGAAACAGCGCTGGGAGGTGACCAGCTGAACTGGGAGAGGGGTGGGTTAATGTAAAGGCGGCTACAGCTGTGGATCAGGGAGGCAAGGAGGAAGGTGAGGGGGCAGGGGTGGAGAGGAGGGGGAGAAGGGGAGAGAGGAGGGGGAAGGGTCCCATGGCCCATCTCTGTTTTTCCCTCTCCCTTTGCCTTTCAGGCATTCTTCAGGCTCACAGCCACTGTTTTGACAGGGTGTGAAGCCATCCGCAACCTTTGTCTTCTCGGCTTCCCAGCCTCCTATTGTCTCACTAATTAAAGATGTCTTGAAAAATTCCCCCTGCTGTGTGCTGCTTGGCAGAATGCCAGCATCCCACTGGGGAAAGCCACAGCAGGCATCTGGTACCCGGGCACTGGGAGACACCTGGGCCCTTGCAGAGCTGGCTGGGGAAGGGAGTTGGGCCAGGGGAGAAAGGAAGCAGCCTCAGGGCAGGGCAGGCAGGGGCTGGTGATTCTTAAGCCCTATAGCAGGAGGATGGGGTTCTGGAAGGAGGGCTGGGAGTTCTCACCTATCCTCGGGTAGAGTTGCTCAGTCCCCATTTGAAAGAGTTTTCTGCACGATTCCCCAGGAGCCCCCATCACCGGCTCCTAGGTCCGACAGAACTTCCCTTGGGATGCTTTTTGTGGCAACTCACCTGAAAGCTCCCACTCCCCAAGCCTTTGCTCAGGCCGTTCCTTCTGCCAAATGCTGACAAGCAATCCGGTTTGCCTGGGGCTGGGGGATTTTGCGGGGATACAGGACCTAAATGCTGAAATTGGGAAATGGGGACAAGTTGGTCACCCCACTCTGCTTCAGCATCATCCAGGTGTCAGTCCCTTCTTCAAAGAGGCCACCCATGTTAATGCAGCACCAAGTCACTCTCCTATGATCTTGTTTAGTTCCTGAAATAGCGTTTTATTGCTGCCATAACAAATCGCCACAAACGTAGCAGCTTAAAGAAACACACATTTGCCATCTCACAGCTGTCGGCCAGAAGTCTGTCCGGGTTGGCTCGGCCGATTTCTCTGCTCCAGGTTTCAAAGAGGCCAAAATCAAGGTGCCAGCCAGCTGGACTCTATCTGAAGACTCTAGGAGGATCTGCTCCTGAGCTCATTCAGGTGACTGTAGGACTGAGGTCCCTGCTTCCATGCTGGCTGGCAGCTGAGAGTGGTCCTCGGCTCCTAGGCGGCGCCCTCCAGTCCTTGTGCACAGCTTCCTCAGAACCAGCAACAGGATATCAGATCATCGCACGCTTGGAATCCCTCTTCTGCCTGCCGCTGGAGAAAGCTGCTTTAATGACTCATGTGACTAGATTTGTCCCACCCAGATAATCCAAGACATTCTCTGAAGTTCATAACTGTAATTACATCTGTAGGGTTCTTTCTGCCCTGGAAGGTGACAGATTCCACTGGCTCTGGGATTAGGGTATGGGAGTCTTTGGAGCCCCATCCCTCCTGCTGTCCGTCGTTCCTTCCGAGCCCCTACCACTCTCTGATGTTTACTTACACGTTTATTGTCCATCTATCCCCCCAAGTAAAATCCATGAGCGGAGGGATTGTGTTTGAGTTATTCAGCGCCGTGTCCCCAGCCCTCCTGAAGTAACACTTGGCACACAGTGGGTTGTCGATGTTTGTTGAATGAGTGAACTTTACAGGGACTTTTGGATGCAGAGTGGAAGTGGGAACTTCCGGTAGGTCCAAGGAGGCTTCTTAGATACACCCCTCCGCAGAGCAGTTGGCGTCAGGTAGGCAAAGCGCCCCTCCTGGATGCCAGGCCCCAGCTGCTGGCATCCCCCAGCCTACCTCTCTGCCAGTGTTCTCCCCTCTTCCCACCTGAAGGATCCCTACCCTCACCCCTGACCCTCAGTCTCTCCCTGCCTGAGAATCCCAAAGGGCAGAAGCCACTGCTGAGTGTATCCCTGAGGGGTGGTGACGAGAAAAAGGCAGGGCTTGCCTGGCCTGCGCTGGGTTCAAGGCAATCCACCTGGGACTTCAAACAATTAATTTCCCCAATCTGCAAAACGATCAGCTTTTGAGGGAAAACAATTAGCCCGCTGCAAATTGTAATTGTCACCTCACTCCTGATTTTAATTTGGACTAATGAGGGCTAAGTGATTCCTGCTCCCTCCCCTCCCACTGCCCCTAGGCCCTGAGCCCTCACCTGCCAGCGGGCACTTAACCCTCAGCTGCCCAGCTTGCATCAAAGGCTGAGGAAGTTTTCGGGTTAGCACAGGGCCCAGGGCCAGGCTGGACCGGTGCTGGCAGGAAGGAGGGAGGAAAGAAGAGAGCACCTCCCACCCGGCCCACAGGGGAGTTGCCTGTTTACAAGGCTCATAGGCAATCAAAGTTTTATTGAATGGAATTGACTACTGACTCACTCCTTGTCACAGCCTACCTCTGGCTGCACAGTCTCTGGGGACCCTGCTTCCAGGAGTGTCTGCCTCCTTCAGGCCAGGGTGCCTTTGCCTGGCCTTGCTCTCCCCATACCCCCTACTGCCGTGGTGGGGCTAGGCCATGATTCTCTGCAGCCGGGAGAGGGCTCACGTCTATGTCTGCCAGTCATGGGGGTCAGTGTGGGAAGTGAACCTTGGATCGTTTAATCTAACTTCCGTTCCTCTAAACAAATTAAGTCCTAGAGAGGAGAAGAATCTGGTCAAGGTCACATAGGGGTCAAGGCCCTGGAGGAACTCACAGCCCTTCGTGTTTCTTCTTATTGGTTGCTTAATTGTCTATCTTCTTACCTGGACACTGCTTTCCTCTCTTCCCTGCACAATGCCTGGCATGTTCAGAGATGCAGGAAAGAAGAAAAGAATGCATCCCGAGCAACCCTGTCCATGTTCTTCTACCACCCCCCACCCCCATTTAGCCTCATTTCCAGTTGGGTTGGGTTGATTCATTCATGTGCACATCCATTCGTTCACATACTGCAGCTGTGTGCTGAGAACCAGGCCATGAGCTGGGGATACAGAGGTAAATAAGGCACATCCTTGCCCTCTAGAACCTCACAGTCTCGTGGTTTCTGAATGTGGGGCTGTTCAGCCCAGAGCCCCTGACCCTCAGCAGGTTGCTCTGGGGCGAGAATCAACCCTGCGTCCTGAGCAGCAGCAGGTGAGGGAGTCAACTGCAGCTCCTGGCTTCTGCCCCTGGCCCTGTGCTCATCCACCTCTTTGAGTCACCACTGCTTGAGGAGTTAAATTTGGAATCAGAAATCCTGAGTTCTTGTCCTGGCTTTGACGCTGATTTGCTCTGTGGCCTTCCACAAATCCCTTTACCTCGTGTCCTTTCTGAAGTCAGGGTCTCGGCTCTGGTGCATCCACCTGTCTTTTGGTGACTCTGGCCTGACCTCATCCCAGCTCCACGCAGCTGCCTCTCACTCCATGTGCCAGTGGAGGCAGCTCAGCGAGTGGAAAGGCCTCTGTTCTGGTCAGGAGCCGTCTCTGTCCGGCCCTGCCACCACCACTGGGTAACCTCCAGTTAGCTGTAAAGTGGGGAAGGTCACCACTTTATATATATAATATATATATATAATATATTATATATATAATATATATATATTATAGGGGCTGTGGTCTGAACAGCTCCACATTTCAAAACCACTAGACTGTGTGGTCCTGGAGGGCAGGGATGGGTCTTATTTATCTCCGTATCCCTAGCTCATGGCCTGGTTCTCAGCACACAGCTGCAGAGTATAAATGGATGAATGAATCAAACCAACCTAACCAAAAAGTAGGCTGGTGGGGGCGAGGCTAGAAGACAAACTGTGGTAACAAGTCCATGCAGGTGAAGGCTCCCGGGAATAAAACTCTCAGTGCCATACAAGAGGACCTCATTGTTGGCATGCAGCGGTCGCATCTTGGATACCATCCCTCGATTCAGTGGACACACAAACTGGAGGTGCTGCGGGGGAGGCAGTGGAAAGCACATGGAAGGAATTTCCTGGCTCTGGGCCTATTTTCCTGGGGTCGCTGGATTGGATCCTCTTTCAGGCTTCTTCCAACTCTTGACATGCTGGGATTCGGCATTGAGATGTACCCAGTAGTGAGGGCAGCCTTAGGAGAGGCCACAGCTTCTTCTGCACCCTGCCCAGGCCCTCTCTGACTGTCTCCTGTGGGAAGGTGCAGTTGGCTGCACCTCTCTGACATTCTCCTCTTCACATTTTCCCCACTGTTTCCACACATGCTGCCCATCCCAGCCCATCCTGTTCCAGCTGTGTGTTCTTTCCCTATGGTTTGACCTGTCTTGTTTTCAGTAGCTGTAGCTGGGCTCACCTGCCAAGTGACCCTGAGTAAGTGGTGGAGGAGGGATTTGAACCTAAGTCTTTCTAATCCACAGTCTGTTAGAATATAGAAATGTATGTTCAATAGAAATATAATGCAAGCTGCATTAAAAAGGCAAAAAGAAACAGGTGACGTTAATAACATATTAACCCAATATAGCAAAAATATTTCAAAATGCAATCAATAACAAATTCATGAATGAGATATTTCACATTCTTTTTTCTTATTAAATATTTGAAAGTTGGAGTACATTTACATGTTAAGCACATCTCCATTTGGACTGGCCACATTGCAAATACCCAGTGGCCTCTTGTGGGGCTGCCACCTTGGATAGCTCTGGTCTTTGTTCTTGATATTGCTCCTTCCTGCTGAGTCATAGAGTGACTCAGCATAAAAATCAGAGCTGTCCATCTGGGCTTTGCTTCTCTTTGACTTCCTACTGCTCTCAGGGACCAGCCTTTCTCCTTTGGGCTCTTTTGGAGTTGGTGCTCTCTCCCCTTCCCTCTTACCTTCTTACCTGCCCATCCTCCACCTCCTCTCCCCTCACTCCCTCTCTCCCTCTCCTTGTTGTCAGACAAGAAACCTTTAAATAGGTGAGACAAAGGTGACAAATGTTCCTCATTTACATTCAAGTTCTATCTGCTTTTTTGGCCCTGTTGAATGGCACCTCTATCAAAACATCTCATTTGGAAATGTCAGAGTGGCTTTTGATAAGTCATCAGTCACTCTGATGGTGGCTGACAGATGTGGGTAACAGTGTGGTGGTATCTAATATACTGTGGAATGCATCTTTTGCAATTGTGTGGTATTTTATTTATTCAACGTGGCATGAAATCTTTATTGAAGGAAAGAAACTATTAACCCTGCCAGACCAGTCTCTTTAAGGCCTTCTTTTCCTCTTAACTTTCTAGCCTCTTTTTTTTTTTTTTTTTTTAACCTCCTTGGTTCCTTTCCTGGAATCAGAATCTTGCAATCCTGGTCACTGCAGGCCAAGTTCTTGGGCACCCCCTTGCCTACTGCAGCAAAAGTTAAGCCAGCCACACTCGTGGAGGCTCTGCCATCCCTACGGAAAGTGGGTAAAAGCTTCTGGGTTGAGACAGAACCCTAGCTTGGAATCCAGTTGCTCTTTCCCTATGGCTGGGCTCATCTTGTCTTTGGTGGCTGTAGCTGGGCTCGCCTGCCAAGTGTCCCTGAGTAAGTGGTGGATGTGGGATTTGAACCTAAGTCTTTCTAATCCACGGTCTGTGTTAGAATATAGAGATCTATGTCCAACAGAAATATAATGCAAGTCCCATTAAAAAGGTAAAAAGAAACAGGTGAAATTAATAACATATTAACCCAATATATCAAAAACATTTCAAAATGCAATCAATAACAAATTCATGAATGAGATATTTCACATTCTTTTTTCATATTGAATCTTTGAAAGCTGGTATACATTGATATGTCCAGCACATCTCAGTTTGGACTGGCCCATGAATCTTGCCTGAGTCCTGACTCCCAGGTTCTCATGAAGGGAGAAAATCCAGCCTTGACAGTGTTTTTCCCTGGATGTAACTGCTCCCTCCTCCCCAACAGCTCCCCCAGCTCTCCCAGAGTCTGCCACAGTAGCTGCTATCTCTGATGCGCTGCACTGCTCCTGGGCTGTACCAACCCTGTTTCCCCAGAATTTCAGCTCAGACAAGAGTAGTTTTTTTTTTTAAGGAACGTTCACTAAAAACTAAAAGAAAAACTACACACACACACACAGCCTACCCCAAGAAAGCATGGAAACAAATCCCGAGTTTTTTCAGGTCATATATTTCTGATCTAAAATACAGGCAGTCGGGTCCCTAATGAGACGGGCTGGTTCAGTCCAGGCCGCCTGGTCCCCACCCCTTCCCCTAATTCACCTGTGTCTGGAGTCCCCCCTCCCCGTCTTTTCTCACCTTGGAGGTCTTCCTTCCCTGCCACCACTTTTTCCTCCGGTCCTCCTCCCATTCTTCTGGGGTTGAGACTTTGGTCAGGTATTGCAAGTAGCCAAGCATGGTGGGATGACGGGTTTCTAAAGGCCCTGGGTTGTTACTGAGAGAAATCACTGTGCTAACTTAGTGATATGGTTTGGCTCCCTCTCCCCACCCAAATCTCACCTTGAATTGTAATTCCTATAATCCCCACATGTCAAGGGTGGGACCAAGTGGAAGTAATTGAATCATGGGTGTGGCTTCCCCCTTGCCTGTTCTCATGATAATAAGTCTCATGAGATCTGATGGTTTTATAAGCACCTGTCATTTCACCTGCTTGCACTCACTCCGTCCTGCTGCCCTGTGAAGAAGGTTCCTGCTTTTCCTTTTCCTTCTGCCATGATTGTAAGTTTCCTGAGGCCTCCCCAGCCATGCAGAACTGTGAGTTAATTAAACCTCTTTCCTGTATAAATTACCCAGTCTTGGGTATTTCTTCATAGCAGTGTGAAAATGGACTAATACACAGACATTCTGAAGTTTCCTCATCAGTACATGGAGATGGTAACACCTGCCTCAGGGAGTTGCCATGATGATTCCACATGCAATCACACATGTGAGAAAGTGCCTTGTCAACCTAAACCCTACTGTGAAATCATTCTTTTACCCATGTCCAGACACGATGGAGGAAAGGCTGCCCAGTGCCACCTTAGCAACTGACCCAGCCCATTCTCCACCCATTCTTTAAAGAAAGATGCCAACGCACACACATGTTTTAGCATGAGCCTTTACCTGTTCCTGTTTCCTTGGGGTGTTGTTTGTGATTTCTGCAGAAGGCAGCATCTTATAAAGAAAAGAACTGTTACTCTAGGGCCAGACCAACCTGGCTCCAATTTTAGCTCAGTGCAACTTCTTGTATGCCTCTGGGTAAATAAGCCACCTCGGTTTCCCCATCTGTATAATGATTTAAGAATATCAGTCACACAAGAGTTGGACCTATGACACTGTCAATGCTCATGACTATGAATTCCCTTCTTCATCCCCACCCCATCCTCACCCTCTCCCTCTCTGTGCAGGTGTAAGATGGAGAAAGTACCTGGATGGTTGGCAAAAGCCTTCTGCCCTGCCCTGTGGCTTGGAGTAGATAGGTGCGGAATCCAGATGGGATGAGCGTATCAGTCCTCTAACCATCAACCTCCCACACAACTAGTCTACACACAGGCCTGCTCCAGCAGGACCCAAGCTAGCCACCCTTGGGGAGGGACTGCCACCTTTACAGGAAACTTCTATTAAGGAGATTCCACTGCCAGCCCTGGGAACCATGTTGTTTGTTCTTTTACCCCAAGCCGCATTTATTGAGCACTGACCATGTGCAGACCCTATGCCAGGTGAGGGGATGCTAGGGATGAAGAAGGCCCAGCCAGCCCCTGCTCTTGAGAAGCTCAGTCTGGGGAGGCAGATGGACTCACCATGGCTCATGGTAAACTAGGGTAGGTGTTGTGGGAGCAAGAGGAGAGAAGAAAGGTGTCACAAAGGGGATGACAATTTAGTTGACACTTGGAGGATAATTATGAGCTCCCTAAGCAGAGAATGGAAGGACATTCCAGAACAACAGGTTTAAAGACCTGAAATCACAAAAGAACAGCCAGCTCCTGTCCAGGGCAGGGGAAAAAGAAGAGGAGGAGAGGATCTGAAGAGGTGGGCAGGGATGGGGCTGTGGAGGGAGCTGCCAGGCCAGCCAAGGGCTCTACCCTTTGAGAAAGGAGAGAAAGTGACCTCCCCCATCACCAGGAGAGAGAGGGAGGGAGGCTGCATGGTACAGATGGAAAGTCCAGATGGCAACTGTGGAATCTCAGGGAAGAGCACTGTGAGGACGGCTTCATGGAGGAGAAGGGGCCGGATGTGAGGATTTGGTAGAATGTGGTCAACAGTGTAGGGGGAATGTGGCTTCTGACCACCATTCCCATTTTACTAAACAGCTGTTCCCCCGGGACTCCCTTTTCTCTGATACTGCAGTGGTGCAGCAGATGGGTAGGGGCATGCATGTCCCCGCCCATGCCTGCTGGGAAAGGGAACCCATTTACTGAGTGCCTATTGCATGCTAGATACTATGTCAGATTCTCTGCGAGCATTATCACATTTAATCCTCACAATAACTCTGTGATATAATACTCTCATATTACAATATAGAAGCTGACACCCAGAGAGGTTCAGTAATTTGTTCAAGGTCACACTGGTGGGAAGAGGCCAGGGCAGGATTTGAACTCAGGTCTTTCACATCCTAAAGGCTTTGTTCTTTCCACTTTGTGGTGCAGAGCATTTGGTTCCCAGCTTCCTGAGCCTGATCTTCCTCTAGCCCCAGGGTTTCTGGAGGAATTTATATGACATTGTTGCTGCCTTCATCATTAGAAGGCTGTCACCAGGGTGACAGGGAACAGTAGATATGGAGCTGTCACAATGGGAAAAATGAGGCAATGAGGAAGGCACTCCATCACCGCCTCTGGATTAGAGGCGGCCACGGCTCTGCCTGGCACACACACCCTGTCATGATTCTCCCTCAGCTGCACCCCAACCTCATCCTTGCCCCCTCTTCAAATGGGTGGAATCCAGGCCTCAAAATGCACCCCTGAATTCCCAAATATGGAGTCATCTTTGTGGAAAGGGGCCAACCCACCATCTTCAGAACCAAGCAAGGACTAGAACAGCACTTAACATGTTGGGAGGCCACAGACCCCTCTCAGAAGCTGATATAAGCTATGGGCCTTCTCGCCGGAAAAATGCACCTGTGCTCACACATTCACACACAAACATGTTTGCATGCAATTTCAGATAATTCCCAGACTCTCTGCAGTCCAACTGAGGACTTCAGATTAAGAAGGCTTTCTCTCTGGAGATGCTGGGGGGAATACATTTACAAAATACATCGTTTCTGATGATGTCTCCTTTTCTGACCCCTTCTCTGTTCCTAAGCTCCTGGAGAAAACAAAGGAAATATAACTCAGATGAAGTAATTGTTTTAGAAGAGTGTGTTGGAAACGCCCTGTGTGGAGAGGTTGAAGCACTGGCCATAATGAGAGCTTTGGGTTGTCTGTCTGTTTAAATGGCTCAGGGTTCTTCATGTCCATCATGGTGTGGGTGGGCTGTCCGACAGTCAGGATTTGGCTCCATGTCTGAAAATCAGTCTATCAGGCTCTGAGCCCCTCAGGATGCTGGCTTGTGAAACACTTAGGTGCTCCACCTTCCAGGGGATGGGCTGGAAAATGCTTTGTAGAAGAGCCCGTTGCTGCAAGACCCCTGAGGTCCTCCTCCCTCTCACCCTCAACTACCTCTGCAGGTTCCTGTTCCTCCCTGGCAGGAAGCACGTGTGCTCTTAATAGAGCTGCCTAATCACTTGTTTAAACTAGACATTGTGGGGGTAATGACTCCTGGCTGGGACCAGAGAAAGCCATCAGCTATCCCCTGTAGGGACGAGTCCTGCTGGACATGGTCCCTGCTGGCTGCAGAGGCTGGGGCAGTCCTTCCTGAGGCAGAGCCAGCTGTGTGGTGGGGCATAGAGGATGGATTGGGGACTGTTTGAAAGTTTGGCAAAGAGAGCTGGCAGCTCTTTCCCTCCCTTGCCTACCCTGCTACTCCTGGTCACAGGATGGACCCAAATGTGAGGGCTGATGGGAGTGCAGAGCCAGGAGACAGGGTGCCTGGGGTCGTTTCACCCCTCTGCTAGTGGCACTCAAAGGATAGCTCCTGGCACAGGTCAGTCCCATGTACACCTGCACCTGTCTTCCAGCTGGAGAAGACAGAAAATCTGGCAATACCTAAGGCTTCCCAGTCCCAGGGGTGTGACTATAAAGCCAGTAGATTCGCTGTTTGCCCAAAGTTTTGAGGTCTGGGGAGAGAGGTGCTAGAGAAATATAAGTTACAGCCATGTTAATTATTATTATTTTTATCATTATTACAGGAGAGAATGTTCCCCCTGTTAATTCCCTGGGAAAATGGCTGTGAAAATGAGCTGGCACCATCCAGGCCTTGTGCCCAGGAGAGCAAGAGCACTGGCTAATACAGCCTCCAAATCTGCTCCCCTCCAAGCTGCTTTACCTGGTCTGCCACTGCACCCCTCTGCCTGCCACCTCCCCTAATACACATGTGCACTCATGCACACAGATACACAACACACACACACTTACACACCTGCAGCCCTGGCTGCAGATGGGAGGGTGCATAGCTCCTGCAGCATTAGAGAGTGGATTTGGCCCTTGTTCCTACCTCACTGGGAGAAAACTGACTGAGCTATAGTAGAACCATGTGAAGGGGTGGGGGAAGACCTGTGCTTTAGTTGTTCTGGAGTTTTCCGCTTACAAACACTTTCACATGCATCATCCTGTAGGCTCCCTCACAGCCAGGTAGTTGGTGTGGTGGTGAAAAGTGAGAGCTTCAGCATCACACAGCACTGGACTTACATTGTGGCTTCTGTTAATACATGTACTAGCTGTGTGACCTTGGGTCAGTTGCTTAACTTCTCTGAGCCTCCATTTCACCATCAGTAAATGTAATATTACTCTCGTAGGGTTGTTGTGTGGATTAAAATTTTTTTAAAGCTTTGTGAAAGGCCCGACACATAGTTAGCATTTGATAAATGGTGCCTATTAAAATTCAAGGCAGATATTTTTATCCCCATTTTATAGATGAAAAGAAACTGGAGTCAGTGAGATCGTCCTATAGCTGGTGTCAACCTAAATAATGAACAGAGAGGCTCTGCAAAAGAAGAAGATATTTATTTGGGAATAGAGCATTGCACTGGGAATCCGCATGCCATAGTAAACTACATGTGTGTATTCAGGAAGGTAAAATAAGACAAAGATTTTTAAAAGAAAAGATGAGGAGGATTACATAATTGTTTTGAAATAATTATCCTTGGCTACAAAGATCAATAACAAGGGTGACACCAGTCTGAGGTTGGATAGCTAGCTGTGGACAGATGTCCTTGCAGAAATATTTTTTGTGTAAGGTTTCAATGGTCTTTGTGCAATATTATGGCTTTTGCAATCTTTTTGATAGTTTTTGTTATCAGGCATCCAAGCATGAGAACTCTCTTCATGGCCTTCCCTGGGTCTATTTGTCATGGTGGGTTTTTTTTCTTTCTTTCTTTTTCTTTTTTAACCCTGGTAAGTGCTAGAGCTGTTATTAGAACTCCTGGATTTAGATTCAGATTAACTGTCTTAATGCCAAACCCTCAAATGCCGCTGTTTTCCTGGGAGACTTGGACGGTAATGGTGTGGAACTGTGTGGTCTTGAGTTAGCCTTTTGGCTTCCCCTGCAGCCAGCTCTGTCCTCCCTAGCCTGCTCCACACATCCATCCATCTGGAGGCTTCTGAAGGTGTCACCTCATGGCTGCTCAGTCTCTGCCAGGTGGGGCAAGGGAGTGGAGATGGGTAGAGGAGACCCCAGAACCCCGTGGAAACTTCAGGGCCTCATGGGGTCAGAAAAGATGGTGATGGATGGAAAGCAAGCATGGGGAATGGGTAGAGAAGAGACAGAAGAGTCAAGAAAAGAGGTGGAGAAGGGAGAGAGGAGCCAGGCCTCACAGTCTCCTCGGAAGGAACTGCATAGCCTGTTCCATAGACTCCACTTGCTACAGCCCCTGAACGCTCTTCCAGGAGGAGAAGTCCCACTTTCAGAAACCTGTTTCTTCTATCTGATAATAATGCATCCTTATGTTTGGTGGCCACTATGGTCTGAATGTTTGTGTCTCCCCAAAGTTTCTATGTTGAATCTTAACCCCTCAGTGTGATGGTGTTACAAGGCAGGGCCTTCAGGAGGTAAGCTCATGAGGGTGGAGCCCACCTGAGTGGGATTAGTGTCCTTATCAAAGAGACCCCAGAGAGCTTCCTCTCCCTTCTTGCCATGTGAGGACACAATGAGAAGATGGCCCTCCATCCATCAACCAGGAAGCAGGCCTTCACCAGACACCAAATATGCCAGCTCCTTGATCTTGGACTTCCCAGCCTCCAGAACCGTGAACAATAAATTTTTGTTGTTTATAAACTACCTGGTTTATAATATTTTGTTATAGCCGCCCAAATGGACTAAGACCATGGCACATCCAGCTATTTAATTTACTTTTCAAATATGATGTGATTGTGAATTTATGGTATATGAATTATATTTCAAAGCTGTTGTTTATATATAATTATATAATATATACACATATGTATGTACGTGTGTAAAATCGTAATATGATTTGTTAAGAGCATGGATTCTTGCTTCTTACTAACTGTATGATCTTGGGCAGGAGGAGGCTTAACTTCTTTTAACCTCAGTTTTCTCATCGGCACAATGGGGATAATAATATAATAGAGTTTTATGAGGATTAAAAGAGATAGTGAATGGTAAGGGCCTGGCAGAGAGTAAGCCCTTAATGAAATTAGCTAATTTTATGACATCTATTTTAGCTATACAAGGCATATGTTGTTAACTAAATTGTATTTATTTATTTATTTACTTGCTTACTTTAGAGACAGTGCCATCTGTCACCCAAGCCTGGAGTGCAATGGTGCATTCTTAGCTCACTGCAGCCTCACCTCCTGGGTTCAAGCAATCTTCCTGCCTTAGCCTCTCAAGTAGCCAGGACTACAGGTGTGCACCACCACAACAGGCTAATTAAAAAAAAAAAAAAGTTGTTATAGAGATGGGGTCTCACTATGTTGCCCAGGCTGGTCTTGAACTCCTGGCCTCAAGAGATCCTACCAACTCGGCCTCCCAAAGTGCTGGGATTACAGGAATGAGCCACCATGCCCGGCCACTACTCCCATTTTAGAATTGAGGAAACTGAGCCCAGGAGGATGTTCCTCTGTACATGTCTGGAGGGCAGCACCTTGTCTTATTCATCTCTGTGATCCTGTGCACAGGATTGGGCTCAATGAATCTTTGTAGAGTAAAAGACGTGTCACCCCTTGCTCAGTGGAGACCTGGCACTGGAATGCACAGCTCTGGGCTCCTAAGCCTGGGTTCTCTCCATCAAGCCAGGCTGACCAGCTAAGGAGGTTGAGCGGGCCCTTATGGCCAGGAGCCTCCTGGAGGCCTGTGGCCCTCTCCAGAGCTACCCAGGGGGCCGTGCCACCACTTGCAAACAGGGGAAGGACTTCCAAAGGTGGGAGCTGAGGCTGCCCTGCCAGGGGATGGCCATCTCAGGGCAGGGTCATTCAGCAGGCTTACGGAGCCCAACAACCCTTCCCCAGCCTGAGAGCAGGAGCCTGGGGGTGGCGTCCCACTAGCCAGGCAGATAGATAGCTTCTTCGGTCTGGGATTTCACTGAGAGCCCTAAAGCCCTGAAGCCCTGCTTCACTTAGCACAGATTAGGCATCATGGGGCCCTAAAGATCTCCACATGACCTCTTGGCAAGTCTAGGATTGCTTCCTCGCTATGTACTACTTAGAAGACCTTGGGCAAGTTACTTCACCTTTGTAGGCCTCAGTTTCCTTGCCTGTAAAATAGGGGTGCCAGTTGTTCTGCCTCCAACGGTGTGGGGGAATTCAATGAAATGGTGCACAAAAGTGCAGAGCTGAGTCCTGTTGTGAACACTAAAGCAGGTCGGAGGCCTGGCCCCAGATCACCACGACAGCGCTCGGGCTCTGCGAACAGTAATGCGTGAGATGAGCGCTGGTGATTATATTCCCCAGGCCTCTGCCTGCAGGCGTCATGCCAAGGCCTGATGCTCGGGGTAGGGGAGGTGGGGAGGAGAGCAGGCAATCACTGTTGGGGTCCCCCTACACTCAGTGAATGCTTTCACAAAGCAGGAGGGAGACCAGAAGAAAAGCAAGGAAAGGAAAAGAAAACCCTAGCACATTCTCCTCTGTCCTCCCCCAGCTCCGCAGCTCCTGGGGGAACTGAGCTGCATAATACAATGGGATTTAATAAAATGCCTTTAACTCACAAAGTTTGTCTGCTGCCAGCTCCTTAATTAAATTGCCTAGTGCTGCTTTGCGATGGCAGCACAAACTCCTGTGTTTAAAGAGCACGGTGTTGCCATGGCACTCCCCCACAGGGTGAGCGGGGTGTGGAGGAGCATACAGATGAGGCCCGGGGGTCGGGGCCTTCCCGCAGAGTCCTCTCTACCACCCTCTCAGTGACTGCCCCCAGACACACACACACACACACACACACACACACACACACACGTCACATGCTGCAGTAGGCAGAGTCTGGTCTGGGAAAGGATTTAATCCTTGCTAAGAATGCTGAGCTGTGTTTTAGAACTGGGAGACTCAGGAGCATCTGCACAGAGCAGAGCTGGTCAGCTGGTCTGGCTGTGGACAGTGGGCGTCAGGCACAGCCCTTGGCACTCAGGGCAGCCCTGTGGGGCCTGGGGCAGCCAAGCGTCTCCCCAAGCCGCTCCCTCTGGCTGCCAGCAGCCACTACCCTCTCCCCAGTACACTGTACAATTACTTTCGTCTATATGTGCCCTGGCTTGAGAAGGGCGGGGAAGCATTGGGCTAGATCTGACTGCTTTGATGAGAAAGTAGGAATGTTCTTTCACATGTGGACGGTAGAGGAAAGAGAAGCTCATTTGCTTTATGGATTTTTCCTTCAGAAGTAATAGTTCTCAGTCCTGGCTTCACATTCAAACCATTTGGGGATTTTCCCCCCAATACTTTATTATGAAAAATTCCAACATACAGCAAAGTCAAGGGAATTTTGCAGTGAGCAATCATCTACCCGCCACCTAGACTCTACCATTAACCTTTTTATTAGACATGCCTTATCACATCTGTCTCCATCTATCCATTCCTCTATCAATCCATCTTAATTTTGGTGCATTTCAAAGTAAATTACAGACATCAGTACACTTTTCCCTAAATATTTCAGTATCAACAACTATGGGGTTCAATTTTTGCTTACAATGTTTTTTTTTAAATATAAAATTTACAAAGAAATCCTGGGAAGTTTTTTTTTTTAACAACATGTGTGGATCCTATACCTCAGAGATTGATTTAATTGGTCTAGAGTGGGAAGTAGTCATCAACATATTTTATTTTATTTATTCTAAAAGACAGAGTCACTCTCTGTCTCCCAGGCTGGAGTGCAGTCGTGCGATCATGGCTTACTGCAGCCTTGACCTCCTGGGCTCAAGGAATCCTCCTATCTCAGCCTCCTGAATAGCTAGGACTACAGGCATGCACCTTGTAGCCCACTGCCCACAGAAAGACCAGTTGGCCAGCTCTGCTCTGTGCAGATGCCCCTAAGTCTTTCAGATCACTATGTTGCCCAGGCTGGTCTCAAACTCCTGGGCTCAAGCAATCCTCCTGCCTTGGCCTTCCAAAGTGTTAGGATTACAGGTATGAGCCTGGCCAGCATTCGTATATTTTAAAAGATCCCCGTGTAATTCTATGGTGCAGCCAGAGTTGAAGAACGGAGATAACAGGATGCAAATGATTGTCATTTGTATGTCCATGGTCATCCTTCTTTGAGTGTGCCCCTCTGTGTGCATGTGAATCCACTTATTTTCATGTTAGCATCATTGGGGGTCTCATTATTCAATGTGTATTTCCCAATTACAGAAGCTGCGTCTGTTTCAGGTTCTGTACACATCACAACAATGAGGCCATATGCATGTTCTGATGGTGATCAGGGTAGCTATGATGACCAGGACTGTGACAGTGGCTGGAGGAGAATGATGATGCTCGTGGAAGGTGTTAAGTGAGTGTGGTCATGGCAGCGAGCAGGGGATTCATACGGCAAAGATGGGGCTGGTGACATTAACAGAGATGGCCAGCTGCAGGTGGGCGGACCGTAGTGATGGTGGAGGTAAATCTCACGATGGCGTTGTGATAATGAGATGGTCATCCTGGTGATGCTGCTGCCATTGCCTGTCCCTGTGAGGGCGATGTGCCAACAGATGCTCATTCTGTGCAGTGATACTTGTCTGGAAAGAATGTTGGTTGTCACATGGCAGGAAGGTTGGTCCTTCCATTTGGAATTCTCACTGCTGCAAGGTACAGCTCCTTCCAAAATTCTGAGACCACCTGAGAACATTCTACCCCTGCAGCTAAGGAAGAGGCTCAGCACAGCAGCAGCAGCTCCTTGCTCAGCTGCCCTTTTCCACTGCACTTTAAGACAGAGCTCTGGTGTTAAGTACGAGTGGGTCATTAGGAACATTTATTTAAGATGAACAGTTCTGGGAGCCAGCCGGACTTGGGATGCCAGCCATCTCGTGATCGATAGAGATTATATTTGCTGCCTGCACGGTTTCCTGTTCCCTTCATGCCTGGTACACTCAAGAGAGGACTGGACAACTGCTGTGGTTCTCTCTCCCTTAACCCCTGCAGCAAGGAACAGAGGTGAGCAAGGCTCCAGAGTAGTCCTGACCTCTCTCCACGAGCTGCGATGACACCCTCTCTGAATTGCAGTGGGCTGCGGAGAGAGGTTTAAGAATGAGAACAAGGTTGGAGCTGCCAAGACACATTACATTTAAAATATTTATATATTAATATTTACTTATATGTAAATATATATAAGCCCAGAGAATAATGCTGGAAAATACCTTTAAAATAATATTGTTCAACGCTTTTATTTTACAGATGAGAAAACTAGGGTTCGGTAGTCAGCAAATAAGATCATTGTTGAGAACAACAAAAACACCTTTTATGCATATATCTCTAACAAAACAGAGTGAACTCACACCTGTGATCTGATCGGATCTTTAGAATGGTCCTGTGAGTAGGCAGGAAACTTCCTGCCCACCTGACCAATGGCTCCTGAATCCCTTCCCAGATTTTTCCCACTATGCAGTGAGCCTAGGTCACATCTGTATAGTACTTCTCAGTTCACCATGCGTATTTCACACTCATAGTTTCATTTTAGCTGTACATCTCTGTAAAAAAGAGATGGTACTAGTCTTATTCCCATTTTTCAGTAGAGAAAACTGAGGCTCATAGAGATAAAGCATCTTGCCCAAACTTGCACAATTAGAAAGCAGCAGAGTGGGAACTAGAACTCAGGGTGCCTATGTTACTGGGATGGCTTGAAACAACATAAATGTATTGTCTTGCAGATTTGGAGGCTGGAAGTTCAAAGTCAAGGTGTCAGCAGGACCATCCTCGCTCTGAAACCTGTAGAGGAGGATTCTTTCTTGCCTCTTCCTGCTTTCTGGTGGTGGCCATCAATTGGTGGTGTTCCTTGGCTCACAGCTGCAGCACTTCCATCTGTCTCCATGGCACATGGCACCTTCCTGTGTGCCTCTGTCTTCACATGGCTTTTTTTTTTTTTCTTATAAGGATACCAGTCATATTGAATTAGGGCCTTCCATAATAGCCTCATCATCAGGTGATTACATCTTCAGACACTATTTCCAAATAAGGTCATCTTTACTGGTACTGGGGGTTAGGACTTCAATATATCTTTCTGAGGAACACACTTCAACCCATAACAGTCCCTGACTTCCAAGCCAAGGGCCTTTTACAACATGCTGTTTGCACAGTGGGCTCCATCCCATTCGTTCTCTCCTCCACGTCTTCTATTCCCAAGGACCAGGTGCTTCCCTCCCCTGCAATTCAGGATGTAGGGCTGGCTGAGAGCACTTTTCATTTTCTGCTCTTCCCAAATTATTACAAGCTACTAAAGTAAAATCAAGAAATATTGGTGGGCTTTTTGTCTTTTTTATTCCCAGACAGTAAAAATCATTAAGGCTTGCTCTTAATTAGTTTAATTTCAAAGCTTCTAAATATTGATTTAACCTACACTCTTTTGTACTTGCCGCAGTCATTGAATTATGCCTGTTATTGATCACAGATGGAAGCATTTCCTTCCACAGGCTTGGAGGCCCTGGGAGCCGCTGCTCCCACAGCGGGTGCACTGGGCTCAGAAGGCACGGATGGGTGTGGAGGAGAGGAAGCCTCTGCCAGATTGGAAAGGGCCTTCTCTTGAAGAAGGGCTGCTGAGCTTAGGCCAGGGGCCAGTTTCTTTCTCTTGGCTTGGCCCAGGCCCAACGGAGCTTGAATAAGTCAACTGGAAATCTCCTCATTCTATTCCAGGCTTGAGGAAGTGGAAGGAGAGCTGGGCAGCGGGGGCTGGAGGAGGGTGATGTGGGGTTGGGGTTTACAGCACAGGTGTTAGGGCCAGCCAGAAGCAAGTTTGAGTCCTGGCTTTACCAACTGAATGTTCCGGGCTGGGTACTTTCCCTCTCACATCTGAGAAGTGGGGCTGGTAATTTCCACATCACAGTGTTACTGTGAGCATTCAACACAATCCCTCTGGTGAGGCACCTAGCCCAAGGCCTGGCTACTAACCAGTGCTCAGTCAATGACTACCATTAGCATCATTGCCCTCTCACTGGAAAAATAAAGACTGGACTTGGAAGCATACTGTATCTTCTAGCCTCAGCCTCGTTACTTGTTTAGGTGTGAACTTGGACAAGTCACTTATCTTCTTTCCACTAAAATGAGGATAATGGCCCCTTTGACTTCAGAGGGCTACCGTGAGAATCACATACATTGTAGTCCATTTGTGCTGCTCTAACAGAATACCACAGAATGGGTAATTCATAAAGAACAGAAATTTATTTCTTACAGTTCTGGAGGCTGGGAAGTCCAAGACAAAGTGCCAGCATCTGGTGAGGGCTACTCTCTGCTTTCAAGATGGTGCCTCAAATGCTGCGTCCTCATATGGCAGAAGGTACAGACAAAAAAAAAATTCTCTCTGTCAAGCCTTTTTACAATAGTAATTTATTTCTTCATGACCTAAACACATCCAAAAAGGCCCCACCTCCCAACACTGTTGCACTGGGGAATAAGTTTCCAGTACATGGATTTTGTGGGATATATTCAGACCATAGCAACATAGGATTGTGAATACAGAAGAATTTTTTTTTTTGAGACAGAGTCTCACTCTGTCACCCACGTTGGAATGCAGTGGCACGATCTCAGCTCACTGCAACCTCCACCCCCCGGGTTCAAGTGATTCTCTTTCCTTAGCCTCCTGAGAAGCTGGGATTACAGGTGCATGCCACCAGGCCCACTAATTTTTGTATTTTTAGTAGAGTCGGGGTTTCACCTTGTTGCCAGGCTGGTCTCAAACTCCTAACCTCAAGTGATCTGCCCACCTTGGCCTCCCAAAGTGCTGGGATTTAGGTGTGAGCCACCACACCCGGCCAATATGGAATAATTTTCATTGCAAGGTGCATTTGATCTGAACGACCTATTATTATTGATGGCTGTTGTAGCTATTGCCTTTTGTTTGTTTGGGTTTGAGTTTGCTTTTATTGTTAGAGACAGGGTCTTGCTCTGTTGCCCAGGCTGTAGTACAGTTGTGTAGTCATAGCTGACTGCAACCTTGAACTCCTGGGCTCAAGCGATCTTCTCACCCCAGCCTCCCCGGTAGCTAGAACTACAGGTATGAGCCACCACACCCACATAAGTGTTTTGTGTGTGTGTGTGTGTGTGTGTGTGTGTGTTGTTTTTTTGGAAGAGGCAGGGTTTCACTGTGTTGGCCAGGCTGGTCTCAAACTCCTGGACTCAAATGAGCCTCCCTTGGCCTCCCAAAGCACTGAGATCACAGGCGTGAGCCCCTGCGCCCAGCTGGTTACTGCCTTATATGCCTCCTTTGGTTGGCCTCTGCCTGGCTATTGTGTCCAGACCATTCTGCCTCTGGCGTGCTGCTCCGCCGTCTTCATCACGTCACCCACACTCTCAGGCCCCAAGGGGAGCCACTCACTGCTTGGAACTCACCTCATATGTTTGAATCTCGGGACCTTTGCTCCTAGTGCCTCCTATCTGTGCATTACTGGCCTGTGGATTCCAGCAACACTACCCCTGTGGATTTTCCAATGGCTTTATTGAAGTATAATTTGCATACCATCAAATTCAGCCATTTTTAGTGTACAGTGATTTTTAGTAAATTCCTCTGAATGTTTGTCTAACTTCTTATACAAGGTAGAATCATGCCGTCTTCCCTAGCTTGTGCCCTGCTGCCCTTGCTGTGTGACAACTTTTATCATCCTCTAGTGGACTGGTTTGGTTTTCTTTCTAACCTGTGAATCCCCACCTGCCCTCCCCCATAACTTTGTATTTGCAGCCCTCACATACTTACAGTGCCTGGGATAAGGTCAGGGCTCTAGTTCATGCTCAATGGATAAGAGTTCCCTTGTGGCCAGGACAGAGGAGGTGAGGGAAGTCTTGAATACCCACCCTAATCTGTCAGCGTATAAGCAGCTCATCATATACACATGTATATATATATATTAGATTGAACACTCTAGGCGTCACTCTTCTTGGTTTGTAGAATTCTAATCTGAGCTGGAGAGGAGGTTAGAGATTAGCTAGCCAGCAATCCTCAAACTTCAGCGTACATCAGAACCACCTGCACGGCTTGTTCAAACACAGGTGACTAGGGCCCACCCTCAGGGTTTCTGATTCTGGAGGTCTTGGGTGGGCCAAGGAACCGGCATTTCTAGCAAGTTTCCAGGTGATGTGAATTCTACTGGTCCATGGACTACAGTATGAGAACCGCTGCTCTAGCCCAACCCCCTCATTTTGCAGATGAGAAACCCAAGGCCTAGAGAAGGAAGAAGACACCATCCAAAGTCTGTCCCCAAGCCGGGAGTAGAGCCAGCCCTGTCCCATGCTGCGTCTACC
This sequence comes from Macaca mulatta, assembly GCF_049350105.2. Lineage (NCBI taxonomy): Eukaryota > Metazoa > Chordata > Mammalia > Primates > Cercopithecidae > Macaca > Macaca mulatta. The sequence continues at coordinate 62,384,365 of NC_133406.1, read as the reverse complement.
AGCTCTGCTTCCCCCATCTGGCTTTGGAGATGAGTGAGGGGTGGAAGGCAGGAAGCAGTCTCTGAGAAACACTGTCCACTGGCCTGCCCTGGCAAGGCGGGGTGCAGAGGACTGCCCAGGGAGAGGTCTGTGGGACTGAGGAGGGGCACAGGAGAAGGCCTGGGAGAGGGAATGGCCAGGGCATTGGAGGAGGTGGCCAGGATGGCAAGCCATTGTCTTGCGGTTAGTGGGAAGGAAAGACAAACCCGCCTCGGGGCCTCAGCTGCAGCCATTTATCTCCAGGCTTCCTGGACAGCTGACAGAGGGGGCAGGCAGCGCCCCCGAGACCAGGACTCCTTCCACGGCTTGATTTATCTAGAGCTTCGTCTGGCAAACCTGCTGATGAAATGAGTCTCCTTTTCTCTCCGCCTCATCAATTTTCATTCTGATTTCATTTTCCTTTTCCGTTAGAAGGGGCTTGGCCTTTCTCCATGTTTAACTGGGCTGCTCCCCATTCTTTGCCTCCCTTTCTCCTCAGCCACCAGAGCCCAGCCCCTCTGACCAGGTCTCACTCACCCCCACCTGACCCTGCCCTGAGGGTCCTTTCCTCAGTACCTCTGACACTTGGAGGCAGGAAACCCAAACCTCCTTAACTAAGGCCTCATTCACCTCGAAAGCAGTGGTGCTTCCCTATATTCATCTAGGGCCATAAAGCCACTGTCCCTGTCCTCAAGCAGCTCGCAGTCTGAGAGAGAGAAGATGAGCGTCATATTTGATGTGAATTTTTTTTATTTCAACTTTTATTTTATGTACAGGGGGATCCATGTGCAGATTTGTTACTCAGGAATATTGCGTGACGCTGGGGTTTGGAGTATGGCTCCTGTCACCCTGGTAGTGAGCATATACCTGATACATAGGTTTTTAACCCCCCCCACACACACGCTATAGTAGTCCTCAGTGTCTGCTGGTCCTATATTTATGTCCATATGTGCTCAATACTTAACTCCCACTTATAGATGAGAAGATGTGGTATTTGGTTTTCTGTTCCTGCGTGAATTTGCTTAGGACAATGGCCTCCAGCTCCACCTACACTGCTGCAAAGGCCATGTTCTTTTGATGCCTGTGTAGTATTCCATGGTGCATATATTAGTTTGTTTTCACACTGCTGATAAAGACATACCTGAGACTGGGAAGAAAAAGAGGTTTAATTGGACTTATAGGTCCACATGACTGGGGAGGCCTCAGAATCATGGCAGGAGGTGAAAGGCACTTCTTACATGGTGGCGGCAAGAGAAAATGAGGAAGATGCAAAAGCAGAAACCCCTGATAAAACCATCAGATCTTGTGACACTTATTCCCACGAGAACAGTATGGGGGAAACTGCCCCCATGATTCAAATTATCTCCCACGGGTCCCTCCCACAACATGTGGGAATTATGGGGGTACAGTTCAAGAGGAGATTTGGGTGGGCACACAGCCAAATCATGTCAGTGTATACATAGCACATTTTCTTTGCGGATGTGGATTCTTGAGGGTGGAGGAAGGAGCAAGGGACTGATTATTTTGAGTTGGTGGTGGAGCCTGGTCGTCAGGGAAGACCACATAGGGGTACAGCATAAACTGTGACTTCAGAGATGGAAAGGAATTCCCCAGATACACAGGTGAGGAAGGGGACTTGTGGGCAAGGTCCCTGCATGTGCGAAGGCATGGGACAGGAGAGACTATCGCTTGTATTGCTCTTGAGTCTTCCTTCCCCTTCCCCCGTGCCCTTGCCTCTGTTCCAGGGATCCACTGGGGCTAAAGGGATGTCTTGGGGCCCAGACTGCTGGAGGAGCCATGCCGCAGGGTCTGTTCAGCACCCCGACCTGACTCCTGATGCAGAGAGGTGGAGAAGCTCATGGGTCAGCACTGGGCTTGGCTGCCCATCTGAGGCTTGCAACTGTGGCCAGCATGGAACGTCTATGGGAAGCCATCAGCTGGGACATTTAGAATTCTTCTGGTAGGGGAGGGGCACTCTCGACCCTTCTGGAGAGCATGTGGGGAAGCAGAGAAGCTGCTCCCCTAAGCCAGGAGGAGCTGGTGCTGAGTTGTTTATTGGGTGAGCGTTGTGTCCAACACCAGTGATCTTTAAATGAACTGAGTCCTAGAGCCGTCCTGACGACTAGAACTAGGATCCCGGTTGGAGACTGCAGGGAGTGCTTATAGTTGACATCAGACAGGGCAGCTCTGTTAGGAAGGAGTGTCACCTGCACTGGGAAGGTTCCAAGGAAGAGGCTGCCCACCTAAGAGACTGAGTACCCTGATAGGCCAGCCTGATGCTGGCCTAGTACAAAGGTGGTCTCGAAGCCCTGCCAGGGAAATGTGCCTCTAAGAAATCAAAGTGGATAAAAAGGGCAGGAAACTCTAATGAGCACCAGGCACTCTCTAGACATCTTTTTCAGATTCCCCCTCGCTATGAGGCAGGTCTGTCTCCATCTTGCAGATGAGAATCTCAGTGAGGAGGTTCAGGATCACACAGCCAGCATAGGACTCTGGTGCCACACTGTCTCTAAAGCCCGCCGTTCAACCACTCGCCTACGCTCTCAGAGAGGTCGGTGGAACCTGCGGGATTTCTGGAAGGGGAGCCGGAAAGAGCTTCAGAAGGGTGAAGACTGTCATAGGAGCATGGCAAATCCAGAGGCAAGAACTTGAGTCAGAGAAGAATGCCCTCTTCACCTGGGGGCCAGTGACCAAGGAAGGGCTGAAGAGGCCATGCCTGTAGTGACCCGGGTATTGCCCAGGGAACACAGGCTCTGGGATGATGCTTGTCTCCTTCCTGTCAGGAAGGAAGGAGGCAGAGGGTCTGAGCCCAGGTACTGCCCACCCCATAGGCAATGGAGCCACCTGAGCTCTGAGACAGCCAGCCCCCTCCCCACTTGCCTTGCCTGCCTTGCCTTTATCTTCTTCCCTCCCTCCCTCTTTCTTTCCTTCTCCTGATATTCTCTGAGCTACCACTGTGTCTAGACTGTTGGAAGAACTGGCAACTTGGAGTACAGTTCCTGCCTCAGAGGAGCTCACAGTCTGGTCGGGGAGACAGCCAGCCAGCCAGTTTAGGATGGAGGCACACTAGGGCATCATGGGAGCCCAGGAGATGGTGCAGGGGGTCAGAAAAGTTTCCTCTGAGGATCAGCAAAAGCCTGGCAGCAAGTGGCAGTGAGATGCAGCCTGGAGCTGCCTCCGTGCCCCCAGCAGGCTGGCTCGGCTCCCCTGCAGGCTTTTTTGGTGCAGTGCACGCAGACAGCAATGACTCTGTGCTACCTACTGGCACCTTCCACTCCTAATTAAGAAATAATGAGGCAGGCTGCCTTCCAGGCAGCAGAGCTCTAACACTCTCTGCTTGGGCCAGCCAGGAGACCTGGGAAGACAGAGATTCCTGCCTGGGGACAGTCCCTCCCCTCCCAGGCCCAACAAGGGGGATTTCCTGGAACCCTGATCCCTCTCATCCCAGAAAGGAGGGGAGGGCAAGTATGAAAAAAGAAGCCTCACCTTTGCCCAGCAGATGCCCTCCAGTCCCTTCCCACCATGACAGCCCTGGAGGTCAGGTGAGCGCTGGCACCGAAATCATGGAACTGGCAAGGGCTGGTGATGGGGTTCGGATCCTGGCTCCTCTACACGCTCGCTGTGGGACCTCAGTCCGGCCCCTTAGCTTTGTGGAGCTTAGGTTTCTCATCTGGAAAGTATGTCCCTCGCAGAAGGATGGGATGAGGAATATAAAGTGGCTAGCAAATAGAAGTCCTGGTACATGGAAGACACTCAGGAATGCTACATCTTTCCTCTGAGACTTTGCTTTCTGTTAGCATCCCAGTGGTGTCAACTAGAGTTGAAGGGACTCATTTTCCCAAAAGAGAGATTCTCAGGGTAATGGTTTTCAAGCTTTTATAGCTACAGCCCAAGGCAAAAAAAAAAAAAAAGAAAGAAAGAAAAGAAAAAGCCTTGTATCATGTCCCAGTGCACAAATGTGTGTGTATAAAATAGCAGGGGGAGCATCTCAAAACAATGCTTAGTCTGGCTGCATACAATGCAGTCTGATATTCTCTATCATTTTTTTAATGTAGATCGTGACCCACGTTAAATTGTTTTCATGACCTACTAATGGGTTGTGATTCACAGTTCCCGGCAGAGTACCCCTCAGTCCTGCAAGGGAAAGTGCATGACACTAGGCTCTAGGGACACAAAAATCCATAACAAACCATCCATCCCTCGAGCAGCTCTCAGCCTGGTTAGGAAGACAGACTCACGGCCTAACAGTGAGGAAGCTGCCACTGTGGTTTGTTCAGAGAGTCTCGGGGGCAGCTGTGGGAGGAACCACTCTTCTCTAAGGGAAAGCGTCACAGGGGAGGTGGCATTTGGGATGGGTTTTCACAGCAGAAGAGAAGTTGAAGAGTTGAAGTTGGGGAAGGGCGTGGCAGGCAGAGTGAGAGGCCCGAGTTGTGGAAGGAAAAATAGCCAGAGTGCAGCGTGTCTGGGAATGAGAGGCAGTGAGGGAAGTGTGGCTCACTCGGGTGAGCAGGAGAGCCTGAAAGAAAGAGGCCACCGTATGGGACAAGGCCAGAAGTGGAAAGAGAAGGTTAAGTGTGAGCATTTTGGTGAGGGGTATGAGGTGGGAGAGGGCAGATGAAGAGGATGGGCATTTCCAGCCTTTGGTGGACGATGGTGCTGATGGCAATGGGAACAATGCAGCACAGCTAGATGGTGGGAGGAGATGTTGTGTTTAGGACAAGCAGAATGGGAGGAGCCTCTGAGACTGCCGAGTAGAGTGGCCCAGGGGACGGGTGGTTAGTGCAGGTCTGGGCCCCTCTTTCCTGGCCACCCCCAATCCATCCTCTTGCCTAGTGTCCTGGAACTCTGTGATGAGAAGGCCTAGGGGGCACAGGGGCCAGGAGGTCACCCACATCATCCTCCCTCAAGGTAGCATGGCACTCCCAGGCCCAGGCCATGAGGATGCTGCCCAGAGCTGAGCCCCAAAGCTGAGAGCAATTTTTAGATATGGGAACTCTAGAAAGAGAGAGAAGAATCAGCCTCTCTTCCTGGAGATCACAGGTTAAACATGAGACGGAGAAGCTATAGCCCACTTTGAAGTAGGAGGAGGAATGAAGTGGATTTAAAGTTCCTTAATGCCAGAGTAACCTAATTCCAAAGACCCTGGTCCCAACTTGTCGTGGAAAACGAAGGGGAATTCTGGGTTTTCCAGATGAAACTGCTTGGTGGCGATAGAAGTTGGGATGGTGGTTAGCTCCAGGTTGGGGCTGGATATTGACTGGGAAGGGGCACGTACCTAGGAAGCTTTTGGAGTGCTGGGAATGTGTATGTCTTGATTTGGGTGGTGGTTGCACTTGTACCTATGCATGTTGGGATCAGGGACATTTATGTACTCTCCTGTACATATGTTATGCCTCAACAATATTTTTTAAAGTTTATTACAAAAATTGAGAAGTGAGAAGTATTAGGTATTAGTATTAAAAGTAATGGCCAAAACCGCAATTACTTTTGCGCCAACCCAATGCATGATAAGATGAAAGGAGAGGCCACAATGCTGGGAAGCAATGGAGGGAACTAACAGGCACTTCGTGCACCTTACATCCCATACTCCTCACAGCAGTTCCAGAAGGGATGCAGGCATTATCCCCATTTCCCAGCTCGGGGATTTGGGGCTCGAAAGATTAAGTACTTTGCCCAAGGTCACACAGTGAGCAGCAGAGCCAGGCTCACGCCCCACCACTCCTCCTTCACATAAGTTATTTATGGAATTAGACTCTGGAAGAGCAGATAAACGCTGAGGCTGAGGTCTCCTCCAGCTCTGAGGTTTCCTCCAGCTCTGAGGTTCTGGTTATGTGTGATTAAATGGGAAGTGGGAGTGAGGGGCCAGGCTCACCTCCCAGGAGGAGCTGGAGGCCAGGTATGCAGATGGAGGACTGGCCTTCCTCACCCTCAGCATCCCTCCCACCTAGCACTTATCTGCTGGTGAGGAGGCTGGAGTTTATCAACGCTACACTCAATTATGCCGCCCATCTGTCTCCGCAGCTTTGGTGGGAGAGGGATGTCCTGGCACTGAAGCAGCCAAGGCCAGGCAATCGATCACCACCTGCCACCCTCCCTCCGGACCCTCAGCTCCCAGGGGGCTGGGCAGGGAACCGCCAGGGAGAGGAGGGAGGAGGAGAGGAGAGGAGACTCTGTGTCCACCAATACCAGTCAGGAGCACTGGAGCTGTGCTGGGGCCCGGGCCTGAGAAGCAGGGAAGGGAGAAAGCACCAACAGCTTCTCCAAAACTCTTCCTTCAGACCTTTGCCAAAGGTCTTAGTTTAATCAGGAGCGTAGCGGATTAATTCCACAGTTTCTGCTAAATCCACAGAAACAGCCTGGAGGACATAGGCCTGACAGGGTTTGCAGCACCAGCCCTTCCAAGAGAGAAACTTGCCCTTGGAGTGGGCAACCAACCCTGCTTCTTGGAATACAGCTCTAGGGCTTTTGTCTGCTGTCACTGAAGCCCACGGCTGGCCAGCAGTCACTGCGCAAAAAGCAGCCCACAACCCCCATTCAGAAGGCAGGCTGAGGTTTGTGTGCAGCAGCTGGCTCTGTTTGTTCCTGTGGTTCCAGGCCCAGCCACAAACACACAGGAACAGTGTCCTTCCCCACACTGTCCCCCAAGGGGGTCGTTCTAGGCAGGAGTCAAGGAACAGGAGCTGAGGGGCCCAGCAGGGGGCAGGTGGGGCGGAGGACCTGAGGACCCAGGTTTTCTCTGAAGGGATTTGCAACTGAGGCAGCCTTGCCCTCTGCTCCTGTAAAACAGGCGCTGATCTGCGTTGGCTGGGCTGGTGAGGCAGGCTGTAGAGTCAAAGACCCTGGGTTTGAATCCTGACCCCACTGCATAGAAGCTGTGCAACCTCTGATGAATCACTTCCTGTTTCTCTCAGTTGCCTCCCTGGCAAAATGGGGCTAAATAATCCCTTCTTGCCTACACACAGGGTTGTTGGGGGGATTAAATGCAATGCGTGTTCTCTACGCATTTCACTATAGCCACTCTCAAGCACCCGCTACATGCTCAATCCTACACTTGGTGCTCTGAGGACACAAAAAGCATGTAAGATATGGCCCCTGCCTCAGGCCGCTTGGAATCCAGTTGGGGAAAGTATACACGTGACAGTCTGAACTCCTGATCACCCCTGGAGATTACAGATGAAAGACAGCTTTCTCTGCAGCTCCCCGATAGAAACTGCTGATCAGCCTGCATGAGCGGGCCATGTGCAAGGCAGCCTTAGATGGTGATGGCAGGTGAGTGGGCAGCTCTGAGCTGCATCCCGGAAAGGGCTGCATGCTCAGCAGTGAGGGGGTGGACTTGCCTGGGCCTTTGCCAAGCCTTGGGGTCAGAGGTGCTGTGTGAGCATGAGTCTTCAAGTCACTGCCTCTGGATCCTAAGGCCCAGCCCCAGGCTCCTAGCCCAGGAGCCACAACCTCTGCCTCCTCCACCCAGCCTAACCAGGGGAGGGAAGGAAGGGGCAACAGTCTCGGGTGGAGGGGAAAGGCAAGTGCCTGGAGGGTTTCAATTAAGTTTTAAATGGTTCCTTGATCCCCTCAGTGCAGTTGAGCACTGACTGAGCGCTTAGAACCAAGTGTTGATGAAGAAGGGAAACTGGACTCAGGTAGGGTCTAAAAGTCAGGGAGATGCTGGGGCCCGGCTGAAGACCCCTCTCCACCTCCTCCAGCCCTCACCCTTCTCTCCACTTGGGAAATGTCTTGGGCTCTCCTAGTTGTTTTGTGTTTTTGAACCTGCCTCCCCAATTAGCATGGCACTTGCTAACTTATTGAGCCCTAGGAGCCAACTTCTACTGTCCCCTAAGAAGCCCTATAGCTGGAGAACCTCCTAACCCTGAGGGATGACTGGAGCTAGAAGGGAGCTAACATTTGTCCAGTTCTTTCTGTGTGCAACACGCTCATTTAATTCCAGTGACAAGCTAATGTAATACAGGAAATGGTTGCTCAGAGCAGTCAAGTAGCTTTGCCTCAGGTGCTTGGGTAGTGAGTGGTAGGGCTGAGATCTGGGTCCTGATCTATTTGCTGATGGGTCTGCTCTCTCACAGCAGGTCTAGGTGGCAGTCAGTGGTCTCTGGTATGTAAGTGTGGCACGACTACTGGCCATAGATCCAGTTCCACAACAGGGACCTCTCGGAGACTCAGCTTGTTCCCTCCTTCCTTTCCACCCACATAGAACACCACAAAATTCCCTCCCCACTTCCTGACCCCCATACACTGGCTTGGGTAGCTGGGTTCCCCTTGGACATGTATGCAGGCATGCAGGCATGTGTGCACGTGTGTTTGTTTACCTTGAGTTTTACGTGTCAGTGCACACACACCCCTACGCAAAACCTCTATGCCTTTTAAGTCACGGTTGTTTTTCCCACCTTCAGAAATAGCTGCAGGGGAAAGTGGGAAGTAGTCAAATGTAAATAGGCTTGCTGTGTTCCTGCTCAGGGAAGGGGACCCTGCCTCCAACTACTCCCCTCCCAAGCCCTAGCATCCTGGAAGCAGGATGAGATAGGTGAAGAACCCCTCTGGCCCACTGAGAGGCACCTGCCTGGATAGTGGCAGGAGACATAGCTCCAAGCTTTTTGCAGCTGCGTGGTAAGGAGTCATCACCCCAGGGGACAAGAACAGGCACATGGCCTGCAACTTTGGCAGTCAGTACATCCCAGACCCTCCAGAAGCCCAGGGCAGAGTCAGACCAGACAGACCTGGGAGCACAGATGTGAAGTGTAAACGGCACACAGCCCCCTGGACTTGAGTTGATTCTTGTATGTGACTTGAGCCAGCTATGTGACTTGAGCCAAGTTCTTTAACCTCTTCAGGACCTCAGTCTCTTAATCTGCAAACTGGAGGTATGAGTGCTTATCTCATATACCTGTTGTGAGGGTCATGTGAAAAAAGACATTCAGAGTCTTTGAAGAGTCCTGAGCAATGGTGGGTGCTCAGTAAGTGTTTGTGCATTTCCTTGACCCTTGTAGCTAAAAACTTACCTGGAATCAGATTCCCACTCAGGAGTCAGAACAGGCTTAAGAAGGCAACATAGTCTGGCCCCTTTTTGTTTCCATCTTTGGTTCTAGGCCAAGGCTATACTTGCCTCCATGGCCCTGGGATCTAAGAGAGAAACTGGATAGGTTCCTCACACTCAGGATGGAGGAAACAGCAGTGGCTCAGATTCTCGATTGGAGGGGTGATGTCCAATCTCCTGGGGAAAGGAGCTCTGGAGTCACAGAGATTGATTCATACAATCAACACACACTGGGCACCCATCCTGTACTACAGGCACAAGAGGCAAGACAGGTCTCTAGTTAGAGGTGTTTTCCCATGGTGTGGTGAGAACTGTGACAGTAGGAAGCGTGAGTACTTTAAGAGCTTAAAGCCAGCCCCTTAGCCAGGTGGGGAGGTTTTGGAGAAGCTTTCTGCAGGTGGTGACTGAAGTTAAAGTTGAGCGTTGAAGAACAAGTAGCAGTTGTCTGGAAGACAATGAGGAGGAGACATCAGAAGGGTGGCATGTCACGGTAACCTCAGGTTTGTGTGCAGTGGGTAAGTGGGGTGGTGACAAGAGAAGCCAGGTGAAGGGGCCGGGTCACAGAAGGCCTTACCTGCACAGCTGAGGAGCTCAGACCCAGGCTTCTTAACTCCACTGCCTCCTGCTGGGCAACTCTGCCAGGCTGTTGGGAAAGGAGAAAACCTCCTGCCTGCGGGGTGAGGAGGTTGGCAAACACCACAGCAGTATCCCCACCCGGAGGATCCTAGGCAGCAGAACACCCCAGCCTGCCTGGGTGTGGATCAGGTCTGCTGCCTTTCACCTCTAGAGTCCTGGGGAGCCCATCCCAGGTTTTAGAAGCTGTTGTACTTATTTCCACCAATCCTCACCCACCTCCCACTTACACTGCCAGAGGAATTTCTGGAAACTTACCATTTTATCTTCCATTTACCCAGTGAGCCAAGGAGGCTGGGAGGAAAGAGGTAAGAAAGGTTAGAGAACCTACCTTACATCTCTCTGGGCTCAGAAGAACTCTGAAGATAACAATAATTTCAGCCCATCCACTCTCCTTGCCTCTCAAACACACACATGCATGTGCGCGCGCGCACACACACACACACACACACACACACCTTCCTCTCCTTCACTGAAGACTCACAGTCACTTGCTCTGTGAGCAGGTCATAGAAAAGGACACTAAAGCCTTGAGGACGGTCCTGGCCATGACCTCTGCAGCTCTTTTGGCTTGTTGAGTCAAAAAATACGGGAGGGGCCAGGCGCAGTAACTCACACCTGTAATCCCAGCACTTTGGGAGACTGAGGTGGGCAGATCACTTGAGGTCAGGAGTTCAAGACCAGCCTGGCCCACATGGAGAAACTCCGTCTCTACTAAAAATACAAAAGTTAGCCAGGGGTGGTGGCACATGCCTGTAATCCCAGCTATTTGGGAGGCTGGGCCAAGAGAATCGCTTGAATCCAGGAGGCGGAGGATGCAGTGAGCTGAGTGTGCCACTGCACTCCAGCCTGGGTGACAGAATGAGACTCTGTTTTAAACAAACAAACAAACATGGGAGGAGGGGTAGATACTGCTTCTCTGCAACCTCCTTAACTCTGCATCCTCTTCTTCCAGGGCTGCCCCTGATGGGGCCTGGCAATGAGTGAGCAGGCCCAGCCCCAGTGGACAAGGAAGACAAGCCATATCCAGGAGGGCAAGAAGTGACACCTGGTGTAGAATGACTGCTCTGGGAGGGTGGTTCCTTGGGCCCTGGCAGGGTTGCTGACCCTTAACCTGCAAAACACGAAGAGCAGGACTCCAGACTCTTCTCGTGAATGGTCCCCTGCCCTGCAGCTCCACCATGAGGCTCCTCGTGGCCCCCCTCTTGCTAGCTTGGGTGGCTGGTGCCACTGCCGCTGTGCCCGTGGTACCCTGGCGTGTGCCCTGCCCCCCTCAGTGTGCCTGCCAGATCCGGCCCTGGTATACGCCCCGCTCATCCTACCGTGAGGCTACCACTGTGGACTGCAATGACCTATTCCTGACGGCGGTCCCCCCAGCGCTCCCCGCAGGCACACAGACCCTGCTCCTGCAGAGCAACAGCATTGTCCGTGTGGACCAGAGTGAGCTGGGCTACCTGGCCAATCTCACAGAGCTGGACCTCTCGCAGAACAGCTTTTCGGATGCCCGCGACTGTGATTTCCATGCCCTGCCCCAGCTGCTGAGCCTGCACCTAGAGGAGAACCAGCTGACCCGGCTGGAGGACCACAGCTTTGCAGGGCTGGCCAGCCTACAGGAACTCTATCTCAACCACAACCAGCTCTACCGCATTGCCCCCAGGGCCTTTTCCGGCCTCAGCAACTTGCTGAGGCTGCACCTCAACTCCAACCTGCTGAGGGCCATTGACAGCCGCTGGTTCGAAATGCTGCCCAACTTGGAGATACTCATGATTGGCGGCAACAAGGTAGATGCCATCCTGGACATGAACTTTCGGCCCCTGGCCAACCTGCGTAGCCTGGTGCTAGCAGGCATGAACCTGCGGGAGATCTCCGACTATGCCCTGGAGGGGCTGCAAAGCCTGGAGAGCCTCTCCTTCTACGACAACCAGCTGGCCCGGGTGCCCAGGCGGGCACTGGAACAGGTGCCCGGGCTCAAGTTCCTAGACCTCAACAAGAACCCGCTCCAGCGAGTAGGGCCGGGGGACTTTGCCAACATGCTGCACCTCAAGGAGCTGGGGCTGAACAACATGGAGGAGCTGGTCTCCATCGACAAGTTCGCCCTGGTGAACCTCCCCGAGCTGACCAAGCTGGACATCACCAATAACCCACGGCTGTCCTTCATCCACCCCCGCGCCTTCCACCACCTGCCCCAGATGGAGACCCTCATGCTCAACAACAACGCTCTCAGTGCCTTGCACCAGCAGACGGTGGAGTCCCTGCCCAACCTGCAGGAGGTAGGTCTCCACGGCAACCCCATCCGCTGTGACTGTGTCATCCGCTGGGCCAATGCCACGGGCACCCGTGTCCGCTTCATCGAGCCGCAATCCACCCTATGCGCGGAGCCTCCGGACCTCCAGCGCCGCCCAGTCCGTGAGGTGCCCTTCCGGGAGATGACGGACCACTGTTTGCCCCTCATCTCCCCCCGAAGCTTCCCCCCAAGCCTCCAAGTAGCCAGCGGAGAGAGCATGGTGCTGCATTGCCGGGCACTGGCCGAACCCGAACCCGAGATCTACTGGGTCACTCCAGCCGGGTTTCGACTGACACCTGCCCATGCAGGCAGGAGGTACCGGGTGTACCCCGAGGGGACCCTGGAGCTGCGGAGGGTGACAGCGGAAGAGGCAGGGCTGTACACCTGTGTGGCCCAGAACCTGGTGGGGGCTGACACTAAGACGGTTAGTGTGGTTGTGGGCCGTGCTCTCCTCCAGCCAGGCAGGGACGAAGGACGGGGGCTGGAGCTCCGGGTGCAGGAGACCCACCCCTATCACATCCTGCTATCTTGGGTCACCCCACCCAACACAGTGTCCACCAACCTCACCTGGTCCAGCGCCTCCTCCCTCCGGGGCCAGGGGGCCACAGCTCTGGCCCGCCTGCCTCGGGGAACCCACAGCTACAACATTACCCGCCTCCTTCAGGCCACGGAGTACTGGGCCTGCCTGCAAGTGGCCTTTGCTGATGCCCACACCCAGTTGGCTTGTGTATGGGCCAGGACCAAAGAGGCCACTTCTTGCCACAGAGCCTTAGGGGACCGTCCTGGGCTCATTGCCATCCTGGCTCTCGCTGTCCTCCTCCTGGCAGCTGGGCTAGCGGCCCACCTTGGCACAGGCCAACCCAGGAAGGGGGTGGGTGGGAGGCGGCCTCTCCCTCCAGCCTGGGCTTTCTGGGGCTGGAGTGCCCCTTCTGTCCGGGTTGTGTCTGCTCCCCTCGTCCTGCCCTGGAATCCAGGGAGGAAGCTGCCCAGCTCCTCAGAAGGGGAGACACTGTCACCACCATTGTCTCAAAATTCTTGAAGCTCAGCCTGTTCTCAGCAGTAGAGAAACCACTAGGACTACTTTTTACCAAAAGAGAAGCAGTCTGGGTCAGATGCCCTGCCAGGAAAGGGACATGGACCCACGTGCTTGAGGCCTGGCAGCTGGGCCAAGACAGATGGGGCTTTATGGCCCTGGGGGTGCTTCTGCGGCCTCCACAAAGTTGTCCTTACCTCCTAGGGGCACCTCTGCTGCCATTCTGAGGAACATCTCCAAGGAACAGGAGGGACTCTGGCTAGAGCCTCCTGCCTCCCCATCTTCTCCCTGCCCAGAGGCTCCTGGGCCTGGCTTGGCTGTCCCCCGCCTGTGTCCCCGGGCTGCACCCTTCCTCTTCTCTTTCTCTGTACAGTCTCAGTCGCTTGCTCTTGTGCCTCCTGGGCAAGGGCTAAAGGAGGCCTCTCCATCTCACCTCGGGGAGGCTGCCCTCAATGTGGGAGTGACCGCAGCCAGATCCGAAGGACATTTGGGAGAGGGATGCCCAGGAACGCCTCATCTCAGCAGCCCGGGCTCGGCATTCCGAAGCTGACTTTCTATAGGCAATTTTGTACCTTTGTGGAGAAATGTGTCACCTCCCCCAACCCGATTCACTCTTTTCTCCTGTTTTGTAAAAAATAAAAGTAAATAATAACAATAATACGGGGGAAAGGAATGAAAGGAAAATAATCCTCTGAGTACTGAGTGCAGTTAAGGAGCTCTGCTCTGGAATCTCCTCGGAGCCAGCTGGGCATGGCGACCAGCTGGGATATGAGAAGATGGACAAGAAAAGGGACAGGGTGAAAGAGGGGACAGTTTTTCCTTTTCAGTTTGAATTCTGGCCCCTGGGCCTGCTTCTGGCCCCCAAGAGTCTCTGTGGCTGTGACAATGACCAGAGTGAGGAAGGGAGGGAGGCAGAGTGCAGGAGGCAAGGAGAGGGGTGGGAGAGAACCATGGAGACAAACCCTGAGATGGGGAGAGCGGAAATTTCCATCACCAAATGCTGTCACCCCTTCTCCTTCTCTGATAAGCAATTAACATGCCAGAGCATAGGAAGCACTTCCCAGCCTATTTCTAATTAAACAAACCCAAGAGGCAGAGTCATGCAGAGAATTGCAAATCATCAAGACAGCAAGAACTTTGGCTCGCTAGGGCAGGAGCAGGGCATGGGGTGATAGAGGATTTAGGGAGAGGAGGGCTATGGGATAAGGAAATTACTGCATTTTATCTGTGTTTCATTTCAGTATAATTTGCAATGAGCATGGTTTGCTTTTTTAGTTTTTTCGTTTTTAAACTGATTGAGTTATTAGGACTACATGTGAAGAGGAACATCTGTTGGGAAGCCATCAGAGCCAAGGGCAGAGGGGCCACTGTGGGCCCATCAAGGGGCCGTGTCAGAGCCAGAGGCCACTGAGCCACCGCTCTCCGTTTCTGAGATAGGCTGGGAAGGGAATGGGTTTCCTGAGACTGACAGAAAGCAATGCACATTTGGAGGGTCCCCCTGTGTTACCGACTACATTTGGCAGACTTGTTGGAAGCAGATCCTAAGCCCCCATCAAGACTGCAAATGTGTACATGAGCGGAAGCCAGACCAGTGACAGAGCATGAGGCCCCATGGATCTGGAGTGCTCACCTAAGCGAGGGTAGCATCGCTCTCTCAGGAAGCTCAAAGAGAGCAGGCTCTGCGAAGACCATCAGCAAACAGCCACAGTAGGAGCCTTCTTCCTTTTGGCTGAGGTCCTCACTCAAGCCTACATCAGTCACCTATGGGGCTTGTTAAACACAGATAGCTGGTCCTGCCCCCAGAGTTTCCCATCTACTAGAGCTGGGTAACAACTGAGAACCTGGATGTCTAACAAGTTTTCAGGTGACACTGATGCTGCTAGACTGGGGACAACACTTTGAGAACCACTGGGCATAGGCCTGCAGTAGCTGGGATTTTTCACCACTTCTGCTTCAGGCCTCAGCTTTTTCATAGACAGTGTTGTCGCTTATGGCTCCAGAAGAGAGTTGGGAAGGGGCTGGAGGATGATCCCTCATCCCCACTCTTCTGACGCGTTGCTCAGCCCCCATTTCAATGATACACTTCCCTGAGGTCAGCAGCTCCTTTCATGAGTGTCATGAGTGCTTTTCTGCATGGCCATGTTATATGTTCTTTAGGGGAGGGGAAGGCAGAGATTCTTTCTACATCTACACACATGCTCCCCTTTCCCTGCAGCACCCTGGCAGACACCCCTAGCACCCCAGAGGGTTCTCTGCTGGTGAGCTTTGGGATCATCACAGCTATGTTCTAGGCAGCCGTGCCAATGGACTGGAGCTGGCCTGTGCAATTTAGCCTATTCTCTATCCTCCAGGATCCAGAAGCTCTGTAGGGAGGAGGTGGGACAGAGCCTGTGCTGATCATGGAAAACTGGAGTCAGAAATCAACACCTCTTCTTTCCTCCCAGAAGATCCACAGTGCTGCCTTTCTTCTCTGGCCCATGAGACATGGAGAATCAAGGTGTTCCCTTAAATAAGCTCCCGAGCCCTGTAAGAGCCTGTGGAGCCTGTAACACCCTCCCATCACCTCCTCCACTGCCACCCCAGAACTTACCCAAGAGCCCCTGGTCAGTCAATAGCCACCAAAACAGGGACCACCTGCAGATCCAGAGGTCCCAAGGCTTTAGATCTCTCAGGCTCAAAAGACCTGTACATGTGCCTGCAGCTGGAAGGTAGAAAGAGGGAGTGTTCCCAGCCCCAGAGGACCATGTGCCTGCTTTGATCTCTTTGCTACCCCTGTTTCCACCAGACTCCTCAGTTATAGAATGATTGTAAGCTGTGAGACCCTGGAGAAAGGCTGAAATCATCCAAGCCAGAGGATGCAGCTCTGGCTCCCAGATGCCATGTGCCTGTACTTGATGCACTGTGGCGTCTCAGCTGCTGTGGGGCTCACAGCTGCTCAAGCCCTTGAATGTGAATGCTTTCTTCTCAGAAGAAAATGTCAGTTATGGGGACTTAATCTGTGTCTCACCTGAATCCCCAGGTCCTGAACTGTTAGGCTACACCAGATCAGTTAGGTGAGGTGGGGAAAGGAAAGTAGCTCAGGGCATCTCTTCTGTAAACAGAGATGACACCGCAGGGATACTCCCCAGTTGGAGAGAGGGAGGACAAGGCACTCTGTGGGTTGCTGTGTCCTGGAATAGCCAGAAATGGAGCAGCTGACCCTGAGCAGCCTCTGCCCTGGTACAGAGCTGGACATGTGGCTCTGGTGTGTTTCGAGCAGGAGGAAGGACTGTGGGACCATCCCTGCCCTCTGGCTCTAGGTGTCCATTAACACAGCCTAACAGGTGACATTTGAAGTCTTAGCTTCAACACTAGACCAGGCTTGTGGGCAAATAAATGTACTGGGTTTAAAACAAAACAGCTATTAAGCCTGGTGTCTTCTGTACATTTCAGATTGCTTTTTTTTTTCTTTTAATCTTAAATAGGAAATAATACTTACAGCCAGGAGCAGTGGCTCATGCCTGTAATCCCAGCACTTTGGGAGGCCAAGGAGGGCAGATCACCTGAGGTCAGGAGTTTGAGATGAGCCTGGCGACATGGTGAAACCCCATCTCTACTAAAAATACAAAAAAGTTAACCATGCACGGTGGCAGGCACCTGTAATCCCAGCTACTCGGGAGGTTGAGCCAGGAGAATCACTGGAACCCGGGAGGCAGAGGTTGCAGTGAGCCAAGATTGCGCCACTGCACTCCAGCCTGGGCAACACAGCAAGACTGCATCTCAAAAAAGAAAGAAAGAAAATGATACTTCTGTTTAAATTTTAAGCTTATGGCCTATCGTTTATTTCTATTGAAATGATTTCAAAACCTAACCCAATTTGTTGAGTGTATTAGTTTTCCCTCCCTAGTGCGCTGGCAAATTCAGCCCTGCCTTCTGTGTCCTCATTCACTGCTCAGATAGGTCACAGAGCAGAAATGGGCCTGGAGACAGTTCCGCAGCTCACCACTGCAGCCTTCCCGCCAGCCTGACATGGGTCCATTAATCAACATGTCTGATGTGGCCGCTCAGCTAGCTACAAACCACCCAAATACACTATCTTGCAGCCTGTATTTCTGCACCTCATCTGTAGGGTTGTCAGGATAGACTTTGTGAGAAGTTGAGCTGAAATGAGGATGTAATGAGTGTGTGGCCTTCCTGGGAACCATCAGTCTAATCACCGTATCACAGAAGTAGAGAAGAATGACTGGTCTAGTGGAGGGGACCAGTTGGGACTTTCCTGATCTTAGCACTGAAAGTCCCATGTTTCGGGAACTCTCTCAGTCCTGGGGAAACTGGGATGGTTGGTCACCTTGTCTGGTGAACTCTAAGTCTACCCAAGCCATCTTCCTCCCTCCCTTCCAATCAACAAATATTTAACAAAGATGACCATGTGATAGGTGCTGTTCTATGAACTAAGAATACAAACAAAAGTCTCAGAGACTGGAGACCTTGCATTTTAGTAAGGCGAGAACGTTGATGAACAGGAGAATTAAGTAAAAATATATAATATGTTGAATGGGGATAAGTACTAGGGAGGAAAAAAATGTCAGGAAAGGTAAGTGGGGCCTCGATTGGGTGGTCATAAAAGGCCTCATTGAGAAGGTTAACATTTCAGCAAAGACATGGGGGAGTGAACTAAGCAGTTGTCTGGAGGAAGAGTGATCCAGGCAGAGAGAATGGCAAGAGTGAAGGCCAAGAGCAAGGAGGCTAGCATGGCCGGAGCAAGACGGGGTGGAGGAAAAGTACCCGAGAGACCTGCTGTCAGAGAAGCAGCAGGTGGCAGTATTTGGCCCTGTAGACCACTGGAAGGACTGGCTTTTCCTTTCAGTAAGAGGGGGAGCCCATGGAGAGGTCTGAGCAGACAAGGTGTGATTTGACTTAAAGGGATCCCTCTGGTTGCTAGACTGAGAACAGAACATGGGAGTCTGGGGTGTGCAAGGGCAGAAGTGAAGAGGCCAGATAAGAGGCTACCAGGACTGTCACCTCAGTTAAATAATTTCCTCTAGAACTTTGCCAGGATGGACGCTAAATGCACCTTTGTACTTTCTAAGTCTATCCTTTCCCCTGTTTTTGAAAATTGAAGCCACATTTGCCCTTTTGCAGGCTTCTGACTCCTCTCCATTTCCCCATGATTTTTCAAAGTACTTATCCTAAGTAGTTCATGTAGATCAAGCCTCCGCCACCACATTTGTAAGCTCTATCAGTGCCCTGCAGTGAGAATGACACTCACTTAAGGTGGTGAGGAATGATCTTGATTGGCCTTCAACTCTATCTTAATTGTGTTTGTTGTTAAAGCACATCATTCCAAGGGAGACAGCAGTGACACACGCAAGTCATTATCCTGCTCTTCCATCAGCATCAACAACACTTTGACAGGTCCAGGCATGACATCCGCCTTCCTGCTTGATGATTTTACCCAAAGAATTCTTGTGTGTTCTTCACAGCTTTCACAAGTGTCAGAGCAACCTGTCCTTTAACCCATCCAGTATATTCTTGCCCATTTGCACTATTCTTTTGCAGTTACCCTTTGTTTAAGAACATCTCCAATATTTTGTAGAATGGCAATAATGCTAATATTGATGAAGCACTTACTACATGCAAGCCACTGTAGTAGGAATTTCACAGGTGCCATTTCATTTCATTCACAGCTACCTTATCAAGTGGGTACAATTATCCCCATTTTACAGATTTAGATATTAGAGCTCAGAAAAGTTAAATGATTCATCCATCCAAGGTTGCACAGCTAGTAGGTGGCAGACCCAGAATTCAAATGCTGTCTGATTCCAAAGGCCCTGTTTTCACCACTCTACCCTACTGTATTCAAATTTACATGCTTTTGGCCAGGCACAATGGCTCACGTCTGTAATCCCAGCACTTTTGGACGCTGAGGCAGGCAGATCACCTGAGGTCAGGAGTTCGAGACCAGCCTGGCCAACAAGACAAAACCTCGTCTCTACTAAAATACAAAAATTAGCTGGGCTTGGTGGCAGGCGCCTGTCAACTACATGGGAGACTGAGGTAGGAGAATCGCTTGAACCCAGGAAGCAGAGGTTGCAGTGAGCTAAGATTGAGCCACTGCACTCCAGCCTGGTGACAGAGCAAGACTCTGTCTCAAAACTTAAAAAAAAAAAAAAAAGTATGTACTTTCAAAGTATGGGAAAAGTTTTTGGAGAGCAAAAGGACTTCTAAGATCTGTGTGCACTGGAGAGCTCCCTGTGCAGCCACTTTTATTTTTAGAGGCTGCCCTCTTTTTTTTTTTTATTTAAACTCAGGATAATTTGCGACTTTATTGTCAGAACTTCAGTTTTAAAACCTCTTGAACTATATTCTCTTGAGAACCATAGCTGATGATTCCGTTCTCTGAAGTTTTGAAGCATGCTTTGTAGAAGTCTGACTCTGTATTCTCACCTTTTCATTCCCTGGATCCTATCAACTCTAAAATTCTGTAGTGGCTTCCTCTGGAGGCTCTGATCACTCTCCTCAACAATGAGTTCTCTTTTGTTGGTCAGAATTAAGTCCAGAACAGCTTTTGCCCATGGGCTTCCTTTGCTTTTGAGCTTAGATGTCAGCTGGGCAAGTCAGGAACTCATCAGAGGCTTAACGCCGAGCTCAGCCCTGCACCAAACAAGCGCCTAGATGGCAGGAGTCGCCCCTCACTGCTTCCTAATCTACATGCCTGTTTTATAGCATTGATGAGAAAACATGGTCTCCATGGTCTCCTTCTAGCCAAGTGGCCCGTGTCATTCTCATACACAATGCCCTCCCAAGCCATTCTCCTTTATCCTCATCCAAATGCTGTTTCTGCCTCTTCTTGACCTTCCATGGCCCTGTTATAGACATGAATCAGTACCCCCACCCTCCACCTCCACCACATACTCCAAACCTTTGTGTTTCTCTCAGTTCCTTTATCCACAGCCCCCAGCCAAAGAACCCTCCACCTGATTATAGAAATTTCCAGTCACCATAGTTTCCTTCTCTCACCTTCAGTGCCACTGCACACTTAAAGAGACCTGGTTTGTGTTGCTTCTGGATGTCTCAGAGCTCTGAAAGAGCCATTGTTTGAAAATGGCAATTTCCTTCATGACAGAACACTAGTAGGTTGGGAAAACGCTAAGGAGCTATTCCTTAACTTTTAGTTGCCTCCCTTATGAATCAAAAGGGCCAGGCTGCCAGCCTGCAAGGGAGGAAGAAAGACCCAGACTCAACCTGTGTGAAAAGGATCATGTGTGGTCTATTCTGGAGGACGGCTAAGCTCATTGATATTGACATTCTCACTTGCTCTTAGTAATAGCTCAATAAGTTAGGCCCAACAGATATTATCATCCCCATTTTATAGATAAAGAGACTGAGACTTGAAATATTTAAATAACATACCAAGGTCACACGACTAACAAGGTTAGAGCTGGAGTTTGAACCCAGGTCCTCTCACTCCGAATTCTCATGCCCTGTTCAGTTACCGCGCTACCTTCTACATAAAGAACAAGGATGTGGATGGCATATACTCCTCTCAGGGGTGTGTAACACTCAACAGAAACAATCAGGGGCTAACTACAGAGGATAAAGAAGAGATGGTATCGCTTACACCAATGGGGATTATAGGAGCTGTGTGTGTGGCAGGCAGAAGCAAGAGCCCACAGGGTGGTCCCAGGATGCATGGGGGTGGCTCTGAGCTAGGCAGAGGAGCCACAGCTGAGTGTGTGCTTCACCATTCCAGAGCTCTAAGACCATTGATCGCTAAAATCCAAGCTCTCTCAGCTGAAGCCAGCCTCAAGGAGACATCTGGTTTAGGCCCCTACCTTCTAATGGCTCAAATACCATTATCTCCATTCATTTTACAGTGAGTGATGGAGGAGGAACTAGAACCCAGGTCTCCTGACTCAGGGAAGGGCTGAATTAAGGATCACTGGAAGACAGGTGGCCATTTTTCTCAGGGCCCTCCACTAGAGTCAGTGGGTCAAAGATGGACTTCCATGAATTGCTGACCAATTTTTCTGTGTACATGTAGATGTAAAATTTTGGAGAGAGGGCACTTTAGATTTAATAAGATTGGGAAACAGGTCCAAAACCCAGAAAGGTCAAGAACTACTGCATTAAAGGGTGCAAGAATCATACAGCTGCAGGATTCGAGACTACAGCTGGAAGTTGCCAAGGGAAACAGAACCACCCACAATTTGAGGGTCTGCCAGGGAGGTTTAGATTGATGAACATTCACCATCTCTACACCTAAATGGGACCCAGATTTATGTATATAGACATTTCCTTTAAAATAAGGAAAATGAAGTAAATTCCCAGTGTTTTCATTTGCAAAACAAAGGCTCCTATGTCGGCTCTTAACCTTCAAGCTTTCAGCCCATCAACACCCCCAAGCTTTCTGGAATTTCACTGCAATCCCCCACATCATCCATGGGTCTCTGACTCCTGAGAACCACGTTAGAGCTCACTCAGCCAGTCAACACCTGTCCCACCACCACGTGCCCAGTGAGGGCAGTGGATTCAGCCTAGTGCCCTGAGAAACCTAGTCTAAAGCTCTTCTCTTCTTTAATCTTGGGTAGATTAGAATTACCCGTCCTGTTCCGTTTCTCCTTTATGACCCTGCCCCAATTCCTCAACCTCTCTGACCCCACCATGCACATATGCAAATACATGGGCTGTGTTCACACGTGCACGTACATGTGCTCGCACAAACACACACAACTTTGTAGATGTCATGTGCAGCTCTGCTCCAGTCCCCCATTCTACACACACCATCTGCCAGAAGCTATTTTCAGCACCTAATAAAACTGTTTTAGAGTGAATCCTGGGGTGGTCTACCCTTTGCTTCCCCAGGGCAAGAGCAACTGAGCTCCAGATGGAGCTAAATTTTGCTACCAAGTGAAGAGGAGGAGAAAGAGTCAACCAAGGGCTATCAAGAGACCCTAGTGACCTCCCCACAAGCAGTATGGTGTGTCTCAGCTTTGTACTTACTGTCCCTTACTGTAACACCCTTGGGCTAGTAACCAAACCGCCCCACCTCACCCACAGGTGGCTACTACCTTACTCAATGGTTCTCAAACCTGAGCACACATCAGAAGCACCTGGAGGGTGGCGAAAACACAGATTGCTGGGCCTCATCTCAGAGTTTCCAATTCCCTAAGTCTGGAGTGGGGCTTGGAAATTTGCATTTCTAACACAAGTTCCCAAGCGATTGCTGGTTCAGCGACTACACCAAGAGCTAGTGACCTAACTCATGAACTTGTTGTGAAGATTAAATGAGAAAACAGGTAAAGCACCTGGCACATAGTAAGGTAGTGGGTCTCAACCTTGGCTGTGCATTAGAATCACCTGGGGAGCTTTAAAAAATCCAGATGCTCAGCACTGCAGACCAATTAAATCCAGGTCTCTAGGGGTGAGATACGTACATTACCACTTTTTGAAAAGCTCCCAGGTGACTTACATATGCAGCCAAGGTTGAGAGTCACTGAATTAAGTACTCAATAAATTTATAATGCCCTTTATAAACTACCCAGCCACCCCCATCCTGAGAGCCTCCCTCTCCTCCTCCTTCCCCAGGGTCCCATCTCTCACTCTGGCTCCCATAGGAAGACCTGAGTGAAGCCTAACCTTGGCTTTGGCTTCTAGAGTGGATGCTGAGGACCACATGGAAGATGAGCTCTGGTTCATTCACTTAGTGGCTCATCCACTCAGGCGCTCCTTCACTCAGTCATCATCAACCCAGCTGCCATTACGGCACCCACAAGGTGCTCGGGGGATGCAGGGATGAGTCAAATCCAGTGCTGTCCTCAGGAGTTGGTAACAAAGAACAAAAGATGTAGAGTAATAGACTCTCAGATTCCGAAGGGTCCTCCAGCCCCACCTCCCACCCACCACAGCAGTTGTCTTTACAACCTCCCCATCATCTCTTGCCAGCATCCATACTTTAAGTGACAGAAAGCACATCACTTCACAAGGCAGCCCATCCAGCTTAACAATGCTACTTGTTGGAAAGTTCTTCCTTAGACAGCTGAAACCCACTGCCCTGTTACCCCCACTCATTAGCTCTAAACTCTGGAAGCTCCTCATCCCAGGCTTGGCCTCCCACATGACTAGACTGCAGCTATCCAGATTCCTTCCGTGGTAAGGAGAAAATACAGCCTAAAAATCAAGGGTGCATTAATCCCATCAAAGTACAGAAGTCCCCTCTATGAAAATTAACTGCCACACATGGTAGCTCACGCCTGTAATCCCAGCACTTTGGGACAGCAAGGTGGATGGATCACCTGAGGTCAGAAGTTCAAGACTAGCCTGGTCAACATGGTGAAACCCTGTGTCTACTTAAAATACAAAAAGTAGCCAGGCATGGTGGTGGGCCCCTGTAATTCCAGCTACTCCGGCAGCTGAGGCCGGAGAATCGCGTGAACCCAGGAGGTGGAGGTTGCAGTGAGCCAAGATTGCGCCATTGCACTCCAGCCTGGGCAACAAGAGTGAAACCCTGTAAGAAAGAAAGAAAGAAAGAAGGAAAGAAGGAAAGAAAGAGAGAAAGAGAGAAAGAGAGAAAGAGAGAAAGAGAGAAAGAGAGAAAGAGAGAAAGAAAGAAAGAAAGAAAGAAAGAAAGAAAGAAAGAGAAAGAAAGAAAGAGAGAAAGAAAGAAAGAAAGAGAAAGAAAAGAAAGAGGAAGGGAGGAAGGGAGGGGAAGGAAGGGAGGGAAGGGAGGGAAGGAAGGGAAGGGAGGGAAGGGAGAGAAGGGAGAGAAGGGAGGGAAGGGAGGAAGGAAGGAGAAAATTTACTTTCTGGCTCTCACAGCTTGTGCTGGGAAGCTAAAGTTAACATAACACAAAAATATTCACTAATGAACCAACCACAATTTACCCTTTACCCCTCACTAATAGATTCTTTTGGTTTAACTCCAGCCTCAGCCTGACCCAATCTATTGTGTCAAAGGTCTTTGTTGGTCTCTGCTAGTCGTGGGTGGCTACCACCACAAGCAAATACACGAACCAATTGCAAAGTGAAATTGCATATCCTGCCTCCCAAAATGCAGATTTTAATGAGGTTGATGAAATCAATGTTAGAGAAATTTTTACAACATCCACAAAGCCATTGAAAAGATAAGGAGCTAGGGGAGACCAACTAAACTGAAGAAGAGAAAACCAACAAGGATCATGACAACACAGTTACCTCCAAGTCAATGATCTGGGTATCAAAAATTGAGAGGCCTTTGGAAAATGAAGCATCGCAATGTTTTTGCAAAACAAGGACCCTCTTTAAGATCTTGCTGCATTGGCTGGGTGCGGTGGCTCACACCTGTAATCCCAGCACTTTGGGAGGCCGAGGCAGGCAGATCACAAGGTCAGGAGTTTGAGACCAGCCTGGCCAATATGGTGAAACCCTGTCTCTACTAAAAACACAAAACTTAGCCAGGCGTGGTGGTGGGCACCTGTAGTCTCAGCTACTCGGGAGGCTGAGGCAGGAGAATCTCTTGAACCCAGGAGGCAGAGGTTGCAGTGAGCTGAGATTACACCACTGCACTCCAGCCTGGGCGAGAGAGTGAAACTCTGTCTTAAAAAAAAAAAAAAAAGAAGATCCTGCTGCAAAAAATCGAGGAAGCAATGAAGAGTGTTTCCCTCCAGGAGTCTAACATTTGGTTAAGGAGTCCAGTATTACCAGTGAAAGAATTTCTATACTATGTCAAGTACAAGTCAGCGATGATCAAGAGTTAGATTAAGGGGAACGCAGATTAACAATTCAGAAGGGGAGGTCCAAGAAGACTAGAATGATTGGCTAAGGCTTTGCCAAGGAGGAGGGAATGGGCTTGTTTTTGAAGGAGGATGTAGATCCACCATCACCACCGCCACCTTCCTGTCGGCCTCCTATATGGATACCCACCATACTTCAGTCAAGAGAGGCCCAAAAATCTACATCTAACATGCCAGGCATATTGAGGAATTAAACTGTGATGTATATGGTCAAGATCTCAGGAACGTAGACAGGCAATGGACCAGGTCACATGGCAAAGGAGGCCAAGGGCTAGAGGCACCCCTAGAGGTAGAGGAGGAGGGCACATCTGAGAAACCACTCGAGCCCCCGGGTGCCCTATGTCCAGCCCATCTGGGTGTGTGGCCAGCAGGCCTGTGCTGAGGGTTCCCCATAGGTCCAGCTGCTTCAGCCAGCAGGTGGATGGAGAAGTGCAAAGTCACATTTCACTCAGTGAAAAGGAAATCGGCAGCAATTAGCAACCTTTCCCTCCACGCTGATGTTCCCCTGTATGGGCAGGGAGGCTTCCCAGCTTTCATCCCGTACATCCTCTGCCTCCAGTGGGACCCCAGGGAGGCAAAACAGGTCGCAGGAATAGGAAGGCAGACCTTCATGGGTGTGGGACCCAAAGGAACATTGCGTTTCCCACCTCTCAGCCTCCCCACTATTTTTATACAGAAGAAATAGGCTAAGGTGAATGCCAAGGGGAAAGTAAGTTATAAATACATGCAGAGAGGAGAGAAGAAGTGGGGTATGTGTGTGGAGGAGGTGCAGTTAGGGAAAACGGCAGCTGTGATTCTTGGCCATTTTGGTTCCAGTTAAGCACCCAGGGTCTTCTTCTCCAGCTGCCTCTCTGGGTCCCCATCCATTCCCAGGCAGGAGAAAGAGTGCCTGGGAATCCAATGCTACTCAAATGAGGGGAGTCTGAGTCAGGGTTGACCTCTCACTTCCTATAGCCCCCAGGAAAGGAGAGCTGTCCATACCCCATCCCTACCCTTACCTTCACTTCGCTTTTTTTTTTTTTGGTTTATTATTATTATTTTTTAAAAGAAAGGGCAGTTTCTATGTTTCATTTTTGTGTATGTGTGTGGCTTGTGTGTGTGTGTTTTAGTTTTTTTTGTTGTTGTTGTTATTTGTTGTTGTTTGAAACAGAGTCTCACTCTCTTGCCCAGGCTCACTTCAACCTCTGCCTCCCGGGTTCAAGCGATTCTCCTGCCTCAGCCTCCCGAGTAGCAGAGGCAACAGGCACACAACCACCATGCCTGGCTAATTTTTGTATTTTTAGTAGAGATGTGGTTTCGCTATGTTGGCCAGGCTAGCCTCGAAATCCTGACCTCAAGTAATCTGCCCACCTCAGCCTCCCAAAGTGCTGGGATTATAGGTGTGAGCCACCATGCCCAGCCTTGTTTGTGTTTTTTGAGACAGGGTCTCACACTGTCACCCGGGCTGGGGTGCAGTGGCACGACCATAGCTTACTATAGCCTCGACCTTCTGAGCTCAAGCAATCCTCCCACCCCAGCCTCCTGAGGAGCTGGGACCACAGGCAAGCACCACCGTGCTTGGCTAATTTTTGTATTTTTTGTACAGATGGGTTTTCACCATGTCACCCGGACTGCTCTCAAACTCCTAGGCTCAAGCGATCCCTTGGCCTCCCGAAGTGCTGGGACGGCAGACGTGAGCCATTGCGCCCAGCCCTGCTTTACTTTTTTTTAAAAATGTAAGTCATCTAATTTCTTTCTTTTTTTATTTTTAATGGTGGTAAAAAGCACAAAACAAAATTTATCATCTTAACCATTTATAAGTGTTCAATAGTACTAAGTATGTTCATATTATTGTAAACCAATAGCCTGAATTCTTCATTTTGCAAAACTGAACTCTGTATCCATTAAACCACCACTCCCCATCTCCCCAAGCCCCAGCCTCCGCCAACCGCTGTTCTACTTTCTGTCTCTATGAATCTGACTGCTTTAGATACTTCATGTAAGTGGAATCATACAGTATTTGTCTTTTATTTCACTTAGCATAATGTCCTCAAGGTTCACCTATGTTGTAGAACATGCCAGACTTTCCTTCCTTTTTAAGGCTGAGTAATATTCCCTGGCGTGTATGTACCATGTTTTGTTTATCCATTCATCTGCCGATGGGTGTCTGAGTTGCTTCCACCTCTTGTCTACTGTGAATAAGGTTCCTATCAATATGGATATGCAAATATCTCTCTTCAAGACTCTGTTTTCCATTTGTTTGGATAGATACCCAGAAGCAGGATTACTGGATCATATGGTAATTCTATGTTTCATTGTTTGCCATGGTGGCTGCATCATCTTACATTCCCACCAGCAGTGCACAAGGGCTCCATTTCTCCACGCTGCTTTGCATTTGAGTCTTTGAGAACTAGGGGCTGCCTCAGCACCTCTGGCCTTGAAAAGAGAGCCCAAGACCTCAGTCGGGTTTGGCCCACAATCTCAGCCCTTTTCTGCCTTCTCTTCAGAACCCCCTATTTTCATTTCTGGAGAAATCTCATGGCCATTATCCAGTCCCTGAGGAGTCATGACCTCCAGCAACCCTGAGAGGAACAAAGAAAACCAGGGCTTCCAAGGCAACGAGTAAAATAAATATCTAAGAGCAGTGGTCTCAGACAGCAGCTCCCACAGCAGTGAGACAGATTTGGGATGAGGAAGCAGTGGGTCACCACCTCCTCCTGAGTTGGCTGCATGGTCCACAGCAAGGGCAAAGAGATGAAAGGAGAGGCTGGAGTTGGGGGAACAGGTGTGGAAGTGCAGGAACAGGTGTGGAGGTGCAATGCCGCTGCCACCTCTCCCCCATCCACCGTGACATCCTCCAACCCAGCCTCTCTGCTTTGTGGTGGAGAGTTAGCAGCCAATAGTCTCATTCTAAAATCCAAATCTGGTGCTACCATGTCCTGGCTTTAAACATTTCTGAGGCTCCTTACTGTCCTCAGACTAAAGTCCAAATGCCTTGCACAATTACAGCCCTGCATGACCTGGCCTCAGTATTTCATGCTGGCTCTCTCTGTCACTCTGAGATCCAGCCACATTAAATGTGTTTCAGTTGCTAGAACAAACCACACTCGCTGTCTCCTGTGGGCCTTCATACACAGTGTTCTCTTAGCTTGGAGTATTCTCCACACCACCCTCTTTCCTCTCCTTTTCATCTGGTTAGTTCTACTCATCCTTTAGGTTTCAGCCTAGACGGCACTTCCTCCAGGAAGCCTTCCATGATGTCCTCCAATTCTGAGTCAGGATCCCCTCTCAGTACAGCCACAGGACTTATTATATTGGGGATGTAGTCTGCTGACTTGTCTGTGTCCTTAGAATACTCGGTTCCATGAGGAGAGCAGAGTCTTGTCCACTTTTTCCCCTAGCACCCACAACACGGCCTGGTTCAGTGTAGGTGTCTATTAAAAGCTTTTTGAAGAGTGTGTGAATGAGTGAATACATGAAGGACTGAACCATGAGGATGGTAAGAGCTGGGTGTGGTGGATGGGCATCAGACTCCCACCTCCTCTCCCACTCACACGACCACAGAGGGCTCTAACCTGCCACCATGTCAAGTTAAAAATTAGCCAGACCTTTTGATTTCTTTCTTGGCTTTTGGTGCCTCCCGAAAATTATGGATAATGAGGGTAGGCAAAAAAAGGGGCGGAGACCACACAAATGAAACACAAACCCTTGAGCTTCTTTGGAAAGCTACTCCAAAGCTCGGGGTCATTGGGCATATTTAAATTTATCTGGCCTTCCCCTGCCGCACGGCACTTAGTAATGAAGAATTCATGGTTTCTTCAAGCCCCTCCCTGACTTTCCAGCTTCTGACCAAAGATCATATTCTGCCCCTCCAGCCCTCACCACCTCCCACCACCCCACCCATACCTCCTCTTCCTCTTGCTAGGAGATGGCTGTGATCTATGGATGCCTCCCTGGGAGCCGGCCTGGCCCCGAGGCCCAAGGAGCCAGGTGTGACAGTGATGTATGGGTCTGGGCTGGACTCTAATTGGCCATTCCCTGTGGAGCATGGAGACTTAGCAAGACAAAAATCTCCCCTATAGCATCCTGCATCTTTTCCTGTGGCTGATAAATAGCAAGTCCCTGAACTGGGAACATACAGAAGGGAAGAGCAATGATTCAGGGGAGAGGAGGGGAGGAAAGGCTCCATCCAGAAGTGCTCGTGCTCACCCCAGGGCACCAGAGCTTCACGTTCTAGGGACACAAAGGATTAGAAAATTTTATGTAAGTACTATTGTCATGTCATTTTAACTAAAGACAGCGTGCAGACGCCCAAAGAACTTCCACATCTATTAGCCCTTTCACTCCCATGCCGTCCCAGAGAGGATGGGAGGGGTGGGCAGGGGCCTCTGTACAACTAGCGCTACTATTATGGGTTATTATTATTATTGCCTCTGTTAGTGCATTGTTTATTACACATTATCTTCAATCCTCCCAACAATCCCAGGAGGTAGGGAGCTGTTCGTGTCATCTAAAGCAGTACACAAAGTTAAGTTTTTAACCAGAAGAGTAAGTATAATTCCGAATTCATGATTCATGAATAATTCATGGTCTTGTTTTATTTTGCTTTGTGTTTGTTTGTTTGTTTGTTTTATAACGGACTTTATTTTTTAGAGCAGTTTTAGGCTCAGGGCGAAATGGAACAGATGGTACAGAGAGTTCCCACACAGCCCTGCCCTCGTGCTCACTGCCTCCCCCGTGCCCCACCAGAGTGATCCATTTGTTACAGTCGATGACCTACATGGGCACATGGTTGTCACTCGGAGTCTACAGTTCACATTAGGGCTGCTCTTGATGTTATACATTCTGTGGGTTTGGATAAATGTATAATGACATGTATCCACCATTAATTATAGTAACCTACAGAGTACTTTCACTGCCCAAAACATCTTCTGTGCTGCGGTCAAGGGGTTTAACCTCACATTTAGACAAAGAAACAGAGGTCCGGAAAGTTTATGTGACTTACCCAATGCCAGGTCCAGGATTCAAACCAGAGTCTCGTATTCCCGAGCCCAAGCCCTTTCTCCCCTCTAGCACCAACCTCTCCCGTGGCAAGTGGGTGAAATGTGGACCCTCGTTACCCAGCTAGCCAGGGACAATGTTGGAATGGAAGCCCAAGATGCTTTCCACAGTCCCAGATATCTGCTGGATCCCTCCTTGCCCTGGTGGCCAACCTCAGGCATTACCCATGACCCGGGGATGGACTGGGATCGTTGGATCAGAGATCCCAGAACATAAAACAGACCTTTCAGTTTAGAGAGAAAACCTTGCCGCCCAGTGTCCTTTCGGGCTAGAGCCAGGCTGGGAAATTCAAGTCCATCCTTCTCTTGACTCCCAGGCCCTACAGTCCCACCATGGCAGAGCATAGCAAGTCCTTTCTGTGCCATCGAGAAGAAGGGCGCCAGATGGTTACAAATTTCATAGGAATCATGTATGTCAAGGTTCTCTGACGCCAAAGGGCCTAGACTAGAGGTGGCCAGGTGGCCTGGCCAGGGCCGGAGTCTGGCCAGATTTGTTTAGCGTCAAAGGTACTCCCAGCCCACTCCCCACCCTAAAAAAAAATGCAGGTATGCACATATGCATGCTCTTAATTACTCCTGACCTGGCACCAGCCTCATCGTCGTGTCCTTTTCTAAGGGACCCTGTCTCCCACAATAGTCGTTAAAACTGACAACTCTGGATGCAAGCCGTGGCGACAAAAGGTAAACTCCCAGCCCGCCATCCGCTGGCAAACTGGCATGTCAGTGCTAAGACTCTCATCACCACCGCTGTAGTCATCCTCGTCCCTACAGCCCCCACGTTTGGAAGGCCATTCACAGAGGCTTTCTCCATCCACGCCACAATCCCATGAGGTGAGCAGAGCAGTATTTGTCTCTGCAGTTGGCAGGTGGGAAACACGAGGCTCAGAGAGGTTAGGTGATCCACCCACAGTCACACAGCTAAGACTGGAATCTCAGCCTCTTTCTACTATCACACATAAAATTGCTTTGCTGTTGACAAAGCAGCAAGCATTTCTCCAGTTACAGGCAAAACACCAGGCTGCAGAGCTATGATGCTTCGGGAGCGCAAATGCCTGTGATAAGAAAGAACACAGAACTTCCCTTCCCTCCTCCAGGCGGGGAGGCCCAGCGGGAGTCTCTGAAGGTCTCTGAGGACTGCAGCTCTTCAGACTCCCTCTCGCAATGGCCACTCTGGGTCCCTCAGAAGAGAGGGACTTGACAGAGCAAGGTGGCGGGTGAGGAAGAGCAAAGCCCCACCCATACTTCCTCTGCGCCCCCTGTCCCCTCATCCCCCCGAATACACTTTGGCTCCCCTTCCCTTCCCTATTTTGGGACTTAGGAAAGTCAGATACAGTATCCAAGACCTCTCGCCCTCATTCTTCCTATCTGTCAGGAGCCATGTTAAATCTTAATTAGAGGAAATCCGAGGCCATTTCCATGGGAGGAGAGCAGTAACCCCCAGCGCACACGCACAGGCTTGGGGGGACAAGGCCAGGCAGCGCGGAGGCCTGGGGCTCAGGCAAGTCCTCGCAGGCGTGCTGCAAGCTGCCAGAGCCGGCCTTTTGGACCTGCTGGGCGTCCAGGTAGGTGCAGCCTCCTTATCTATCTCTTTGCACTGGGGCTCAGAAGACTGGGGGAAGATCCGGGAGCCATCTCATGAGCAGAGTTCAGTTCAGTCTGCAAAATGGTTTTCCCAGTGAAATGAAATCTGTCACACCCAAAGTGAGAACAGAGAGGCCCAGATAGACAGGTGTTCCACAGCTGTTCTAGGAACTGACCCTGCTCCATCACACACACACACACATACACACACACACATGCACAGACATGCCAGTACATACACACACACATGTGTACACGCCCCCCAGACTGCAGCTCCCCTCTAGAAGAAAACCATTGTCAAGCATCACCCCGCGAGCCAGGAGCAGCCCCCGGCTCGTGCACTATCCCCCTCACCTCCCTCACTGCCCCAGCACTTAGACTCGGAGACCACAGTCACACATGACTCCGGCCAGACCCAGGGGAGCCTGCGGTTCTTGCCCTCTCATATTATTTCCTGCTCTGAGCTAAGCTCCAGTCATTCAGCCAAGCAGTGGAATAACTCCTCTTGCCAAAAAAGCTAATGCGAGGTGAAATGGTATTAATAACAGCGCAGTGTCTAGACAGGAGGTAATGGTCCTAAAATGCTCTGTACTGGTCCGCCTGCACCTTGCACAGCCTGAGAGCCATATACTAAGGACATTGGTAAACTCGAGCTCCTTCAGCACGGGTCCCCAGCATACAGGTCTAGATGAGATTTTTCCATCCGTGATGGCCCGTGAGAGCCATCCTTAGACAGTGTAGGATGATCACATGGAATGGGGAGGGGCATCGTTCTCAGAAGTTTGAAAGGAGACATTTAGAACAGTGCGTATGAGTTACAGGGAGCTCTGTTTCGACTCAAGGGAAGAAATTTTTCTAAGAGCCAAAGCTGGCTAACGATAACACAGGGTGTCTTGTGAGGTGGTGAGAGCTCTGTCGCAGTATTTATTAAAGCAGTACAGCACAGTGCTTAAGAGCTTAAGCTATAGAGTCAGATACACCTGGCTTCAATTCCTGGCTCTGTCATTTACTAATTGTGTGACTTTGAAGAAGTTACTGGAAACTCAGTTTCTTCGTTGGCACATAAGCGTAATAATACCTCCTCGGGTTTGGAGGTTTATATGAGATTAAAGCATATAAACTGGAGTGCCTCATACTAACTATTACTACAAATAAAAAGCAGAAGCTAGATGGCTACCAGTCAGGGATACCAACAAAGAGACTCCCACGGTGGTTGGGGAGGAACTAGATAATCTCTGCAATCCCGTCTGACTCAAAGGATATATACATTCATTCTTTCCTTTTTTTTCTTTTCCTCATCCAACAAATGAAACTACCCTGTGACAGAAAGTATACTAGATCCTGAATAGACAAAGGGTCAGAGACTGCCTCACTACCTCACTCATTCCTTGCCTTAAAGCCATCCCCAGGCAAGGGTGCAGTGGCTCATGCTGTAATCCCAGCACTTTGGGAGGCCAAGGCAGGTGGATCACCTGAGGTCAGGAGTTCAAGACCAGCTTGGCCAACATGGTGAAACCCTGTCTCTACTAAAAATACAAAAAAAGTAGCTGGGGCGTGGTGGTAGGTGCCTGTAATCCCAGCTACTCGGGAGGCTGAGGCAGGAGAATCACTTGAACCTGGGAGGCAGAGGTTGCAGTGAGCAGAGGTCGTGCCATTACACACCAGCCTGAGCAACAAGAGCAAAACTCCGTCTCCAAAAAAAAAAGAACCTTCCCCAGCTGATCAGAAAGTTGAGATGTTGGCATGCACACATGCACACACACACACTGCCACGCTGCCATGCCCTCATCAGCATGACAAACACTGAGCCCCGCGCAAAGCATGAATGTATCAAGACTTGACTATTCATTTCTTCCTGTAGCTGGCTCTGGATCACGTACCACTTCACAGGCTGTCTCTGGACCCTTTTGATGATGTGTCCATTGCAGCAAGGTCTATCTGCCACAGCCTGGTGTACCAGATATCTATTCCTTGGGCAGAAAAAAAAGGCAACAAAAAATGGTCTGCAGACTGGCCCCATCATTACAAAAGTGACTGGTTGGCAGAGATCATCATTCCACAGGGAGTGTATGTTTCAGAAGGACAAAGCATAACTGTTCCATGGGTGGGATCTGAAACAACCAACCTGGCCTGAAGCAGCAGGCTGGTCCCCCCACGTTATGGCACCAAGTCAGGAGCTCAGGGTTGGTTTCTGCTGTAGAATGTTGGGCATTCAACAATGGCTGTAACCAGGTTAGTCTTGGTGAGTCCATGTGGCTAAGCCTATACCAAGCCCTCCACTGAGCCATCAGGGCCACTCTGTCCATAAGCCCACTGAGCAAACCCTGGGTCACTGCAGGAAGAGACTAATCAGCATCCTCAAAGTCGACCACCTTGTCTACCTGTCTACCGTACTACCAATAGGAGGTTCATAGATGTCCATGTGAAACAAAAATATTCTCATATTCTTTGGCCATTCTGGGAGGCCCATCCACATCTCTTTTTTTCTAAACTTCCTTGTCACCAATCCTTGAATCTTACCCCTTCCACATTTTTTATCATCTGGCCAAGCCATTAGCAAAGCACGTACCTTAGTAAGAGCCTTACCTCAGGTGATCTCTCCTTCCAAGTAAAGTAGTCGACAAACAGTACTGCTCAAAGCATGGCCCACTAGAAGGATTTCTGGTCTCTACTTAGAGGCTCTTCTGAATGGAGCTAGAAGGCTAGAGCAGTTTACTTTGAGTGAGGACCAACGTATCATGAAGAGTTTTGCAAAGTAGTCGTGGGTGTTTTCCTCCTCAGTCAACTCTGTGTGCCGCCATAGGTGCAGATTGAGGGAGAGGCAGCAGAGCAGCAAAAGTAGGCATACTGGAGCTTAAGGGAGTGGCTCATCCCATTTACACCAGCCATTGGTACCTGCTTGGCCGAGTCCCACTCATATCACTCGCACTTGATTACGGAGTGTGATTGGACATGCCTGAATTCATGGCATGGTTCATCACGATCGGTAGCTTGGGTTGCATGCTCATGTGGTGTCCAATGGTCAGGGGTTTAGTTTATTAGGGTCAATAAAAAGCCTAAACTATTTATT
The DNA here is from genome assembly GCF_049350105.2 of Macaca mulatta. Taxonomy (NCBI): domain Eukaryota; kingdom Metazoa; phylum Chordata; class Mammalia; order Primates; family Cercopithecidae; genus Macaca; species Macaca mulatta. Next base: position 62,349,915 of record NC_133406.1, on the reverse strand, counting down.
TAAAAGAGAATAATGACCTGAGAAAGAGAGTATGTCCTTGCTGACAAAGCCTCAGGACTTCTACATGGGCAGAATAGGCAATTAAAAAAAAGAGGAAAGGAGAGAGAAGAGACAGAGAGAGAAAGAAAGAAAAAGAAAGAAAGAAAGAAAGAAAGAAAGAAAGAAAGAAAGAAAGAAAGAAAGAAAGAAAGAAAGAAAGAAAGAAGGAAGGAAGGAAGGAAGGAAGGAAGGAAAGAAAGAAGAAGAAGGAAAGAAGGAAGAAAGAAAGAAGGAAAGAAGGGAAGGGAAGGGAAAGGAAGGGAAAGGAGAAAAGAAAGGAGAAAGAAAGAAAGAAAGAATGAAAGAAAGAAAGAGAAAGAAAAGAAAAGAAAGAAAGAAAGAAAGAAAGAAAGAAAGAAAGAAAGAAAGAAAGAAAGAGGAAGGAAGGGCGAATCTGGATGATGGCTCATGCCTGTAATCCCGGCACTTTGGGAGGCCGAGGCAGGTGAATCACAAGGTCAGGAGTTCGAGACCAGCCTGGCCAATATGGTGAAACCCTGTCTCTACTAAAAATATTATAAAAAATTAGCCGGGCATGGTGGCATGCACCTGTAGTCCCAGCTACTCAGGAGGCTGAGGCAGGAGAATTGCTTGAACCCGGGAGTCAGAGGTTGCAACTGTGCCACTGCACTCCAGCCTGGGTGACAGAGCAAGACTCCGTCTCAAAAAAAAAAAAAAAAAGAAAGAAAAAGAAAAAAGAAACAAACAAAGCCTCAGGATCTCCACTGGGATTCTCCTATTGGGTTTGCCCCAGGTTCCATACAGCATCTGAAAATTGGTCTACCAAATCCAAAGAGACTGGCCTTCCACCAAAATGGAGTAAGAGAGACAGGATTTACCCTCCCACCTAAAACAACCAAAAACCGACAAAATCTATGAAACAACCATTTATAAGACACAGTGCACCAGATAATGAAAGGCAATAATCCCTGAGAGATGGGAAAGAAACAAGGTCACTCCTGTGATTGCCCCAGCTTACTGTCTTAAGGGAGTTTCCAGGCCCCCTTCCAGGTAGGCAGGAGGGGCCCAAGTGGGGCCTGATGGATTCCCTGAGTAGAGGAGACAATGCTGAGATTCTAGCTACAAGGCAGCTAGAATTCACAGGAAAGAAAACTGGAGGGAAAGCACTGCACAGTGAGAGAATGCTGGAGATCTAAAGAGACCCCCCCCCCACCTTACGTATTCAGCTGAGTACCAATCAGCACATGTAGGTCAGGAATCTATGTGAAGCTGGGGAAAGAATCATCTGGAAGGATGAAAGTTTGCCAGGTGTGGTGGCTTACACCTGTAATTCCAGCACTTTGGGAGAGCAAGGAGGGCAGATCAACTGAGGCCAGGAGTTTGAGACCAGCCTAGCCAACATGGTGAAACCCTATCTCTACTAAAATTACAAAAATAAGCTGAACTACACCTGTAGTCCCAACTACTTGGGAGGCTGAGGTAGGAGAATCACTTGAGCTCAGGAGGCAGAGGTTGCAGTGAGCCGAGATCTCACCAGTGCACTCCAGCCTAGGTGACAGAGTAAGACTCCATCTCAAAAAAAAGAAAGAAGAAAAAAAAAAAGGATGAAAGTTTAGCTGGGCACAGGGGCACATGCTTGTAGTCCTAGCCACTTGGGAGGCTGAGGTGGGAGGAGGCTGAAGCCCAGGAGGTCAAAGCTACAGTGATGATTGCACCACTGCACTCGCACCTGGGCAACAGAGCCAGACCCTGTCTCAAAAAAAAAAAAAAAAAAAAGAAGGGGAACAGTGCTCAACACTCACACAAGCTGGGAATGGCGCCTGTTCCTACAGGCCAGACTGGAAAGCCCCATGATTCATGGGGCATTAGATAAAGTACATACAAGAGTCTTGCTTCCGTAGTGGGTAATAATTAGCCCTAGACCCCGGTTTCTCAACTTTCTCAATTAATACTTAGGCTGAATAGTTCCTTATTGTATACCTATTCTAAGCATTTATGTACCTTTTAACAGAGCTCCAAAATACATGAAGCAAAAACTGATAGAACTGCAAGGAGAAATGGGCAAATCCAACTCATAATTATAGTCAGAGATTTTAATATCCTCTTTCAATAGTTGATAGAACAAGTAGTCAGAAAATTAGCAAGGATATAGAAGATTTGAACACTATCAACCAACTTACCTAATGAACATTTCAAGGACACTCCATCCAACAACAAAGGACACGTTCTTTTCAAGTCTACATGAAACTTGTATCGAGAGATCATCTTCTGGGCCATAAAATAAAACTCAATAAATTTAAAAGGATTTATGTCACACTAAATATATTCCCTGACCACAGTGGAAATAAATTAGAAATCAATAACAGAAAGGTAACTAGAAAATCCCTAAATATCTGGGAACTAAATAACAATTTCTAAGCAATCCACAGGCCAAGGATAAGGGAAATTAGGAAAAAATTTGAACTGAGTGAAAATAAAAACACAACATACCCAAATCTGTGGGATTGACCTGGGCACAGTGGCTCACACCTGTAATCCCAGCGCTTTGGGAGGCCAAGACAGGAGGATCACTTGGGGCCAGGAGTTGAAACTAGCACCTGAACAACAGAGCAAGACCCCATCTCTACAAAAAATAAAAATAAAAAACATTAGCCAGGCACTTGGCACGTACCTGTAGTCCTAGCTACTTGGGAGGCTGAGGCAGTAGGATGGCTTGAGCCAAGGAGTTGGAGGCTGCAGTGAGCCATGATTGTACCACCGCACTCCAGCCTGAGTGGTAGAGATTCGAGACCCTGTCCCTAAAAAACCAAAAACAATAACAACAGCAAAACCCTGGGATGCCACAAAAGTAGTACTCATGGAGAAATTTGTAGCATTAAACACTTGTTTTGCGAAAGAAAGTTTCAAATCAACTCTCCAGCTTCTATCACTGCCCTGCTACAATCTATTGCTACCTCTCCCACAAGATACGAGCTCTGAGAACTGTAGACCTATCTCATCCATTCTTGGTCTACAGAACCTAACACCTGGTCCACTGCAGGCCCCCAGAAACACAACTTAACTAGAATTCCACCCTCACTGGCTTCCCTGTCACAGCAGCTGGGAGAAGCCCTCTAGAGCTGGGCCTTCTACCCTATTCCATTTGGAATAAACAAAATTCTGGTCCCCAGACATGGCCCAGGGAGACCCTGAAAACTGGAGATGGGCTGATTTTTCAAGCTCAATCTGCGGGGGAAAGCAGAACCCAGCACCTTGGCCGTTGAAAACCCACTGAGTTCTTCTCACCACGGGGCTTCTGCATCTGCTGCTCTCTCTTCCCCCAGCTCTTCATGGGCCCAGCTCCTCTCATTGTCCTGGTTATAGCTTAGAATGGCCTGTCATACAGTGCACACTGACGTTCCAGCATGCCCAGGTCCATCACCTGGAGCCCTTTCCTGTGACATCGCCAGATCTTGCTTTGGATAACTCCTCCTCCCCCAGTGAATACGGTCTTGATGAAACTGTCAATCACAATTCCCTGGTCTACATCCTGCTCTTCCTTGGTCAAAGAGTGAGAGCCCTTTGTCCCTGGATTGCAAATTCTAAACAAAGTGTCACAAACCCAGAACACTGTTGGGAGATATTTGTCCCAGTGGCCACCCCCTGAAGAGACTGTCTTTGAGTCCCTGCCATAAAGATGCCCAAAATAACCCTGGTTCCTCTGTCTTCTTTTATACTTTTTCTCTTTTCTTCTTTCTTTTGATCCTGTGAACTCCCCTAATCCTTCCAGAAATTTCTTTTTGCTTAAGTTTTCCAGAACTAATTTCTATTGCTTGCAATAAAGAACTCTGATACTAGGATCCCATCCTCAGTCAACATCTGCACTTTTCAAAATCTAAACTGATTTTAAAACATGTCTTTGTTTCCTTGTGTATTATCTGTCTCTGCCACTGGAATGGAAGCGTCATGTCAGCAGGGACCTTTTCTGTCTGCTCCCTGCTGTCCCTCAGCACCTAGCCCCTGCCTGGCACATAACAGGGACTCCAACTGAAGGAAGAACCACACCCTGGTCTATATCTTACCATGAAGTCCACTTTGAACACGGGGCTGTGTGAAAGAGAGGGAAAGGAGAGGGCTTATGGGAACCAGTGAATGAGCTTCCGCCTCTCCCAGGAGAGTGAACTCTAGCTTTGGATTCCAAGCAACAGATTCCAAGACCAGAGCTCTCCTCCCCTCCCGCTTTGCTCTCTACCAATCCTTCCTAAGTCTGGAGCAGTGTCTTGTAAATCTTTAATTACAAGAAAATTGCAACCCAACCAACGAACACACGAACAGTGTTGATAAATATTTAAAGTTGCTACAGCAGCAGATCTGAAGGGATTAAGAAAAGATATATTGGAGTGACAGTTATTAAACACTAAATCCCAGTAAACGTTACCGAGCAGATAAATAATGCAGACTCCTGACAGCCGCTCTGTTGTTGACAAGACAGGAGAAACATCTGCTCAGGAACATGGTGTCGGGGGAGGCAGCGGGTCCTCACAGCCTGTGACAAGGGTTTGGGAAGAGAGAGGACAGCCATGCACTTAGCTCCCTGCCCCCTGGAGTCATGCCCTGCCTCACAGTCCCTTGGCGCCACTAGCTCCATGGAAGGGTGGCAGATAGTGTCTGGAAGGAAAGAAGAAGTCTCCAGAATGAGTACATTTGGAGGTCCCCAGTATCTGGGCTGTCACTCGTGGCTATCTGTCAGGTGGACCAGCTCTGACTCTTCCCAGGGCTCTGGAATGGGCCCATTTTGATTGCCACCAGCACATAGCCTTTTGGAAGAAAGGTAACCAGCTTTGCTTCATTCATTCCTTCACCTTCACTCCTTTAATTCTCTATTCATTTCTTGATTCACTGTTCATCTATTTCCCCCACTTATGTACTAATTGTCTCATTCTATTATTCATACATTCACTAGTGTATGCATTCTTTCATGCACTTATTCAATTACTCATGCATATGCTAATTTACTTAAAAGTTACTTACTCGGTGGTCAAATATTTATTGAGCACTTTTGATAGCTGGGGAGAAGCAAAGCAGAGAAATACCCAGGCTGTACCCTCAAGATCTGAAAGCCTAGGAGGGAGTAGGGACCAGAAAGATAAAAATATTCCAATATAGTAGGCTCTTGGCATTTGCAGATTCCATATTTGCAGTTTGACTATTCAGTAAATACCCACAAAAGTCTGTGACTGTCAAAGATCTGCACTGTTGTTGACACATAGCTTTGAATGACACATGCATCAAGGCTGGTGTGTGGAAACGAAGGTACCTGACAAGGTCTGGAGAAGTCAGGGAAGGCTTCCTGCAGGAGGAGCTGCTTGGGCACCAGCTATATGACAGGCACTTTACTGTATTAGCTCATTTCATCATCACCACACTCTCCCAGCCCATTTTAAAGATTAGAAAATTGGAGATCAGCTTGTCCAAGGCCACAAACGGCAAAATAGAATCAGAATCAGAGCCTGTGTTTTCTACTGCATTCAACTGCTTCCTGGGGGCCCAGCCATCTACCTCTCTACAATGAAGAAGAGTGGGAAAATCTCTTCTTCCCAAGGACAGAGAGAAAAGGTTATTTTGTTTATTTGCTTGAGATATAATTATAATTTATGTTCAGCAAAATGCACAGATTTTAAGTGTACCATTCAACACATTTAGACAAATGTATACACCCATGTAACCAACATCTAAATCAAGCTAGGAAATACTTACATCACCCTAGAAAATTTCCACTAGAGACCACCACTGTTTTAATTTCTATCGCCAGATTTGTGTTGCCAGTTCTTGAATTTCATACAAATGGATTTAATGTATGAATGGCTTCTTTCTCTTAACATAATAAGACAAGTAATATAGTTTGGATGTTTGTCCCCACCCAAATCTCATGATGAATTATAATCCTCAATGCTGAGATAGGGCCTGGTGGGAAGTGTTTGAGTCATGGGGGTCCTTTCATCATCCTCATGGCTTGGTGAGTTCTTGAGATAGTGAGTGAGTTATCACGAGATCTAGTCATTTAAAAGTGTGTGTAGGCCAGGTGCAGTGGCTCAGCCTGTAATCCCAGCATTTGGGGAGGCTGAGGTAGGTGAATCACTTGAGGTCAGGAGTTGGAGACCAGCCTGGCCAACATGGTGAAACCCCGTCTCTACTAAAATTACAAAAATTAGCTGGCTATGGTGGTGTGCACTTGTAATCCCAACTACTTGGTAGGCTGAGGCAGGATAATTGCTTGAACCCGGGAGGTGGAGGTTGCAGTGAGCCGAGATCATGCCACTGTACTCCAGAGCAAGACACTGTCTCAAAAAAATAAAATAAAATAAATTAATGAAATAAAAGTGTGGCACCTTCCCCGCCCTTACTTGATCCTGCTCTTGCCATGCATTGTGCCTGCTCCTCCTTTGCCTTCTGCCTTTATTGGAAGCTTTCTGAGGCCTCCCAGAAGCAGATGCTGCCATGCTTCCTGTATAGCCTGCAGAAACATGAGCCAATTAAACCTTTCTTTATAACTTACCCAGTCTCAGGCATTTCTTTATAGCAAGAATGCCCTAATACAACAAGATTTTAAAAAGAGACTTTTCAAGCTGGTCACAGTGTCTCAGGCCTATAATCCCAGCACCTTGGGAGGCCAAGGTGGGTGGATCACTTGAGGTCAGGAGTTCGAGACCAGCCTGACCAATATGGTGAAACCCCATCTCTACTAAAAATACAAAAGAAAATTATCCAGGATTGGTACTGCATGCCTGTAATCCCAGCTGCTCGGGAGGCTGAGGTGGGAGGATTGCTTGAACCCAGTAGACAAAGGTTGCGGTGAGTCGAGATTGCGCCACTGCACTCCAGCCTGGGCGACAGAGCGAGACTCTAGCTCAGAAAAAAGGGTGTGAGGGGTACTTTTCTAAGAAGTTAAGGACAATTCCTCAGAAATATCCAAAAGCAATGAACTGACCTATCGCCAAGTTCCAGTTCAGTCCTGTCCCCACTGAAGAAATGGTTAGATTGGTTGGCACTGCCAGACCACCCAAAACCCTAGTTCCTTTTGTTTGCCCCACCCCTCTAAGGGGTAGGTGTTAACCACAGAAGCTCAGGGGTCAGGCTGCCAACATTCTGGGTCCGAAGGCATCTGACCTTCCTGGAGCCTGTTCCCTTAACTCTTCTCAAGGTGCGAGCACTTGTGTATTTGTGTGTGCCAGCCATCTGCTGGCCTCCTGCAACGGGACTCAGGAACCTCACTCCAGATTCCTGGGTAAGGAAAGCTGGTTCTTATCCGAGCTCAAGATTCCTCCCCTGCATGTCTGCCTGTCCTATATTTGCCTGGCCACACCTTCCTTATAACTCCAGGAACCAGGAATCTAGACTGGTTCAGGGAGGCCTGACTTCTTCTTCAGGGTCCTGGGCCACCATCTTGGTCAAGGCTTTCTAGGAGCTTGGCAGGCTCTGAGGTGAACACCATCTTTTCTGGGGTCTTCTGGCTTCACATCAGCTTCTCTGGGAGTCAGCACCTTCTCCACGCCTCTCGTACCTTCCAAAGCCTGTGTTCTCATTCTGGAGGCCCACCAAGTCCCTGCTTCCGGCATGAACATTGCCTCTCTTCTCTTTTAAAGAGCAGGGACAACTGAGGCTGGGCGTGGTGGCATGTGCCTGTAGTCCCAGCTACCTGGGGGGCTGAGGTGGGAGGATTACTTGATACTAGGAGATGGAGGCTGCAGTGAGAACCACTGTACTCCAGCTGGGCTACAGAGTGAGACCCTGTCTCCAAAAAAAAAAAAAAAAAAAGCAGGGACAACTGAAATGCCCTGACTTGCTGAATGAACAAGCTCGGAAAACCAGCCTTGCAGCCCTGTAGATGGAGGTTATGCTCTCCAGGTGTCCCTGGGGAGGAGAAAAACATTCCCCCTAGCCCCTCAATTACATTCTCACTGTCGGAGAAAATTCCTTTTAGACATTACAATTGGATAGCAACATTTCCTGACACCCGGTGACTGGGGAAGGCTGAGGAAATGCCCCCAAAAGTCTGTAACAAGGCCCCAGATGTGGCCAGGGCCTGGATCAGATGCAGGAATGGTGGCAAGGACCTTGGGGGCCCCCGGACAATCCAGTATCTTTCTCTAAAAAGGGCTGGAACTGAGTCAGAACTGCTAGAGACAATGGACTGAAGCTTTTTAATTGGTGTCCTGCACATCTCAGTGGTAATTACCTGCAGCCCAGGCTGTCTCTACCCCAGGCAGCTCGGTACTGTGGCACCCTGTGGCATCCTTCCAACATGTCCCTTGAGAAGGACCCAGGCTGTTCATCCCCAAAAGGAAAGAGAGGCTGGGGCAGGTTACATGTCCCTGTTCCAGACTACATCAGTCAGTCAACCAACCACCATCGGGGGCCCTTCAGAGGCAAATGGCAATCTCATTCACTCTGGTCTTTAACCAACTGTATTCTCCTACCATATCCTAATCGTCTCTGTCTCTTTCTCTCTCACACTGTCATTTAGTCAACGAAGAAATACTGCATTTGAAAAGCAACCTAGTATAAAGAACATTATACTGGAGCCAGATTGTCTGGGTTTGACCCCAGCTTTTCCACTTACAAGCTGTGTGATCTCAAGCAAACTGGGCCTCAGATATCTTGTCTATAAACTGGCAATAACCAAATACTCATAGAGGTATTGAGAAGAGCAGAGGAGTGAAATATATGACCTGTTTAGAAGGGTTTCTGGCACGTGGTGAAATAGATATTTTTGCTATTAAAATAATAATTATTTCTATATGCAAAGTACAGTGCTAGATTCTGAAGATAAGACAGTGACCAATAGAGAAATCCCACCTGCTCTCATGGAACTTAACCCTTGAAGCTGCAGGGAAACTGCATCTTATGACTGTGAAACATGGAAGGAAATGGAAGTACAGTGGCTGGGGGAGATATAATCGGGGCCTGAGCTGGACTGAGACATCAGGGAAGGCTCTCCCGAGGTAGTGATACTGAGTTGAGTTTCAAAGGATGGTGGGAGTTGACTGGGGAAGAAGGGCACAGCAGGTGCAGTCTGGGGTGGGGAGGGGCCCGGCCGTCTGGAACTGAAAGGCCAATGTGAGCGGAGTCTGCAGAGATCCTCAAAGTGCAGAGCAGGGAGGGCAGGAGATGAAGCAATGCAGAGGAGTCGGGAGTTGGGAGTCAGGAGGCCGCGGCTGGTACAGTCCACATAAAAGTAGACACAAAACCAAAGGTACAATCCGTGACAGAGATGACTGATAAGATGCACTTCATTCAAATGAAAAACTGCTTTGCAAAAGACGCTGCCAAGAGAAGGAGGGGACAAGCCACAGACTAGGAGAAATATTTGCCAAAGACATATCTGATCCAAAATATATAAAGAATTCTTAAAACTCAACCATAAGAAAACAAACACCTGATTAAAAACTCAGCCGAGGCCAGGTATGGTGGCTCACCCCTGTAATCCCAGCACTTTGGGAGGCCGAGGTGGGAGGATCACCTGAAGTCAGGGGTTCAAAACCAGCCTGGCTAACATGGCGAATCCCCGTCTCTAATAAAGATACAAAAGTTGGCCAGGCATGGTGGCATGTGCCTGTAATCCCAGCTACTCGGAAGGCTGAGGCAGGAGAATCGCTTGAACCCAGGAGGCAGAGGTTGCAGTGAGCCAAGATTGCTCGACTGCACTCCAGCCTTGGTGAGAGCAAGACTCTGTCTCAAAAAAAAAAAAAAACAAAAAAACAAAAACAGAAAAAGAAAAAACTGAGCCAAACACCTTAACAGACATCTCACCAAAGAAGATGTACAAATGATAGATAAGTATAAGAAAAGATGTTCCACGTCACATGTCATTGGGGAAATGCAAATTAAAACAAAGTGATACCACTATATACATTAGAATGCCCCAAATCTGGAACACTGACAATACCAAATGCTAGTAAGGATGTGGAGCAACAGGAACTCTCATTCATTTCTGGTGGGGATGCAAAATGGTACAGCCACTTGGGAAGACAGTTTCATGGATTCTTACAAAACTAAACATACTTTCACCATATAATCTAGCAGTTGCACTCCTTGGTATTTACCCAAATGAGAGGAAAACTTATGTCCACAAAAAAACCCACACACAGATGTTTATAGCAGCTTTGTTCCTAGCTGCCAAAACTTGGAAGCAACCAAGGTGTCCTTCAGTAGGTGGAAGGATAAATAAACTGTGGTACATCCAGACAATGGAATATTATTCAGCGCTAAAAGGAAATGAGCAGCCAGGTGCTGTGGCATTCACCTGTAATCCCAGTTACTCGGTTAGTTGAGGCAGGAGGATGGCTTGAGTCCAGAAGTTCAAGACCAGCCTGGGCAACGTAGTGAGCAAGACCCTATCTTTAAAAAAAAAAAAAAAAAAAAGAGAGAGAGAGAGAGCCAATAAAAGAAATAGAAAAAAAGGAAAGAGTGGCCGGGTGCAGTGGCTCATGCCCGTAATCCCATCACTTTGGGAAGCCGAGGCGGGTGGATCATCTGAGGTCAGGAGTTCGAGACCAGCCTGGCCAACCTGGTAAAACCCAGTCTCTACTAAAAATACAAAAATTAGCTGGGCGTGTTGGCGGGCGCCTATAATCCCAGCTACTTGGGAGGCTGAGGCAGAGGTTGCAGCGAGCCGAGATCACACCGCTGCACTCCAGCCTGGGCAACAGAGCGAGACTCCGTCTCAAAAAATAATAATAAAATAAAATAAAAATAAAGAAAGACTAGTTAAACCATGAGCACAGAGAGACTGCCCAGCACACCAGGAAGAGATAGAAAAACAGCCAGTCAGGTCTCTGCAAGTGTTCCACGTATGGCCTGAATGTATAATTTGGAAAAACTGCCACCCCTAGCTCATGCATCCCAGCCACCCCCTCCACCTTCCCTCTGAACTCCCAAGTTTGCACCTTCTTACCTGTCCCCATGAAATCGCAGCCAGCCTGGGCTCCCTCTGTTGGGAAAGGAAACCTTGGTCAGAGACTCCACAGCCCACATGTTTAGGTGGGGGTGGGTTTGGCAGATTAGGAGTGGGGATGCAGAGAGGGGAGATGTTTGAGGGGGTAAGGGAAATAGGGAACCAGCTGGGAGGGAGGAGGAGGAGAAGAATAGAAAGAGAAAGAGGTAGAGGAGAGAAACGAAAGAAGAAGGGCCTGGAGGAGGGGGAAGGAAAGACAAAGGCCTGCTGGGAACCAACCCAGCAGGAATGACACCCATTTTTTTCAAATTTCTGGAAGCTAGCATTTACCCAGGTGGGAAAGGGAGCTTCTTCGCCAATATCCGAACACATGTATGAGTGTACGTTGCAGGTATGAATGTGAGGGGCAACGGGACATAGCGCTGGCTGTGGCTGTGGCTGTGGCTGTGGCTGTGGCTGCGGGTGCAGATGGAGAGGATGTGGGTGCCATACATATCCTGATAAGGAAAAGAGAAATGGGGAGAGGCCTCAAAATAAACAAACCACTCTTCGACAGCCCTAACCAATCTGTTTTGGTTTCCTGTGTCTCTTCCCTGTCCTCATCCATGTGCACGTGTGACCTTTACCTCTTTAACATACCAGAGTTGAGGGAGGCAAAGCCATGCCACATCCAGCAGAGTCCCAGACCACAGTCCGCAGATGCCTTCTGAAGTCACCTCCTCCTAGCAAACCCCTCCCCAACTAATGCGCCACACCTGCCCCACCCCTCCCCACTGCCGCCAGGCTCCGGGCTTGGTCTTGCATCTGCTTTGCATTTCCCATGAGGGCTCCACTGCCCCTCTCAGACTGTGGACACCACCCCTCCCTAGGAATGCAGTGTCTCTGCCTTTTCTGAATCAAGGCCCCCACCCCGCTTTCCTGGGCCCCAGGTGGCTGGCAGGTTTGCACAGAGCTAGCGGTTCTGAGGTGCTGGGAACGCACAGGGTCAGTGCCTCCTCGGTGCACAACATGAGTACCTTTCTATGTCATATGCAATCTTTGTGGCATAAGGTTACTGACTGTGTTGTGGGCCACCCACAAGATGTCCTCTCTCCCTAACCATTACCCTAGGGTTGAAAACATTGAACAACTACTTTAAAAAAAAAAGAGTTTTTCACTTTGAAAAATGTTCCCTGTGAGCCTGAGAGGTGAGGAGGAAGGCATTTCTTCAGCTCCTTGAAGCAGGCAGGTCCAAAACCTGTCTGCTCTGCAGAGAGCCTGGGAGAATGGGTGTTACCTGGTGTCCTGCCTTACCTGACATCACTCCAGTAGCCCCTGGGGAGCATCTGAGAGGAACCCAATCCCAGGAGCACTATCACTTGGTAGGATTACTACCATTTAATTTGCCACATTGCTTTTAAATATGCTTTTTGTGCCACCTCCTCTGGTAAATCATAAGTGTCCTAAGGGCTGGTTACGTTCTATTCATCTGTCAGTGCCTGGCACCTGGCCCAGGGCCTGCCACATTGTAATCTAAACAAGCAGAGCAGCCACTGAGTGAGCACCTACCCTGTGCCAGGCACAAGCGCTTGACAGGCATAAATGACCTATAAATAGATGTCACTATTATGCCCACTTCACAGATGCTGAGATAGAAGCCCAGAGAGGTTAATTAACATGGCCACGATCACGCAGGGAATAAAAACCCAACTCATGTTTAGGTTTCTCAGTTTCTAGGACAAACCTCCCTGAAATACTCTCAGGCAGCAGAAATCTGGAGCCAGTTCCAGGTCTGAGAGGGATGGCTCAGAAGCAGCATTGCCCCAGGCTCTGCCTCTGTTGTGCAGTAAGTGGCCCCAAGGATTTAGAATTTCCCCAGAAGTGAAATAATGATCATAAGCGTCTTTATTACAAGAAGATGTGCACTGCTTTTGCAATCTGCTTTTTTTGGTTGTTGTTGTTATTTGTTTGTTTTGAGACAGGGTCTGTCTCTGTCACCCAGCCTGGAGTGCAGTGGTGTAATCTCAGCTCACTGCAACCTCTGCCTCCTGGGTTGAAGTGATCCTCCCACTCCAGACTCCCAAGTAGCTGGGACTGCCAACATGTGCCACCATCCTTGGCTGATTTTTGTACTTTTTGTAGACACAAGGTTTTGCCATATTGCCCAGACTGGTCTCAAACTCCTGGACTCAAGTAATCCACCCACCTTGGCCTCCCAAAGTGTTGGGATTATAGGCATGAGCCACTGCACTCGGCCCACAATCTGTTTTCGAAAGCACTTTTCTATCAAATGTCTTTTTAGATGCTATGAAGAAGCCAAGGCAGGTATCATTTCATTTCTGTGAAGAAACTGAAGCTCTGAGAGAAATGACCGTCCAAGACCTCACAGAGCGGTGAGGGCAGGAATAGCGCCTGTGTGCTGGAAAGACTTTCAGAAGAAGATACTAGGCTGGGCATGAGGCTCACACCTGTAACCCCAGCACTTCGGGAGGCCAAGGCGGGTGGATCACGAGGTTAAGAAATGGAGACCATCCTGGCCAACATGGTGAAACCCCATCTCTACTAAAAATACAAAAATTAGCCAGGCGTGATGGCGCATGCCTGTAGTCCCAGCTACTAGGGAGGCTGAAGCAGGAGAATCACTTGAACCTAGGAGGCGGAGGTTTCAGTGAGCCGAGACCGTGCCACTGCACTCCAGCTTGACGACAGAGCAAGACTGTCTCAAAAAAAAAAAAAAAAAGAGAGAGAGAGAGAGAAAGAGAATGCTCTTCCTCTAATACGAGTTTGGGTAACAGTCCTGCTTTTCTGCCCATTTACCAACAGCTCAAGGTGCCCACAGGGGACAGTCTCTGTCCTCAGGGCTAGGTCTCAGGGTCATGCTGACTGCACACTGACCTGCTCCCTTCTTGAAGGCAGAGGCTGGATTTTGAGCACTCTGATTAGTGCAGGGACAGCACAGGACTCCTGTACCTCAGTGGCTGTACACTCCAAGGCCGAGTTTATGAAGGAGGACCAGCAGTCATCTATGTGCCCTGTCAAACACTGTTGCAGACTTGCAGATGCCAGTCTCTAAAGTTGACTCTCTAGGCTGGACCTGTTCAAGTAAGCTGCGTCAGCCAGTCACAGAGGAACTGGCCCCTCCACCCCCAAAAGACCCCTAAACCAAAGCCTGGGTGGCAGAGCAGTTGTCACCGTCAAGCCAAGCCTGGACGTCTAGGCTGAACTATGAAGCAGACACCATTGAGATAGACAGTCCCTGCCCTTGTAGGCAAAGTGTCCAATGTGCTGTTGTGTGGGCATCTAGGGGACTCCTGAGGGATCAGCTGCCCAGCAGCCTTTTTCTAGAAATACAGGCACATCCACATAGATACAACAAGATCTCCAGGAGCCACATGTCCCTCCTGTCCCCCGACAGCCACACTGATCGGACCGGCTGTACATAGCCCACCTAAGCTGCGCCTCTTGGAGTCCTTCCCTGAGCATTTGGAACCAAGAGACTCCAGTGTAGCCTGGCTTTTTCATACACAAGGGATATAAACTTCAGAAATGTTAGTGGTGGCCATTTTCCTCCTTGTAGTCAAGAATAGAGAGAACGCCAGTCTACAGCAAGAGAAAAGAATGAGGCAGCCCTGAAAAGAGGAGGGAGGCCCACTTGCATCCATGCCTTTGGGTTCCATGATACCCTAAGACTTTTCTCACAAAGTCCCTATTTTTGCTTACAGTTGGTTTCTGTTACTTGTAACCAATAGAGTTAATACAGTGTAACTACATCGTTCTCAAGCAGGGGTGTTCCCCAGAGGACATTTGGCGATGTCTGGATATATTTTTGGTTATCATAACTGGGGGAAATGGGGTGCTACTAACATCTAGTAGGTGGTCAGGGATGCTGCTAAACGTCCTACAACACACAGGGCAGCCCCTCACACCAGGAACCATCTAGTCCAAAATGTCAAGTTGAGGACCCCTCAATGCACCATGCTCGTCAAAGACAGAAGCGATCATCATGAAAAAATAGACTTTGTGTCTCACTTCTCCATTTGGCAAAGAGTCTTTCATTTTAAACAATATTCTGGAGGTGAGAATTCTCCTACCTTGATAGCAGGAGGATAGACAATGAGTGCAACCTCTATGAAGAGTCATTTAACAAGACATTTACCTGGGGTCTTAACATGTTCACTGTTAAATCATGTGCACAGACAATGAGTGCAACCTCTATGAAAAATCATTTAACAAGACATTTACCTGGGGTCTTAACATGTTCACTGTTAAATCAGTAATTTACTTGTAGAATTTATTCTTGGTAGTAAATCTTAATTCACAGATATACACAGAGATTTGTGCAAAAGGATGTTCAGTGCAGCTTTATTTATAATGGTGAAAAATGGAAACGACTTAAATATCAACCACTGGGTATTGGTTACATAAATTATGATACATTCATAGCACAGAATAATATATGTAGCACTTAAAATTATGTTTATGAAGATTATTTAGTAACACAGGGAAATGCTCCTTATGTTAACTGAAAAGCCAGAATATAAACCTTTTGAAATATGCATAAGCACAGAAAAAAAGGCTGCAGGGAAATATATTCAAATACTAACTGTGGCTATCTCCGGGGACTAGGATCACAGCTATTTTTTTGTTTTCCTATTTTTAAAAAATATTTTCCAATTCTTCTGCAATTAACATGTATTATAATTCGGAATTTAATACTAGAAAGGAATTATGATATCAGAATTGAGGATAGTCTAGATTATTCATTCATCAAAAATAAATATATATATTAAGAGCCTACCGTGTGCTAGACGGACATTGTGAATAGGCAGACAAGGCCCCTGCCCTCAAGGGGTTTCCAGTCCAGGAGAGGAGGCACTTCAGAGGTTCCAACTGTTTGCAAATTCACTGTTATAGAAACAATCTGAAAAGGATTTGTTATTAACACTTAAATAGCTACAATTTGTTGAGCACCTGTTATGTCAGTACTAGATGCGTTACAATTTTGATCTCATTATCTCTGCATAACACCCGGAAAAAATATGGCTAAGTCTTGGTCACATGGCTAGTGGGCAGTGGCCAGGATTCAAACCAGATCCATTTACCATCAGCACAAATTCCCTGTCTCCTCTGCTCCCTGCCTCAGTGACAGGGGTCATTTCAGGACCATGAGACATGGCACACTGGAGCCACCAAGAAAGATTTTAAAGTTGAGAGAGCCAGATAGAAAAGGGTATGCAGGCCAGGTATGGTGGCTCACAACTGTAATCCCAGCACTTTGGGAGGCCAAGGTGAGAGGATTGCCTGAGTCCAGGAGTTCGAGACCAGCCTGGGCAACATAGTGAGACCCTGTCAGCTCTACAAAAAATTTTTTAAAAAGACAAAATTAGCCAGGCATCGTGGTGCACATCTGTGGTCCCAGTTACTCTGGAGGCTGAGGTGGGTGGATGGCTTCAACCTGGGAGGTCGAGGCTTCAGCGAGCCTTGATCATGCCACTTGGGCTTCAGCCTGGGCAAGACCCTGTCTCCAAAAAAAAAAAATAGAAGAGAGAGAGAGAAAAAAGAAAGGGGCATGAATGGGAGGAATGTAGGCCACTGACCACATATCCAGCAGGAGGCCAAGGGTGAAGCTCTTTGCAGTGTTAGGGAAGGTGTTGGGGCCAGGGCTGGGGCAGAAGGGTGGAACTGTCACAGATGTACTCTGAACTGCCCATGAGACGGAAGAAAGAGAGAAAAAAGCAAAACCATTTAAGAAATGGAGATGGAAGAGAGCTTTGATGTAGATTGGAATGGCTGCAGCTGCGGCCAGAAAGGAGCACATCCTCTCCCCAGAGGTGAGTCTATTAGAGAAGGTTCCACACAGCGAGAGGGGAATGAGCTTGTGCTGCGAACCAAAGCTCAGGGGACTCCAAGAACACATGGAAATCAGGAGACCTCATGGGTTGTAGAGGGTTATTGAGATGGCCTCCTCCTAGAAGAAATCAACAGAAAGGCTCTTGCTGCTTTGCTGACCCAGAAGCCTGCCATAGGCTGGATGTGGAGGGAAAGGGAAGCCGCAGAAGTCAAACTGGAGACTTAGGAGCTTGGATCACTACATTAACTTTGCAAAGTGAATTAAGTAATGAAACTGGATGCAGATGGTGGAGCAACTGGGGTAGTTTGTGACTGGGAGGGACTGATTTCTGCACTTCCAACAGCTGGCTGAAGAGGTTAAATGCTCCACTCAAAGCCCAGGTCATTACCATGGGTGGTGACATCCTGGCTTCTTCAGTGACAGACACAGGGGATCACCGTGGAGAAACACCAGGGAAGCTGAAGCTGATTTCCACTCACGATCTGGTTGTGTGCTTTGTTTCAGACATTTTTTTTGGTTCAGAAACTCCCAAGGGAAAACACCAGGCTAGGAGTCCAGAGGCCTGAGTGTGAGTCCCGGGAATTCTGTAAGTCACAGGAGCGGACGCCTGCCACTTACCCCTGTGTCCTCCGCTGGAAAGTGAGAATGACGGTGCCACCCTCTCCTTCTCTGGCCTCCCCTGCCCGGTTTTCTCGGTGCCTCAGTTCCCTCCTCCAGACAGAGGAGGCGAGGAAAGCGTGTGCTTCGCAGGGCAGTGGTGAGGGTCCAAGGAGGCAGCGCACAGTAAACTCCCTCTGAGGAAGCCAGGCTCTCAGTCAGTGCTCGGCATCGTCGTTGCTGCTGCTGCTGCTGCTGCTGCTGTTTTTAGGTTAATTGGAGATAATTGATGTGAAAGTGTTTTGAGAAATTACACAGCACTCTATGTTCCAATAAAAGGTGTGGTTTCCATTCTTCCCTCTTCCTGTTTCATTTCTCAGAACTCCCCTCTGCACACCAGGCAGCTGCTGGCCTGAGCTATTGAATACGTCCTGTCTTCCACAGGCTCCCCTGCCTCCAGCGCCCCCATTCCCTCCCCTTCACCTGGCTGATCCCTCCTTCCTGGCACACAAAGCCCAACCGTGCTTCCTCTCCCCTGGGAGCCTCCTCTGACCCTCCAGACTGGGCTGGAGCCTCCTCCTCTGGGTTTCACCAGCACCTGTTGACCACTGGCTGCACACACTGCAAGTTTCTGTGCTTTCAGTTTTGGTTTTGTTTTGTCTTTTTCAGTCTTTTTCCTGCACTCTCCCCACCCTGACATAAGTTTCCTGGGCATAGACAGGGTGTCTAATTTGTCATTGCATGCCCAGAATCTAGCAGAGTCCAGGCATATTATTGTAAGCTCAGCAAATGTACGTGGATTTGAATGAAGGAGGAAATAAGATCATGTATATGAAGTCACCTTTTACGGTCTTAGGAAGAATCATTATTAATAGCTCACTCAACAATATTCATTGATCACCTACTAATCTTTGAAAGGCCTCTACCAGGTACCTAGGGCAACATATAATAGGGTCTCTGCTCTCAAGGACTTTTCGAGGGAATGAGGGAGAATCCCTAGAGGAATTTTACGACCTACAGATGACAATAACATAAATGTAGTAACATACATACGTGCCCTAAAAGAGGCCAGGCTGCCTGTTGCAGAAGTGCAGCCAGGCACAGCTCCCCAGGGGTGTCAGGAGGCTCCTAAAGGAGGAGCTGACTTGAGCTCTGCCTTGACCAGCCTCCCCACAACCCTGTGCCCTTCACTTCATCTCTTCCTTCAGCTTTGGGATGACTCAAGAGAGCTCGTGTCCTGCCCCCAGCTGCTCCTGAGGGGCCAGCAGCCCCCTGGGCCTCTCTGAGGCCACCATCTGGCAAACCTGGGGAGTCGTTGCTCTGAGGCCCCTGCAGGGTCACGCCTGCTACAACTCCATCTGGCCAAGTCCTCAAGGCAGCAGAGGCTGAGGGATTTGGAGTCCACCAAACCCTGGTTTGAGTCTTGGCTCTGCCACTTGCCGGTCGTGTGAAGACATATTACACTTTATCCAAGCCTCAAATTCCTTGTGTATAAAATGAGGCCAGGCCAGGTATGGTGGCTTATGCCTGTAATCCCAGCACCTTGGGAGGCTGAAGCGGGAGGATCTCTTGGGGCCCGGAGTTCAAGACCAGCCTGGGCAACATAGTAAGATACATAAAATCAAACATTTAGCCAGGTTTGGTGGCACACACCTGTGGTCCCAGCTACTTGGGAGACTGAGGTGGGAGAATTGAGGAGCCCAGGAAGTCGAGGTTGCAGTGAGCTGTAACGGTGCCACTGCATTCTCGCCTGGGTGACAAGAGTGAGATCCTGCCGCCAAAAAACAAAAACATAACATAAATAAAATGAGGACAACAATAGCCATTGGTCAGATGGTCATACTTCAATGAAACAACAGATATGAAGAACCTGGAACATTCTTTTAAAAGCCTTCAATAAACGTAAACCATTTTTCCCTCTAGGACTCATAAAGCTGCAGTGCTTTGCAGGCAGGGGTGGGTGCACTCTAGGCCTCATGGGTGTGTTAGTCAGACATCTCACAGGGCCCTGCCGCACCCTCTAGTCCGGGAACCCTCCTGGGTTCCCAGAAAAACGTGCAGGTTAGTAAAACTCAGACCTTCTAAATTTTATAGACACATTTAAGAATCTCTCTTATTGAGCAGAGTGAAGAACTAGTTTTAATTAAATTATAAATGCCTGGAAAAGAGAGAATGACCCCATTTTAGCCTCTGACCCCATGAGGCATAAGCAGACAGGTATAGTTACCCCAGATGAGGAAACCAGGCCTGGAAAAGGAAAGTGTTTGGGCCAAGGGCACACAGTGCACGAGGGGCAGAACCCAGACTAAGTTGACCCTTTCCTCTCTGCGTAGTTACCATCTAATAGGCTGGGCGTCCAGGGGGGCCCCTTCTTGCCTAGGGACCAGTCTGCCTTTATAGGATTAACAAATTAGCTACAAGATTAGAAAATACAGTTTAGGGGTCATGTCACCTCTGGCTCCAAGAGTCTGAACCTCCCCAAATTGTTCCTGGGAATAACATCACTATTGTAAAACCTAAGATGAGTGCTTGAGATATTTTGCAGACCTTGCACTCGATGGATCAGCTGACATCACCCAGACCAGTAATCCGGCTCCACCAGTTTGGCCATCCCACCCAGGATCAGAAAACAGCAAGAAAACCTCACTCCGAACCCCTGTGATTCCATCTCCAACCTGACCAGTCGGCACTCCCCACTTCCCAAGTCCCTACCCACTGAATTATCTTTAAAAACTCTGATCCCCGAATGCTCGAGTGCGTGGGGAGACTAATAATAATAATACTAGTAATAATAAAACTCCGTCTCCTGCACAGCCGGCTCTGCATGAATTACTCTTTCTCCATTGTAATTCCCCTATCTAGGCAGCAGGCAAGGTGAACCCATTGGGCGGTTACACTGTCCTTACAGTCTCTAAGGCTGCTCCTGCCCCAGAGCTCAGGGACTCCGGGGCATTCAGTGAAGGGGTGTAAGACCAAGCCAGGCCTGACATCCTGCTGACTTGCCTGTCATAGAACAAAGGTCCCAGGGTTATCTGGCCCATCCTCCTGCTTCCTGCTCTGCCCATCTCCTCCCTGCCTCCTGCTCCCAAACCAACTGTCCACCCCAGTTATCAGCACTACAGCTGACTGGAGGGGAGGGAAGGAGAAGCTGCATTGTATACATGAGCAAGTTTGTGGGCCCACAGCCTTCACCCCACCACCCTCTGCTCTGCCACTGCATCATCTCCAGTCTCTTCTCTCCTCCCTGCACCCATCGCCCAACCACGGAAGCCTAACAGATTCCAAGGGAACAGCTGGAACCTCCTTGCAGCTGGACCTTTTGCTGGTGGGAAGGGGTAAGGCATGCCCTGACCTGGGCATCTCAGGGACATGCTGCTCAGGCCTCTGCCTTCTGGGTCTCCTCTTGGTTCCATTTGTTCTGTAGCCTCTCCCTGTACAGGAGGTCAGGAGGAGCAGTCACAAGTCACCCTGCCTGATGCATTAGGACACAGAAACCCAGGAAGGTTGAATGACTCACTCAAGTTCACACACAGCAGCCCGAGGAGGAAACCACTCAGTCCAACAGGAGCTCGGCCAAGTTGCCAGCTGGCCTTGCCCTCCTCCCTGAGACGGCCAGCATCCTATATGGATTAAGGGAGAATTCAAACGTCAAAACGGGTAGAGGTGGAAGTGGGGAGTGGCAAAGGGGGAAAAAGATGAATCAAGGCACGCAATCCTACTAAAGAAAGAAGGCTTCAATGTACTCGGTGGCCCCCTGCCGGCTCCCAATGCCAGCCACAGCACCATCCTCCTACTGAATCTTTAATTAAAAGAACAGGACTAATGGGACGGTGTCAAACTACACACTTAATCTGCACCAGAGACAGCCCCTCTGGGAGCCACTGAAACAGATCAAAGCTACTTCTGTGGAGCCCTCATTCTTCAGGCAAGTTGGCAGCAGGAAAAAGATTTGGAAAAACCACCAAAAAAAATAAAAATAATAATAATAAATGAGGAAAGAGAGGAGAGTTGGGAGTAGGAGGGTGTGAGAGCACAGGCCAAGGAAGGCAGCAGGTTCCAGGCCATGCTTGGTCCCCTGGTGTCTCTCCTCACACCCAGCCCCAGTGACAACTGGCGTCCTCAACTCGGGCCATGGCGGTGAGCCCCGCCCTCTGTGTGCCTGATCCAATTGAAGGTCCTCCTGTGACTTCCCTCTGTCTCTCTTTCCAGTAACTTAGAACCCTCCCTGACTGCTTTCCTTCTTTTGGGTCTCCAAGCCTTGCAAATGCTGCTTCTTTGCCTGGAGCTTGGGTTTCTGTCACTTGCATTCAAAAGAGTCTAACATAAGAGAATTGGTCAGATAGGAGGGCAGAATGGATCGTTGTTAATTATGAGGGCTTTGGAGGCAAACTGCCCAGATTCAAATCCCTGTTCCACCCCTTGCTAGCTGTGAGATCCCAAGCAAGTCATTTAACTTCTCTGTACTTCATCTGTCAAATTCACTCATCATAGTACTTAACTCACAGTGCTGCCGTTAATTAGTTAATGTCCACACATATCTGATTAGAAGAGCACACTGTGTAACACAGCCCATTACGACTGCTCTAACTCCAGCCCGCAGGACCAGCTGGCCGGGGCCCCTTTCCACAGCAGTGGTGAGTCCAGATGGGCCCCACCTGCTGCTGCCCCATGGGTGCATCCCCTTGTGCTGTCCCCCCAAGGCCACATCTGCAAGTGGAGAGGATTTGGCCATCACTCACCGGCGGAGGGATGAGTGTGGAAGCAGGAGGGTGAAGTGGGGAAGAGGGAGTCTGCACGTGGGACACCTTCAGAAGCCCTTGTCTTCTGTGTAGTCCCCAGGGAAAGGAACGCCTGCCTGCTCTGTAGAGGGCAGGCTGAGCTCTGAGTGTGGGCTTCCTATCCTCACAACAGCTAGTTTCATCCTTCAAAGTCTGAAGCCAGATACATTCTGCCACCAGATTCATTTTTTTCTGAAGCTCCCGTTTGGTCTGTTGGAGGAATTCACGTTCCTCCGACTATCATAACTTTGCTCTATCTTTCAAGAGCTCACACCCTGGCCTTGTTTTGCAAATAGAGCATTCTTTCTCTCCTGCCTGTCCTTTACCTTACAAAAGCTTCCCTATATTGAACAAAAACATTTTCTTTCTTTTCTTTTTTTTTTTAATTGAGACAAATTCTTGCTCTGTTGCCCAGGCTGGAGTGCAGTGGCGCGATCTCGGCTCATTGCAAGCTCCACCTCCTGGGTTCACGCCATTCCCCTGCCTCAGCCTCCCGTGTAACTGGGACTACAGGTGCCCGCCACCATGCCCGGCTAATTTTTTATATTTTTAGTAGAGATGGGCTTTCACTGTGTTAGCCAGGATGGTCTCGATCTCCCTACCTTGTGATCCACCCGCCTCAGCCTCCCAAAGTGCTGGGATTACAGGCATGAGCCACCGCGCCCGGCCGAACAAAAACATTTTCAACTGCTCTGTAGTGGAAGATAGGGAGGCCAGGGTGGAGGTAAAGGGTAATTAAATAATTTCTGCTGCAGCACGAAAAACTGAACAGCATTAAGTATTATTAATATCATGTGCTCTTCCCAATGAATTAACACAGGCAATCCCTCTCTCCTGTCTGGTGTTCAGTAAATATTTGTTGAATGAATGAATGTTAACAGCTTATGATTCTGTCTTTCCTGCTCTGATAAATTATGAAGTCCATGTAGCCAAATCAGCATCAAACCCATTTTATATGCAGTCTGTGTTTTGAGCCCCAGGTCAAAGTGAATAAAATATGTGTGAAAACGAAGTGATAATGTCCATTGGAGAACATTGGCTTCTTGTATTTGTAGGGGACAGGGTCTACCTGGCTTGGTGTTGGTGACTTGAGAGTAGCCTTCCAGCTGCTTTTCTCTGGTTCCCAAGTAAACCAGGGTCAGGCTGTCCCTTCCAGGTGGAACTCTGTTGAGACCCCACAGGCAGCTCTGGTGAATAACCAGCATGTGCAAACTCATTATTCTCCAGCTGAGCCCAAAACCGTGCAGGAAGTAGGGCAATTCCTGCAGGACTGAGTCTGCCCCTGGCTGAGCCTTGCTTTGCTCATTGCAGATATTTAAGTCTCTCCGTAGTGCTGTGACTCACCTGTCTGTCCTTGGATGGAATTCCTCAGGGAAATCACCTGCAGAACCTGGTCACTATCTGTACACAAAGCACATGGAGAGATTCTAGGGACAATCATCTCTAAGTAAATTACCTAAGGGCAGAAGAGTCTGCCCGGGACCTGGGGGAGAATGGAGCAGGGACAGGAGGTAGGAATAAGTGACTCGTGCATTAATCACAAAGCAATCAGCAGATGACAAGGGGCCTTGGAACCGCTGCATCTGTCTAGCTGGATGAGGTGAAAGGAAAGGTCACTCCTGTCTGGGAACTCCCATCCATCTTCAAGACACTCACTTACCTGGCTTGCATGTGCCTGGGATTCCTGTTTTCCCTGCCCAGCAGAGACGCTGCCCTGGCCTGGTTCATTGTCCATTATCTGCCCTCTGGCCCACCCCAGTATCCACCTGGCCTGCCCCACCTGGCCCAGGCCACAGAGGAGGGCGTGGCTTTGGCTAGTTGACCTTTAGGAAGTCATTTACTGGTTGTAGCCTACCTCAGTTCCTGAGACCTGTAAACTCCTCTTTCTCTGCCCTGAATCTTCCTCAGTGATCAGGGCCCAAGCAGGAGAGCGGGCATGAACTCTCCGTGCTCTTCCACTAACTTCTTCCCTTGATCCTCCCCAGCTTCTTCCCTCTCCTGGCAACCCACCCCCTGCCCGCTGTCCCCTGGGCACAAAGGCTCCTGCTGGATGGAGCTGTCTTCTTATCTCTGCTGGCCCTCCCTGGGCTGTACCCCAGTCCTTGTATCAAAACCTGTTCCCAGGTTCAGATCAATTTCTTTCTGACATATTTTCACAAAAGTGGGTTTTGTCTCCCAGGTCATTTCAGTTTCAACTGAAGCAATGTCCTTGCCCAGGTGTAACCCTTGGCAGTGGATTTCGGCAGTGGTGATGAGTTTGGAGTAGAAAAAAAGAGTCTTGATTAGAATGGCTGCTCCATGGCTCAAATCACAGATAGAGCATGAGATTTGGATTCAGGTATTGGATTTATTTTATTTTATTTCATTATTTATTTATTTATTTACTTATTTATTTATTTATTGGGACGGAGTTTCGCGCTTTCGCCCAGACTGGAGTGAAGTGGCCCAATCTTGGCTTACCTCCACCACCCCTTCCCCTGCCCTCACCAGGTTCAAGCGATTCTCCTGCCTCAGCCTCCAGTAGCTGGGATTAGAGGCACCCCCCACCACGCCTGGCTAATTTTTGTATTTTTTTCATTGAGACGGGGTTTGGCCATGTTGGCCAGGCTGGTCTCAAACTCCTGACCTCAAGTGATCCACCCGCCTCGGCCTCCCAATGTGCTAGGATTACAGGCGTGAGCCACTGGGCCCAGCCCCTGGCATTGGATTTAAATCCTGACACAACAACTTCCTAGCTGTATAACCTTGGGTGAGTCATTTAACCTGTCCTAGTTTCTCAACAACAGGGATAAACATGCTCACCTAGCTGAGGAGAGGATTTAATAAAGTGTATATTTTTAAATCCTGGTACAAAGTTGTAACCATTCTCCTTAGCATGGTAAGGTCAGCACTTCCAACATCGGGGAAGGGGTGAAGGTCAGGGAACTGAACTGCCCTCTGCAGCTGAATAGCACCTAGGCAGGTTATTTTAAAGGCCCGTGGCCTCCAATATCTGTGGCACCTGTGTACTACACCCCTCTGGATTTCCACCATTGCAGGAATTCCTCTGGGTAAGCATTATAGTCTCCCTAGGGTCTCCTTTTGAAAGGTGAAAATTCTCATGAAAGTTACTAATGCTGCAATGTGAAAAGTGTAATTAAAAAGATTTTATTTATTTTTGTGAGAATGCAAGGTGCCCTAGAGCCCAGAAACCAGGAGAAAGCAAGGATTGTCCCAACTATGAGAGGCAAATTCAGGCCCTGAGCCAGGCACTCTCTTATCCACGATCTCATTCTACCTCACAACAACCTTCAGAGGGAGTTATTGTTAAAGAACTGTTTAAAGGTAAAATCAAGGCTCTTGTATAAATGCAACCTCTTACAAACATGAAATTCAGATTCAACTCATCGATTAGTAAGGGAACCAGTAAGATGTTACGACTGCTCAAAAAAGAATCCAAAGAGCAGATGCATACAGAAGCCATCAGGAATGCTGACATTTGCTTAATAGATACAAAACTGGTCAATATTCACAGAGCAATAATCAGTTGCATTTCCAGTTGATATAATTTGCATTTCTATGGACAAAATCATTTGCATTATTATCAGTTTCTACAATTTTCAGAGTCATAAAATAGCTCAAAGACGATGAAAGAAAGGCAGAGGTAACCCACAGGCAAACAGACAAGAAGCCCAATAACAATCTTCTCTTGCCATTTCAGAGTCTCACACAACCTTTTCTAACATTGCGACTATCCTCATTTCATCACAAAGCAGAAAGCATGGAGATAGGCACAGAAAGTAGAAATGAAAAGTGGAAAGCTAGTCCAGAGGCACCCAAGTGCCAGTCCCATCTGAGGGCTGAGGCATGTGTAACAAGAGTGTCACATGGGGGATGAAATTAGAAAAATAAGAATGAGGTCAGTTTTTCGACAAAGCTAAATGATTTCCTTCAAAAGACTGTCCATTATTGGAGATTATATTCTTCCTACATTTGTAGCATTAAAATGTCTTTTCCAGCCGGGTGTGGTGGCTCACGTCTGTAATCCCAGCACTTAGAGGGGACGAGGCAGGTGGATCACTTGAGGTCAGGAGTTCGAGACCAGCCTGGCCAACACGGCAAAACCCTGTCTCTACTAAAAATACAAAAATTACCCAGGCATGGTGACATGTGTCTATAATCCAAGCTACTTGAGAGGCTGAGGCAGAGAATCGCTTGAACCCAGGAGGCGGAGGTTGCAGTGAGCCGAGATCGCGCCACTGCACTCCAGCCTGGGGGACAGAGCAAGACACCTTCTCAAAATAAATAAATAAATAAAAGTCCTTTCCTTTTTAAAAGGATGGTGATAATATATGACAGTAGTAATAATTGTTGTTCTTTTTTAAATGTACTTGTTTGATGAAGTAAAGGCTGGCAATCCTATGTAAGCCCCCATTAAATATATACATCTATATGGTTTTTATAGTTGTATTTGGTTATTTTATTCATCTGTGATAGTCCAAAGTCTGGAAACACTCCTGCATTCACAATTCTGCAGTGTTGTATTACAGATAAGTTGGTTAAAGAACAATATCTGATAACTCCAGCACTTTGGGAGGCCAAGGTGGGTGGATCACCTGAGGTCAGGAGTTTGAGACCATCCTGGCCAACATGGCAAAACCCTGTCTCTACTAAAAACACAAAAATTAGCTGGGTGTGGTGGTGCACACCTGTAATCCCAGCTACTCGGGAGGTTGAGGCACAAGAATCACTTGAACCCGAGAGGCAGAGGTTGCAGTGAGCCGAGATCATGCCACTGCACTCCAGTCTGGACAACAAAGTGAGACTCCATCTCAAAAAAAAAAAAAAAAGAAAAGAAAAGAAAAAAGGGACAACACCTGAGCAACACTACCTGGGTCGCCTAGCCCAGCAGGGTTCTCTTTGTCTCAGCCAAACATGGGAAGCTGACTTGGTTAGGCTGGGCATCCAGACACCGAGGCCGAATAGAAAAGACATAAGAAAATTATGACTTACAGACTGACCCTGGGGATGCCAGAGGGTGGTCCAGATGGAGTGAACCCTGAAAATGACCTTCTCTGGTGCTAGCCTCCACATGCATTCTGTCTATGGTGCTGCAAGGCTTGTGCTATGGTCTGAATATTGGTGTCTCCCCAAAATTCATACGTTGAAACTTAATTCCCAAGGTGATAGTATTAAGAGGTGGGGACTCTGGGAGATGATGAAATCATGAAGGCAGAGCCCGCATGAATGGGACTAGTGCCTTTATAAAAGAGGCTGGAGGAAGGCTGTTTGCCCTTCTGCCATGTGAGGACACATAGAGAACACCACCCATAAAGAAGGGGCTCTCACCAGACACCGAATCTGCCAGCACCTTGATCTTGGACTTCTCAGCCTCTAGAATTGTGAGCAATAAACATCTTATAAAGATATTTATGAGGCCGGGTGCAGTGACTCACGCCTGTAATCCCAGCACTTTGGGAGGCCGAGGAGGGTGGATCGCCTGAGGTCAGGAGTTCAAGACCAGGCTGGCCAACCCGGTAAAACCCCATCTCTACAAAAAATACAAAAATTAGCCAGGTGTGGTGGTGTACGCCTATAATCCCAGCTACTCGAGAGGCTGAGGCAGGAGAATCACTTGAACCTAGGAGGCAGAGATTGCAGTGAGCCAAGATCATGCCATTGCCCTCTAGCCTAGGTGACATAGTGAGACTCTGTCTCAAAAAAAAAAAAAAGATGTTTATGGCCAGGCACAGTAGTTCATGCCTCTAATCCCAGCACTTTGGGAGGCCAAGGCGGGTGGATCACTTGAGGTCAGGAGTTTGAGACCAGCCTGGTCAATATGGTGAAACCCTGTCTCTACTAAAAATACAAAAATTAGCTGGGTGTGATGGTGTGCGCCTGTAATCCCAGTTACTTGGAAGGCTGAGGCACGAGAATTGCTTGAGCCCGGGAAGCGGAGGTTGCAGTGAGTGGAGATTGTGCTACTGTACTCCAGCATGGGCGACAGAGTGAAACCCTGTCACAAAAAAAAAAAAAAAAAAAGATGTTTATGAGTTATCCAATCTAAGATATTTTTTTATGGCAGTGCAAGGGGTCTAAGGCACTTGTCAGTAGGCTTTACCTACACCGTCCTCCCTGCCTATAATGAAGAAGATCCAATCCTGAAGCTCAATAAACCTGGCCTAAGCTGGCATGCCCACCAAGAAAGACAGGAACAGGGCTTGGCACCATCTCCCTTCGAAAGAGCCTGCTCCAGCACCCAGGGTGCAGGGTTGTAAGCAAAGCCAGAAATGAGAGGGATTACAGATTTCACAAGCCAATGACTAACTAGTATCTGGTGAATTGAAGCAGAGATTTCCTAGCATGTGACAATATTAACCTTTGCAGCCTGGGTTTTCAACTCGTCCACATCAGGGGTTTGGTTGGCAAAGCCCTGTCACCTCCCCCACATTTGACTATCTGCTGCTAAAAGTCAGAAATGATCGAAGGCCCTGCTTTTAAAGGCACAGTGCTGCTCCACCAGACAGCGAGAAGCCCAGGCAGGCCCCACCTGGAAAGAACAGGGAGCACACACACACTGGAGTTTGGGGTTTCATTCTAAACAAGTGGGGCATCCGTCATCACTCCAGAGGGGAAGGAGGGTTGCGTCCAGTGGAGGATCTGCGAGTACCAGCATGTTAAGCACTGCTACCCTGTATGTAGTACCTGCTTTCTGCTGGGTTAACAGGAGAGGAAACAAGCACGGGGATGATACAGTTCCTGGTGGGTTTTTAAGAAGAATGCATTTAAACTCAGAGTGTGCCTGAACAGCTGGGCTGGAAAATCGCTTGTTTAGCTCTGCAGTTTGTGTCAGGGACTCACTGGCTGAGACAGAATAAAAGCAGCTTGATTTTGTAAACTGTCAGTATTATGAACCAAGGCAAAGACCTCTAGGGAGAGGGACTCAAGAGACTTCTTTTCTCCATGCCTACACAGCAGAGGGAATGATAGGACCAAGCTCAGGAACAATTGCCTGTTAGCACTACAGGCATTGATTGGGGTCTAGGGTTTTCCTGTTCCCGTCTCTGCCTTCAAGGAATCACAGCCCCAGAATTCCAGAATCTCAGATCCAGAAGGGACCAGAGATGGCACAGAAATCCCTGCTTTAGCTCCTGTGACAGCTCCTGGCCTCTGCAGAGCCCGATGCCCCAGGGAATGCTCACTACTTCTCTGCCCAGCCTGCCCGGTGTTTGCCAGCATAGACTGGCGGTAAATCCCCTCTTGTGTGAGCTGAAACCTGTCTCTTTTTCATCAACCAGCAGAGTGGTTATGTACCACGGCACCTTAGATGAGAATGGTCCCTCAGAGATCCCATGAGTCAGACTACCCAAATTCACCCGCAAGCATTTTTCTCTGGGTCTACCTAGTGTTTTAAAACTTTTCTTTTGATCCAATATTTACAACAGAGAGATTTCCTAGAAAAATCTAGCTTTGTGGATTTTCTTGGTATATTGGAAAGGCTGGCAACAATGACTCACACTACCATCGAAAAGACCTGGCTGGAGTTGGGTGTTGGTTGTCCCCTTGTTATGGGCATGGATTTCCAGTTTACCATCATCCCCTGCACTCCCTACTGTCCCCATCCCAGCAGCTCTCCTCTGAGATCCCACTGGTCTCTATAGCTTATAAGTTTGTGAGACCAGACCTTGTTCATGCTCCAAGTTTTACCAGTGACCATGTACCAGGATCCTCCTTGGCCTATGGTTCATTCCCTTCCTTTATAACTTAACCTCTTCCCTTCCAGAGCCATGCTTACCCCAACGGATTTCCTTCCTTTGTCCTGCTCCTATTTCCATCTCGTGGCCTTTATTGATATAAAAATAACCAAACTAGCAAAGCAACTTTGTTAACTACTCCTCTGCTTGTGCCCATGCATTTAAGTCAGTAGTGCTTAGCTGGGCATGGTGGCTCACGCCTGTAATCCCAGCACTCTGGGAGGCTGAGATAGGTGGATGGCTTGAGCCCAGGAGTTCGAGACCAACCTGGGCAACATAGGGAAACCATGTCTCTACAAAAAATACAAAAATCATCTGGGCATGGTGGTGCATAGCTATCATCCCAGCTACTCGGGAGGCTGAGGTGGGAGGATTGCTTGAATCTGGGAGGTCGAGGCTGCAGTGAGCCGAGATCATGCCACTGCACTCCAGCCTGGTGACAGAGTGAGACCCTGTCTTTAAAAAAAAAAAAAATCGGTGTTGCTCAACCAGCAACAGAATAGTCTACCTTTAGGGACTTTTGGGAATTTTCTGTATTATCATAATGGCTGGGGCAATTAGTGCTTGGGGTCCAAAAATGCTAAATATCATGCTATGCTAGGAGTAGTCCCATTAAAAAGACAAACTAAAATCTTATTCCATTCAAAATGCTGCTAATCCTCATGGGAAAATACTGATTTAAATTGAATGCTAGCTAATTTTGTCCTACATCATTTTTCTGTATGCCTATGTAAAATGAGAATAACATATTTCATTCTTATACCAATTCATTTCTTTCATAGAGTTGTGAGGATTGTGTGAGATTTAAAGAATAGATACTTGACACATACTAAGGATACAATAAATGCTAGCAATGATGGCTGATTCAGAAATGGAATGGTGAGACAGGAACTGGTGTGTCTGCCCACAGACCTGAATTCTAGTTCGAGTTGGAAGAGCTACTCTGCCATTCACAAACCACATGACCCTGGTCATGTTTCTCCTCTCTGAACAATGAAGGGTTGTATTAGATTTCCGGAGTCCTGGTCATCCCCAGTATTCCATGGTTCTGTGTTCCTAATGAGACAAACAGCATACCCTTTTTTTTTTTTTTGAGGCAGGGTCTCACTCTGTCACCCAAGCTGGAGTGCAGCGCCATGATCTCAGCTCACTACAACCTCTGTCTCCTGGTTTCAAGCGATTCTCCTGCCTCAGCCTCTCGAGTAGCTGGGACTACAGGCACACACCACCACGCCTGGCTAGTTTTTTGTATTTTTAGTACAAATTCATGTTGGCCAGTCTGATCTCAAACTCCTGACCTCAGGTGATCCGTCTGCCTCAGCCTCCCAAAGTGCTGGAATTACAGGCGTGAGCCACTGCGCCTGGCCAATACCCTTTTTCTAGTCAATATTCTTGCTGGCTTTTGTTGTCTGGGTCAGCATTCCCAGGTACAATGGTGAAAGCTGACCTGAGGCTGTATTTCCTTCCCCAGCAAATTAAAGAACAAAGACAAAGAACAAACCATATGTGTATACAGGACACAGATACACATTGGTTATCATTGTGTCCCTGAAGTCTGTAATGTTTTCAGGGAGGTAGTGGTGGGTAGCCTCAACTTCTCCTAGTCTTTCCCCTTCCTTAGATGGGGAAAGAGTTTTCTTCCAGAATACAGCCTTTTGTGATGGGTACCTGTTAACCACTAGGCTCTCACCACAAAGGGATTCAGGGAAACAGTTTCTGAGGCTCTACAGAGGCTCAGAAATAGATCCCTCTCCCTACTGCCTGCTGGAAGGAAGGCTGGCACAATAGGGGTAGAAGGCAGGAGGCTGTACATCAAAGGGGGAAAAAAAAAATAGCAGTTCAGTTCATTTGAATAAACCAGGAAGAAGGGAACTGCAATAGGTTATTACTGAGAGAATAATTTGTAACTAGGTTACAGATAGTCTCAAGATAGAGACTGAATGGTAAAAATGGACAAAATACAAAATGGAAATAGAACTCTCTTGGTGGCTGATGGAGAGTTACAGCACCATTTACTCTACCCTTCTACTCCATATTTTCCTTCTGGGTGTGAGAGGTATTTTTCAAATGATTTTTCAAAACACCAGGGGTAAGAATATTTCAATAGACTTAAGGGAGTTATCCTCAAGCAGATTCAACGATGTTAAGGGCAGAGGGCCCACCCGTCTCCCTAGATTTTTATAGGTTACTGGTGCCCTCTGGTGGGGGATAAAGGTTACGTCTGTGAGGTATAGACCCGAAATTTAATTGGTCATTTGTGTTCAGACACTGCAATCTCCCAGCTCTGAGGTACCAACAAGAGGAGGCAGTACCAGGTGATAAGCACCTCACAGGTGCTTTCTCACTGGTCCATCAGACTGTTTCACAGATTAGGAAACTGAGGCTTAGAGACATGAGGTGAACTACCTAAGGTCACCCAGCGGGCAGCTAACTGGCAATCCTCATTCAGTGCCAACAATTTCAGGAATGCTGATGGTCAGTTTTTCAAACATAGACAAACTGTCATGCACACTCACACTCACACAAAAAGAAAAGACAAAGAAGAAAGTAGATGCAATTTTCTCCAAAATGTATCCCCTATGAAGGTAGCAGCTTTACCCAGTTTTGAGCATTGTACTTTGCTGGAGTTTAAGATTTCCCAGTTTAGGGCACTGGAAAGTTTGAGTCTCTTTACCTTGAATCAAAAGCATAGCTTATTTCCCACTAGTGATTCTCTTAGAGGTTAATGATGAAGGGGAACAAGCCCTAGAATGAGAGGGGGCAAAAGCTGGTTACCAGACCAAAGGTGTGAATTGGCCATATAATACTTGATATCACTTCTGTCATTGTAAAGTAAGGGTGTTCAAGAAAATGATCTTTAAGGCCATAAAATATATTTTTTGCACTCCTTGCCCTAAACTTAAAATAAGTGCTCACTCACCTCTCCCTTTTCTCCAGTCCTGCAAGGTTTTCTGTGTATGTATGTGTCAGAAATATTGGAGTATCTGCCTAAATTCTGAGTCTAGTAAAACAAACCCAAAATCCATTCTCGTGCCCATGATGCTTTCATAATCTTGCCCCTAACCATTTCCCACTGTTCCTCTTCCTCTCCCCAAACCTTTCCCCCTTAGCCTTAGACTTCAGCAGTGGTTCTCAGAATGTGGTTTCTAGGCCAGAAACATCAGCATCACCTGGGAACTTGATAGAAATGCAAATGATTGGACCTCACGCAGACCTACTCTACTAGAACCTCTGGGTGAGGCCCTACAACCTGTCAAACACCGTCAGACCTGTCAAACTGTTTGCTCAAGTTTGACAGTCACTGTTCTAGATCAGGGTTCTTAATCTAGGGTCCACAGATGGTTCTAGAAAGTCTAAATGTTTTTTGAATTTGCATGTAACATTTTGCATAAGTACATGCCCTTTTTCTGGAGACAAGTTCTCAGAGCAGTCAACTCTCGACTCCAAAAAAAGTTATGAACTACTACGCCATCATTCTGTTTCTTTTCTTTTTTTTTCTTTTTGAGACAGAGTTTTGCTCTTGTCGCCCAGGCTGGAGTGCAGTGTCTCAATTTCTGCTCACTGCAACCTCAGCCTCCTGGGTTCAAGTGATTCTCCAGTCTCAGCCTCCTGAGTGGCTAAGATTACAGATGCCCACCACCACGCCCAGCTAATTTTTGTATTTTTTGTAGAGACAGGGTTTCACCATGTTGGCCAGGCTGGTCTCAAACTTCCGACCTCAGGCAATCCGCCCACCTCCAGCCTCCCAAAGTACTGGGATTACAGGCGTGAGCCACCGCACCCGACCTATCTTTCTGTTTCATAGTTTCATAGTAAACAACTTCCTGCCTACATCTGCAAACTCTTCTTTCCTCCTCTTCTTTGCCTTAAAAGATAGCTGGCTTTCCCTCCAAAGGATCTTGGCGGTCACTTTCCCATACCTCATGTGCTTTCAGGATAGGGTATGGGGCCTCCCCAATACTGCACTCAGACCCCTATTCTTCCACACTTCCAAATCTCTGCATATATATACACACACACACACACACACACACATATATATGTGTATACATATATATATTTAGATCTATACTTCCCTTTACTCCTCCTTTACTGCTGTCATCTGCTGACCTTGCTCCCACTTTCCCTTGTTCATTACAGACTTTGCGTTCTTACCTCCGACCAGTTTCCTGGGTGATAACATCATGTGAATGACCCATCCAATACCCATCCAAGGCCTCGTGGGACCTTAACCACTTCCCATCCAAGAATTTCACCTTCACATACTCCAGCCACTCACTCTGCTAGACCCCGGGGCCTTGCCCTCATCTGGGATGCTCTACCGTATGCCAGTCAGCTTACGCCAAATTACACTGTGGTAACAAACCCCCAAATCTCAGTAGCTTGCATTAACAAAGGCTTGTTTCTCTGTCCATCGCAGCATAGGTGCAGCTATGCTCCCTGTTCTCTTCAGTCTTGGAGACAGGCCAAAGGAGCAGTCCCCATTTTGGGACACACTGGCCTCATGTGGAGGAAAAAGAGCACTGACTGACCCACACAATGGTCCCTAAGCCTCTGCTCAGAATAGCATAGCTCATTTCCACTTGCATCCCATTGGCCAGTCTGCTGCCAGTGGTGTAGGAAGTGCAATCTTTTCCAAGGCCGGGTAGAGAAAAGCTGCATGGGTTTTGATGGTAATACATCTACCACAACCTTTGAAGTCCTGTTAGATCTTTCTCCCTCTCTCTCTCTCTCTCAACATAGCGACCTGTCTTTTCAGCTCCTGGTCCTCTCCTCCTACTGTACTATTCTTCAGTTTCAATCAGCCCCCTCCTGGAAATGACAATAGATAACATTTACTGAATACTTAGTAGGTTCTACCTTGACATTTATTATCCTGTGAGTCATTGAGAGCTTCGAGAAGTTAGCCTGTCTTCACCTCATTCTGTTTTCTAGATTAGAACCATTACTTCACCTATGAGGAAAACAAGAACCAGATAGAATTGAGAGGCCAGGTCAGGGCCATAAGTGTGTGACACCAATCGGCAGGTTGTGTGACGTTTTCTCCTGTAGTACTCATTGGCCTCAGTGGTTCTCAACCAGAGGCCATTCTCCCACTAAGTGATATTTGCCAATGTCTGGGGACATTTTTTATTGTCATAATTAGGGGAGTGCTACTGGCATTTAGTGAGCAGAGACAAGGATGCTGCTAAACGTCTTACAACACACAGGACAGCCCCCATCGCATAATTCTTCAATCCAAAATGTCAACAGTCCTAAGGCTGAAAAACCCTGGTCTACAAATTGGACAGTCTCAGGCAATAGTCTTGTGGAAATTTTCCTACTCTGTTCTCTCCCCTATTCTCCAGAATACCTGTTCCGGACCTGCTCCACTCTCTTCAAACTATTACGCCAACGACCATCTCTGCTGTATGGCGGAAGGCCTGGAGGCCAGCGGAAGGTGCAGCGCCGGCGGTGCTCCGACTTAAAGGGGTAGAGCAGTCTGGCCGCGGGCGAGCGGCTCAGGGGTCCCCAATCCGAGCCCCGCGACCCAGGGGTGGCGGTGACGCCTGGAGTGAGGCAGGCGTGGCTGGGCTGGGCTCTTAAAGAGGCAGCCAGACACGACTCTCAGTGTCTACAGCCATACCACCCTAAACATGCCTGATATCGCCAGCTAAGCAGGGTCCAGCCTGGTTAGTACTTGGATGGGAGGCCGCCTGGGAATACCGGGCGCTGTAGGCTTTTTGACGCTCGCTTCCTTTTGTCGCCGCGCTTCTCAACCGCCCCCAGACTCTGCTCCCCCTCTTCCGCCCGCCTGTGTACCCAGCCATGGCCTGGGACCTCCTCGTGGGGGACTGCCGCTGTAGCACCGCCAGGCAGCAACATCCCACCTCTACCGCCTCACTGCAGCCCCACCAGGAGCCCGGCTTCAGCCAGGGTGGGGTGGACCGGGACCCGACCCTGAAAGCGCAGGCGCGGGTTCTCTGCGGTCAGCGTGTCTTCCCGCTCCCTGGATGTCCAGGCAATTCAATTCACTCATCTCTCTCTGTCCATGCTTTCAGCGACACGTTTCCTTCCTCTCCTAACTCCTAGCCTTCCTTTAATCTCAGCTCATCTCTTCCAGGAGGTTGTTCAGAAGCTCTTGGCTACATTAGGTCCCCCTTCTGTATTTCTCATAGCAGCATGTAGTCTCGCAACAAAACATTCACTATGCTAATATTTACGTGCTTAACCAGTTTCCCTAGACAGGAGAACAGGAACCATGTTCATCTTCATCACGGTATCCCCCAGTGCCTAGACAATACAAGATACATGATAAGTACTTAATATGTACAGCTCAGGTGTCTCCTGACTTCCATTTGGATGTTCTCATATGCACAAACTCAACACAACTAACTAAACTCGTCATTTTTTCCTATCTCATCACCATCATCAAAAACCTACTCTTCTACCTTTTTTTTTTTTTTTGAGATGGAGTCTTGCTCTGTCACCCAGGCTGGAGTGCAGTGGCACGATCTCGGCTCACTGCAACTTCTGCCTCCCCAAGTTCAAGCAATTCTCCTGCCTGTCTCCTGAGTAGCTGGAACTACAGGCTCACTCCACCACACCCGGCTTATTTTTGTATTTTTAGTAGAGACGGGGTTTCACCATGTTGGCCAGACTGGTCTCGAACTCCTGACCTCAGGTGATCTGCCCACCTCAGCTTCCCAAAGTGCTGGGATTATAGATGTGAGCCACCACGCCCGGCCCTATAGTCTTCATCTCAATGAATGGCACCACCATCCACCAGTTACCCAGCATCCTTGACTCCCCGCTTCCCTCAAACCACATTTATTCATCTTTTTTTCCTAAAAACACTGGTCACTTTAAACATGCATTGTTTAAAGTGCACACATTGTCATGAAGTCTGTCTCTTCTTTTACCTTGATTTCTCTCAAATCCTTGCACTTCTTTTGGGCTTTTGTCTCAAACATACTGGGTTTAACCACTGACTATCTGCAATTCTGAATTGCCTTTGACGAGCTATTTAGCATCTCTGAGCCTTAAATACTTCATGGAATAACAGATGTCAAGTCAGCACCTACTAAGTGTTCTATTATAATAATGCATCTATTACTATTCTTGCCCGGCCCACTGCCATGACTGCAGGAGTATCAATTCAGCCCAGATTGCTGTCATGGCCTCAGTGTTATCCCGGCTCTAAACAGCACTCCAGTCTACTCTCACCAGTGCTGCCAGAAGGATCTTTCAAAAATGCCGATGAGATGATGTCACTCTCCTGCTTAAGATCTTTGTAGTGCTCCACTACCTTCAGGATAACATTCAAACCTACTAGGTTGGCATATCACACTTTCATCACCTGGCCCCCTTCCCACTCCAGCCCCATCTGTCATCACTTTTTCAAGCACATTGTTTGCTCCAGGCACATCGAACACTTAAGAGTTCCCCCCAAAAGCCATTCTCTCTCCTTTAGTTCTTTCAGCTACTGCTTCCTTGGCTCATGTGGAAACCGTCTTAAGTATCTAACTCCACTGTTGGGCCATAGGCAACTTTAGAGCAGCTTCCTTCCTGTTGTATTCTCAGTATCAACCAGTCTCTGGCTCATATTAACATTTATTTGTATTTATTTATAAGTATTTATTTGTTAAAGCAAACCAAATATGGCCTGAGAACGACTCCATACTTCTACATTTGAGTCCCTGTGGATGAACTGTAACCTAGCTTAATAGGCAGATAAGACTGAAAACCTAAGAGTATGTGCCTGTAACGATAGCTGTCTTGGCCAATCCCATCAGTCATACTTCAACCACTCATACACTGCTGAGTGTTCAGACTGTGTTCAAATAAGGCAAACGCCAACCTGTAACCAATCCAGCTGTTTCTGTACCTCACTGCCTATTTCTCTGCATCACTTCCCTATTTTGTCTATAAATTTGTTCTGACCATGAGACATCCCTGGAGTCTCTCTGAATCTGCTGATTCTGGGGGCTGCCCAATTCGCGAATCATTCATTGCTCTACTAAACTCCTTTAAATTTAATTCAGCTGAAGTTTTTAACATATTGAATGAACTTAATCCTTTATTTTAAAGAGGACTAATCAAATGAATTCAGAGTTGGGGACAGACATCACAAGGTTAACCCTGTAAGCCCAAACCTGTAATGATTTGAATTTTTCCTAATAGCAATAACTCTTTTCATACCTTTATATGATGGACTTGTGTAACTCCAGCAAAAACAAACAAACAAAAAACCCCAAACCCTCAAAACAAGCACTGATGTGAAATTTACCTACTAACAATAGTTTGTGCCAGGCAAAAACAACATTTTGGGAGGCTGAGGTGGGAGGATCGCTTGAGATCAGGAGTTCTAGACGAACATGAGCAACATAGTAAGACCACACCTCCTCACACACACACACAAATATTTTAAATTAGCCAGGTGAAGTGGCATGAGCCTGTGGTCCCAACTACTCAGGAGGCTGAGGAGGACTCTTATCACTTGAGCCTAAAAGGCTGAGGCTGTGATGAGTCGATTGCATCACTGCACTCCAGCCTGGGGTACAAAGCGAGACCTTGTCTTCAAAAAAAACTGCAATACTCTGTAAGCTCAGTTACCAGTTTCCGCTTGCCTTCTTCCTCTAGTATCAAAAATACATTCAACAAAGATGATACATCTACAGCACCAGGAACTCAAGGTGAGCAGGATGGAAAACCCCAGGAAACATGTTATGCAGTTGAAATTGCATTAGAGTACCTTATAGAGGTCATGTACAAAATGTGAAAAGGCTTAAGTAGACAAAGAAACTGGCCTCATTATTGTTTCTAATGCTCCTTGTTTTCATTTTAAAAATACTGGGGGCCCGATATGGTGGCTCGCGCCTGTAAACCCAGCACTTTGGGAGGCTGAGGTGGGTGATTACTTGGGCCCAGGAGTTCGAGACCAGCCTGGGCAACATGGCAAAACCCCATCTCTTCAAACACAAAAAATCCAGCCAGACATGGTGGTGCATGCCTGTGGTCTCAGCTACTCGGGGGGCTGAGATGGCTGGATCGCTTCAGCCAGGAGATCAAGGCTGCTGTGAACCTCTCGCCACTGCACTTCAGCCTGGGTGACAAAACAAGACCCTGTCTCAAAAAAAAAGTCACCCCACCCCATCCCCAAGGCCTCCTCAGATATATATTACCTATCTCCAAAGGATATCATTTATATGGCAGCCTATGAAGAGTGCCCCAAGAACTATACAGTTCACACCAATCTGCACCAACTATATGGTAATCCAGCCCCCACCGAAGCTCAGGACAACTAGCCAGATGTTTCACTCACCTTAATGGCTTTAGCTGCAAGTGAATGACCTTTTAAAAAGCCGATGTGCTACCAGGCTTTGTAGCCCATTCACTCTTCTTTGGTATCCCTCCAAAGAACAGAACCTGAGGGTCATGGATCAGTGGCTTCAATGAAGCCCTGAAATTGATGTTTAATATTGTGCTACTTATAAGAAGAGGTTTCATGAGATTCATTAGCTTTTCAAGGAGGACTATAATCCCCAAAAGTTTAAGAACCACCAGTAGAGACCCTAGCAGATGCTAGGCATACCAACTGATCAATGCATATGATGTGACAAACCCTCAGTACCTCTCATACTAGCCACAATTTAAAACCACAAGCTCAATGTTAGAAAATACTCGATAAAATTTGATGGATTTCTTTAGGATTGGGACCCTGAAAATAAACATGGCAACTGCTCTAAAAGGTAAGTGGGGGAAAATATCCAATGCTGCTGATTTTAAGTCCATTAACTTCCCCCAAAGAAGTAACAGAAGTAATTTTCTGTTATATCTTTGGTCTATCAGACCAAAAGATAGAATAGCAATGAGATTTAACTGTATATACACAAAATTACCTATTTCACAAATAATGACAACACACAATGGCAAAAGGAAAAACATTTAATACACAAAAAAGCACAATTAAAAAGTATTAAAAGCATTACATAGTGCAAACACCAAAAAGACAGCTGTTAATTTCATGGCGCTTATAAAGAAAACTAGGCAAGAATGCAGAAAATGCCTTCCTCTTTCCTCATTTAGTGAGCTGGCCACATTCGAAAGGTTATTTTTTGTGTGTGTGTGAGAGACTGAAGTTTTATTATTACTCAATTCAGTCTCCCAAAAAGTTATTTTAAATTGCCACTTTCTTCCCACTTTATGAAACCACATTTGCTGCTCTTGATTGTGACTCTCTGATCGGAGACATTTGGAAAACTGCATGTTTTCTATATATGGGCAGTGCATTTTGTGCCACCTACTCAAGTGCACGTAGAAAGAGACATTTTGGGCCAGGCACGGTGGCTCACGCCTGTAATCTCAGTACTTTGGGAGGCCAAGACAGGCAGATCGCCTGAGGTCAGGAGTTCAAGACCAGCCTCGCCAACATGGTGAAACCCTTTCTCTACTAAATATACAAAAATTAGCCAGGTGTGATGGTGCACGCCTGTAGTCCCAGCTACTTGAGAGGCTGAGGCAGGAGAATCGCTTGAACCCAAGAGGCTTACAGTGAGCCAAGATCACGCCACTGCATTCCAGCCTGGGCAACAGACTGAGACTGTCTCAAAAAAAAAAAGAAAAGAAAAGAAAAAAGTTTTGTACATCAAGACCACAGCAAGATGGTTTTATCAGGATAGAATGTACTATCCAAATTTACAAACTTCTCTCAGAACACCTAGAGAAAGAACTCTTTTCTAGTCAAGAGCCTCATATCAAAGAAAGAATACCTAAACTAGAAGCATGGGTAAAAGGGCTTGCAGTAAGCAAACAGGCTCTGCCAGGCAGGCAATAAAGGAGAGCTTGTGCTCAGCTTCCAGAACATGAGGTATTCTGAATATATACCCAGAGCTTGGTACACCAAGAGCATAATAGTTCTTAGATCTCTTCAAGGATATTAACAGGCTTCAAAGTTGCTCTCCCATATTGAATCCCCGCAACAAACTATGAGGTAGAAGGGTAGGTACGTGTACTGCTTTTTATAGATACGAAAAACTGAGGCATATGGAGGTCAAGACTGGCACTCAATACTTACTCTACCTCCACCCCAAAAGGCACTTAATAGTGCACAGCTAGAGACTAAAGAAAGTCATATTCAGAGGTTGCTATGAGGTCTACCTTGCCAAGTGCTGAGGAAGCCAAGCATTTCATCCATCCTTTGAAATATTTCCTGTTGATTTTTAAAGGGGGAAGAAAAAACCCCAAAAGAAACACTTCGATTCTCATTGAAAAGGAAGTGAAAAAATGAGGCAAACTACAGAGAAAAAAATAATCATGTTAGAAGGAAGTCTGGCCTCAATTTCTTTGAGACAGGGTCTCTGTCACCCACCTTGGATTGCAGTGGTGCCATCTCAGCTCACTGCAACCTCCACCTCCGAGGCTCAAGCAATCCTCCCACCTCAGCTTCCTGAGTAGCTGGGACAACAAGCGTGCACCCACCATGCCCAGTTATTTTTTGTATTTTTGGTAGAAACAGGGTTTCGCCATGTTGCCCAGGCTGGTCTTGAGCTCCTGAGCTCAAGCAATCTGCCCATTTTGGCCGCCCAAGTGCTGGGATAACAGAAGTGAGCCACTGCGCCTGGCCTGACCTCAATTTCTTAGTGCTGAGACAACAGGGGAGCTAACTTCCCCATCCCCCATCACACACAAAAAGGAAGCCTCAACTACGAGTTGTCACTTTATTAGATAGTAGCTCTGCCATCACAGCTTCCCATCTACTGCCTAACTCTGCAACAGAAACATTCCCTCTTTCCCTGGGAAGAGGAATCTTATCTAAAGATACTGTAGTTACAAGGACTGATAAGGGTCTTTGGTATAAAAGCAATATCCAGAAATAAGATAACAACTTTGAACTAAGGGGATATAAATGACACAGTAAAGGTGGAAGAAAGGGTTTTTTCTAAGGGAGACCAGAGTTTTATTATTACTCAAATCAGTCTCCCAAAAAGTTATTTTAACATGCTGTTTTCTTCCCACTTTATGAAACCACATTTGCTACTCTGTTGACAGGGACTATCTGATCAGAAATATTTGTCTGTTGATATCAGTACTTGACTGTTAAAAAAAATGCCTTCAGAGAGCTGTTATAATGATAAATGTCAATTTTCTTTTTTCTTTTTTTTTGAGACTGAGTCTCGCTCTGTCGCCCAGGCAGGAGCGCAGTGGTGCGGTCTTGGCTCACTGCAAGCCAGAGATTGTGATTCAAGTGATTCTCAGATTCAAGTGATTCTCCTGTCTCAACCTCCTGAGTAGCTGGGACTACATGTACACACCACCACAACCGGCTAATTTTTGTATTTTTAGTAGAGACAGGGTTTCACCATACTGGTCAGACTGGTCTCGAACTCTTGAGCTCAGGCAATCCACCCACCTTGGCCTCCTAAAGTGCTGGGATTACAGGCATTGAGTCACCGCCCCTAACCTAATATCAATCTTCGATAAAGCATTTGCCAAATTACAGCAACTGCTCTGAAAGAAGAATTGCTCTTCTAGCATTATTTGACCCTTTTTAGGTATCCTTGACCCTCTTCACCTTAAGAAATGGAGAGTTCCGGCCAGGCGTGGTGGCTCACGCCTGTAATCCCAGCACTTTGGGAGGCTGAGGCGGGCGGATCACAAAGTCAGGAGATCAAGACCATCCTGGCTAATCCGGTGAAACCCTGTTTCCACTAAAAATACAAAACTTAGCTGGGCGTGGTGGCAGGCACCTGTAGTCCCAGCTACTAGGGAGGCTGAGGCAGGAGAATGGCATGAACCCGGGAGGCAGAGGTTGCAGTGAGCCGAGATCGCGCCACTGCGCTCCAGCCTGGGCGACAGAGAGAGACACCATCTTTAAAAAAAAAAAAAAGAAAAGAAAAGAAATGGAGAGTTCTACTAACTGTCCTGTGCTCCCAGAGGGGATTCAATGAGGATCGTAAGAAGGAAAACAACCTGTAGGGAAGCAGCATGTTGGATTTCAGATAAAATACCAAAAAATATTAGCTACCTCTTTCTGCAGACATGCCTCTTTTTCTGTAACACTTTCAGTCATTCAAAAGGCTATTGGTAGAGGTGCAGTAAATCCAAGTGTAGATTTACTGTAACAGTTTATTTAACTATGCTATATTCACCAATAACAGCATTACCAATAACAGCATTAGTGCATATCAAAAGATCTGAAATGCTAATGGGACATTTCCCACAAAAGCAAAGAAGCCCGGTGGCTCCTATAAAGGGAGAATATAGCAATGGCAAGCAAAATGAAAATTTCTGTCAACACAAAGTACTTCTCAAAGCAATCAGGAAAAACTGTTCCCAAATTAGGCCTGGGGAGCCACATCAACCACTATCTCAGACACTGATTATTTTGTTTAGCCTTAGGGGCCTCAATATTCCCCCTCATCTGTTAAACTTCAACTTGTTTACTCACAGTCTGATAAATTCCAGCCAAGTAACCTTAACATTCCCTATGGCAGTGCAAAATTCCAGACATTTGTAAACACTATACATTTCAGGTTCGGTACATGAGAGAGCTTACTGGTTCCTTTATCTTTGAAGTGCAGATTCTAAAAACATAGCTAGTTCCTAATCTATAGCCATTTTTAGCAAAGGTAGCATCAGGATCAAAACGTGCTTGCACACATGCACACTCATGAGTGGGAGAACCATCAGAACAAACTGCTCCTTAGGATGTAATTCTGAACAATTTAAGCAGATAACTGACTAAATGGAAAACAGATTCACAGTATCTAAAGCCATATATCAGAAATTCACATAATTCTGAGGGGAAAAAATTCAAATATCTCAGTAACAATTGTCTTCCTTTCAAAAGTGAGTCAAGAGGTAACATTACATAGCTTTGTATTATGGAACAGAAGAACATGCACCAATATATCAGTTACTTTTCAAGGGAGCCAACATTGCATTGAATTTACACACACAAAAAATATTACAAATGGCCGTGACCCTTAAAAATAAATTCTTACAAACCAAATAATATCACACAATGCATTACATACATCTAACTATACATAAATTATAATTAAAACACAACCGCATATTTCAAATACTTGGCAGTGACTCAATCTTGTATTACACAAATTAGTGGCAGTGCAGAGGCTGGCATGGCTCAACTTCAATCCATTGTACAAGCCTAGGATTAGAAGCCCATACTATTCCATTGGTAGACTGGCGAAATGGCATACCATATTAAAGGCCTGGTTTAAGATTTTTATAAAGTCTGATTTAAGCATTAAATAAAAAAGCATACCAATTACTGTTAAGTACACTGCAAGGAGAGTGAGTTAATATTGAGACAGAGGAACTTTTTAGCCATAATACTGAAATTCATCGTTGTTCTAATGATTTGTCATCTCTGCTCTAAACTTTTTGCCCAAGATAACAATCATAAATATTAATTTAAATGACAACTAAAACAAGAATTCTGATGGTAATGTGGTATGATTTCATTATGCATAGTCTATGGCACATTGCAGCAGAAACAATGAGCTCCAATGAC
Source organism: Macaca mulatta (assembly GCF_049350105.2). Classification (NCBI taxonomy): domain Eukaryota; kingdom Metazoa; phylum Chordata; class Mammalia; order Primates; family Cercopithecidae; genus Macaca; species Macaca mulatta. Next base: position 62,305,526 of record NC_133406.1, on the reverse strand, counting down.
ACAGATCTTTCCTCACTATCAAGATTTCAACTCGAGCATGGCTTACCTATAACTAGGTGACCATATAATTTAACATCCAAATGAAGACATTTGAAAGTGAAAGGGGACAGACAGAAACAACCCAGGTGGGATGCAGAAGGGAGCAAACTGGCAGTCTCCAGAAAACCAGAGCACATGGTCCCAATAACTACAGCTAAAAGGTGAATGTCAGTATTAGGAAGTTTCCTTATAGCAGTAAACTCTGAACACTTCACATATAAACTATGCCTTGCTTTAGTTTAGTGGCAGTGAGTAAAAAAAATCTGTACCGCAGTGGCAAGGAAAAAAGAACAAAATCAAAAACAGATCACGAAAACAGTTTAAGCTGGGCACTGTGGCTCACGCCTGTAATCCCAGCACTTTGCGAGGCCAAGGTGGGTGGATGACCTGAGGTCAGGAGTTCGAGACCAGCCTGACCAACATGGTGGAACCATCTCTACTAAAAATACGAAATTAGCCAGACATGGTGGTGCACACCTGTAATCCCAGCTACTTGGGAGGCTGAGGCAGGAGAATCATCTGAAACTGGGAGGCGGAGGTTGCAGTGAGCCAAGCACTCTACTGCACTCCAGCCTGGGCGACAAGAGCAAAACTCCATCTCAAATTTAAAAAAAAAAAGAAAAGAAATAAAGTTTCCTACAAGTGAAGATGAAATTCGGCTCAAGAACATAGCTTAGGATCGCCTAAGTACTTAGTGCTAACAGAAGCAGTGAAAAACCCTGGTGAGCAAGCAGGAACAGGAGTAAAGCTGAGTAGCATAAGAGGATTCTTTCGTGGACAATGATGTGCCAAATTAAGATCAAATATCTATAAACATAAGTAAAATGCTTAATTCTTCTTAAGTTTTATTAAAAATTATAACTTGGCTGGGTGCGGTGGCTCACGCCTAAAATCCCAGCACTTCGGGAGGCCGAGGGGTGTGGGTCATGAGGTCAGGAGTTTGAGACCAGCCTGGCCAACATAGTGAAATCCCATCTCTGCTAAAAATACAAAAATTAGCTGGGCATGGTGGTATGTGCCTGTAGTCCCAGCTACTTGGGAGGCTGAGGCAGCAGAATCACTTGAACCCAGGAGGCAGAGGTTGCGGTGAGCAGAGATCGTGCCATTGCACTCTAGCCTGGGCAACAGAGTGAGACGCCGTCTCTAAAACAAACAAACAAAAACAACAACATTATGAGATTTTTTTTTTCTGAGACAGAGTTTTGCTATTGTTGCCCAGGCTGGGGTGCAATGGCGCAACCTCAGCTCACCGCAACCTCCACCTCCCAGGTTCAAGCAATTCTCCTGCCTCAGCCTCCTGAGTAGCTGGGACTACAGGCATGTGCCACCATGCCCGGCTAATTTTCTGTATTTTTAGTAGAGATGGGGTTTCTCTGTGTTGGTCAGGCTGGTCTTGAACTCCCGACCTCAGGTGATTCACCCGCCTCAGCCTCCCAAAGTGCCAGGATTACAGACATGAGCCACTATACCAGGCCCACAATTTTTTTTTTTTAAGCTCATCAGCTATTGCTAGTGTTAGTGTATTTTATGTGTGGTCCAAGACAATTCTTCTTCCAATGTGGACCAGGGAAGCCAAAAGATTGGACACTCTTGTCTAAGGCAAGAATTCCAAAAGCATGTTCTGTATAAAACTTGCATAGAGATTCCAGAAACACTTGTTCAAATGCAAATTCCTGGTCCAGATCTCAGGGATCAGTCTCGGGGGGTTTGGGCATTTTTAACAAGCAACCCTCGTGATTTTTACGATCCTTAAGTTTGACAGTTCTAGGGCCTTGGTCTCCAAAATGACACATGCATACCCTTGAGAATACACCAACATTTTCCCACGGGGTAAGGATACATGCATAACTCTATGGAAACCAACTTAAAGATGGTGCAAGCAGCTCCAGAGGCACTAAACAAAAGGATAAAAAAAAAATCTAAATGACTCCTAAGAGGCAAAGAGGGTAGGGGGCAGCAGCTCAGGACTATAATCCTAGCACTTTGAGAGGCTGAGGCAGGAGAGTTGCTTGAGGCTAGGAGTTTGGGACCAGCCTGGGCAGCATGGCAAAATGCTATCTGTACAAAAAATACAAAAATCAGCTGGGCATGGTGCCACGCACCTATAGTCCCAGCTACTTGGGAGGCTTCAGTGGGAGGACTGCTTGGATCTGGGAGGTCGAGGCTGCAGTGAACTGTGATTGTGCGAGTGCACTCCAGCCTAGGCGACAGAGCAAGATCCTGTCTAGAAAGGAAAAAAAAAAAAAAAAAAGGAACTGATCCTTCTGAAGGCTGCGCTGGAGAAGTATGTTTGTGCATTTATCTGAATGAAAACCAAGACATGTTCTGACTGAAGTTAAGTCTGATTTGGCTAATTAAACTGAGAACAGGCTTTGCCAGTTTATATGACAGGACTTTTTCTATAATCAGCTAAATCTGCCCCAGGGCTTTCATAAAAATATCTTTAAGCCAAGCATAGTGGCTTATGGCTATAAGCCCAATACTTTGGGAGGCTGAGGCAGGGGAATCACTTAAACCCAAGAGTTCGAGACCAGCCTGGGCAACATAATGAGACGCTGTCTACAAATTTTTTTATTTAACTGGGTGAGACAGTAAATGCCTGTGAGGGAAGCTGAAGCTGGAGATCACTTGAGCCCAGGAGGTGAGCCATGTTTGCACCACTGTACTCCAGCTTGGATGACAAAGTGAGACCCTGTCTCTCAAAAAAAAAAAAAAAAAAAAACCTTAAAGCACATATATAATATGCAATATGTTGGATAGTATATCCTTTGTAAGTACTTAAATTTCAAAAATTTAGATGTCGGATTAAAGTCTTGCAAAAGGGCCAGACTAGGTGGCTCATGACTATAATCTCAGCACTTTGGAAGGCTGAGGCGGAAGGATTGTTTGAGCCCAGGAGTTCGAGACCAGCCTGGGCAACACAGTGGGACTTCATCTCCACAAAAAATTAGCCAGTGTGGTTATGCTAGTCTACAGTCTCAGCTATTCAGGAGGCTGAAGTGGGAAGACCACTTATTCCCAGGAGACCAAGGCTGCAGTGAGCCATGATCATACCACTGCACTGCACTTCAGCCTGGGAGACAGAACAAGACAGACCCTGTCACCCCACACCTCCCCTATATCCTCGAAAAAAAAAGTGCAAAAAAAACCGAATCTAGGGTGAGAGCCTTGAAATAGCTGAAGGTCTGAAAAGGGGCAGAAGGGAGTATTTTGGGGTGACAGAAACATTCTATTGCTTTTTTTGGGTGGTTACTCAGATTTCTACAACTCGTTACAAGGAAACACCTTATCATGTTAATTATACCTCAACACTGTAAATGTGCATGGAAGAAATCTCTTGTTTTTCAAGAGTTTTTCTTTTGGGTTCACCTACCTATGTACCTGACTGCTGCATAAAGTAATCCACGGCACTTCATAATTTGACTAATCAGATTACTTCTGTTCTTCATTGTTAGCTCCAGTATTTTTCCTACAGCTACCTCGGATTTTGATGCCTAAGAACATTCTGACAGGTAGGAAATAAAATTAAATAAAGGACTGATTTTCAAACAATGTGTAAGTGAATTGAAGAAACGCATTTTTATGTTCTACTACCATTATGCTATAAAAACCTTAATAACCAGCTGAATCTCTTTCTTGCAAATAGGGCATGAAGCCCCAGCCTTCTTTAGTCTTCTGGCACAGTGAAAACAAGTGACAAGATGGCCCGTCCTCCCATGAATAATGTTCCCGTCTCGTGGTCTTTTCTCACATAAGCTACACGGCTTCAAGAGGTTCTGGCAATCCTCCATGTTTTCTGTATCTGTTCTCTGTTCAGAAAGGTTATCTAACTGTTCTCCCGTGCTTGAGATGGTCTCTTGGCTTTCAGAACTGTGAGCCAAATCCAAGAATTCCACCGAGTTGCAAGGATCAAAAAGTTTGGAGTTTTCTTTCTTTATATACACATCTTTAGGCCTAACGACAGGAGCCGAAATGGTTCTTCGACAATCAGGGACATCATTTCCTTCATTTTCCTTTTCAGGTATGGCAGTGATATCAGATGTGGAGAGAGAATGGGTTAACTTTGAACAATCTGAATACCAATCCTTCCTCAAGGCCCAACAACGAAAACAGTACCTCTTGCTTGGAGAGTTAAATTTCTTGCATTCAGTACACTGCCACTCGTCCTACAAAGACAAGCGAAGCCAATTAATACTCAGGGGGTTAATATGATGCTGAGAAAAAGGAAAGGAGGCCAAATTCATTCACATCCTCTCACTAAGCTATTTCACACCAGTGATCTAGCCTAGGATTTGAACAAATTCTATAGCCACATGAAGGAAAGTCTTTGGAAGTTTTACACCAATAGTGCCACAACTGCTATATTCGAGCCAAAATCTGATATAGCTATCTTTTTTTTTTTTTTTTTTTGAGACGGAGTCTTGCTCTGTCGCCCAGGCTGGAGTGCAGTGGCCGGATCTCAGCTCACTGCAAGCTCCGCCTCCTGGGTTTACGCCATTCTCCTGCCTCAGCCTCCCGAGTAGCTGGGACTACAGGCGCCCGCCACCTCGCCCGGCTAGTGTTTTTTGTATTTTTTAGTAGAGACGGGGTTTCACCGGGTTAGCCAGGATGGTCTCGATCTCCTGACCTCGTGATCCGCCCGACTCGGCCTCCCAAAGTGCTGGGATTACAGGCTTGAGCCACCGCGCCCGGCCTGATATAGCTATCTTTAAGAAAGTTAAATTATTCTGGCTTTCTACCTCATCTCAGTGAAATTTACATTGTCTGCTGTACCTTATGGGCTTCTTTGGAGTTACTTTTTTTTGCACAACTTACTCCTTTATCGGGCAAGAGGCTGAAGAACGAAGACTGTCATTGTTTTCTACACTAATAGCAAGTATTATAAAATTTGGCAAAAAAGACAGCTAAAACAGATGAGATTTGAAAACTACTAAATTTACTCATGCACTCTCATTGTACCCAGGATTATAGGTATAATTGCATGCCTAAATCATGCCCTCTGAAAAATAAATGTTCTTGTCCTTGAATGTCAAGTAATTTTTCCCTACTTTTCCATATTCAAATTAGGAGATACTAGATCTCAATCAATTTTAAATGCTTTGCTTAATTCAAAAATAGCTACAAAACAAGTAAGAATATTTAATGTAAGAACAAGTAAGAATATTTAATGTGGTTAACTGCCTGGCTTTGACAGGATCAATGATTTCACATAAGCTGAACTTGATTACTTTCAGGTCAAAGGCCAAGCACTTTAAGTCTAGAAGTCATAACTCAATTGTCCAGACTGAGAGGCCAGGGCACAACCATGTGTTAAACTGACTCCAGACGGCCTCAAAACACTCTTGCCAGTCTAAGATCTTCCAATCTCATTTAAAATGCTATACAGATAATCCAAGGAACTTCGTAAAGATTTGGAATTCGTGACTGATGGTGTGCCATAGTTTAAATTACACCACTTTTTCTTAGTAGGACATAAAATAGGGCTTATTAAATTCAATGGCATCTTTGATTTGATGAAATACAGTCCATTTGCTTAATAGGTTTTCTGTGCCCAAGTAGTCACAGAAGTCTGATTAAGATGGAAACATGGCCAGGAGTGGTGGCTCATGCCTGTAACCCCAGCACTTTGGGAGGCCAAGGCAGGCGGATCACCTGAGGTCAGAAGTTCGAGACCAGCCTGACCAACATGGAGATCCTCATCTCTACTAAAAATACAAAATTAGCCGGGCGTGGTAGCACATGCCTGTAATCTCAGCTACTCGGGAGGCTGAGGCAGGAGAATCACTTGCACCTGGAAGGCGGAGGTTGCAGTGAGCCGAGATTGTGCCATTGCACTCCAACCTTGGCAACAAGAGTGAAACTCCATCTCAAAAAAACAGATGGAAACTTTTATCTCTGTTATTTGTATTATGGTCAAGAACACTTACTGGACCAATATATTTCACTTTATTACTAAGCTACACACAGATAATGGGCAATGAACTACCATAATGGTCAACAGTGGTGTGGTGGGATTAGGGGAAGGATCAACACCAGCAACAACCTAAAAATGTTTCTCTTTTCAAGCAGTAAAATGTAAAATCCCCTTCTTACCCTTCCTCCACCAACCTTTTTCCCATAGTGTGTTACCTGTGGCAAGGCTAAAAGAAACATGGGGAAATAGCAAGAAAAAAGCAAGGTATACATTTGGGTCTAGACTTCAGTTGTCAACTAATGACAAATCCATCCCTATTAACCTAAGAGCGGAATATCAAATCTTCTTTAATAGTCCTCCATTAATACTAATCTGTGTGGAAATGAAGCTGTTTTCCATCTGCTTCTTTTTAAGAAAACAATGACAATATTATTTTTATACTCAACAAACAATTTTAGATAGCCTATGGGTCTGTCTTTGGATTGCAGAGAGGTGTTGAGTCAGGGAAAGCAGGGCAGGACTATTTTGAATAACTTTGTGTCTCCAAAGAGATTTGATGGCAGGGAGAAAGGCACACAGAGGCATTTATCTCATCCTTTTCAAGGTAGGGAGAGGTTAAGATCAAATTATCCCTTTCTCTTCTTAAGTTCTAATAAAAACCTCTTAAAAGACATAAAGAAATCATCACTACTTAGCAACTATGCAAGGGAGACAGAAATGGGGGGAAAAGCAGCACTCTTCAACACAAATGAACTGCTGGGATTACATCATCTGAAGATGGGGCTGGTGCAAAATAGCTTTAGCTAGAGATTCATACCTCAGAGGTAACTTCTACATCAGTATCATCACTTAAGGACTTAGAGTCTTCAAGGTCATCATTTTTTCCCATTTCAATCACCTGTGAAGGCAAAAATCTCATTAGTAATGTTTACTTGTTTCAGATGAAGCTAATTACCTAAAAGCAAAAAAGACAACTGCTTCAATTTAAAACTCACATTCTGCTCCTATCTCTAGCACTTAAGGAGACAGCTTAAATGCAAGACCAAACACATTATTCTGTACATCTAGTTGGCATTTCAGTAGTAGCACAAACGAGAGAAAAGCACCCAGAAGGGTTACCAAATAAATTTTGCATTCAGAAGAGAGAAGATGCCCGTATTTATGACTTTAGAGAAAATAGCTGGGCATGGTGGCTATTTTACAGCCAGGTTCCTATAATTTCAGCACTTTGGGAGGCCAAGGCAGGAGGATCTCTTGAGCCCAGGAGTTTGAAACTGGCCTAGGCAAGAAAGCAAGACCCTGTCTCTACAAAAAATTTAAAAAATTAGCCAGGTGTGGTGGTGCACACCTGTAGTCCCAGCTACTTCGGGGCTGAGACAAGAGAACTGCTTGAACCCAAGAGTTCCAGCTTGCAGTAAGCTATGATCTCACCACTGCACTCCAGCCTGGGTGACAGAGTAAGAGCTTGTCTCTAAAACAATTTAAAAATAAATAAATAAATAAATAACTTCAGAGTAGAAAAGCTCCAAATTGTTAAACATGAAAATTTTTATCCAAGCAGACAGGAAAAATGAAACAAAATATTTTAAAATTTTACTTTTCACATTCAAAAGTAAAACCAGTTATGTGATACTCTGGTGTCCTATAAAAACATGCCCATATAAACAGAAACAAACAAAAAAAGTCCATTTCAAAAGTGAGGAGTGTTCTTAATTTTAAAATTTAGAATTTAAAAATTTAAAGCCCTAGTTTTGTGGTCCAATAAAAGGAATAAAACCAATTATGAAACCATTATGAACCTCTGTACAGCAACCTTCTCAAAAATGGTCAAGTATTTTAAGTCCCATCTGTCTCTATAAAAGTTTCCCAGGCCAGGTATGGTTGCACATGCCTGTGACCCCAACTACTTGGGAGGCTGAAGTGGAAGAACCACTTGAGCTAAGAAGTTTAAGACCAGGTTGGGCAAAACAGTGAGATCCCATCTCAAAAATAAATAAAGTTTCCAAATGTCACTTTTGTCTTAATTCAAGCCACCTGCATTCCTTCTAATGCTACCCATATAACTAGTCTAAGAGAACCCAAGCACCATTTGACTACAACGAATATACTAGGGTATCCTTCAGGAACTCAAAATTCCTATGAAAATCCCTTAAATAAATAAAAAAGATGACCCAATTTAGGTTTGGTTTTCTTTGCTGTATTTATTCAATGGATGTTTACCAGCACTCTTCTACATCCTGGCCACTGGATCTCCTCCCCAATTTCTTCTGAGTCTTGAGCAAGTTGCCTATATGACTCTTCATCTGTACATGAGTACACACTATATGTATGAGTACTTCATGAGTACATACCATATGTACTCAGAGTTCAATCTCCCCTCTTTTCTACTATTTTAACTCTAAAATAGCTACAAAGAAATAATCTTATCTTTCCATTTAGGTATAAAATGGCTATGGAAGCTATCAAGATTTCCAAGAAATAAGTTTTCTCCTACAGACTGCTGTTCATTTAGAACAGAGATGTCCAATCTTTTGGCTTCCCTGGGTCGCACTGGAAGAATTGTCTTGGGTCACACATAAAATACACTAACACTAATGACAACTGATGGGCTAAAAGGAAAAAAAAAATCACAAGAAAACTCAGAATGTTTTTAAAAAGTTTATGAATTTGTGTTGATTGAAAGCTGTTCTGGGCCGCATGTGGTTCACAGGCTGTGGGTTGGACAAGCTTGATTAGCACCTTACCTTGTTAGCAAAGGGAGAAAAAAGATAGCTAGTTGCTATAAGCAGGGGAAAAAAAGAATAGCTTACTGCTTTTGACTAAGTAGGGGCTTTTAAGGCAGCCCTGGTTAACTTAACACTTAATGTGAATCTTAAAATTGCACTGAAAAATTAATTAAAGTTAAAAAGGGGGATTATGTAAGCAATCTGTTGTACAAAGAGATACAAAGAGATCTGAACAGATTATACTATGAGCACACAAACAGAATCAACATGGAATTTTTCCACAACATACCTTTTTGTCGCTTACTTTCCCTACTTCTTCACTTGTTTGTTCAGTATCACCAGCTTCAACTTTTATTCCAACACCTAACTGCTCTGATACTGACTCATTCAAAAACCACAAGTCATCTGTAGTATCTGAAACAATGGCAGTACCCACATCCTAACAGAAAAAAACAAACATGAGTTTCTGTATTCAGAGGTTTATCAGACATGTTGAAACAACACAAATGAACCCAAAACTCAATGTTGTCACACTACATCGCCAAAGAACATCTTGCCTTTATTCAGTGGACATGTATTCATTCAACACATATCTACTTGACACCTACTATGGATAAACTAATGGATGGATATAATGCCAGGCATGGACTTTCCTCTTTTAACACTCAATCAGGTATAACACCTGAGAAACAGTTCTGAAAAGTTTAAAAGGTAAGGACTTGTAGTTGCTCAAGTAAATAGAATCTGTTCCCTAAATTCCCTTCTACAGGTGACACTCTAAGAAGCTAGAAAACATTCCATTAGTTCTGAAATACTCTTTCCCTCAAAATGTCAAGGATGCTTATTAAAGAAATATGAGAAATACTGATGGTCACCCAAACCTTTTGTCCTGACACTTTCTGAACTCCATATAGAACTTTCTTTCTGCATTCATCTATGAGTATTTCATGACATGCTTTTCTACAACATTCATAAGAGACAATTTATTATTTTGCCACTGTTATATATTCATTCATTTATTAAACAAATACTCACTGAATACCTATTATGTGCCACATACTGTTCTAGGTACTAGGTAATGGAAAAAGTGGTGAACAATACAAAAGCTCTGGCCTTACACTTCAGTGGTAAACACACAACACACATATAAAATATAGCAATATTTTTACAAAGTGAGAAGTGCTATGGAGAATAAAATAGGATAAAAGAGAAGAGTGGCTAGAGAGGAGGCTATTTTAACTAGGGGATGGTTTTGCAGGGCCACCACCTATAACTACACAGCTCCAAAACAAAAAGTGAATGGAACCTACTGGAACTGTGTAACGTAATAGCCTTAGGGGCCAGGAATGACCTCTTTGAAGAAATTACATTTGAATTGAGTCCTAACTCATGAGAAGGCAAAGAAATAATATGGAGGAAGAGAGTTCCAGAAAGAGTAAAGAACAAACTTAAGGTGCCTGAGGAAGGAAGGAATTTTGGGCTACAGGGTCAGAAAGGAGCCTGGTATATCCAAAACACATGTAGTGAACAAGAAGAATGACAGGAAGTGAGGAAGGAGGGGGCTGAATCAGTTATTACTATAGTAAAACAGGCACATGCCACCACGCCTGGCTAATTTTTTATTTTTTGTAAAGATGGCATCTATGTTGCCCAGGCTGGTCTCAAACTTCTGGGCTCAAGCAATCCTCCTGTCTCGGCCTCCCAGTGTTATAGGCTGAGACTCCCAGAGATTACAGGCATGAGCCACTACGCACAGCCAAAAGCTCCATTTTGAAATTGTTCAATGTCAAATCCTCTAAGTAGAGCTGTTAGTTAAACAGGCATCTGGAAACTGAAGTTGGGCATTTAGGGAAGAGGTAAGGACTAGAGATACAGATTTGGGTATCACATGCATACAGATGGTATTTAACGCTATAGGAGTAAATAAGAATTCTTAGAGAATATAATGTGTGGTCAAGAGTAACCAAGAATGTTACCCTTTCAAAAGAAAAAAAAAAACACTCCCCTTCAAATGTGAAATTTACCTGATTTGTTTGTAAATCAGTTGAGCCATTACTTCTAGGTGTATAGTTGCTTCTCAAGTTTCCTAAAAACCACCAAGGCAGGCCAGCTACATCCCACTCCTCAAATCCAAGGTCCAGCCTAGATGTCTCATCTTGGGTTAAATTTTCAATTAAGTCTCCATCTGTAGAAGTCAAATGAAAAGGATGATAACTATGCACAATACATAATAACCAAGACTACCTTTAAAATACTTAAAACTTCTTTATCAAACAGGTAAAAAGAAATTCCTGTTCTAAGAAAGAAAGAACCAGAAATCAAGTATCTGTCTTAGTGGTAGAGCTCAAATCTTCTCCCTTGTTTAGGCTTCATTAGCAAGTAATGACACTACAAGTAGATCATCGTTTATCAAGTCTAAACTCTAAAAGCATTGTCTTCTATGAGAAGACAGGAAAAAAAAAAAGACTCTAAAAGCATCTGAACAATGACCTTGTTCTAAAAGAATTCCTAAATGGTCATTTACTGGCATTTTAAACACTCCTACCATGTATAAACTACAGAATTACTTGCTCTAGTACATAGTGCCTGATAATAGTTTGATTAATAGCAATGCAAATGATGGTAACATAGTGGTTTAACCCTTAAGATCAAAGCAAGGCAATACAAACCATAATAGGCGATCACAAGGTTGTCCAGGCCATCTCACTGATACCACATATTCTGGGTCATTTCTCAATAATTCGTATGTTTTAGTGGGTAACAACCACTATAAAATACTAAACTCTAGGTTGTCCAAACACGTACATACACCCTTGCTGGATCAATGGGCTCTTAGAGCTAAGTATCTAGACGTACCACAAATACTAAGACCCCACATTATTTCAAGTAAAAGATCTCACGTTGTACATCTGAATGACACTGAGGGCTGCTAATAACATAAGTCTGTTGTTATCACATGATATTCTTTTCTTTCCCAGACTCCAGTCTTTTGTTGTGCTCTGCTGCTCCTTTCTTACTTTCTCATTCTCTTCTACGTCTTCCCAATACATCAGGCCTGCCCAAAGCAACCATGGGCATTAATGTGTGCTGAAGTACATATGGTGAAAGAATTTCTGCAATACGTGGGTCCTTGCCAGAACATAAGGTTACCCTATTTACTTATAAATTATGTCAATATTGCTGACTAAAAGGCTTATCTGTGGCCAGGGAAACTTCAATTATGTTTCTACTTATTCATTATTGAAAATATCAGAAACCAAATTCTTGAAATGGTCCATATTAAAGTTATTCTTCCCTACTCGAGCTCTACAACTTATGAAGGAAATGAAAACAGGTCATTCTTTCCACAAATAAAAATTCTGTCCCTTCTACTGATAGGTCTTCCTGAAAAATACTATTATTTATTCTCAAATTTTCATCACAAACTACATATCCCCCCTTCAATTGGCTATTCTTATACCTGCCCTTGCCCCCAACTTTTTTTTGAGACAGGGTGCCACTTTGTTGCCCAGGCTGGAGTGCTGCGACATGATATTGATTCACTGCAACCTCCGTTCACTGCAATCTCCACCTCTTGGGCTCAAGTGATCCTTCCATCTCAGCCTCCTGAGTGGCTGGGACCACTGGTGCACACCATCGTGCCCAGCTAATTTTTCACTGGGCTAATTTTTTGTAGAGACGAGATCTCGTTATGTTACCCAAGCTGGTCTCAAACTCCTGAGCTCAAGTAATCCTCCTGCCTCGGCCTCCCAAAGTGCTGGGATTACAGGCACGAGCTACCATGCCCAGCCTTGATTTTCTAACAGTGCCCAGCCATGTTCTTATAAATCTTAAAATTGCCTTTTGAGTATAAAATAAGCAAGGATTTGCATTAAGGAATAAAATTACACATTTAATATCATATAGACTGGAATAGTTACAAAGTAGGCAGACCAAAATTCAGTTTATGCTCAAATGAAATGTAAAGAAAACAATCTAGCACGATAAACTTATTCAAATTAAATTTAAGCTTTTAAAATAACTTCAGCAGCCAAAGTTTCTCGGATATAACCAGAGGCTTAACCTGCCATTGTTCCACATGCCTAGACTAGAAGCCATCATGCCATAAAATGACTCTGGGGAATTTATGATTTTACACATCTTCGCCAAAAGAAAAACAAAAACAAAAAACTAATTTTAGAAAATGTTTGTTTGTTTTTTGAGACGAAGTCTTGCTCTTGTCCCCCAGGCTGGAGCGCAATGGTGTGATCTCAGCTCTGCAACCTCTGCCTCCCAAGTTCAAGCAATTCTCCTGCCTCAGCCTCCCAAGTAGCTGGGATTACAGGCGCCTGCCACCATGTCTGGCTAATTTTTATATTTTTAATAGAGACAGGGTTTCACCATGGTGGCCAGGCTGGTCTCGAACTCCTGCCCTCAGGTGATCTGCCCGCCTCAGCATCCCAAAGTGCTAGAATTACAGGCATGAGCCACTGCGCCCAGCCTAGAAAGTGTTTTTTAAAGTAGAATTTTGGGGAAAATATGGATTAACTCATTAGCCTGATCACAGCATATCTAATGGAATGGCAAAGATCTGGTGACCACCATCCAAGGGCAAAACAATTTTTTCTGGATTTGGAATATCTGCATATATATAATGAGATATCCTGGGGATGGCAGCTAAGTTTTCTTTTCTTTTTCTTTTCTTTTTTTTTTTTTTGTTTTGAGACAGAGTCTCGCTCTGTCGCCCAGACTGGAGTGCAGTGGCGCGATCTCAGTTCACTGCAAGCTCCGCCTCTCGAGTTCCCACCATTCTCCTGCCTCAGACTCCTGAGTAGCTGGGACTACAGGCGCCCGCCACAAAGTCCAGCTAATTTTTTGTATTTTTTTTAGTAGAGACGGGGTTTCACCATGTTAGCCAGGATGGTCTCGATCTCCTGACCTTGTGATCCACCCGCCTCAGCCTCCCAAAGTGCTGGTATTACAGGTGTGAGCCACCGCGCCCGGCCAACGGGACCCAAGTTTTCATGCACACCTTGTACACATAGCCTGAAGGTAGTTTTATATAATATTTTAAATAATTCTGTGCATGAAACAAAGTTTTCACTGCAACCTGTCACATGAGGTCAGGTGTTAAATTTTCTACTTGTCGTGTCATGTGAAAAAGTTTTCAGAGGCTGGGTGTGGTGGCTCATGCCTGTAATCCCAGCACTTTGGGAGGCCAAGGCGGGTGGATCACGAGGTCATGAGACCAACCCATCCTGGCCAACATGGTAAAACCCTGTCTCTACTAAGAACACAAAAATTAGCTGGGCATAGTGGTGCACGCATGTAATCCCAGCTACTTAGGAGGCTGAGGCAGGAGAATCACTTAAACACGGGAGGTGGAGGCTGCAGTGAACTGAGATTGCGCCACTGCATTCCAGCCTGGTGACAAGAGCAAGACTCTGTCTCACAAAAAAAAAAAAAAAAGTTTTCAGATTTTGGATGCTCATCTTATTCTAAGATCCTTTGAAAGGGTCTTGCACCATCCTAGTACTCATGGGTTGCTAAAAGAGCATTGCCATCTTTCAAACTGAGAATGCTCAACATTTCAAATTTAGAATGCTCAACTTATACCAGGCTTCTTAGATCTCATTCTTGGCTTTGTGATTAAGTATATTATGTCATCTTTGCAAACTTCAAAATGTGTAAAAGTTGGGCCAGGTGCAGTGGCTCGCGCCTTTAATCCCAGCACTTTAGGAGGCTGAGGCAGATAGATCATTTGAGGCCAGGAGTTTGAGACCAGCTTGGCCAACATCGCAAAACCCCAAAATTAGCCAGGCATGGTAGTGTGCGCCTGTAATCCCAGCACTTTGGGAGGCCGAGGCGGGCAGATCACCTGAGGTTGGGAGTTGGAGACCAGTCTGACCAACATGGGGAAACCCCGTCTCTACTAAAAATACAAAATTAGCCAGGCGTGGTGGCACACGCCTGTAATCCCAGCTACTCCAGAGGCTAAGGCAGGAGAATTCACTTGAACCTGGGGGGCGGAGGCTGCGGTGAGCTGAAATCACGCCATTGCACTCAGCCTGTGCAACAAGAGCGAGACTCCGTCTCAAAATAAATAAATAAATAAATAAATAAATAAATAAATAAATAGCTGGGAGTGGTGGCACACACTCGTAATCTCAGCTACTCAGGAGGCTGAGGCACAAGAATCACTTGAACCAGGGAGGTGGAGGTTGTAGTGAGCTGAGATGGCACTGCTGCACTCCAACCTGCACGACCCAGTGAGACTCTGACTCAAAAAAAAGTATGAAAATTAGCCTTTGCCTCAGGTAGACAAATCAAAATAAAAATTCCAACCAAATCATATACATACAAGAATACTAAGATTGAAAAGTCTAAGGCAGCTGAATTCATGTATATAGAAAATTCACCTGGTGGCAAATCAATAAATGTATGGCTATTTTCTAGTAACACGCTAGCTCATGGAAGGGTCTCGCACCATCCTAGTACTCATGGGTTGCTAAAAGAGCACTACCATCTTCAAAGCTAACAATGGTAGTAACTAGGCTGATAAAACGGTTTTCAGTAAAGGATGAGAAATGATGACATATGCCTCTCCTACTTCACATACGGAGAGATTAAAAAAAAAAAAAGGTTGGGTGAAGAGGAAGAGAACAAAAGTCCATATAGCCTTAATCCAAAACATACCTTCTCTAGAATTTCTGCATTTATGCTCTGAGGTAGGCAGTGTGGGGATATCGTCTTCTGTAGTTCTTTTCCTGGAAGTGGAACTTTCCTCTGTACTTTGCTGAAAGAAGGGAAAGGTGTCCATCAGTGCAGTAGAAATAACTGAGACCAGGGGATGTAGCAGTTCCATTCTGGCTCACCAGTTAGTGTGCAACACAATGGGTTACACACAAGAAAGAGAACTCAAGTTCACAACAGTCATCATATAAAGGCAACACCTCTCCTCAACCCACTGTGAGCAAAGCTAGAAGAATCCCAAACCTGGGGCGATAAAAAACCTCTACACAAAGGCCAAAATCTACTGTTAAAAACAGGCTATCTGTATAAAGCCTCAAGTCTACTACAAAATTAGGCATAATTCAGAAAACATATGAAACCCTCACATGTACCAAGATGACTATATAAAGTTTCCCCAGGTTTGGGGAAGCTTTAGGAAATGGCCTGACATGAACTTAACTGCAACAAGCCTATTAAAATCTAATAAAGCAATTTCCTCAAACACACACACACAGGTACACACAAACCCAAAGAAAAATGCAACTGGAAGAACTGAAGATCAGAAGTGCTACATCCCAAAGAAAGGTTCAGAGACTGGAACTCTGTTATGGGCAGAACAGAGAAGGTTCACTCTGTCCCTGGTCTGTGAACTCCCAAGAACCTTTCTTATTAAATTCTTACCACATTCAGGGAAAGGTCTTGGGAGTCCAAGATCCATAGGTACAGAGAAGGGGCCACTCTGTACAACAAAAGAAGTCACCGTGTGGTGATTTTACCTTCAGTTGGTCTTGACTTGGAATATCCATACTGTGATCCTGTGCGAGAGCGAGAGTCTGAGCAGCATCTGGATAGCAAGTAAAACAAAAGGAAAACCTTCCCTGGTAATAACCATTCTTTCCACACAAAAAGGACCTCAGCAAACAACCCGGGAGCCAGGTTTAGTCCCTAGAAATGTACTTCTCCATGTTGGCTGGAAAAAGCTCTCATTTGCAAGGGAAAAATCAAAATTGATAAAAATGACAAAGACCAAGATAGGCCATATCCAAAATATATTACCAAAATATAATTGGGAAAAAAAAAAGTGAAAAATAGCTAAAAATGTTCTTCCATATCAAGCTTTTAAATTTTTATATGAAAATTGGCTCCAAGCAGGACACAATGGAGACTATTTTTGTCATCTCTTCCTATATTACCGAATTCACCTAACTCATAAACAACAGCAAAAAAGTGTGTGGCTTTTTAAATTTAATTTTGATTTTCAAGTGTTAAGTCATACAGGGTTATGAGATCTTAAAATCTGGATTTTTCCCCGTTTGCTTCATAAAACAAAAGGATCTTCATCTAAAGCGACATTCTAAGTGTCAAGGATAATTTTATGGTTGAAATTCCCATCACCATCACGTGTATATAAATTAATTTTTTTCATCATCTTATTTTTCCCAGTTACTATAAACATTTCCTAAGAAGCAGCAGCAAATAAAGTTTTTTTCAAGGCCAATAAAAAGAAGCAAGGAAAACAACCCAGTAGAGAGAAATTCTTAGATATTACATTAATCTAAAAGAGAGATGTATTCCAAGGACTTACGAAGAAATTTTTCAAGTAGAACAAAAGACAAAAACTTGGCTACAGGAAAAGATCAAGCTGCAAACAATTTAATAATCTGGACTATTCATTATTTGAGGCTATGTAAATGAGATACACCCAAAATAAGTCTACTGTGGGTCAGGTTCACCAACCACTACCAGATTCAGAGATAAAATATGGAAAATATCATCACCATCCAATAAAGGCTTCTAGAGGAAGGATACAGATCCTACAACTTATCTGTCAATGCAGTTCTACTGAAAAAGCAAACATTTTCAAAATTCTAATTATAAAAAACATTATTTCCAGAAACATTTTTGTAGACAAATGGAGACAATGAAAAGTTTGAGAAATGGCATTTTCTGACCACAGTGATCTTCAAAGCAAAGTTCGATTAACATATAATGCAGATGGAGCAATTTTTTTGTTTGTTTGAGACCGAGTCTTGCTCTGTCACCCTGGCTGGAGAGCAGTGGCACAATCTCAGCTTACTACAATCTCCACCTCCCTGGTTCAAGCGATTCTCCTGCCTGTGCCTCCCAAGTAGCTAGGCTTATAGGTGCTCATTTTTATATTTTTAGTAGAGACAGGGTTTCACCATCTTGGCCAGGCTGGTCTCAAACTCCTGACTTTGTGATCCACCCACCTCAGCCTCCCAAAGTGCTGGGATTACAGGCGTGAGCCACCGCATGCGGCCAGGAGCAATTATTTAATAAAGCAATCCTATTACTGTCATTTATATTTATAAAGCCTTACTAAGGTTAAAACAGTTATAAGCAAAAATAAATTATCTGGGGAAACCACAATATAAAAAAGAAGTTTTAAAACCAGCCGGGTGTGGTGGCTCACACCTGTAATCCCAGAACTTTGGGAGGTCGAGGTGTGTGGATTGCTTGAGCGCAGGAGTTTGAGACCACTCTGGGTAACCCACCAGCCTGGTGAAACCTCATCTCTACTAAAATCACAAAAATTAGCCCGGCGTGGTGGTGTGCACCTGTAATCCCAGCTACTCAGGAGGCTGAGGCAGGAGAATCACTTGAACCCAGGAGGCAGAGGCTGCAGTGAGCTGAGATCACACCACTGCACTCCAGCCTGGTCCACAAAGCAAGACTCAGTCTCAAAAATTAATAAACACACACAAAGTTCATCATATTTATTTCATTTGTATACATGGGAAAATTTAGAGAAATGATTTAGAAAGAACTACCATTTCAGGCTAGGCGCAGTGGTTCACGCCTGTAATTCCAGTACTTTGGGAGGCTGAGGCTGGCGGATCACGAGGTCCAAGGTTAGGAGATCGAGACCATCCTGGCTAACACGGTGAAACCCAGTCTCTACTAAAAATACAAAAAATTAGCCAGGCCTGGTGGCGGGCGCCTGTAGTCCCAGCTACTCAGGAGGCTGAGGCAGGTGAACGGCGTGAACCTGGGAGGCAGAGGCTGCAGTGAGCCGAGATCATGCCACTGCACTCCAGCCTGGGAGACAGAGCAAGACTCCGTCTCAAAAAAAAAAAAAAGGACTACCATTTTAAACAATGTCATCTTCTTGATTAAAATGAAAAGTCTAACCCATCTGCAAAGGTATAAAATAGATTACATGAAAAGCATTTCTCTCATTTGTCCTTTCAAATAAAACACAAGCAACCGAAATCATAAAAATCAACAGAGATGGCCATCCACAAGCACCATAGCAACTGCAAGTAAGAACAGATAACCAATCAGAATTACTTGGGGCAATTTTCTGGTTTTGATCATCACACTATTATCACGTAAGATGTTACCATCTGGGGACTCTGGATAAAGGGTATAGGGAAACTCTATGCAATACTTTCGCAACTTTATTAAATCTGAAATATTTTCAAAACGATAAGTTAAAGAATAAAAATGGGCCAGGCATGGTGGCTCATGCCTGTCATCCCAACACTTTGGGAGGCCGAAGAAGGGGTATCGCTTGAGTCCTGGAGTTCAAGACCAGCCTAGGCAACAAGGGGAAAACCTGTACTTACAAAAAAATATACAAAAAAACTAGCCATGTGTGGTGGCATACTCCTGTAGTCCCAGCTACTGGGGAGGCTGAGGTGGGAGGATTGCTTGCGCCACAGAGGCACAGGCTGCAGTGAGCCGAGATCTTGCCACTGCACTCTAGTCTGAGCAACAGAGAGATCCTGT
The DNA here is from genome assembly GCF_049350105.2 of Macaca mulatta. Lineage (NCBI taxonomy): Eukaryota > Metazoa > Chordata > Mammalia > Primates > Cercopithecidae > Macaca > Macaca mulatta. The sequence goes on along the minus strand of NC_133406.1, from coordinate 62,286,383 downwards.
CTCAAACAAAACAAAACCAACAACAAAATATTCTTTATATGGCATGTTAAACTCTGCAGAGAAAGTACAAGAAAGGAAACGAGAGGAAAAAAGGGAGAATTATATTCAGAGAACAGATGAATCCGAAAACAAATTTTACTGAAAAAGTAGATCAGCAATTATAAAATCCTCCATGTATTTCAAACCTTTAGTGACTATCCCAGGAAAGCCATGCTATTTCACAAGTGACTGAATTTCAATAAAGCTGCCATATCATTTGCAAGATCTTCACTCTCAAATTTACAGCTATATAAAGTGGGCAAATGACTCAATGAGACTAACAGGCTTCAAAATTCAGTAACTTCAAAATCATATTTCAGTATGACAGCAACGTCTCTTTCTCTGCCTTTAAAGAATAAATCTTTATTAGGAATTGATTTAGGTCTGGGCGTGGTGGCTCATGCCTGTAATCCCACCACCTTGGGAGGCCGAAGTGGAAGAATCACTTGAGGCCAGGAGTTCAAGACCAGTCTGGGCAACATAGCAAGACCCCATTTCTACAAAAAAAAAAAAAAAAATTAGCCAGGTGCAGTGCAGTGCCATGCACCTATAGTCCTAGCTATTTGGGAGGCTGAGACAGGAAGATGACTTAAGCCCAGGAGGTAGAGGCTGCAGTGAACTATGATTGCACCACTGCATTCCAGCCTGAGCGACACAGCAAGTCTCCCTGCATTAAAAAAAAAAAAAAAAAAGATGAAAGAAAAGAAAGAAAGAAAAAGATAAAAAGGCATGGATTCTTCTCAACCTACTTATTTCAATAAACTATCAAAAGACAGTCAATCTTGGACAAGTGCAGTGGTTCACACCTATAATCCCAGGATTCTGGGAGGCCAAAGTGGGTGGATTGCTTGAGTCCAGGAGCTCGAGATCAGCCTGAGCAACACAGCAAAACCCTGTCTCTACTAAAACTACAAAAAATTAGCCAGGCGTGGTGGCACGTGCCTATAATCCCAGCTGCTCGGGAGGCTGAGGTGGGAGAACCACGTGAGCCTGAGAGGTCCAGGCTGCAGTGAGCTGAGATATTGCCACTGCACTCCAGCTTGGGCAACCAGAGACCCGTTTCAGAAGAAAAAAAGATGGTCAATCTAAAAAGATTACTAACTTGGGCTTTCTTCAAAGGGCAATGTTACCTAAAATCTAATATGAAGCTCACAAAAGGGCTTTATGTAGTAGCGGAAAGGAAAAAAGTTTCATTATTTGGAAATGGCTATAGTCTGTCCAGTTTATTTACCTATCTCTTACAGACCACCATTTTGGAGACTCCAGACTCCAGTACAGCCAGTTTCCTATACATACCTAATAGATTAAACTCTAAGAGCAGTATTTAGAAGGTCTAGAATCAAGCAAAGAGTTAGACAAATTGGCATTCAGATAAGAGATGGCTAAAGCCATTAGGTGAAAGGTTCTTGAGTGACCTGTATAACAGATGGATCAGACTGATAACACCTGAGCCCACAGATTGTTAACATGACTGACTAAAAGAGAGACAGGCAGACCTTACATGACTCTGATGTGATTAAACAGAAGTATAAAGCACCACCTATAAAGCTTTCTTGGCAAAAAATTTAAACTTGAATTTATTCAAGCATTACTAGTTTACCAAAAATAGAGGGGGGTAAAGAAACACATTAAACAAAATCACAAGGATACAATCTGCCAACTCTAGAACGTGGGAAATTCTACAGAACAAATGACCCATTTCTTCAACAAGTAAATGACATGAAAACAAAAGGAAAGTTTTATAGATTAAAGACACTTATGAGACATATCAACCAAAGGCAATGTGTGGACTTTGGATCTTAATTCAGGTAAGACAAAAATACAAGGTATTTTTGAGATAACTGGGGGAAATGATACATAAACTAGCTACGAAATAGGATTATGGAATTACATGTTAAATGTGTTTTGTGTAATAATGATATTCAATGTTTGAAAAAAAAAGTCCTTATCTGCTAGAGATTTTTAAAAGTGTGTCTAGATGAAGCAATATGACAAAATGTTAACAATACGTCTAGAAAGTGGGAATCCTTCTACTCTGATTTTTCAGTGAAAAGTTAATAACATAACATTCTGTGTGACAGGTAGTATGTATTTCTCCCAGTCATGCCAAAGATAGCATTCTATTTCCACCTTCATCTTCTTTGCTTTCCCATCATTTGCCCCCTGTATCAAAGCTGTGATACAGACTGAAGAAATATGATGTGACATACCTGTAGTAGCAGTGGCTAAAGTGACAAGATTCTTTCTTAGCATATCATAGAGAGGACTGTTAAAGAGAGAAGATAAAAAATTAACAACCCCAAATGTCACTATGAAGATATCAGTGGTTTGCTGTTAAATATTAAACGTATTTCTGATGTTATCTCTCAACTCTCTCTGTAAGGCATAGAGGCAGAATCTTTTTCCCAGAACAGTGTTTAATTATTTAAATATTAAGATGTTAATGCCCAGGCCTCCGTGTTACTCTGCCCCCATTAAAAAACTGATTAATTTACATTTTATTTCATTAGCTAACAGTAATCCAAGTGGGGAAATCTCTTTTGGAAACTATTCCTTCCTTCCAGGAGTTAAGTTTCACATTTTAATTGCAGAGTGGGGGTGGAGGGGAGTTTTTTGTTGTTGTTTTTTTTTTTGGAGATGGAGTTTTGCTCCTATTGCCCAGGCTGGAGTGCAATGGCACGATCTCGGCTCACTGCAATCTCTGCCTCCCAGATTCAAGTGATTCTCCTGCCTCAGCCTCCCTACTTGCTAGGATTACAGGAGCCCACCACCAAGCCCAGCTAATTTTTTGTATTTTTAGTAAGAGACAGGGTTTCACTATGTTGGCCAGGCTGGTCTCAAACTCCTGACCTCAGGTGATCCACCCACCTTGGCCTCCCAAAGTGCTGGAATTACAGGTGTGAGCCACCGCACCCAGCTAAGGGAAGTCTTAGTGTAAGACAGAATGAGCTCAGAAGCAACAGTCATCAAAAATACAGAGAAAGAGAGCTTCTAAATTACTAATTAGCTTTTGACTGTATAAGCTAATAACTTACACCCCATGCAGCTGGAGAAAAGTAACAGGTCAGGTTAGCCCTATTGTGATTCTGACTAGGCTCATCATCAACCCCCAACTGCCCAGCAGTTCTACATCTCTCTCATCTGCTCACTCCTCTCTCTCCAACAATTATTTCACAAAATTCTAACCTAGTAACATCAAGCTTCCTCCTACCCAGGCCTTTACACATGGTGTTCAATCAACCTCAAACTCTCTTTCAACTAATCCCCTCTGATCAACTTCCTAATTATCGTTCAGCTTTTGGCTCAAATTTCACTTGCTCAAAAGAACACTTTCTTGACCTCTAACACTCTAAATCCCACCCACTACCTGCTTCATGTATCTCTTTTCTGTAGCACTTACCATAGTGTAGGTTTACTATGAATTAGTGTGATTATTTGACTAAGATGGGCAAGAGCATCTACTGACTCACTACTCTGTATACTCCAAGAAATCAGACTGTGTGTTGCTCATTACCGTATTCTCAGTGCCTCATAGGCTACCTAACATACATAGGCCCTTATATATTTGTTGAATAAAGCAATAAATATTAATAACCCATAGAAATTAAGTGGCTAGGTAAAAGCACCCAAAAAGATACGCAAACCCTCACTCTGTTTACCTTGGGTCTTTCACGGAGAAGCTCTGACGTCCCAGAAGTTCTCCCAAAAGATCTCCACCACAATATACCATATGCTGCTCCTGCTGATCATAAAGCTGCTTCACCATTATGTACTGACCTAAATAGTGCATGACCTGCGTGGAATAAAATACCATGTTGTGATCTGTCCAGCTGCTGCCAAAAACACAAATTCATTAGAGGAGGTAAGGTAAGTTAGTTTGCTAGAGAAAGAAATAACATATTTACAAGACTGTCAATGTTTGTGTAAGGGGTCCTACAACAGGAAAGCCACTCCCAACTACTAGGTCCACCTACTCACTGTCTTTCTGACAATTAACAGACTAAGACTTTTAAGCACAGAAATGAACTGATCTGACAATGAGAAAAAACAGTGAATTTACCTAGTATCCTCTTAAAAATTTTCTCAGATGTCCGAATAAAGAAGTCTATTACTAGAAGTAATTTGCCTGGAGTATAAAAATATTTTCCCAGTCCAGGGCACATAAACAACGACTTTAGGCTTTTGATGTGTGTTCACGTAATAATTTTTTTGGCAAATGAAGCACAATGTTTAATAAGAGTCATCAGCACTGTAAGTGAACAAAACATAAAATCCAAGTGTTTATCAAATAAAAATTTAGTCAGCTGGATGAAGTGGTTCATACCTGTAATCCCAGCACTTTGGGAGGCCAAGGCGGGCAAATTGCTTGAACCCAGGAGTTTGATACCAGCCTGGGCAACATGGCAAAACAAAAAACACAAAAAACACAAAACTTAGCCAGGTGTAGTGAGGCACGCCTGTAGTCCCAGCTACTAGGAAGGCTGAGGCAGTAGGATCACTTGAACCTGGGAAGCGGAGGTTGCAGTGAGCTGAGATACCACCACTGCACTCCAGCCTGGGTGATATAGTAAGACCCTGGCTCAAAAAAAATAATTAATAAAAATCAGGAAATTCCCTTTATGAAATAGATAGAGTCAAGGTTCATAACACAAAGCTCATTGTGTAAACTCAGGCAAACTCTGCCATGCTAAATGAAGGAGATGGCATAATTCATCATAACCACTATAATGATATAAAAATCCAGACTTTACCCCTTGCCTGCGTGTGATGTTAGAATCGCCATGGCCAGCTATCTGTATGAGCAGGGCTGCCCTGGAGATGCAGGACAAGTGCCAGGAACCCCTCCGGGTAGCTACTACCCTGAACCCCTCAATAGTGGACAGCAGTATGGCAGCGTGCTACCCCCTGATGGTGGTTATGGGGGTCCTGCCCCTGGAGGGCCTTAAGGACCACCAGCTGGTAGAGGGCCCTATGCACACTTCAATCTTGGGATGTTCCCCTCTGGAACTCCAGGAGGACCATATGACGGTGCAGCTCCAGGGGCCCCTAAGGTCAGCCACCTCCAAATTCCTACAGTGCCCAGCAGCCCAGGCCTTATGGACAGGGTGGCTCCCCTCCCAATATGGATGAGGCCTACTCCTGGTTCCAGTCGATGGACTCTGATCACAGTGGCTTTATCTCCATGAAGGAGGTGAAGCAGGCTCTGATCAACTGCAACTGATCCTTGTTCAATGATGAGATCTGCCTCATGATGATAAACATGCTTGACAAGACCTAATCAGGTCACATCAATGTCTACGGCTTCTCAGCCCCATGGAAATTCATCCAGCAGTGGAAGCAGCTCTTCCAGCAGTTATGACAGGGACCACTCAGGCTTCATTAGCTACACAGAGCTGCAGCAAGCTCTGTCCCATATGTGCTACAACCTGAGCTCGCAGTTCACCCAGCTACTGGTCTCCGGCTACTGCCCACACTCTGCCAATCCTGTCAGGCAGCTTTATCGCTTCATCCAGGTGTGCACCCAGCTGCAGGTGCTGACAGAGGCCTTCCGGGAGGACACAGCTGTACGAGGCAACATTTGGCTCAGCTTCGAGGACGTTGTCACCATGACAGCTTCTCGGACGCTATGACTCAACCCATCTGTGGAGAATGGAGTACACCAGGGACCTTTCCTGGCTTCCTAGAGTGAGAGAAGTACATGGACCTCTCTCTCCTTTCCCTGTCCCTCTTAGAAGAACATCTCCCTTGCTTGATGCAACACTGTTCCAAAAGAGGATTGAGAGTCCTTTATCATAGCCACCAAAGAGTGAGGACCAGGGCTGAGGTCACACAGGTAGGGGCCTGATGGAGGAGAGGATGAAAGCTGAATGTCCTGATGGCCATGAGCAGTTGAGAGGCACAGCCTGGCACCAGGAGCAGGAGATTCTGGTCCTTGTAATGGAGTTAGTGTCCAGTCAGCTGAGCTCCACCTTGATGCCAGTGGTGAGTGTTCATCGGCCTGTTACCATTAGCACCTGTGTTCCCTCACCAGGCCATCCTGTCACATGAACCCATTTTCTCCAAAGTGGAATCTGACCAAGCATGAGAGAGATCTGCCCATGGGACCAGTGGCTTGGATTCCACCACACCCATAAATCCTTGGGTGTTAACTTCTAGCTGCCTGGGGCTGGCCCTGCTCAGACAAATCTGCTCCCTAAGCCTCTCTGGCCAGGCGGCCAGGTTGCTGCCTCCACAGCTGGGACCCCTCACTTGCCTGCCATGCTCTGCTCGGCTTCGATCTCCAGGGGACAGTGGTCACTTCTCCCTGCCAAAACTTTTTTTAATTTGCATTTTTTTCATTTTGGGCCAAAAGTTCAGTGAAATTGTAAGCTTCAATAAAAGCATAAAACTAAAAAAAAAAAAAAAATCCAGACTTTAATAAGTTTGGGGAAAAAAAGGTTTTATGTGTCAAAATTTTCAGAGATATACTCCAAAACGATAAGCTTAATTTAAAATCGTAAAAGTAATATAGGTATTCTAAAAAATCAGATATGCCTCCAGATTTGTTGCCTTGAGAAGTGTATGGTTTTGGAGTCTGGCAGTGTTGATAGGTGTGAAGGTTTTAAGTTTAAAAAAAAAAAAAAAGCTTGATAATTTTGTTTCTTCTCTTTAGGAAGGGTTAGATATCTACCCCACCAAATGAAAGCAGTTCCAATAGATTAACATCTTAATACTGAGTCTTTTCCACTTAAAGAATACAATTTGTTTTTTAAAAAACTTCAGAAGCTAAATAAGTTATCTAAACGCGTAAGTGTTTAAAATAACTCACAGTGAGGCCGGGCGCGGTGGCTCAAGCCTGTAATCCCAGCACTTTGGGAGGCCGAGGCGGGTGGATCACGAGGTCAGGAGATCGAGACCATCCTGGCTAACATGGTGAAACCCCGTCTCTACTAAAAATACAAAAAACTAGCCGGGCGTGGTGGCGGGCGCCTGTAGTCCCAGCTACTCGGAGGCTGAGGCAGGAGAATGGCGTGAACCCGGGAGGCGGAGCTTGCAGTGAGCCGAGATCGCGCCACTGCACTCCAGCCTGGGTGACACAGCGCGAGACTCCGTCTCAAAAAAAATAAATAAATAAATAACTCACAGTGCTCAGAAGAGTGTCTGACACTTTTTTTTTTTTTGAGACAGCGTTTCGCTCCTGTTGTCCACGATGGAATTGAATGGCGCAATCTCGGCACACCACAACCTCCGCCTCCCAGGTTCGAGCAATTCTCCTGCTTCAGCCTCCCGAGTAGCTGGGATTACAACCATGCCCGGCTACTTTTGTATTTTTAGTAGAGACAGGGTTTCTCCATGTTGGTCAGCTGGTCTCGAACTCCTAACCTCAGGTGATCCGCCCACCTTGGCCTTGCAAAGTGCTGGGATTACAGGTGTGAGCCACCACATCTGATACATTTATAATGAAAACGACTTCATTTAATTCCTGCCTCAAAATATAGCCTGTAAATCAGACAGTGTCTTTTTTTTTTTTTTTTTTTTTTTTTGAGACAGAGTCTCTCATTCTATCAACCAAGCTGGAGTGCATCTCATTGCAACCTTCACCTTCCGGGTTCAAGCGATCCTCCCTCCTCAGTCTCCCAAGTAGCTGCTGGGACTAAACAAGCAGACCACCAAGCCCACCCAATTTTTTTTTTTTAGAGACGGGGTTTCATCATGTTGCCCAGGCTGGTCTCAAAATCCTGGGTTCACACAATCCATCCACCTCAGCCTCCCAAAATACTGGGATTACAGGCGTAAGCCATGGTGCCAGGCCCGGTGTCTTTTTAATCTTTACTTGCTCTACATTTTAATTCTACGATCAATGAATTAATGGTTCATCTTATGTTTATCTTATAACACACTTCAAAAGAAAGGAAATATGATGTTCAACTTAACAGTCTTGGCCGGGCGCGGTGGCTCACGCCTGTAATCCCAGCACTTTGGGAGGCCGAGGCGGGCGGATCACAAGGTCAGGAGATCGAGACCACGGTGAAACCCCGTCTCTACTAAAAATACAAAAAAATTAGCCGGGCGCGGTGGCGGGCGCCTGTAGTCCCAGCTACTCAGGAGGCTGAGGCAGGAGAATGGCATAAACCCAGGAGGCGGAGCTTGCAGTGAGCCGAGATCGCGCCACTGCACTCCAGCCTGGGCGACAGAGCGAGACTCTGTCTCAAAAAAAAAAAAAAAAAAAAACAGTCTTTAAAACAGAGTAAAAGTTGCCCCTCTGATACCTCAGGAGAAGAACTTCCTTTCTTAGGCCTGATTTCAAAACTACATATTCACTGGCTGCTATTTCTCAAATGTTCTTAAAATGGAGAATCTGGCTGGGTGAGGTGGCTCATGCTTGTAATCCCAGCACTTTGGGAGGCTGAGGCGGGTAGATCACGAGGTCAGGAGATCGAGACCATCCTGGCTAACATGGTGAAACCCAGTCTCGACTAAAAATACAAAAAATTAGCCGGGCGTGGTGGCGGGCGCCTGTAATCCCAGTACTCAGGAGGCTGAGGAAGGAGAACGGCGTGAACCCAGGAGGCGGAGCTTGCAGTGAGCCGAGATCGCACCACTGCACTCCAGCCTGGGCACAGAGCGAGACTCCCATCTCAAAAAAAAAAAAAAAAAAAAAAAGATAAATTTGATGGCTTACCTCTTTAACAGTGAACATTTCACCTTGCGCACCTGCTGCATGCAAAATCTTCAAAAGTGGCAGTTTTGGTCGTACCTGATATAAACATAAAATAAATGTGCTATTTACATTTCAAGTAGGTTTCTGAAACTATGGAACAAGAGAACCTCTTTAAATAGCTCCCCCCGCTTTTGTTTTTTGAGGCAAGGTCTTGCTCTGTTGCCTTGGCTGGAGTACAGTGGTATGATCACAGGTCACTGCAGCCTCAACCTCCCAGACTCAACTGATCCTCCCACTTCAGCCTCCAGAGTAGCTGGGACTACAGGTACACGCCACCACACCCGGGTAATTTTTGTTTTTTTTGGTAGAGAGGTGGTTTCACCATGTTTCCCTGGCTGGTCTCAAACCCCTGGGCTCAAGAGACCTGCCTACCTCCGCCTCCCAAAGTGCTGGGATTATAGGCATGAGCCACCTCACCCAGCACAACCCCCACCTCCCCTACTTTTTTAAAAAAAGAGACAAGGTCTCACTCTCTTGCCCAGCCTGGGTGCAGTGGTTGTGATCATAATTCACTGCAGCTTCAAACTCCTGGGCTCAAGTGATCATCCCGTCTCAGCCTCCCAAGTAGCTAGAACTAAAGGCACACCCCACTGCACCTAGCTAATTTTTTCTTTTAGAAATGTTTTGTAGAGACACAGGTCTCATTATGTTGCCAAGGCTGGTCTCAAACACCTGGCTTCAAGTGAGCTTTCTGCCTCGACTTCTCAAAGTGCTGGGATTACAGTCATGAGACAGTTAAACTTAAAAAAAAAAAAACAAAAAACAAAAAAAACAAAACTAGGAATACCCAAAATGATTTACCTGATTGATTTGTCCAGGAGAGATCCTGCAAGCACTGTCAGATGTTGAACACTGGGCAGAGGTGGAAAATGATGTCATTTTGGCAGGGAAGAAACTGCAGTCTGTTGGTAAAACTAAATAGAAAAAAAAAAATTTATAAAATCTATTCTAATGTAGAAAATTCCCTATTTAGCATTCACACAAGGCAACCAGGAGAAATAAAAGCCACATATGACACATATAATGGAGCACCCTACACAAATGCTGTATACCCTCACTGAGGTTCTGCCTATCTTCTGACCACTTTCTAGTTCAGATTTAATTAAGAGTAAGAATTGTCCAAGCTTCTCTCAGGTAAAGCCTGAAACAGAAACAGTTACAGGCATGCTCCAACCTCCAACTGATGTTAATGAGTAAACTGTTTTATTTGAAAGTCAAATCATTTATCTCCCCAATGGTTATCAGGTAGAGCACTCTCTAGATGCAGGACTGGGGATTTACCAAGGTAAGTCACAGGTTTTAAGATTCCAACAGGACTTCTAGGAAAACCTCTACAACATGTTGGAACATGTCTTGACAAAGGATCACAGAAAACTAAGAGTCAACACTTTAAGTACCAGTTAAAACAGCTTTTAAAAGTACCAACCCCAGAAAAAAACATAGCAATTACAAACCTACAAAACAGGTTAAACCAAGATGGACATACATCATCAAAGAAAAGATGTAGCATGAACTGAAATACAGAGTAAAGTTCAATGAAAATCTTTCACCTACCTTTTATCCTTAAAAAAACAAAAGCTACAGAGAAGGAAGATAGATTTTTTATTTTATTTATTTATTTAGAGACAGAGTCTCACTGTCCCCCAGGCTGAAGCGCAATGGTGCAATCTCGGCTCACTGCAACCTCTGCTTCTTGGGTTCAAGCGATTCTCCTGCCTCAGCCTCCTGAGTAGCTGGGATTACAGGCACACGCCACCACGCCCAGCTCATTACTGTATTTTTTTTTTTTTTTGAGACGTAGTCTCGCTCTCTCAGGCTGGAAAGCAGTGGCACGATCTCCGCTCACTGCAAGCTCTGTTGCCTCCCGGGTTCACGCCGTTCTCCTGCCTCAGCCTCCTGAGAAGCGGGGACTACAGGCGCCCACCACCACGTCTGGCTAATTTTTTTGTATTTTTAGTAGAGACGGGGTTTCACCGTGTTCACCAGGATGGTCTCAATCTCCTGACCTTGTGATCTGCCCGCCTCAGCCTCCCAAAGTGCTGGGATTACAGGCGTGAGCCACCGCAACCGGCCTCATTACTGTATTTTTAGTAGAGACAGGGTTTCACCCTGTTGATCAGGCTGGTCTCGAACTCCTGACCTCGTGATCTGCCCACCTCGGCCTCCCAAAGTGCTAGGAACAGGCGTGAGCCACCATGCCCAGCCAGAAAATAGATTTCTAAATAAACTTGTTTTCCTTCATTTACACCTTTTTCTAACAAAAGGCAACAATTATTAAAATTGATGATTAACAAGCCACATCAGGGAAGGGGTAAATGGAGCCTAGAAAGACAATCAATAGGCCAGGTGCAGTGGCTCACACCTGTATTCCTAACACTTTGGGAGGCTAAGATGGGCAGATCACCTGAGGTCAGGAATTCGAGATGTAGCATATAATAAATTCCTTTTCAAAGGTTTTAGCCTGTAAATTGTTAAGTACAATGAGTTCTGAGATCCTCTCCAAAAAACCAATGTATCACTATGTTCAGCTCCCCTGTTCTTTGTTCTTCATTTAAAACTTTAAAAGTTTAACTTCCTCGTTCTCTTTGTCTCCTTGCCCCTAGTTTCAGTAAACAACCCCCTCCCAGCTTCTATCACCTGCTTCGTCCTGAGTCACTCCTGGTCACCACCCTTGACCTGAGTCATCCTGAGTCACCTGTTCTGTAATCATCCTTCCCGCCAAACTACTGACCCAGCCACTCCAGCTCGTACCCCTGCTCTCTTTAAAATAGGCCATCAGTATTAGCTTAGACTGTGCAGTCCAACCGTAGCCAACAGGGGAACGACACAGCAGTAGAGGCTACCTGTGTCAGGGATAAGAACCCCTTCCCCTCCCTTGTTCAGGTGTGCTCTCACCACTGCTTCACCCATGAGATGCACCCTTCTATAGAGGTAAAATTGCCTTGCTGAGAAAATTAAATTTATGTTTGAGTGATATTTCATTTGCAGCATCGAAAATTTATTTATAACAGAGGCCAGACTGGGCAACAGGGCGAAACCCTGTCTCTACTAAAAATACAACAACTAGTTGGGCATGGCACTTGCCTGCAATCCCAACTACTAAGGAGGCTGAGGCATGAGAATCGCTTGAACCCGCAAGGTGGAGGTTGCAGTGAGCCAAGACTGCGTCACTGCACTCCAGCCTGGGCGACAGGGCGAGACCATATCTTGGGGAAAAAAAAAAAAAATTTTTGGCCACGCCCAGCCAAAAAAAATTTTTTTAAGCCTATCAGCCAGGCACGCTGGCTCATGCCTGTAATCCCAGCACTTTGGGAGACTGAGGAAGGTGGATCACCTGAGGTCAGGAGTTCAAGACCAGCCTGGCCAACATGGAGATGTAGCCCATCTCTACTAAAGCTACAAAAATTAGCCGGGCATGGTGGCACATGCCTGTAATCCCAGCTACTTGGGAGGTTGCTGAGGCAGGATAATCGCTTGAACCTGGGAGGTGGAGGTTGCCATGAGCTGAGATCGCGCCATTGCACTTCAGCCTGGGTGACAAGAGTGAAACTCCATCTCAAAAAAAAAAAAAGGACAATCAATAAATACACTGGCTGAAGATAACAAGATCCCTCATGCTTCTGAAAAGGTTTATAGCTGTAACAAAGTATAAATTCCTCCCTCTCCCATTACCTTACTCTGCTATAAAATAAGAAGTTAAATAGGAAACAAGCACAATTTAAAATTTAGAAGTGGGCCAGGCATGGTGGCTCACACCTGTAATCCCAGCACTTTGGGATTGTACTCCCCAGCTGAGGCAGGCGGATCATGAGGTCAAGAGATCAAGACCATTCTGGCCAAAATGGTGAAACCCCGTCTCTACTAAAAATACAAAAATTAGCCAGGTGTGGTGGCACATGCTTGTAGTCCCAGCTACTCAGGAGGTTGAGACAGGAGAATCGCTTGAACTTGGGAGGCAGAGGTTGCAGTAAGCCGAGATCGCGCCACTGCACTACCAGCCTGGTGACAGAGCAAGATTCTGTCTCAAAAAAAAAAAAAAAATTTGAAAGCTGGCTTTTAATGGGTGGCTGTTGATCTCATCACCTACTTCCTCATTCATTTTTTTTGTGTGTGAGATAGGGTCTCACTGTGTCACCCAGGCAGGAATGCAGTGGCACAATCACAGCTCACTGCAGCCTTTCAACCTCCTGGGCTCAAGCAATACTCCCACTTCAGCCTCCCAAGTAGTTGGGACTACAGGTGCATGCCACCATGCCTAGCTAATTTATTTTTTGTAGAGACGGGGTCTTGCTATGTTGCCCAGGCTGGTCTCAAATTCCTGGGCTCAAGTGATCCTCCTGCTTCAGCCTCCCAAAGTGCTGTAAACCCTGGGATTCCAGGCATGGGCCACCACTCCCAGCCTGCCCTCTAGTTCTTATCCTTCTTTTTGTCTCTGCTCAAGTGACAGTCTGTCAACAAGGCATCATATGAACACCCATTTTTTAAACTACAACTCCCAACCGCTTGTATTCCCTATCTGCTTCCCTGCTTTATTTTTCCCTACCAACCTTTTTACCAACCAAAACACCATATATTTTAATTATTTATTATGTAAAACATAAACTACAAGTGAACAGAAATTTGTAACTGTTAATTCATATGTTCCCAGTGTCTAAATCTGACAACTACATACATGGTAGAGCAACATGGCAGATAAACATTAATTATAATGTGCAGATGGTTTCCAAAAATGGCTCCCAATGAACCACGTTCCCTAACTGGCCCTATGACTTAATAAACAGAATGCAGCAGGTGATAATGTGACAATTCCAGGCCTGGCAGGCTTATGGCTTTGTAATTTTGGAGGTGCTTGAAATCTGGCTACTCTACTAGAGACTACACAAAAAGGCTAAAAGGAGAGGGAGATGCAGTTGCCCAGCTGAGCCCAGACTTTTAGCCATACCTCCAAAGCACCACACATCTTCCAGCCCCAGTTGCCACCTGACTACAACAAAGCACTTACTCAACGGTCTTGAGGTGTCCTTAAAAAAAAAAAAAGAAAACACAACAAAGCACCACACACGTTCCAGCCTCAGCTGTCACCTGACTTACAGTTGCATGACAAACCACAAGACCACCAGAACTATCCAACTCAGCCCATCACCCCACTGAATGAAAAATAAATAAAATGACTGTTTCGACTCACTAAGTTTTGGGGTGGTTTATTCCACAGCATTAGATAATTGAAACAAATGGTAAAGACTCATCAAGGCTACTATGTACCAGGCACACATATAAACCCATTTAATGCCAAAATAGCCCTATTATGTAGATATTATCCTTATTTTACAGATCAGGAAAGAGAAACAGAAGTTATTTGTCCGAGATCACCCAATGAGTAAGTTGTTGGAGTCAAGATTTCAAACTCAGACAAGCACTAACATCCCCATTTAGCAGCATTTTTCCACATTAGATCTCAAGTATACAGAATTAATCATAATTCTTTTATTCAAGACATACTCTGATTATTCATCCACACATGGCCCATTTTACTTATTTTTACCTTTTTATTTTCATAATTTTTTTGAGATAGGGTATTGTTCTGTCACCCAGGCTGGAGTGCAGTGGCACAAACATAGCTCACTGCCACCTCGACCTCCTGGGCTCAAGCAATCCTCCCACCTCAGTCTCCTGATTATCTGGGACTACAGGCATGCGCCACCATACCTGGCTAATTTTTTTTTAATTTTTTTGTAGAGACAGAGTTTTGCTATATTGCCCAGGCTAGTCTCAAGTGATTCTCTCAACGAAAGTGTTGGGATTACAGGCATGAGCCACCAACCCTGGCCTGGATTATTTTGAATAACGCAATAATCATCCACAAACTACGACTCTGACGACAACCTACATTTAACCATAATATCCCCCATCCCATTTTTCTGCCTTCCTGCAATAATCATCCTGAATCCTATTGTTTTCATTTCCCTTGCTTTCCTTTTTATAAATTTTACTGCATCAAAATGGATTTCTAAAAAGTATTTTTGGAGGCCGGGCGCGGTGGCTCAAGCCTGTAATCCCAGTACTTTGGGAGGCCGAGGCGGGTGGATCACGAAGTCAGGAGATCGAGACCATCCTGGCTAACATGGTGAAACCCCGTCTCTACTAAAAATACAAAAAAAAAACTAGCCGGGCGTGGTGGCGGGCGCCTGTAGTCCCAGCTACTCGGAGGCTGAGGCAGGAGAATGGCGTAAACCCAGGAGGCGGAGCTTGCAGTGAGCCGAGATCGGGCCACTGCACTCCAGCCTAGGTGACACAGCGAGACTCCGTCTCAAAAAAAAAAAAAAAAAAAAGTATTTTTAGTTTACTCTATTTAAAAAAAAAAAAAAAAGCAGGGATGTTGTATGTAATTTGGGAAATTTTGTTCCACTAACACAGATTAATTCCTACTGTCATGTCAAAATTCATTTTTTATAGATTTTTGTTATTGTGGTAAACTACACATACTAAAATTTACCATTTTAACCTTTTTTTTTTTTTTTTTTTTTAATGATAGGGTCTCACTCTGTTACCCAGGCTCACTGTAACCTCGAACTCCTAGGCTCAACTCCTCAACTCCTGCCTCAGCCTCCCAAGTGGCTAGGACTATAGGTGGGCACCAGCTCACTTCAGTTACTTTTTTTTGTTTTGTTTTGTGTGTCTAGACAGGGTCTCACTGTATCGCTCAGGCTGCTCTCAAACTACTGGCCTCAAACAATCTCCCGCCTCGGCCTCCCAAAGCCCTGGGAATACAGGCATGAGCCACTGTACCCAAATCATTCTATCCATTTATAAGTGTTCAATTAAGTGACACTAAGTATATTCCTAATGTTGCACAACCATCACGACTACCCGTCTCCAGAACTCCCTCATATCCCAAACTGAAACTCTGTACTCATTAAATAGTTCCCCCATTAGCTCCCTCTCTAGCACCTGGTAACCACCATTCTACTTTGTCTCTATGAATTTGCCTATTCTAGGTACCTGATACAGGTAAAATTATACAATATTTGTCCTTTTTATGTCTGGCTTATTTCACTATGTTTTCAAGATTCATCCTTGTAACACATTTTCGTTCATTTTTCATTTATTTTGACTTTTGTACAATATCCTTGCATGTGATATACATTTGAGTTGTTTTTAGGCTTTTACTGTTATGAACAGTGCTACGGGCTGAATATCCCTACTGGAAATGTTTGGGACCAGAAGTGTTTCCAGTTCTGGATTTTTTCAGATTCTGAAGTATTTGCATTATACTTACTGGCTGAGTATCTCTAATCCAAAAGTCCAAAACCCAAAATCCAAAACGCTCCAATGAGCATTTCCTTTGAACATCATGTCAGAGTTCAAACGAAGTTTCAGATTTTGGAGGACTTCAGATTTTCAAATTTAGGATGCTCAGTCTTATTAACGTTCTTGTACATGGCTTAAGCAATCTTTTACTCCCTTTTGTGGTTTGAATATTCCCACTGTGGCAGTATTGAGAGGTATGGCCTGTAAGAGGTAGCTAGACTTTGGGGTTTTTAATCTGATTTGTCAATTTTTACCTTTAACTGGTAAGTTTAGTTCACTTAGTGTAACTGATATATATGGATGTTTCCATCATCTTATAATTTAACATTTTATTTTATTCTATGTTTCTTTTTGATATGTCACTACCTTTTTAAAAACCTGTATGTCTCCCTGCTAATAAGAATTGTAGACTGGGTGTGGTGACTCATGCTTGTAATTCCAGCACTTTGGGAAGCCGAGGCAGGCGGATCACTTGAGTCCAGCAGTTCAAGACCAGCCTGGACAACATGGCCAAACTTCACCTCTACAGAAAAATATAAAAATTAGCCCCGCATGGTGGAGCACACCTGTGGTCCCAGCTACTCAGGAGGCTGAGATGGGAGGATCACTTGAGCCTGGGGAGCTGAGGCCGCAGTGAGTCGTGATCACGTCACTGCACTACAGCCTAGGTGACAGACAAGACCCTGTCAAAAAAAAAAAAAAAAAAAGAAAGAAAGAAAAGGCTGGGCATGGTGGCTCATGCCTGTATTCCCAGCACTTTGGGAGGCCAAGGTGGGCGGATCACAAGGTCAGGAGTTCAAGACCAGCCTGGTCAGCATGGTGAAACCCTGTCTCTACTAAAAAAAAAAAAAAACAAAAAATTAGCTGGTCATGATGGTGTGCGCCTGTAATCCCAGCCACTTGGGAGACTGAGGCAGGAGAATTGCTTGAACCTGGAGGGTGCAGTGAGCCAAGATCACATCACTGCACACCAGCCTGGGCGACAGAGTGAGACTCCGTCTCAAAAGAAAAAAAGAATTTTAGCATAATATAATACGGACTTTAAATTCTGAGGTAGATATATTTTTTGTCCTTTTTTTTTTTCTGCCTTAGACTTTAAGACAATAAACAAGACCAAGGAATCAGATAATCTTTACTTCATATATTTATTGTAACAGTTCTCAGGTTTGAGTATCTCACTACCTCATCCAGCACTGTTTTCAATGCAGGTCTTTTGTGTACAAAGTTCCAAGACCTCATATACCTAAGAATATTTTTTATCATTCCCTCCTATTTAAATTTACGTGGTTGACTATAAAATTCTAGTTTGCCCTTTAATATTGTGAAAACACTTGTCTTCTTGCATTCAGTGATGTTATTGAAAACCCTGAAGTCAATTCAGTTTTGCTCCTTTGTATATGATCTTTTCTGAGGCCCCTACAAATTGTATTTTGCTTTGATATTCTTTTTTTTTTTTTTTTTTTTTTTTTTTGAGACGGAGTCTCGCTGTGTCTCCCAGGCTGGAGTGCAGTGGCGTGATCTCGGCTCACTGCAAGCTCCGTCTCCCGGGTTCATGCCATTCTCCCGCCTCAGCCTCCCGAGTAGCTGAGACTACAGGCGCCCGCCACCACGCCCGGCTAGTTTTTTGTATTTTTAGTAGAGATGGGGTTTCACCGTGTTAGCCAGGATAGTCTCGATCTCCTGACCTCGTGATCCACCCGCCTCGGCCTCCCAAAGTGCTGGGATTACAGGCTTGAGCCACCGCGCCCGGCCTGCTTTGATATTCTTAAATTTGACTATAATGTGTCTAAGACTGAGTTTCCTTATCTCTCATCCTTAGCACTGTAAGAGATCTTTGAATCTGAGGTATTTCATCATTTTTTTTTATTATAAAGGAGTTACTCCATTATTTCTTAAAACACTTCCTCTTTATTTTTATTTCTCAAAGACTTATATTATTCAGATGTCAGTGCCTCTATACCTACTCTTCTTATCTCTTAGTTTTTCATTTATATTTTCTCTTTCTTTGTTCTAGGAGATTTTCTCCTTCTAGAATTCTAACTCATTCCTCAGTTGTATCCATTCTGTTATTTATTCCATCTGTGATTCCATAACATTAGAGATGGAATAAATAACAGAATGGATACAGATGTTTTGAGACAGGGTCTCACTCTGTCACCCAGGTTGGACTGCAGTGCCATGATCATGGCTTACTGCAACCTCAACTTCCCCAGCTCAAGCAAGTCTCCCACTTTAGCCTCTGGACTAGCTGAGACTACGGGCAAGTACCACCTAACCCGACTAGTTTTTTTTTTTTTAATGTTCCCCAAACTGGTCTCAAATTCTGAGCTAAAGCAATCCTTCTCAGCCTCCCAAAGTGCTGGGATTACAGGCATGAGCCACCATGCCAGGCCAATGTTCTTTATTTCAACCACCATATTTTTTTCTTTTATATATATACATATATATATATATATATATATATTTTTTTTTTTTTTTTTTTTTTTGAGACGGAGTTTCGCTCGTTGCCCAGGTTGGAGTGCAATGGCGCACAATCCTGGCCCACCGCAACCTCCGCCTCTTGGGTTCAAACGATTCTCCTGCCTCAGTCTCCCGAGTAGCTGGGATTACAGGCATGTGCCATCATGCCCAGCTAACTTTATATTTTTAGTAGAGATGGGGTTTCTCTATGTTGGTCAGGCTGGTCTCGAGCTCCCGACTTCAGGCGATCCGCTCACCTTGGCCCAGCCTGCCAAAAGCATTTTAAAAAGAAAAAAAATACTATAGTGTCAGGCCCTGCTCAAATGCTTGCTACTGCTGTAAAGATAAACACGTGGTCTAGCCCCTCAGCACATTTCCAGTCTTACCTTGTACTGTTTGGTCATAGCTTGAGCCTCAGCCACACTGATCTTTTAATTTCTCAAACGGCCTTTGCACAAATTGCTCCTTCATTTGGAGCACTGAGTTCTGTACAAAACTGATTCATCTTTTTTTTTTTTTTTGAGACGGAGCCTCCCTCTGTGGCCCAGGCTGGAGCACAGTGGCGTGATCTCGGCTCACTGCAAGCTCCACCTCCCGGGTTCCCGCCATTCTCCTGCCTCAGCCTCCCAAGTATCTGGGACTACAGGCGCCCGCCACCACGCCTGGCTAATTTTTTGTATTTTTTTTAGTAGAGATGGGGTTTCACCGTGTTAGCCAGGTTGGTCTCGATCTCCTGACCTCGTGATCTGCCCGCCTCGGCCTCCCAAAGTGCTGGGATTATAGGCTTGAGCCACCACGCCTGGCCAAAACTGATTCCTCTTAAACCTTCAAGTCTCAGGTTAAATGTCACCTCTTCAACAGTCATCAAGATATTCCAGGCCGGGAGCAGTGGCTCACACCTGTAATCCCAGCACTTTAGGAGGCCAAGGCGGGCAGATTGAGGCCAAGAGTTCAAGACCACCCTGGCCAACATAGTGAAAACCCATCTCTACTGAAAATACAAAAATTAACTGGGCGTGGTGGCACACGCCTGTAATCCAGCTACTTGCGTGGCTGAGGCAGAAGAATCGCTTGAACCCAGGAGACGGAGGTTGCAGTGAGCCAAGATCATACCATTTCACTCCAGTGGCAGGGGCAGAGGATGCTAAAACCATTTGAGTGAAAAGTTGGGGTGGAAAGAAAACATGTGGAGTAGGCTGACCATTCCACCATCCCCAACCTTATCACTAAAAGAGGGTCATTCACACACCATATACTATCTGATTTTGAAGCAACAAGAAACCAGCATACCACCTATTAAGTATTCCTGACCAAAAGATAAATAATTCAAATTGAGATCTACCTACTAACTGCAAGTTACTAGGCAAAATGGAGAGCAAGCAGTTAATCAGTCAAATCCAGAATGTAGGAGTTCTACAGGACCTGGGAAGGCAGGAAAGATTAAAGTGAGGGGATTGTTACAGAACCTTAAAAAACCAACTGCGGCTGGCAGGTAGTGCCTGTAGTCCCAATTATTCCGGAAGGCTGAGGCAGGAGGATCCCTAGAGTCCAGGAGTTTCAGGCTGTAGTGTGCGATGTCCAAACCTGTGAATAGCCACTGCACTCCCGCCTGATCACACAGTGAGACTTCATCTCTTTTTTTTTTTTCAGACAGGCTCTCACGCTGTCGCCTAAGCTAAAGTGCAGTGGCTCCATCCCCGCTTGCTGCAGCTTTCACCTCCTGGGCTCAAGAGATCCTCCCACCTCAGTCTCTCGGGTAGCTGGGACTAGAAGCTCGCTCTATGACTCCCCACTGATTTTTTGATTTTTTTTTTTTGCAGAGAAGGGGCTCAGTTTGTTGCCTAGGCTGGTCTCGAACTCCTAGACTCAAGCAATCCTGCCCCCTTGGCCTCCCAAAGTGCTAGGATTAAAGGTGTGAGCCACTGGGCCTGGCCGAAATCCTATTAAAAAAAAAAAAAAAGTATGAGGAGAGACTGAATCTAAACTGAGATACAGTAATACTTAACACCAAAAGGTTCCAAGTATCTTTGACAGATACTAGTTCCACGTGCCAACACCACAGAGCATTTTTCTCCGGGTGTCGCTTTAAAACCGTGGTTTTCGGCCGAGCACGGTGGCTCCTGCCTGTAATCCCAGCACTTTCGGAGGCCGAGGTGGGCGGATCACCTGAGGTCTGGAGCCTGACCAACCTGGTGAAACCCGGTCTCTAATAAAACAGAATTAGCCGGGCGTAGTAGTGCGCGCCTGTAATCCCAGCGTCCCCGGAGGCTGAGGCAGAAGAATCACTTGAACCCGGGAGGCAGAAGTTGCAGTGAGCCAAGATCGCGCCACTGCACTCCAGCCTGGGCAAAAAGAGCTAAACTCCACTTATAAAACAAACAAACAAACAAACAAAAACTGGTTTTCAAGCTTTAAGGTATACAAAAAATCACTGGGAGGTGTGCTCATTAAAATATATTTCTCTGAGCCCCATCTCGATACTGTCTGGAGGTTTCGGTGTGGCCCCGAAACGAACATTTTCCTTTTTTTTTCCCTTTGAGACGGAGTCTCCCTCTGTAGCCCAAGGTGGAGTGCAGTGGCGCTATTTCGACTCACTGCAACCCCCGCCCACGGGTTCAAGTGATTCTCCTGCCTCAGCCTCCCGAGTAGCTGGGATTACAGGCGTGCGCTACCACACACATCTAATATTTTTGTGTTTTTAGTAGAGACGGGGTTTCACCAGGTTGGCCAGGTTGGTCTCGAACTCAAGACCTCAGGTAGATCCACCCACCTTGGCCTCCCAAAGTACTGGGTTTACAAGCGTAAGCCACCGCGCCCAGCCAAAACGAGCATTTTCAAACAAGCACTCAAGTGCCTCTAAGGTAGACTGTCCGCAGCCTTAAAAACTAACTTAAAACGCGTCGGCCGGGCGCGGTGGCTCAAGCCTGTAATCCCAGCACTTTGGGAGGCCGAGACGGGCGGATCACGAGGTCAGGAGATCAAGACCATCCTGGCTAACACGGTGAAACCCCGTCTCTACTAAAAAAATACAAAAAACTAGCCGGGCGAGGTGGCGGGCGCCTGTAGTCCCAGCTACTCGGGAGGCTGAGGCAGGAGAATGGCGTGAACCCAGGGAGGCGGAGCTTGCAGTGAGTTGAGATCCGGACACTGCACTCCAGCCTGGGTGACAGAGAGATTCCGTCTCAAAAAAAAAAAAAACTTAAAACGCGTCAATGTCATTCTTACCGCCTCCCCCTCTCCCACCTCTTTTCTCCAAATTGCCTCAATAGTCCTCAAATGTTGTGTCCACTTAAACTCAACCCAACCATGTCGACTTTAGGTTTGTCACCTGTTGGCCAAAGTTACATCACGTCACCCCATCTCCACTTTTATCTTCCGCTAGCCCTCATCCCACAACTCTTCCCCTCCCCCCAAGCCCTTCTTCCGCCTGGCGCGGCCTTCCCCACGCCGCCCGACCCACCTCTCAAGCTCCTCCCGCCCGCTACCGGCACAATTGGCAGTACGGCCGCCTGCTCCTCACTCTCCAGCTCCCGCTCCCAGCACCCCGCCGACGAAGGCCAAGAGCCACACCTTACGGCAGCTCCATGAGTCGCTCCCCCGCCGAGCCCGGGTGGGGGGAGGGGTAGCAGTCACAGATCCGAGGACCTCGGCAGCATTTTGAAATGGCGAGTAATGAAGCCGCAACTTCCGGCCTCCCGCACGGCCTCACAGGAGGGCTTCCGGTAAGGCCTCCGGAAACCATAGATGGAGCAATGGGAGGACTACAGAGCTAGAAAGGCTGATCTCACTACCATAGAGTAGATCCTAGACCGGGGAGAGAGTCGTGGGGGCCCGGAAGATTGAAAGTCGTCGGATTTCAAAAGATAATATGTGAGGGACTTGGCAGGGTCTTGTGATACTTTCAGGCGTGTATTAGGAGATCAGAAAACAGAGAAGGGGAAGAGCTAAGGTCATAATCCCAGGCTGCCTTCAGCTCTTTGGAAAAACTACGCTTCTTCTGCCATTCCCCAGTACTCACCCTTGCTCCCCAAGGGTGGCAGGGAGGGGAAATGGAGCGATGGCGCCACTAGGGTGGCCCGGAAGCTTGAAGCCGTGGCAAATAATGGAAGGCGCCGGCCGCTGTGGCTCACGCCTGTAATCCCAGCAATTTGGGAGGCCTAAGGCAGGCGGATCATCTGAGGTCAGGAGTTCGAGACCAGCCTGACCAATATGGTGAAACCCTGTCTCTACTAAAAGTACAAAACTAGTGGGGTGTGGTGGCGTATGCCTGTAATCCCAGCTACTCAGAAGGCTGAGACAGGAGTAATCGTTTGAACCTGGGAGGCGGAGGTTGCAGTGAGCCGAGATATTGCCATTCCAGCCTGGGGAACAAGAGTGAAACTCCTTCAAAAAAAAAAAAGAGAGAAAGAGAGAAAAGAAAGAGAAATAGTTGAAGGCTCAAGGGAATTTTTAACATGCATATAAACAAGGGAGGCCGGGCGCAGTGGCTCACCCCTGTAATCCCAGCACTTTGGGAGGCCGAGGCGGGCGGATCACCTGAAGTCAGCAGTTCGAGACTATCCTGCCCAACATGGCGAAACCCCCGTCTCTACTAAAAATACAGAAAGTTAGCCGGGCGTGGTGGCGGTCGCCTGTAATCCCAGCTACTTAGGAGGCTGAGGCAGGAGAATCGCTTGAACCCAGGAGGCGAAGGTTGCAGTGAGCCGAGATCGCGCCATTGCATTCTAGCCTGGGCGACAAGAATGAAACTCCATCTCAAAAAAAAAAAAAAAAAAAAAAAAAAAGAGGGAAAGGGTTGAGCATGGAAATTGGAAGCTGTCTTCAAATAACTGAATAGTATAATATTGGAAATAACGGAGCCTTATTCTCTTCTCCAAAGTGCAGAACTAAAACCAATAGAAATTACAAGGCAGTATTTTTTTTTTTTTTGAGACGGAGTCTCGCTCTGTCACCCAGGCTGGAGTGCGGTGGCTGGATCTCAGCTCACTGCAAGCTCCGCCTCCCGGGTTCACGCCATTCTCCTGCCTCAGCCTCCCGAGTAGCTGGGACTATAGGCGCCTGCCACCTCGCCCGGCTAGTTTTTTGTATTTTTTTAGTAGAGACGGGGTTTCACCGTGTTAGCCAGGATGGTCTTGATCTCCTGACCTCGTGATCCGCCCGTCTCGGCCTCCCAAAGTGCTGGGATTACAGGCGTGAGCCACCGCGCCCGGCCAACAAGGCAGTATTTTAAGCTCAGAAAATCCTCTAACATTTAGGGTCATTCTGAAATAAATGAAATTAGGTATTTGGGGGAAGTAATGTCATTTGAAGACAGCCTGCCTGAGAGGTTTGTGGAAAGTTCTTCTATATTAGGAAACATTAAAACTGGTTGTGTAACCCAAGAAAGTTCCATCTCAGTGTTCTTTGCACCTCTCTTTTAGCATTTACCACGTACTTTTTTTTTGTTTTGTTTTAGTTATTCGTGTATATACCATTCTTATCTCTCCCAATAAACGACAACAAACCGTGGCTCCCAATGCTAGATACAGACCCATGCAAAAGAACATAGGGCAATAACCTTCCTTAAATTTGTACATTCCACTTTGCTCTACTTCTAGCATAACCTCCTGCATAGCTGGGAGATCCAGAGTTCCATTAAGGAGCTGAAGAATTAACTTCTTTTTCATAGAAATCTGCAACCACCTCACTCAAAACAAAAAAGAAAAAAAAAAGGTGGGGGGTGCTTTTTTAGGTGAACCACTGTCAACTATTTCCCCTGTCCTTTTGTGCAATGAGTATTTTTTAAAACTTTCAACAGGAATTTTTTTTGTAACTTTTAAATAGCATCTGGTTAGTTTGGATCCTTTCCCAATGTCTCCTGGAGTCTTGGAATATGATCTGTTCATGCAATTCAGTTTGTGTAAGATCAACGAGTATTTGTTGAGGCCAGGCGCAGTGGCTCACACCTGTAATCCCAACCCTTTGGGAGGCCAAGGTGGGAGGATCGTTTAAGCCCAGGAGTTCAAGACCAGCCTGGGCAAGAAAGTGAGAACCCCATCTGTATAAAAAAAAAAAGTAATTAGCTGAGCATCCTACTGTGTGCCAAGCACCAATCTAGAGGATTCCAAAACAAGATCTGAAATCTGTCTAGTGGAGGAGTCCAGCTAAAAAGAATGTGATAAGTGCAATGATTGGTGAGCTGCAGTTAACCTCCCCTAGGTTAAGAGAGATGAGCCCTTTCAATTTGGGCAAAATATTGACCAACGTCTTTAATTTGTCTTCATTTAAAACCTTGAGGGCCCGGCGCAGTGGCTCATGCCTATAATCCCAGCACTTTGTGAGACCGAGGCAGGTGGATCATGTGAGGTCAGGAGTTCGAGACCAGCCTGGCCAACATGATAAAACACTGTCTCTACTAAAAATACAAAAAAGATTAGCCGAGTGCAATGGTAGGCGCTTATAATCTCAGCTACTCGGGAGGCTGAGGGAGGAGAATCGCTTGAATTGGGAGTAGGAGATTGCAGTGAGCCGAGATTGCTCCACTGCACTCTAGCCTGGATGACGGAGCCAGACTCTGTCTCAATCAATCAACAATAAAAAAAATAAAAAACCTTGATAAATATGTTGACTAGGCCATGGTGAAGAATAGAGTTTTTCCCATCATAGATAACACTGATTTGTGAGTAATTGTTCACCTTCTAATTTAAAAAAAAAAAAAAAAATTGACACAGGGTCTTACTATGTTGCCCAGTCTGGTCTTGAACTCCTGGCCTCAAGTGATCCTCCTCCGACCTTGGCCTCCCAAAGTGTTAGGATTACAGGTGTAATCTTATAATCCTACAGGTGGCACTCGCCAGCACGCCCAGTTAATTATGTGTGTGTGTGTTTTGTTTTGCTTTGTTTTGTTTTCTTGAGACGGAGTTCCCTTCTGTTGCCAGGCTAGAGTGCAATGGCACGATCTCGGCTCACTGCAATCTCTGCCTCCCGGGTTCAAGCAATTCTCCTGCCTCAGCCTCCCAAGTCGCTGGGATTACACGTGCGCCACTACACTCCAGCGTGGGTGAGAGAAGAAGACTCCATCTCAAAAAAAAAAAAAGAAAGAAAAGAAAAAAAGAAAAGAAATTGGAAATTGGCTTAAAAACTTAACTGACTCAGTGATCACCACTTCCTTCTTTAAGAACTATGCTCAAAACCGTTGATTTGATTAAAAGGACAGGAAATCTGGGTTCTAGTCTAGCTATTTTTAGAAACCAGAAAAAGTTACAGTTTTTCAGGTCTTCAGTTCCCTAATCTGTAAAATAAAATGGCTGAATTCAGCCATTTCTTATGGCCCTTCTAGTTTTTAAAAAATTAAAAGTTAGTATTATTTGTCTATAGCCTTTCTGAAAAAAAATACAATGAATGACTTTAGACATATCAAAGGGTATAAAGAATATGATCTCCCAGCTGGGCGCAGTGGTTCATGCCTTTAATCCCAGCACTTTGGGAGGTCGAGGCGGACGGATCACCTGGGGTCGGGAGTTCAAGACCAGCCTGCCCAACATGGCAAAACCCCATCTCTACTAAAAATGCAAAACAATTAGCCGGGTGTGGTGGTGCATGCCTGTAATCCCAGCTACTCAGGAGGCTGGGGCAGGAGAATCACTTGAACCCAGGAGGCAGAGGTTGCAGTGAGCCGAAATCCCGCCATTGCACTCTACCCTGGGCAACAGAGTGAGACTCCATCTCAAAAAAAAAAAAAAAAAAAAAAAGAATATGATCTCCCTTTTCCCATTCCTTTTCCTAAGAACAATACACATACAAAGAAGTTCCCTGTAGTCACCTCTATGGTATCTCCTTTCTTCATCCTCTGGGAACCACTGTCTTGAGTTTGATATTTACCCCTGCCATGCATTTCTATAGACTTTTAGAGTTTATATGTGTATATATTCCTTAAAAATGTGTTTATGCTTTTAAAATTTTTCTAAATGGCATCAAACTATATGTGGTCTACTGCAACTTATATTTTTGCTCAGCATTGTGAAGTTCAGTGCTGTTAAACCGTGTAGTTATGGTTAATTTAGTTTTGTTGGCCGGGCGCGGTGGCTCAAGCCTGTAATCCCAGCACTTTGGGAGGCCGAGACGGGCGGATCACGAGGTCAGGAGATCGAGACCATCCTGGCTAACACGGCAAAACCCCGTCTCTACTAAAAAATACAAAAAAGTAGCCGGGTGAGGTGGCGGGCGCCTGTAGTCCCAGCTACTCGGGAGGCTGAGGCAGGAGAATGGCGTAAACCTGGGAGGCGGAGCTTGCAGTGAGCTGAGATCCGGCCACTGCACCCCAGCCTGGGCGGCAGAGCAAGACTCCGTCTCAAAAAAAAAAAAAAAAAAAAAAATTTAGTTTTGTTGTTGTTGTTCGGAGATGGAGTCTTGCTTTGTCGCCCAGGCTGGAGTGCAGTGATGCGATCTTGGCTCACTGCAGTCTCCACCTCCAGGGTTCAAGCGATTCTCCCGCCTCAGCCTCCGGAGTAGATGGGATTACAGGCACGTGCCACCACGCCTGGCTAAATTTTGTATTCTTAGTAGAGACAGGGTTTCACCATGTTGGCCAGGCTGGTCTCGAACTCTTGACCTCATGATCCGCCTGCCTCGGCCTCCCAAAGTGCTGGCATGACAGGTGTGAACCACCGTACCTGGCCCTGGTTAATTCGTTTTTTTTGTTTGTTTTTTGTTTTTAAGACAGAGTTTCACTCTTGTCACCCAGGCTGGAGGGCAGTGGCACCATCTCGGCTCACTGCAACCTCTGCCTCCCAGGTTCAAGTGATTCTCCTGCCTCAGCCTTCCGTGGTAGCTGGGATTACAGGCGCCTGCCACCACGCCCAGCTA
This sequence comes from Macaca mulatta, assembly GCF_049350105.2. Lineage (NCBI taxonomy): Eukaryota > Metazoa > Chordata > Mammalia > Primates > Cercopithecidae > Macaca > Macaca mulatta. Next base: position 62,259,031 of record NC_133406.1, on the reverse strand, counting down.
ATTTTTTTTGTATTTTTAGTTGAGACGGAGTTTCACCATTTTGGCCAGGCTGGTCTTGAACCCCTGACCTCAGGTGATCCACCCACCTCGGCCTCCCAAAGTGCTGGGATTACAGGCGTGAGCCACCATGCCTGACTTCATTTTTAATGTTGTAACGTTGTTGTATAGTAATATATTGAATTGTATAAATGCATAATGAATTGTTGTATAGTATTAGTTTTCTAGAGTTGCCATAACAAAATACCACTGAATGGCTTAAACAGAAATTTATTTTCTCATAGTTCTGGAAGCTAGAAGTTGAAGATCAAGTTGTTAGCAAGTTAGGTTTCTCCTGATGCCCTCTTTCCTTGGCTTGATAAATATGTTGACTAGGCCATGGTGAAGAATAGAGTTTTTCCCAACATGGTTGACACTGATTTGTGAGTAATTGTTCATCTTCTAATAAAAAAAAAAAAAAATAGACACAGGGTCTCACTATGTTGCCCAGTCTGGTCTCGAACTCCTGGCCTTAAGTGATCCTCCCCACTTGGCCTCCCAAAGTGTTAGGATTACAGGTGTGATCTTGTAATCCTACAGGTGGCATCCACCAGCATGCCCTAAATTAGCATGCTAATTTTGTGTGTGTGGTTGTTTTGTTTTGCTTTTTTGTTTGTTTGTTTTTTGAGACGGGGTTCCGTCTGTTGCCAGACTGGAGTGCAGCCTGTCTTTTCACTGTGTCCTCGTGTGGTTGCCCATTGCCTGTATGTTGTTTGTATCCTAATCTCCTCTTCTTATGAGGACCCTAACATATTGGGCTCACCCATGTGACCTCATTTTACCTTAATCACCTCTTTAAAGGTGCTCTCTCCAAATACATTCCCATTCTGTAGTGCTGGGGGTGGTGTTCAACATGAAGTTTGAGAGGGACACATTCAGCCCATAATAGTAATGGATGCACCACAATTTTTATTCATCTCTTTTAATAAATACTTAGGCATCAGTTAATTGTTTGCCGTTACAAACAATGTTGTTATCGTTCTCGTGCTTATCTCCATGTATACTCTAGAGGAAATTATTGAGTTACAGACTATATATGTTGTCCACCCTATTAGACCATGCCAAAGTGCTCTCCAAAGTCATTGTAGAAAAATACACACTCCTAACAGATGTGTATAGGAATTACCTTGGCCGGGCGCGGTGGTTCACGACCGTAATCCCAGCACTTTGGGAGGCCAAGGTGGGCGGATCACGAGGTCAGGAGTTTGAGACCAGCTTGGCCAACATGGTGAAACCCCGTCTCTACTAAAAATACAAAAATTAGCTGGGCATGATGGGAGTGTCTGTAGTCCCAGCTACTTGGGAGGCTGAGGCAGGAGAATCACTTGAGGTCAGGAGATCGAGACCATCCTGGCTAACACGGTGAAAACCCGTCTCTACTAAAAATACAAATAATTAGCTGGGCATGGTGGTCGGTTCCTGTAGTCCCAGCTAGTTGGGAGGCTGAGGCAGGAGAATCACTTGAGGTCAGGAGATCGAGACCATCCTGGCTAACACGGTGAAAACCCGTCTCTACTAAAAATATAAATAATTAGCTGGGCATGGTGGTCGGTTCCTGTAGTCCCAGCTAGTTGGGAGGCTGAGGCAGGAGAATCACTTGAGGTCAGGAGATCGAGACCATCCTGGCTAACACGGTGAAAACCCGTCTCTACTAAAAATACAAATAATTAGCTGGGCATGGTGGTCGGTTCCTGTAGTCCCAGCTAGTTGGGAGGCTGAGGCAGGAGAATCACTTGAGGTTGCAGTGAGCCAAGATCGCACCACTGCACTCCAGCCTGGCAACAAAGTGAGATACCGTCTCAAAAAAAAAGAGAATTATCTTGATGCATATGTTTACCAGTACTTGGCATTTTCAAATTATAAAAAATAATCTGATAGATGTAAAATGGTTTCTCATAGTGGTTTGTTTTATAGGTCCATGATTATTAATAAGGTTTAGCACTTTTTCATATTTATCGACTTAAGGTTCCTTTTTTTTTTTTTTGAGACGGAGCCTGGCTCTGTCACTCAGGCTGGAGTGCAGTGGTGCGATCTCAGCTCACTGCAAACTCCGCCTCCTGGGTTCACACCATCCTCCTGCCTCAGCCTCCCGAGCAGCTGGGACCACAAGCACCCACCACGACACTGGGCTAATTTTTTGTATTTTTAGTAGAGACAGGGTTTCACCATGTTAGCCAGGATGGTCTTGATCTCCAGACCTCGTGATCTGCCCACCTCGGCCTCCCAAAAGTGCTGGGATTACAGGCGTGAGTCACTGTGCCTGGCTGACTTAAGGTTCCTATGTATGAATTGCCTAATCAGACCTTTTGCCCATTTTTCTATTGGATTGTCTTTTACTTTTTTGTTGTTTGTTTGTTTGTTTGTTTGTTTTGGAGACAGAGTCCTGTTCTGTCACCCAGGCTGGAGTGTGGAGTGCAGTGGTGCAATCTTGGCTCACTGCAACCTCTGCCTCCCAGGTTCAAGCAACTCTCCTGCCTCAGCCTCCCAACTAGCTGGGACTACAGGAACCGACCACCATGCCCAGCTAATTATTTGTATTTTTAGTAGAGACGGGTTTTCACCGTGTTAGCCAGGATGGTCTCGATCTCCTGACCTCAAGTGATCCACCCACCTCGGCCTCCCAAAGTGCTGGGATAATAGGCATGAGCTATGACGGCCGGCTTGTCTTTTACTTATTGATTTGTGGGAGTTTTCCATATAATCTGGATATTAATCCTTCCTGGTTATATGTGTTATAAATAATGACTTCACATATGTAGCTTTTCACTTTTTAAACATTGTCTTTGATTAACAATTTTTAATGAAATAAAATTTGTTAATTTTTTTTATGTTTTGTGCTTTTTAAAAATTTATTCTAGAAGAGATGCTTCCCCGTCTCTGGGTCGTAAAGATACTCTCATATATTTTCTTCTAAAAGTTCCAAAGATTTGCTTTTCTTTTTTTTTTTTTTGAGAGGGAGTCTCTTTCTGTCGCCCAGGCTGGAGTGCAGTGGTGCAATCTCAGCTCACTGCAACCACTGCCTCCTGGGTTCACACCATTCTCTTGCCTCAGCTTCCCGAGTAGCTGGGACTACAGGCGCCCCCCACCACGCCCGGCTAATTTTTTTTGTATTTTTTTAGTAGAGATGGGGTTTCACCATGTAAGCCAGGATGGTCTCGATCTCCTGACCTCATGATCTGCCTGCCTCGGCCTCCCAAAGTGCTGGAATTACAGGCGTGAGTCACCAAGCACGGCCTGCTTTTCCTTTTTTAAGGGTCCAAAGGGCCAGCTAGAAAGATTTGCTTTTCACACTTAGGCCATTAATATATTCAGAATTTATTTTTCTGCATGTTGTAACATGCAGATCCAACATACAGTGCCCTGACTGGAGCACAGTGGCTCCATCCTGGCTCACTTCAGTCTCCACCTCCTGGGCCCAAGTGATTCTTCCACCTCAGCCTCCTAAGCAGCTGGAACTATAGGCTCACGCCACCACGCCTGGCTAATTTTTAATTTTTAATTTTTATTTTTTTTTTTTGTAGAGAGGGAGTTTCACCATGTTGCCTAAGCTGATCTTGAACTCCTGGGCTCAAGCAATCCTCCCACCTCAGCCTCCCCAGTAGCAGGAATCACAGCCAGGCGCCACCACGCCCAGTTTATTGATTGATTATGTGGGGGAGGGTGGCGGCGGGAGGGGGCAGGTCTCCCTACGTTGTCTAGGCTGCTCTGGAACTCCTGGCCTCAAGCAGTCCTCCCATCTCGGCCTCCCAAAGTGCTGGAATACCATGCCCAGCCTTAAAAATCAGCTTTATACATCTTGTTCCACTTCCATCAAATATGTTAATCCTTTGTTGAAAGGTGAATGGTATCAGAGAAGGTTGAAAGAGCAGGATCCATAGGGTTTGTTCTTGTTACATCTTTGCCATTAAATCTTTATGTGCCTCCACGAATGCTTATTACATGTCAGACACTATTGCAAACAATATCTATTTACTGTATTATTTAAATCTCACAGTCTTCCTATTGTCCTGATACACAGAGAAGTAGCTTGCTCAAGGTTACACAATGGTAGTCAGGATTCAAACAGGGCACCTAACTTCAGAACCCAGGCTTTGTATAAGCATTTATCCTTTGTTTTTGTTTGTTTGTTGTCTTATCCTTTGTTTTTCAGTGCACATATATGCACCCTTTTCTTGAAAATACAAAACAAGCAAAACACTTTTTTTTTTTTTTTTTTTTGAGACGTAGTCTCGCTCTCACCCAGGCTGGAGTGCAGTGGCGCCATCTCGGCTCACTGCAAGCTCTGCCTCCTGGGTTCACGCCATTCTCCTGCCTGAGCCTCCCGAGTAGCTGGGACCACAGGCGCCCGCCACCACGCCCGGCTAATTTTTTGTATTTTTAATAGAGACGGGGGTGGGGGGGGGTCACCGTATTAGCCAGGATGGTCTCGATCTCCTGACCTCGTGATCCACCCGCCTCAGCCTCCCAAAGTGCTGGGATTACAGGCGTGAGCCACCGCGCCCGGTCACCCCTGATTATTTCTTCAGGACACATTCCTAAAAGTGGAATTGCTGGACCAGAGCAATCACCCCGAAAGAGATTAAGGATGGAATTAAGGTAAAGTAACATCAGCTAACAAAGACCTTTAGTGTCCCACTCTCAAAACTCTACCGTGGTGCCGGGCGCGGTGGCTCACGCCTGTAATCCCAGCACTTTGGGAGGCCGAGGCGGGCGGATCACAAGGTCAGGAGATCGAGACCACGGTGAAACCCCGTCTCTACTAAAAATACAAAAAATTAGCCGGGCGCGGTTGTGGGCGCCTGTAGTCCCAGCTACTCGGGAGGCTGAGGCAGGAGAATGGCGTGAACCCGGGAGGCGGAGCTTGCAGTGAGCCGAGATCGCGCCACTGCACTCCAGCCTGGGCTGGGCGACAGAGCGAGACTCCGTCTCAAAAAAAAAAAAAAAAAAAAAAAAAAAAAAAAAAAACAACTCTACCGTGGTAATTCTCAACACCAGCTCCATAGCAAAGGGCAGTGCTCAAATTACTGATGGCTACGGAAGGGAAGAACCTCCAATGCCAAGATCAAAACAATCTCTCTTCAATGCCATGCTCAGTTTTCCTGTCTCTCTAGCTTAGTAGGACTTCTGCCCCCAAGGTCGCTGCTGATGAACTTCTCCAGAGTTTGCGCCCCTTAAAATTACTTGGATGCGCCAGGCGAATCACCGGAGGTCAGGAATTCGAGACCAGATTTGCCAACACGATGAAACCCCGCCTCTACAAAAAATACAAAAATTAGCTGGGCATGGTGGCAGGCGCCCGTAATCCCAGCTACTCGGGAGGCTGAGGCAGGAGAACTGCTTGCACCCGGGAGGCGGAGGTTGCACTGAGCCGAGAGATCGTGTCATTACACGCAAGCCTGGGCGGCAAAGGGAGACTCCGTCTCAAAAAAAAAAAATAAAAAAAAACTTGGATGCTTTCAAGGGACCTACTGGATAACCTCACCATCCTTCCTTTCTCTCACTTTATACCGCATAGTGCAACCCGATAGCTTCAGAACACCATATTCATAGTCTCTTAGACAGATTCATTTTTTTCTATTGTTGGATAGGTTTTAGCACTGATGCCCATCCTATTATCAATGGTAAAATAGATCTAAGGTTATTACAGCACTTCAAAAGCGACACCTCGCCATTCTTTTAATCCTGAACGTATTTAATTACAAATCAAAAAAGCCTACCTAATCGTACTTACTAGGCGCATAAATATCTCGCAATTCTGAATTAGCTGGTGATGCTGGTGAAAGGCGCAGAATTTGGGCTTTCTGTTTTTCCTTTTACGCACGCATCACGAACTTTCTTGGCGTTAAAAGCAGCCTCACAAAATGCAGATGATGCAATCGCTCAAGGGTCCTCATTCTTATGTAAGAAATAGCAGAACAAAAAGTATGATACGGGAGCCCGGATAGCTCAGTCGGTAGAGCATCAGACTTTTAATCTGAGGGTCCAGGGTTCAAGTCCCTGTTCGGGCGTGGTGTTTTCTTTTCCTTAATGGACAAACATAAATTGTATATATTATTGGGGTACAACACCATCTTCTGAAATATGTGTATATTGTTGAATGAGTAAATCAAACTGATGAGGGTATGCATTACCTCACATATCATCTTTAGTGGTGAGAGCACAAGGTGCTTGCTTTTTAAGTTTTTTTTCTTCCTTTCTCAATTACGAGCCATCAAAAAACAAGTATTTTTCTGGGGAAGCACCGTGCCAGACCTCGATACTCGCCAAGAAATTAAACGATTTTTCAGTCATTTTTTTCCTCTCTGAAAATATGTTTATCCAGCATATTCTGAAACCGATGAAAAACGAATTGAATTCGCTTTGAAATGTAAGGATTTACAACGTCCGCATTTCGGACTTGGTGAGATGATACAAAGTAACGAAAACTACAAACGCCCGAACAGGGACTTGAACCCTGGACCCTCAGATTAAAAGTCTGATGCTCTACCGACTGAGCTATCCGGGCGCTTCGGCAGCGAGTTCTTTCTGTTTACTTCATATAGGGGGTTTTTTTTTTCTTTTAATTTGAGATGATGTCATTCTGTCACCAGGCTGGAGTGCAGTAGCGCGATGTTGGCTCACCGCAACCTCCGCCTCCCGGGTTCAAGTGATTCTCCTGCCTCAGCCTCCCGAGTAGCTGAGACTACAGGCGCGCGCGCCCACGCCCAGCTAATTTTTGTATTTTTGGAAAAGACAGAGTTTCATCATGTTGACCACGATGGTCTCGATTTCTTGACCTCGTGATCCGCCCACCTTGGCCTCCCAAAGTGCTGGGATTATAGGAGTGAGCCACTAGAATTAAAGGTGTTTTTTTGTTTTTTGTTTTAGCGAGATAAAGCAAAACATATTTTCCTATCCTTTTCTTTTTGTTCCATTCACTTAAAACATGTGTTCTTCAAGCTGTTTCATGTTTGATAAGTTACCAGTATTTACTAAACTCTCTAAAAGGAAATTAATGGTAGTAAATGACAGAAAAATGGGCAACCAAGATGAATATTCAAAATTTAGACATGGGGTTACAACCTCTCTTTCCTTCCCTCTTTCCGTCCTTCCTTTCTTTCTTCTTTTTTTTTCTTTCAATCTTTGCAGCTGTGCCAGGGAGCAACCTCTTTTTATTATACTTCTGCCTTCTATTTATCACTTCCCTGATAAGGTCTCTTAATTTTAATTATTCTACCAAACTAGATTACAGCATCTCTCCCATTAATGAAAAATACATTTCCATTCATCAGATGATGTAGTTGTTAGATGAGCATTCCTTAGCACAAAAGAAGGAAAGACACTTTTGATTCATGCACAGAGGAGCTAATACTATAAGAAAATAGACGTGATTGTGGAAAGGTCTGATTTAAGATTGTGGGAAAAGGAGTTTAGACCTTTAATTTAAATTTAGATTGAATTTTTGCCTTTCTTCCCGTTTCAGGCAAGTTGCAGTTTTCTTTTCTTTTCTTTTCTTTTTTTTTCGAGTCAGAGTCTCACTCTGTCGCCCAGGCTGGAGTGGAGTGGCAGGATCTCAGCTTATTGCAACCTCTGCCTCCCAAGTTCAAGCAGTTCTCCTGCCTCAGACTCCCGAGTAGCTGGGATTATACAGGTGCGTGCCACGACGCCCTGCTAATATTTTTGAATTTTTTTTAGTAGAGATGGGGGTTTCACCATATTGGCCAGGCTGGTCTCGAACTCCTGACCTCAGGTGATCCGCCTGCCTCTGCCTACCAAAGTGCTGGGATTACAGGTGTGAACCATCGCACCCGCCTCAAGTTGCTGTTTTCAAGACAGACTCACAAGACGAATCCTCCCAAAGCAGTGTGCACCAGTGGGAGCAACATAGAGTATTAAGAATACAAATCTCCAGATCAGCCTAGTTTCTCCTAAAATCAATTTCTTTCTTCTTTTTTTTTTCTTTGAGCCGGAGTCTCGCTCTTGTGGCCCAAGCTGGAATACAATGGCGCGACCTTGGCTCACTGCAACCTCCACTTCTTGGGTTCGAGCGATTCTCCTGCCTCAGCCTCCAGAGTAGCTGGGATTATAGGCACGAGCCACCACACCTGGCTAATTTTTTGTATTTTTAGTATAAACGGGGTTTCACCATGTTAGCCAGGCTGGTTTCGAACTCCTTACCTCAGGTGATCTTCCTGCCTTGGCCTCCCAAAGTGCTGAGATTACAGGCATGAGCCACCGCACCCAGCCACCTAAAATCAATTTCATCTACCCTGACACATGGGTTGTGGAACACAAGATTATGAAATTTCAAATACTGATAAGGGAATTTATTTTAGTTTCTGGGTACTAGTGGCTTCTGAACACAATGAACAACAAAATAGCTCAGTCTCAGTTGGAGGAATTTTTCTTTCCTACTATTGTCTGATTCTTATAGAACAAAGACCAACAAACTGTGTGATCCTGAGCAGGCCTGGGTTTCCACATTTATAAAATAAGGGAAATTGATTAGATGGCCTCTGAGATAACCTGTAAATCTAAAGTTTTACCATTCTGTTACTTTTTTCCGTTGTGAATAAGATTAGAAGGAACAGACTCAAAATGTGCCAGAATGGAGTGATTTAATTCAACAAACATTTACTGATCGTCTATTACAGGTTAGGCTCTGCGCTAGCCCTAGAGTCTGAGATGAGTAGGACATGGGTCCTGCTAACAGTCTAGGAAAGAAGACACACAAACAAACAATTTCAACATAAAGTGGAGTGGCGGCAGATGAAGATGGACAGGAAAGCAGGGTTTATAAAATGAGGGTGCCTGGGCCCTTGAGTTTTCAGCAGGGAAACTGCATGATCATAATTAAGTCTAAACAAGTAGCTGTCAGTGGTGTAATAAAGAAATTATAATGAGCAAAACACAGACATTTATTTATTTAGACATTTTTTTTCAGCACCCACTGTGTTAGATAAGGAAAAACTGCCAGCACTGTTTCTATGAATGCAATGTGGAAATAAATTATACCACTTAAATTTTAAAGGAAAGGAAATGGTGTCTATCCAGGCCTCCTTCAAAGGGCAAGAACAGATAAAGGGGTCTTCAAGTTTTTTCCTCCCCAAGGCTTTGTTACATCACATTCCCTTTCCTCCGGGATAACAAAACCTGCTGTTTTAAAATTAAATAAACTGAATGGGATTAATCAATCAAAAATTTGCTTACTGATTACCCACTGCTTCCACAGCAGTGAGCTAGGCACAGTAGGGAGGAAAACAGGAAATCTGGAAGGCATGTGGGGACCACAAGATGTGTTTAGAGAATGGGGAATAATTTAGTCTGGTTGGAGCAGAGGGAGATAGAGAGGGGTGAGGTCACATTGGAGACTACACTTCCGTTAGGCTAAGGCAAACGATTTTATCCTACAGGCAATGGCGAGCTATTGAAAGATTGGCTTGTTAACATTGCAAAGTCCATCTGAGATAGCATAAAATGAATCTGTTTGCTTCATTTATGTTGCATCAGAAACACAAGTGCCATCTTGTCCTTTAGCATAAAATCTTCCTTGAGTGCTTCTTGAAGCTTCTTTATGCAGACTGTTGAACTTCATTTTCCCACTAGAGGGCAGGCTAAACTCACAGATTCTATATATTTGGTGATTCTCCTAGTTCTTAAATTAAATTTCTCCCACTATTTTTAAAGCGTGTGCGTGTGTGTATGTGCTGAGAACACTTGAGATTACACTCTTAGCAAATTTCAAGTACACCATACATCATTAATAACTATAGTCACTGTACTGTATGTTAGATCCCCAAAATTTATTCATCTTACAACTGAAAGTTTGTGCTCTTTGATCAAGATCTATTTGTTTCCCTCACCTCCCAGCCCCTGGTAACCATTCTGCTGTTTCTATGAGTTTAACTTTTTTGGATTCCACATATAAGTGAAATAATATAGTATTTGTCTTCTGTTTCTAGCTTGTTTCACTTAGCGTAAAGTCCTCCAGATTTGTCCACGTCGTCGCAAATGGCAGGATTTCCTTATGTATCACATTTTCTTTATTTCTTCTTCTTCTTTTTTTTTTTTTTAGACGGAGTTTTCACTCTTGTTACCCAGGCTGGAATGCAGTGGCATGGTCTCACTTCACTGCAACCTCAACCTCCACCTCCTGGTTTCAAGTGATTTTCCTGCCTCATCCGTCCAAGCAGCTGGGACTGCAGGCACCTGCCACCACACCCAGCCAATTTTTGTATTTTTAATGGAGACAGGGTTTCATCATTTTGGCCAGGCTGGTCTGAACTCCTGACCTCAGGTGATCTGCTCACCTCGGCCTCCCAAAGTGCTGGGATTACAGGCATGAGCCACGGCACCCGGCCCCCATTTTCTTTATCCAGTCACCTGTTGACAGATACTTCTGCTGATTCCACATCTTGTCTATTGTGGATAATGCTGCAATGAACATGGAGGTGCAGGCCTCTCTTTAACATACTGATTTCATTTCCTTTGGATATATTCCCAGAAGTGGGATTGCTGGTTTGTACAGTAGTTCTATTTTTAATATTTTAAAGGAATCTCCATGCTGTTTTCCATATGGCTGTACCAGTTTACATTCCCACCAACAGTGTACAAGGATCCCTTTTCTCCACACCCTCGACATCACTTGTAATCTTTTGACTTTTTGAGAATAACCACACTACAGGTGTGAAGTGATATTCATTATTGAGGTTTTGACTTACACTTCCGTGATGATTAATGATGTCGAGCACCTTTTCATATACCTGTGGGTCATTTGTATGTCTTCTTTGGGAAAATGTTGATTCAGGTCCTTTGTGCATTAAAAAAAATTCTGGTTATTTGTTTTTGTTTTGTTTTGCTATTGAGTTGTATGAGTTCCTTATATATTTTGTGTATTAACCCCTGGTCAGATACACGGTTTGCAAATATTTTCTCCCATTCTGTATGTTGCCTTTTCATTTCATTGATCCCTACTATAATAATTTTTAAAGGGATGTTTTTTACCCTCCTCATCAGACTCACTGCGTTTAAAAAATGTCACCATCAATCTGATTACCCACTGCTTCCACAGCAGTGAGCTAGGCACAGAGGGGAAAGTTGTGGACCCTTCCTTCCCAGACTTCCCCAAACCAACACCAAGTCGTAGCTACCCACTCTGGGGCCCAGTCTTCTATCATCACAGTATAGCGCATAGAGTCTTTGGAGCTGAGACCATCACAAGGTACTAAGAAGATGCATAGTACAGGTTGTTTTTTTTTTTTGTTTTGAGACAGTGTTGCAATCATAGCTTACTGTGGCCTCAATCTCCTGGCTAAAGTGATTCTCTCACCTCTGCCTCCAGAGTAGCTGGGACTATAGGCGTGCACCACCATGCCTGGTGAATTCTTTTAAAAAAATGTTTTCGTAGAGATGGGGTCTTGGTATATTGCCCAGGCTACCTTTGAACTCCCTTAACTCAAGGGATCCTCCTGCCTCAGCCTCACAAAGTGTTGGAATTATAGGCATGAACCACCATGCCTGGCTGAGCCCAAGAATCTCACACCACATCAAGAGTTCATATACTGGAACAAATACTCCCTGAACAACGCAGCCCTCAAATGTCATGGATCATTGAAAAGGTATAGGAAAGAAGTAGGACTGGTTTCAAAGCCAGTAAGAGTCAAAGGATTGAAGAAGTCAATCTATCCATAAAATACTTACAGAGCACCCCAACCCCATCTCTAACATCTTCAAAGATATTTGAATATTTTTGAAGAAAGCCTACTGAAGGATTTTCAAATAAAATTGTTTTAAATACTGCCTTTCAAACTATTAGCTTGGAGTTGTATTACAGATTAGTCCTAGCCTAGAGCAGAGCTATGAGAGAATATAGCACAGATAAACAGATTCTATCATCATCTCCTTCCATTGATTTCAGCCATTTGCTCCCTGACCAGTAATCTACTTATTACCACTGAAATCTTTTTTTTTTTTTTTGAGACGAGTCTGGCTCTGTCGCCCAGGCTGGAGTGCAGTGGCCAGATCTCAGCTCACTGCAAGCTCCGCCTCCCGGGCTTACGCCATTCTCCTGCCTCAGCCTCCCGAGTAGCTGGGACTACAGGCGCCCGCCACATTGCCCGGCTAGTTTTTTGTATATATATATTTTTTAAGTAGAGACGGGGTTTCAACATGTTAGCCAGGATGGTCTCGATCTCCTGACCTCATGATCTGCCCATCTCGGCCTCCCAAAGTGCTGGGATTACAGGCTTGAGCCACCGCACCCGGCCTTTCTTTTTTTTTTTTTTAAGATAGGACCTCACTCTGTTGCCCAGGCTGGCATGCAGTTGCACCATCATGGCTCACTGCAGCCTCAACCTCCTGGACTCAGGTGATCCTCCCACCTCAGCCTCCAGGGTAGCTGGGACTAGAGGTACACACCACCATGCCCAGCTAATTTTTTGTGTTTTTTGTAGAGATGAGGTTTTGCCATATTGCCCAGGCTGGTCTCAAACCACTGAGCTCAAGCAATCCACCAGCTTAGGCCTCCCCTAGCGCCAGGATTACAGGCATGAGCCATCACACCCAGTCACCACTGAAATCTTAGACTCTCAAGCTTTTCATTTTCTGGCTCAGTCACTCTGTCTTCCCATAAACTAGATCCAGGTTTTCATCCATTCATTTATTGACCAAGAATTTATTGAGCACCAGCTTTGAATCATGCAATGAATTAGGCCTAGAAATTCAAAGGTGAAAATAATGGAGATTCCTTGTCTTTAAGGAGCTTACAGTCTGTTGTACTCCTCTTCTGTCCCCTCCACAATTCAGAAAAAAGTGGACAAGCAATTATAACACCCATGATCAGTGTAACAATCCAAGTAGCTATTGGGTATGTCTAGACACTCTTAGGAGGCACTCTAGGGAAGTTTTGCAGAGAATTTGTTGTAGGATGTATTAGTTTGTTACTGCTGCTGTAACAAATGACCACAAATTTAGTGGATTAAAGGAACATAAATTTATTATCCTACAGTTCTGTAGATCAAAAGCCCAACATGGGGTTCACTGGGCTAAAATCAAGGTATCTGAAGGGTCATGTTCCTTCCTGGAGGCTCTAGGGCAGAATCTGTTTTTGACCTTTCCAGTTTCTAGAGGCCATTCACACCCTCTGGCTCAGGACCTCCATGCTTCAACTTTCAAGCCAGCAGTGTTGCATTTTTCTGACCATTCTTGCATCATCACGTCTCTCTCTGACTTCAGCTAGGAAAGGTTCCCAGCTTTTAAGGACTGACATGATTAGATTGGGCCCACCTGGGTAATCCAGGCTAATCTTCCACTCCCAAGGGCCTTAACTTAATCACATCCATAAAATCCTTTTGCCACGTAAAATAATGCAGCCATAGGTTCCAGGGATTAGGAAGTAGACATTTCCTCCTTTGGGAGACCATTTTTCTGCCTACCATGTAGAGAGACAGCCGCATAAAGGGAAGCGGGTAGAGGTGGAGTGGAGGTAGGAGGCTCTTTCCAGGAAACCATGTGGAAGGGCCTTTAGGTGAGAATATTGTGTTTTCGGAACTGTAGGGAGTTTTGTAAGGCCCAAGTATGAAGTTTACATTGGAATGTGGGAGGCCATCCAATACATATTTATTGAATACTGTGTGGTAGGTGCAGTTTGGGAGATGCAGGGATGCACAAGACAAAGTCCTTGTTCTCTGAGGCTAGAGTGAAAAGCAAGGTCTGACTGTGAGAGAATTCAGAGTTTCCTTAGTAGATTGGACTTTAAGAGTTAGAGAAAATCATCCATTAATTCATCTGCCCAAAATTTTGTGAGCACAAGTGCCAGGCATTGTTCTAGGCTCTGAGAATACAGATGTTTAAAAACCAAAGTCAAAAAATCCCATGTCCTACATGTTAGTTGATTTTAAGCAGGAGAAGCAGATGTTTGCTTTGGAAACATCACCCTGGCTGGGTTGCTTGAGAAAAGATTGGAAGGGAAATAAGACTAGAGGTAGCCCAGTCCCTTTCCTCCCCCTTCTTAAAGATTCACAGCCTTTGCTGAGCTTCACTTCCCTTCTTGAGGACTTCGTCTTTTGTCAGGTGCCCTCTTTTCCCTTTATGCCTCCACTGTACCTATCTTGAAAACCTGGCCTCATGTTCTACACCTGGGCTTCCAAGTGCTGCAGAAGAAAATGATGAAAACATTCGGATATTTTTATTCATAGCCACAACATATTAGAGTATCCATGCCAGCTGTATCTTCAACTCTGCTGACAATTCTCTCTCTCATCTCTCTGAAACTACCACTCTCATTCCTTATTCCTTTCTTTTTTTTTTTTTTTCTTTTTTTTTTTCTTTTTTTTTTTTTTTGAGACAGAGTCTCGCTCTGTCGCCCAGGCTGGAGTGCAGTGGCCGGATCTCAGCTCACTGCAAGCTCTGCCTCCCGGGTTCATGCCATTCTCCTGCCTCAGCCTCCCGAGTAGCTGGGACTACAGGCGCCGCCCCCTCGCCCGGCTAGTTTTTTGTATTTTTTAGTAGAGACGGGGTTTCACTGTGTTAGCCAAGATGGTCTCGATCTTCTGACCTCGTGATCCGCCCGTCTCGGCCTCCCAAAGTGCTGGGATTACAGGCTTGAGCCACCGCGCCCGGCCTCCTTATTCCTTTCTATTTTAACCTTAACCACTTTTTTTTTTTGAAATGGAGTTTTACTCTTGTTGCCCAGCCTGGAGTGCAATGGCACAATCTCAGCTCACTGCAACCTCTGCCTCCCAGGTTCAAGTGATTCTCCTGCCTTAGCCTCCCGAGTAGGTGGTATTACGGGCATGCGCCACCACACCCAGCTACTTTTAGTATTTTTAGTAGAGACTGGGTTTCTCCATGTTGGTCAGGCTGGTCTGGAACTCCCAACCTTAGGTGATCCGCCCACCTTGGCCTCCCAAAGTGCTGGGATTATAGGTGTGAGCCACCGTGCCTGTCAACCTTAACCACTTTCTTTAAGCCTTTAACCTCATCTTGAGCCCCTTTCTCTCAGGAGATTGCTTAGAGACTACCAGACAGCAACCAGTCCTCTCAACATCTAGTCTCAAGTTCTAGTCTCTTTACCAGTCTACAAATGCCTCTGCTTTTGTACAGCCTTCCTCTCAAAGATATCAGAGGCAGCTCCACCTCATATGCCTGGGTCCCAAGTCCCTCCTATTCATGATCTCGCTCTCCTTGGTCTTACTCTTCAGCATATGAACACGCTTAAGCCTTTCTTATCCTAAAAAGAAAAAACAAAAATCTCCCCTTTGATCCTGCATTCCCTTGTACCCACTGCCTTATATTTCTCCTTGTCTTAAGTTGCCAAGCTTCTAGAAAAAGCATGTCTCTTTTATTCTAGATCCAGGTTCATTCATTCACTTACTGACCAAGAATTTATTGAGTACCAGCTTTGAATCAGGGAATGAATTAGGCCTAGAACCCACTGGAGGCTGGTTTAACTATGACCACTCTTACTCCATGAGCACCAGTGACTTTCTTGTCCATCCAAAGGGCATTTTCCAGCCCTACCCTCCTGGAGGTTCCTGCTGCACTTGTTATCCAGTCATTCTCTTCTGAGATTCTCCCACCTTAGTTTCTGACACTCTGTGGCCTCCAGTTTTTCTCTTACCTCTCTGATTGTTTCTTCTTTCCTCCTTATGCCCATCTGGACGACCTCGTACAGGCTTATAACTTCACTGACCACCTATAACCTACAGAATCCAAAGCTGCTATCACTTATCCACACCCCAATTTGAGTTTAGTTTCATCAGTTTGCTGTCTACTAGACATCCCCATCTAGACATTCCACAGATACCTCAAACCCAACATGTTCAAAATTAAGTGCAAGATCCCTCTGCCAACACCTGGGCCCTGTCTTACTAATTGTCACTAACTTAGGGAATGGTACCACCTGCCAACAATTTCTAAAGCTTCAAATGGGGAATAATTCCAGAGTCCTCCTCTTCCCTAATTTCCTACATTTTACATATTTATCAAATTTTATTGATTTCTCTTAATAAGTATCTCTTGTATCCGCCTGGTTTTTTCATCCCCACTGCCACAACTCTGGCACTGTTTTGAGATTCCCTGATTTCCCACCTGGAAGGTAGCCATGGTTTCTCCGTTGAGCTCCCAGGCCGCACTCCTAAGCTGTGTTATTAGGTCCTGGCAGAAAGCAAATGGCACACTGCACTTGAGGGGTAATTTCAGGAGAAGTTAAAAAATAAGGAGACAATTTTAAAAACCACAAGAAATAATGTACAATCTACTAGGGCCAGTAGCAAATCCATGTTTCCACCCCCAGGCCCGAAAAATCAAAGGAGGGGAGTGATTTCCTGAATCAAGAGAGTGGCACAGTGACTCACGCCTGTAATCCCAGCACTTTGAGAGGCTGAGGAGGGTGGATCACCAGGTCAGGAGATTGAGACCATCCTGGCTAACACAGTGAAACGCTGTCTCTACTAAAAAATAAAAAATTTAGCTGAGTGTGGTGGCATGCGCCTGTAGTCCCAGCTACTCAGGAGGCTGAGGCAGGAGAATCGCTTGAACTCAGGAGGCAGAGGTTGCAGTGAGCCACTGCACTCCAGCCTGGGTGACAGAGACTCCCTCTCAAGAAAAAAAAAAAAAAGAGAGAGGGAGGGGAGAACCACCCGTAGAAGCTGTGATCTTTGGTTGAGGGTGGCAGCCAGTGCACTGTGACCCCAAAGAGAGGAATCCTGAAGAATAAATATCCGGTTTCCCCTGACCTCCCTCCTTATTCAGTCTTCAGCCATGGCTCCCATTGGCCAACCCCGTCTAGGAAGCCAGAGGGCCAGGAAGATCTGGAGGGGCACAGGGGAGACATGCAGTGCATCCTCCAAATCCTTCTCTATAATATGCCAGGAAGTTTTTTTCTGGTCACGCTACTTGCCAGCTCTATTTGTGCATAGCAGGTTCTCTGTCACCTACAGCAGCTAAACTTTTTGGCATGCCCTGGTTTCTCTTTACTCAATTTTTTCCTTACCAAAATGCATGATAAAGCCTGTGATCTGATCATCCACTCAGCTACCCAGGCCTACTTCCTGTTAGTTCTTTCCTTCAGACTTTTCACCCCAGCAGCATAGAACGACCAGTGACCCCTGTAACACTGCGTTCTCTCAGGCTCCTGAGCTTGACCTGATGATAGACACAGAGTAAGCTGTCATAAATATTTGTATGGTGAACAAGTGGTGAATACGTGCATGGACACATTTTTTAACCCCTGTGGCTCCTGAGATCAGGAGTAGCATCATATACATTATGACATATGTGTAGACCAAGCTGCCTTCAGTTAATTATCAAGATGTTTCACCTAGATTCTCTCCTTTGATCATTACGACAGCCCTCCGTGATAGGTGAGGACGCTACTCTTGATATTCAGAGGGTGAAGTGGACTACCCAGTCACAAGCATTGGGTACAGAAGGCACTGTAGGAGCAGAAAGGGGGGTGATCCCTTTCCTCCCCATCATAAGAGTCATAGCCAACACTTCTGTAACAAAAGACAAGTTAACAAGAGAAAAGTATAACAAATTTATTTAATCATGGTTTTACTTGAGAGGCTGAGAATCAGGTGTTAATCTTCATAGTCTGTCGAGAAAGAAAGAAGAAATGAGGGCAGTGGAGGAAAACACGATTCACGTTTTTAGGAAAATATACTTTTGAGATCAGTGATCGTTGGTACTATGCAAACGAAATGCAAAGGAGGATCTGGCCAACTCATAGTTTCTTTTGGGTGGAGCCTTTAGGAAAATTCTTCCAGAGACCACTGCTGGAAGAAAGGTATTTAGAGTAGAAAATTTAAATATAACATATTGTATGAAAGGTTTTTTTTTTTCCCCCCCACTACCCTAGTTGGGTTGAAGGATCTTCTATCTTCCCTCCCCACTTAGGCTGACTGCTGTTTTCTGGATCGCAGCTCGGAAGATCCACCTGGGCGAATACAAAAACAAACGAGACTCCCCTTCCAGAAAGGGAGGAAGGAAGGAGACAGAAAGACGAATGACACTGAGCGTGTAAAGCCCGGAGACAGCCTCTCTCTACCCCCACCTAACCCTCAAGGTAGGGGATCCCCCGAACATCGCTACCGTAATTATGGTAGAAATTCCTGAAGCGGATAACTAGACCTCAGCACCGTCATTTCTAGCAGAATGATTGCGCTTTCCTCTGACCCAAAGCCAAGGTTCCAGCAGGGGAAAGTAACGACCATCCGCAAAAACCCTCACCCAAGTGGGGAGTGGAAATCCTGGCTCTTGGGTTGCAGAGCACAACTTGACGCCAGCGCGTTTCTCTTCCCCCACGCAATGGCAAATGGGGAGGGAGTCGGAGGGGAGAGGAGGAGAGGAGAGGAGAGGAGAAGAGGAGGGGGAAGGGGAGGGGAGAGGCGAAGGACGGCCGGGGTTCCAGCAGCCGCCCCGCCCTCCGGCTCGCGGCGGATTCGGCGCTGCGGCTGGAGCCGGCGGCCGGGTGGCTGCCTGTCCAGGCAGGGTCTGGCCGAGCCTCGCTTCGCCGTGCAGTGCTTCTGGTGTCCGGGAGATGGCTTCCCCTCTCTCGCCCGCTGCTCCCGCTATTGTCTCACCCGGGGTGGCCTGACTCTGCGAGCTCGCGCACGCTCTCGGTGGAGAGCACCCCTCCCCACCCCCCCAAGCTGGTCCTTGCCCTCTTTGCTACCTCTCCCTCTGCCCCTTCGAGCCTAGGGTCTGTGCGGAGCCTGGAGAGGGCAGCGGCCCGGGAGCAGGCGGCGTGCGGCCGGCCAGCTCCTCTCGCGCTGGTGCAAGAGGCGCCTGGAGCCGCAGAGCGAGCCCGTGAGGCGCGGAGCGAGCAGCCCACGTCGCCGGGCACAAGACACGTCGGGTGTTGCAGCAGAGCCAGCAGCTAGCGCAGGTAGGACACGCACCCTGCGCGTAGCATCGGCCCCGGGGTCTGCAAAGTGCCCCCAGAGTGGAGGCAGCCGAGGTCAGGGGGCTCTCCCTCCAACATGGCAACAGCGGAGGTGCAACAATGGAAGCAGCCGAGGGTTCCTGGCGGCGGGCTGAGCGGCGTACGCCGTGGGAGCCTGAGCTCCTGCCCGCCGCGCAGAGCAGGTTGCCCCTCACCCCACCCCACCCCACTCCAGCAGCTTCAGGGCCTCTGGGGCTCCAGGCACCCGCGTCCCCACCCCCTTCTAGCTAAACACACTTCCTGGCTCCCAGCTGCAGGGCGATCTGAACCAGCCAATGGCTTTGGGGTTTGTTTATTTAAGATGAGAAAAAAAGCAAAACCTGTCCTGTGATGGGGTTAGTGCCTTCTGTGGACTGGGTGAGAAGTCGGCATTTGCCTGGGGAATGTGTACATTTCTTAGCCGGGCGGAGGGTAGAATTGGATTCTCCCTTATAAGGATACTGCAGCAGAAGGAGACTGAAAGCTTGAAAGAGGGAGAGGGACCCTCAGGCCTGAGTTCGCCGGTGCTGGGAGAAGGCGCTGCTCTCCTGGCCTATACTTGTCTCTCATTTTCAGCTCCCGACAGCGGTGACTTTGATGTTGGAGGAGCAATCGCAGCAGGAAGCGCAAGCAAGGCTGCCAAGCTGGTGTGGGGTGGAGTAGGGTGGGGATCCCAGGGGCTTGGCAGGCTCCTGGGTTGTGGGAAGAGGTTACCAAATGTATGAGGTTAGTGCACACACCCTAGTTGGCTGATGTTGAAGAGGGTGTGTGTGTGTGTGTGTGTGAGAGAGAGAGATCTGCCATTGCTCTTGCTCCTTCAGGCCTGCTTTCTCTTCATCTCCACCCGCTTCTGGGGTCTTCGTAGCTTCCCTGCCCCAGTCCTTCCAATCATGCGTGGGATGGAATCGCTGTATTGTCTCTGGCAGCCCTCTTGGGCTGTTTTTTCTCAACTCTGTTGGAGAGTTTTGTACCCTGGGCTGGCTGGTCCCAGCATGGCACCAGATTCTTTAGCAGGCAGCTACCCGGGCTCCGAGAAGTGGGCCAATGCTGCCCCTCCTCCGTGCTCTAAACTACCTATTTGGGATATGGCCAGGCAGATGTAAGCAATTTGCACTAAATTCCAATCCTGAATCAGTGCTGAATGAAAACTTACTCTGTTGCTGCATTAGGCCTTGGGAAGATATTAGGAAGAGAAATGGCCCAGCGGGTGGCAACGCCGACCCCAAAATACTTCCCTCTCCCCAACTCCAGCTGCCGATCCCAGAGCAGAGAGGCAGTGAGCCTTTGGAATCCCAGCTCCTCCAGAGTCTGGCGGTCCCATCTTGAGGTTGTGTCCACAGAAAAATTAAGTCGAGGCACATTTTATACCTCTGCTTGGCAACCAGCGTCTGAAGAGATGGTGGCTCTGTGCTGGAGCCCTAGACCCGGGCTGTGGCTACCTCTCCTTTGGCCTTTGGGAGAGCCTGAGGTTTGATTTCCATGGCTTTGAGCTTCCTGCTAAGTGTGTATAGCTGAATCTGATCAATCTCTCAGGCCTGGCTGCTTGTCCATTTCCTTCTCCACTGGAAGCATGAGTGAGAAAGGGCCAAGGGGTGTGCTGGGTGAGGAAGGGTCAGTTTATCTGGGGACTTGGGCTGTTTCTGGGGGAGCTCCTTTGAACTTCCTTGGTGGTCTGGAATGCCTTTGGTCTTTGTCATGACCTAGTATGCTCTGGCAGATACTCTATACCCTCGTGGGCCTTTGGTCCTCTCTTGGTGCTGTCCCCACTCCTGTTGCCTGGTGCTTTGCATCTGTATCATGTCTGTGGTCCTTCAGCCTGGATAGCCCTGCCTGGGCCAGTGGGTAGAAAAATGAGGAGGTCTGTGTTCCTTTTAGTGGCTTGTAACTAGCCGTAAGGTTCAGGCTCCTCATGTTCTCAGGATGTGAACTTGGACATCATAATGTGAAGTAGTAGAGAAAACAGTGTCTTGGTGTGACTTTCTTTTTAGCTGTGTGAGCACAGACAATTTGTGGACCTAAGATTTAGTTTGTTTATTTGTAAAATGGAGGTGGGGGAGTAGCCTTGGCTCACAGAATTGATAATCAAATACTGCTTACCAAGAACTAAACAAAATCATGTGTGCAAAAGTACCCCGAAAACTACAGAATACTTTACAAATGATTATTCATACTGGGTTTAGCCTTCCTCGTAAGGGAGGGAGAACTGTCAGGGATGGGGATAGGGTGGGATCTGAGGGCCACATGGAGCAAGGAATGTTTTGGGACCTTTTCTTTCCTGCTCAGGAAAGAGTAATGTGACAATACCAAGGTAACTGCTATATTCCTTGGGTATTTTTCTTTAAATAGTGTTGGCAGGATGGGAACTGGGAGAGAAGGAGAGGCTGCCTCATGATATTTGTAGGAATTGAGGAGGGATAAACACCTTCCAAAGACTGGCTACTGCCTATAGACAGGAGAACGCTGAGCTGGCAAGTAATGTAATCTCTAACACTCACTGATGTCAGCCAGCTAGTACATGATAGAGGTGGAATTTGAAGCAAGCAGTCTCACTCCATACCCTGTGCTCATAGCCTCAGTGCTACTCAGAGAAATATTGGGTCTTGGGAGAACAGAAAGGAACAGTAAAATTGTGGAGTTCATTCTTTTTGTTTGTTTTTGAGACAGGGTCTCTCCCTGTTGCCTAGGCTGGAGTGCAGTGGGCTGAAATGATCCTTCAACCTCAGCTCCCACCCTGAGTAGCTGGGACTACAGGCATGCACCACTGTATGTGGCTAATTTTTAAATTTTTTTGTAGAGATGGAGTCTCAGTATGTTGCCCAGGCTGGTCTCAAAGGAACCTCCTGCCTTGGCCTCCCAAAGTATTAGGATTATAGGCATAAGCCACTGTGTCCAGCCTCAGAATTCGTTTTTTTTTTTTTTTTTTTTTTTTTAGACAGTTTCGCTCTGTCACCTAGACTGGAGTACAGTGGTGCCATCTCGGCTCACTGCAACCTCCATCTCCCAGGTTCAAGGGATTCTCATGGCTCAGCCTCCTGAGTAGCTGGGATTACAGGTGTGTGTCACCATGCCTGGCTAATTTTTTGTATTTTTAGTAGAGACAGGGTTTCACCATGTTGGCCAGGCTGGTCTCGAACTCCTGACCTCTCATGTGTTCCGCCTGCCTCAGCCTCCCAAAGGGCCGGGATTACAGGTGTGAGTTGCCATGTCCAGCCTCAGAATTCATTCTTAATGGATTCCTTGAATGCCCATGAGACGTCACCAGCCTGGGACATCTCATGGGCATGTAGGCATAATAAATTTGTCTGGGCCTCATCTGCTTTTCTATGCATTTTTATTTCTATCTCTACCTTCCAAGGAAGGAGGAGATGTGGGATAATCTGATCAAGTCATATTGCTGCCTTCGGAGCAGCACTAATAGAAGGTTTAGGGACTTGGAGGATCCTGGGGAAATTAAGGCAGATTTCTTGTTTTGGTGTTTTCATATCTGCTTTATTTTGCATCTGTTTTATAAAATGAAACTTGAGGGACTATTCTTGCTTTTTTTTTTTTTTTCCTTTTTCTGTTGAGACAGGATTTCTTTTTTTTTTTTTTGAGACGGAGTCTTGCTCTGTCGCCCAGGCTGGAGTGCAGTGGCCAGATCGCGGCTCACTGCAAGCTCTGCCTCCCGGGTTTACACCATTCTCCTGCCTCAGCCTCCCGAGTAGCTGGGACTACAGGCGCCCGCCACCTCGCCCGGCTAGTTTTTTTTGTATTTTTTTTTTTTTTAGTAGAGACGGGGTTTCACCGGGTTAGCTAGGATGGTCTTGATCTCCTGACCTCGTGATCCGCCCGTGAGACAGGATTTCTATGTTGCCTAGATTGGTCTTGAACTTCTGGTCTCAAGTGATCCTCCCACCTCAGCCTCCCAAAGTGTTGGGATTACGGGCATGAGCCACTTCTCCCAGCTTGTTCTTGCATTTTGTATGATCACATAGAGTATCAAAATTGGAAAGGACCTGGGTCATCACTTCCCTGAGAAAAAGTGACTTTCTCAAGGTCATACAGTCAGTAGCAATGCTGGAAGTGAATGCCTACCCCGCAGATCACAACATGACCCATGAAAGGACCTGTCCTGCCGCACTTTGGAGTTTCGTGCCGACCCAATTAGTGGCTTTGTTTTTGGGAAATTTACTTCCCCAAGACATTGGGACATTGGAATGGAATTCACTCACCCCAAATCATCACCCTGTTTAAGGAGACTAAAGCATCAGAAGACATTTGTGCTTTGGGGGGCAGAGACCCTCAGGGTATAGAGAAGGAAGAAGAGAGAGGTTCACTGTAGTCCCGAAGCAGAAGTAAGGCCTGTGTAACCAAAGCCCAGATAGTAATAATGATGGAGCCCTTCAACTGTTGACATCTCCCTAACAGCCCTCCTTTTCTGAAAGCAGAGCGTTTGTCCCATTCCTGACTCGCCTTGCTGTGTGTCTCCCAGAGAGTGAAAGAAATTGATGTGACTGCAAGCACCAGTAGAGTAGATTCAATTCTGACCAGGAAAAGGGAGGTGGTTTGCAAATGGGTTGTTTTGGGATCCTGGGAGAAGAACATTATAGCCAGAGATATTAGATTTTCACTCTAGACTTTAAGGAGGCAGATTTTTTAAAAATTAAAAGATAGGGGCCAGGAATAGTGGCTTATGCTGTAATCTCAGCACTTGGGAGACTGACATGGGAGAATCACTTGAGCCCGGGAGTTCGAGACCAGCCTGGGCAACATAGCGAGACCTTGTCTCTACTAAAAATAAAAATAAAAAAAATCAGGGTGTGTGGTCTCAGCTACTCAGGAGGCTGAAGTGGGAGGATCTTTTGAGCCCAGGAGTTTGAGGCTGCAGTGAGCTATAATTGCACCACTCTGATTGCATCCAGGTTTCACTCTAGCCTGGGTGACAGAGTGAGACCCTGTCTCTAAAAATAATAATAATAAAAAAAGGTTGCACAATTAATTTGAGAGGAGCCAAAGTTTGAGTCTAGGTCAGGAAACCTCTAGAACCTGCGTTCCTTCTGTGCTACACTGAAGGGGCCTGTGAGAAAAGAAAAATATTTATGAGGCTCAAGTCCTGAATGAGATGGAGCTTCCCCATGAGCCAGTAATAATACAAGTGGTTCTTAAAGTCGTTTCTGGAAGAGGATAGGATCACAAGGGTTTAAATCTATCAAATCATGTTAAAAAGGAACTCATTCATTTATTCATTAATTTGACAAACATCTTGATTGTTTACTAGTGACTTTAGGTACTTTGAAGTCATTGAGTGGGGGAAACATGGGTTGCCTTGTGAACTCATATTGTGGGGCCTTTTTGATGGTCAGACTTCTTGGAGGAAAGTGTTTGCAGAGATCTGAACAGTAAGTAGGAATTGGGGCAGGATGGGGAATGGAGTGTGGTGAACGAGGTGAACTGAAAGCAGTTTAATCTGGCCAGAGCCATTGAAGGAGTTTGCATTTTATCTTTTGGGCATTCATTCCACTGTTGTACATTGACTGTGCACTGACACTGCTGTACATGCACAGCAGTGAAGAGGACAGGGAAAACCCTTGCCTAGTGCTTGGTGTTCTGAGAAAACTTAGTTCACTCATAGTTCTTAGTTCACTAAGAGTAGTTCACTGAGAATTAAACCAAACTTTTTAATGTTACTGACAGGAATTCTATACTGATAGATAGGGAATTACTTAGAGAGATTCTCTAGTTGAACGCAAGGAAAGTTTGAGAAGGACTGTTCTGATAATCCTATAGATTATACAGGGTAGAGACAAAAGGTGGGTTGGTTAATGATTGGTTAATTGTTCATTCAACAAAAACATCTTCAGTGCCTCTGCTCATTCATTCTTACATTGATTCATTCATTCATCAAATGAAGGGCAGTGCAAGTTCAGCACATGGTTAAGAGTATGGCTGTGGAGCCAGGTTACTTGGGTTCAAAGCCTGGCTCCACCACTTACAAACTGTGTGATCTTGGAAAAGTTACTTAATTTATCTGTGCATCACTTTTTTCATATGTAAGATGGGGGAAATAATACCAGACAAAATTTGTTGTAAAATGAAATGAGTCAATTAATGAACTACTTAGAGCAGTGCCTGATGCATATAAATGGTGACTCAGCAGCTCATGGTTCTTGTAATTATTATTCCTCAAGAGCAGTTTTGTGCTAAATTCTAGGAATACAACCTTGAATTGAGTGTGGTCCCTGACCTTGAAGGAACCACATCGTACCCCTGCTCCTACCCAAAATGCAGGTAAATGGATGAGTTTCTTCATGGAATGGGGTCATCCTATAAGCTCAATATGAATCGATTGTGATAAGGTGCCCCAAGAGTTATATATATACAGTCTTAGGCAGCATTTCCTAGAGATTATAGAAACTAGAACTGTGGTGTTTATTGTTTTGGAGATCTCTAGACTCTAAGAATCTGATAAATACTATGGGGTGTCTACCTGGAAAAATACATCACAATTTTGCATTCCTCAAACAGCCTCCGAACCTCTGATCCTATGACGAGGAGCTGTTAACTCGTCTCCTCTGGGTTGGTCAGACCACACTGAGAACACAGTATTAACGGTTCTGTACTGAGCATGTACTTCGTGTAAAACATTGTGCTAAGCATCCTGGGGGAGACAAAGATAAATACGAGGTAATCCATGCGGTTTAAAGGCTTAGTGGAAAAGAATGTTTTGTACGTAATGAGGTGTTTGTAGGTACATGTTGAAATGATAAAAGTAAGAATGTTCAGCTTGAGCAATGAAACGAGATTTATCTGTACAAAAGTTGAAAAATCAGCCAGGCATGGTGGTGTGCACCTGTAGTCCTAGCTACTTCAGAGGCTGACGTGGGAGGATCACTTGACCTGGGGAGTTTGAGGTTACAGTGAGCTATGATTGAGCCACTGCACAACCAGCCCGGGCAACAGAGTGAGACCTTGTCTCTTTAAAAAACAAAGAAGGCTGGGTGCAGTGGCTCACGCCTGTACCAGCACTTTGGGAAGCTGAGAAGGGCGAATCACCTGAGGTCAGGAGTTCAAGCCCAGCCTGGCTAACATAATGAAACCGCGTCTCTACTGAAAATACAAAAATTAACGGGGCCTGGTGGCGTGTGCCTGTAACCCCAGCTACTATGGAGGCTGAGGCAGGATAATTGCTTGAATCCAGGAGGTGGAGGTTGCAGTGAGTGGAGATTGCACCACTGCACTCCAGCCTGGGTGACAGAGCGAGACTCCATCTCAAAAACAAACAAAAAACCAAACAAAAAATGAAGGATGTTACTTAAAAGATGTGTTGGTAACTGTGTTAATAAATAAATAAGAGGTAATCTTTTTCTTTTCTTTTTTGGGATGGAGTCTCCCTCAGTCATCCAGGCTGGAGTGCAATGGTGCAATCTTGGGTCACTGCAACCTCCGTCCCCCAGGATGAAGCCATTCTCCCGCCTCCACCTCCCAAGTAGCTGGGATTACAGGCACCTGCCATCATGCCTGGCTACTTTTTGTATTTTTGTAGAGACAGGGTTTCACCATGTTGGCCAGGCTATTCTTGAACTCCCTACCTCAGATGATCTATCTGCCTCAGCCTCCCAAAGTGCTGGGACTACAGGCGTGAGCCACCGCACCCAGCTGTCTTTATTCTTTTTATTTTTTTTGAGACTGAGTCTCACTCTGTCACCCAGGCTGGAGTGCAGTGGCACCATCCCAGCTCACTGCAACCTCTGCCTCCCAGGTTCAAGCGATTCCCCTACCTCAGCTTCCCGAGTAGCTGGGATTACCGGTGTGCACCACCACGCCCAGCTAACTTTGTATATTTAATAGAGACGGGATTTCACCATGTTAGCCAGGCTGATCTCGAACTCCTGACCTCTGGTGATCTGCCCACCTCGGCCTCCCAAAGTGCTGGGATTACAGGCATGAGCCACCATGCCTGGCCTTATTCTTAAGATTAGTGGGCTAATGTCTATAAAAGTGCTTTGTAACTATAAATACCTATACAAATAAAAGCTATTATTTTTATTCTAATCATTAGTAGGGATAATCCAAAGCAGAATGCACATAAATGCAGTAGAGCACATTAAAAATGATAACAATGTTGAAAAGAGCAAAGTCACTTTCATTCATGGGGGATGTGCAGGTACTGTTCTTATATTAAAGCCATCACACATCCCCCATGAATAAAAGGGTGCGGAGGCTCACGCCTGTAATCCCAGCACTTTGGGAGGCCAGGGTGGGCAGATCACTTGAGTTCGAAATCAGCCTAGGCAACATGGTGAAACCCCATCTCTACCAAAAAGACAAAAAGTTAGCCAGTTGTGGTGGCAACCACGTCTGTAGTCTCAGCTTCTCAGGAGGCTAGGATGGGAGGATCGCTTGGGCCTGGGAGGTGGAAGTTGCAGTGAGCCAAGATCCTGCCACTGCACTCCAGTCTGGGTGACAGAGCAAGACCCTGTCTCAAAAAAAAAAAAAAAAAAAAAAAAAAAGGAAAGAAGAATGACATGATCTGATCAGAGCTGCCCTGTAGGAAGATTATCCTGGCAGTGGAGGGCAGAAACTTTAGGGGGGTCAGCAAGGAAACAGACTAGTTAGTGGTCTGTCTCAATCATTCAGGTGAGAAAAAGGAATCATAATTTTTTTTAGTGCCCAATAAAATAATTTTTCAGGTAAGAGAATAATCATTGAGGTAAAAGAAAGGAATAACAAAATTTTTGGTGCCCAATATATGCTTTTTATAGGTTATTTCACTTTTTTTTTTTTTTTTTTTTTTTTTGAGACGGAGTCTCGCTCTGCCGCCCAGGCTGGAGTGCAGTGGCCGGATCTCAGCTCACTGCAAGCTCCGCCTCCCGGGTTCACGCCATTCTCCTGCCTCAGCCTCCCGAGTAGCTGGGACTATAGGCGCCCGCCACCTCGCCCGGCTAGTTTTTTGTATTTTTTAGTAGAGACGGGGTTTCACCGTGTTAGCCAGGATGGTCTCGATCTCCTGACCTTGTGATCCGCCTGTCTCGGCCTCCCAAAGTGCTGGGATTACAGGGTTGAGCCACCGCGCCCGGCTAGGTTATTTCACTTAATGAAAGTCATCAGAGGCTTGGAAAGGAATGGACCAATTTAAGAGAGATTAGATCAGGAAGGCTGGGGGATTTCCTCTCCTGAAGGATTTTAAGAGTGGGAGAGATAGTTTGGTACAATGGCTTTACCTCTGTAATTCCAGCCACTTGTGAAACTGGAGTGGGAGGATTGCTTGAGACTGGGAGGTCAAGGCTGCAGTGATCCGTGATCACACCACTTCACTCCAACCTGGATGGCAGAGTGAGACCTTGTCTCTTAAAATTAAAAAAAAAAAAAGAGACTGGTTATGGCTCAGCCTGGGAAGAGCACTTGAGAGGAAGTCTAAGGACCTGAACTCCCACTTCTGATCTCACCTCTATCACTGACGAGCTGTATGACTTCACACAATCCCCGTTGCTCATTGGTTCTCTCCTCTACCAAACCGTGGGGTGTGTTTGTTCGCTTTGCTTGTTTATTTATTTTTATGTTTATTTTTTTGAGTGGCCTGGGAGAGTGAAATGTCCTGGGATGGGGGTGTGGAGAGCATAGAGGTGTTCCAGAATAATCACCAACATCAGCTTAAACACTTAATCAAATGTGATGTGCCTGGGTTTCCACAACAGGATGGGAAAAAGACTATGAAGTTTGGGGTCACACACATTTCAGTTTAACTCTTGATTCTATCATTTACAAGTTGTGTGACCTTTGGGCCAATTATTACATCCCTTTCCTGTTTTCTACTTTCCTCTTCCATAAAAGAAGGATAATAACATCCACATTTGAGGATTGTTGTGAGGACTAAATAAGACAGTACCTGGTACAAAATACCAGAGGGGGGAAAAAAGGTATGTTTCCTTCCTTCTATTTCTGTGATGCTCATATGCAGGTAGTCTTCCCTCCTGTCTCCCCACTTCTCTGCCTCCCTTCTCTTTCCCTTTCACCAGCACAAAGTATAATTCCCTCACTCCTGTTGCGACAGTACTAGTTTCACAGACCTTGAAATGGCACCTACACGGGAAAGGTGTTTTGACACAGTTCCTGCAGATTGTTGGCACAGGATGCTTGCACAGTCACACCCTGGCCGCTCATCCAGCCGAAGCAGTCAGTGAATATCTGCTGGCAATGACTTCTGACTGTTGCTACCCTGGGAGACCCTGGGCGAGGGTCACATGGGCAAGGGGCTGGTGGAATGTGAGTGTGCTATACTGTGCCGGGTCATTCACCCTTCTGCTGAGCGTCCCCTTTGCTTAGTGTAGACTTAGGTTCTGTCTTAGGGAGATCTGTCTCCCTTGGGACCTTCCTGTGCAAACTGGGGGATAAGAGATCGGAGAAAGGCATCAGGGCATGTACAAAACAATATCAAAACTAATTGATACGATTCTTTGCTCTGTACTTCTCTGCCTCGCTAAAGTCACTTTATGTTTTCAAAATCTCCATGACCCATAACCACTCCATGCACAGAGATGCAAAAATAGTCAGTTAATGTCTAAGGCAAAAGTGTTGCTCTTGTTCCCCAGGCGACAGGGCCACCATTTTTATCAGTGTGAAACACGGAGTATTAGGGTATTAAGGAGACACTGAGAATAAAAGTAGGGAGATACTGGAAGGCTTGACCAGGGAGGGCTTCTGAAGATCTTTTTTTTTTTTTTTTTTTTTTGAGACAGGGTCTCCCTCTGTCACCCAGGCTGGAGTGCAGTGTCTCAATCATGGCTCAGTTGATCCTCCTATTTCAGCCTCCCAAGTAGCTGGGACTACTGGGACATGCCACTACACCCAGCTAATTTTTGTGTTTTTTGTAAAGGTGGAGTCTCACTGTGTTTCCCAGGCTGGCCTCAAACTTCTGGGCTCAAGCGATCATCCTGCTTCAGCCTCCCAAAATTCTGGGATTGCAGGTGTGAGCCACTGTGCCTGGCCTTTCTGAGGATCTTGAATTCGGATGGAAGCAGAAGAGAGAGAAAGCAGGAGGAAGAGAAAGGCACCCCCAATGGTTACCACCCCCATGGTAACCATGGCTTTGAGGCCCTAAGAGTTAGGTACAAATGGGAAATAGGGGATGGGGAGTCCATACCAGGCTGTATGTGCAGGTGACCAGGGCTAAGGGGAAAGTGCTGCAACATGTCTAGGGTGACCAGGCTGACATGGGCAGTCCTGCTGGGATCCCCTGTGGTCTGGCACCATCAGGACCACTGCCTTCTTCCCATTCCCCCCATCTAGGTATCCTTCCTGTGGTTTGAGGATTCTGGGACACCACAGGCTATCTTGGAGAGTATCTTGTTTCTCAGTTTTTTTTTTTTTTTTTAAGAAGGAGTGCAGTGCAGTGGCACAATTTCGGCTCACTGCAGCCTCTGCTTCCCGGGTTCAAGCAACTCTCCTGCCTCAGCCTCCCAAGTAGCTGGGGTTACAGGCACCTGCCACCACAACCAGCTAATTTTTGTATTTTTGGTGGAAATGGGGTTTCACCATGTTGCCCAGGCTGGTCTCGAACTCCTGACCTCAATCTGCCCGCCTCGGCCTCCCAAAGTGCTGGGATTACAGGCATGAGCCACCACGCCCAGCCTTCAGTTCTCTTTTAAGGCCTTGTACCCTGAGTAGGGTTTCCCCTTTGACCTGGCTAAAGTAGAATCCTTGGTCTCCCCGCTGGGTTCAGTGTCCCTGACTGACCCTGGAGCAGGATATCCTTCTGGCCTGCTACCAGGAAGAATGGAGGCTCCCAGCTTGGGAACTGCATGGCTATAGGCAGAGGACCATGGCCACCTGGATCAACCTGGGCTAAGAATAGCCAAGGCCAAGGGTTGGAGGGGTCATTGCCTTAAAGGGGCAGCATTGTGGGGACTGTACTCTAGAGGGGCAAGAGGTTCCTAGACTCAGGAGCTGAGACCAGGGGGAGGCCATGGACCCATGGGGCCAAACACTAGAGAGCACCCCGTCTTTTCATGGCTCATTCCTCCCTGGGAAAATAGAAGTCTTACCATTTCCAGGGCCTGTCGGGTTGGGCGCTCTCCTCCTCAGACTCTGCTTTTTAATGCAAATGTCCCTGGGAAGGACTAACACCTTGGCCTCTCACACCCCTGTGTAAATGAGTATCAGATGTTTAGGGGTGTTTCATTTTTCTGCTTTTCTCTGGATTGAAAGACTGGAACTGCTTGAAAGCCGGTGTCCCTTTCCTTTCCTACCCTGGTCTGTGGGGACCCCAGGGCTTCTTTACACCTTCCTGATTTAGGGAATGACCAGCCACCCTTGGGGAGCCTGCCAGCAGGCCTGGGGGCATTTGGGAGAGGGCTCTTGTGAAGCTCTTCTGCCTGGGGCTCCTTCCATGGCATTCTCTTTGCCTGGGTGCCCCCAGCCTGCTGGAATGCAGAGAAGGAAGAGCCTGCTTGGGGAAGGGCCGGAGCTGCCCCCTGGTGCTGAGAGGGCCTGTTTTCCTTTTTCTTCTGGGTTTAACCTTTTTTCTCAGACTTCTTTGCCAGTGACACTAAGAATGTGACCTCGGCGCGGTGGCTCACGCCTGTAATCCCAGCACTTTGGGAGGCCCAGGCGGGTGGATCACGAGGTCAGGAGATCGAGACCATCCAGTCTAACATGGTGAAACCCCGTGTCTACTAAAAATACAAAAAATCACGCCACTGCACTCCAGCCTGGGCGACAGAGCGAGACTCCGTCTCCAAAAAAAAGAAAAAAGAGTGTGATCTTATGGGTCTAGGCCAGCTTCCTCTCTTTTCTTCTCCTGGGAGAGCTGGTGAGGGAGTGAGTGAGCAGGAGGTTGTGTGTGGGGGGAGAGTAGGGGGTATGTATGGGGAGGGTGTGAGGGATATGGGATAAGCATGGGAGGTGTGCAGTGTGTATGTAGTGGGGAGACGTAGATATGTGTGTGGGGTGCAGGGGGAAAAGTGTGAGGAGGGGTTGGGGGTTACACACGGTTTGTGTGATCCCTATGGCTTCAGGTCCCTGAGAGTGACTGTAATCTATTAGGGATTGCCTTGATATTTGAAGAGTTAGCATTACCTGAAGATATCCTGCTTTATCATTAGACTCTGAGTCTAGCTTGCTGGTTGAGGAACACCATGATGGCACAGGGATAGTGGGCCGGGCTGTGGGCACGTGGTGAAGAGCCTTCCTATCCCAAGGGAGGAAAGAAGCGTGGCGTGGGGGCTGGTCGGCGCCTTAGCTGGTTCCCATGGATGGCTGGCTCTGCCTTTTTCTGCTTGACTTCCTTTGGCCCTCCTCAGAGCTGAGCAGGTGGCTGTCAGCTGCCGGCAGCCCCCCACCCACACAGCCTGGCCCTGCCCATTGGCTCCTGCACCCAGGCTTACAGGCAGTCACCCCCGTCCTCCCTACAGACAGCACCACCACCTGGGAGCTGCTGGCCCTGCCTCCTCTACTCTTATGTGTGTGATCCTTCTGGGTACTGGGGCTCTGGCATATCTGTGCTGAGTGTATACTTGCAGGGGAGAGCACAAGGCTGGGGCCAAGAGTGTTTCTGAGTATTCCCACCATGCTAGCCTCCCTTCATCGGGTCTACAATCTTTTCGTGACTCTGGAGCAGCTCCAGTGGGAGACACAGTACAAAGCCACTTAGCCTTAGTGGTCCTCCCTCTCATCGGGGACAGAAAGGAGGACCCTGTCATCAAGACGTGAGAGAGCATTTTGGACGTCTGAGAAAGGTGCGACCAGAAAGCACCCTAACAATTATTATAATTGAATGAATTAGAGACACTCGCTCAAAAAGAAAGTGTCAGCCCCCAGGAAGGATGTCTTCCTTCTGGAGGATGGTCTCACTGACATTATTCAGTGCCCTCTGGTCAGTCCGGTGCCTCTGCAGTTACCCCAACATACATCCTCATCCCCTTGCAGTGGGACTGGGCCCTCATTTGAAGCACGCCTCCGCACTGCCTCCTTGCTCCTTGCAGACCCAATTGGGTTAGCCCGGTCCCACCGAGCCCAGTGCAGAGGACTTGGGGAGGCAGCTCCTCTGTCATGGCCTCTCCTGTCCTCTCTCTGATGAGCCCTCCGGCAGAGCAGAGCCTTGTTGGTATGTTGTTTCCTCACTTTGGTGCCCTGGCTGGATGGGAACAGCTGGGACTTGCTCTATGGACTCTGCTGAACAGGCTGGCATCCTCCAGGGACTTTTCCCCACCCACACAGGAACGAATCCTGCAGAACTGGATTCCCAAGGGCATGAGCTAAGGAAGCTGAACTGAGGTTGGAGGTGACAGTGGTGACAATCTGGGCCTTGCAGGAGACCTCAGTTTATAGGAAGCAAATGCTGTGTTGAGGCAAAGCTGAGAAAGGTGGTAGATAGGGAAGGCCAGGCCTAAAGAGAGCTACTGTGTCTTCGTCTCCAACTCCACCCATTTTCTGTGTCCTCTTTCAGAGGAGCTTCTTTTCTACTTCGCAGCATCTACAGTATTTTCAGAGCATTTAGGGTTTCCTAGGTGTTGCTTTTTGGAAATTCTGTGGCTGTTTTTCTGATACAGGATGGGCTGCTGTGAAAGTTGTGTGTAAAGAAGTTCCCTCAGTGGTCTCCTCAGCTGGAAGCCAAGGTTGGTCAGGGGAGGTCATCCTAGGACCTTTCCTGTCCCCCTACCTTTCTCCGGAAGGCCAAGAAAGCTGGAGGAGTCCCTCATAACTACTATGCCCTTAGAGGGAACCTGGGGTGAACTGGATGGGAAGGATTGGTTCTTGGGTGAGGGAAGAGGGGAGGAGGAAGCAGGAAGTAGGAACCAGACAGAGATGTGGCTGCTCTGGCTCCTGGGATGATTCCTGGGTTAGAAATACACATACTGCCAAGGCTTTTCTTCCGTCTTTGCCAGATGTTCCATTCAGTTGATTGCCAGCTTCTGGTCCCTGGCCCTGCAATCAAAATTGCCAGCTCTAGAGGAAGGAAAGTTTTTAGAGGAGCCACAAGCTGCCTCACCTCTTCCATCCTGGTCTCTCCTCATACGCAGAGCCCATAGTCTACAGGGTATGTGGCAGGAGCTATGATCTCCAAGGATTCTATGTGTGTGCATGAGGCCAAATGGTTTCTGAGCTAGAATCGGGGTCTCTGAATTGGAGTCAGCAGTGCATGCAGACCTGATTTTATGTAGCTGTGACCCACAGGCTCCAAGCTCCTGTCCCTCTGCTTGTCTAGGACCCAGAAGGACTTTCACTAAACTCTTTTGTGCACTTTGGCTTCAAATTAATGGAGAGTCCAGGGTATGGTATGCCCAGGGAGTAGAAGGATGGAGAGTAAGTCCTGGTAGGAAATGCCAGACTGTGTGGGGCTGCTTTAGTTTAGCTATAGAGGTCACTAGAGAGGGGATGTATAAGTGGGAAGAAAACACAAACTGTTATTTTCTGTCTTCTCATATTTGAAACTAAATGAGAGGTACTCAGAGGGCACGCACTCTAGAGCAGAGAAATACCTTATTGGTGCATGTGATTCCATAATAGACCTGCCATCAAAGAAGCTTATAGAGCTGTAGACAACCTGTGGGTTTTCCATAAAGAAACAGGGATCAGATGTACATCTGTTGGAGGCTGGGAGCTGGCCTGCTTGACCTTAATACATCTCCCTGCTGGAGGAGTCGGATTCCTGGCAGAGTGTGTTGATGTTCCCTGTTAGAGCCGGGCTGTGGGAGGGGCAGGTGGAGCCAGTGGCACGTGTGTGGAGTGAGATGCAGGGCAGCGTCCCCGGCTGCAAAGCCAGTGGGATTGGGGGTATGGGTGAGTGTGGGTGCTGGAGGATGGACAGAAGTGGAGGTCCTCTCTGAAGAGAAAAACCTGGACACCAAAGGGTTTAAGTCCTTATGGCTTCTGATTCCCTGACCCTACCTGCCCTTAGGGGAGGTGCTGAGGGTCCCTTCCTGGGGAAGTCCTAGAGCTGACTCTCTTCCCTTAGTAACATCTACTGAAAATCAGGATGCCCAAGACTGGGGGCTTGAAACCCTGCATATTCTTCACCACCTTGCTTGAGAGCTTTCTATTTTCCCTGCCCACTGAAGATGGTCCAAGAAATGCAGTACCTTCTTACTTCCTGCTTTACACCCCAAGAGGGGATTGGATTCTTTATGTATGTGTCTGCCACCTTTGCTAGATTGTAAGCTCCCTGGAATTGTGCCATAGTCATCTGAATACTTCTAGTCTTTAGATATGTATGTGCCTGGTATGTAGCTGGTACTCAACACCCATTGGGATCCAATCTATGGCTCAGGGTATGGGGAAGTGATGACCCAGACCCCTCTAGATTCTCCCAGTCCCAAGCAGAACCATTCTGTTAGGGTGCCTTCCAGCAAGACAGCAGGAACCCTCACCACCCACTGGCTCCAGTGGTGGCCCCTGGGCTCCTCCCACTCTGGCACAGGGACTAAACAGAGCCAGCTCCACTGGAGGGAGTGCCCTCTCCTTTCTTTCCACCCTTTGACTCTGAACCATTGTGTCACTCTGTCCTGACCCCATTTCCTCCCTGGCCAGCCCTCAGCCATCTGTGGGCAGCTGTGAGACTGAGTTTGGTGCCTGGTGCAACTCAGACCCTGGCACCGACCTGCTTGGCCATAGGCATATCCTCTTGTTTCATCAGCTGACTGGTGCTTTTTGGGGTGCCTCTACCCAGGTCCTCTTGTCTTCCTGAGAGTTCTGAAACCCTCTTCTGTGGGGTCAAATGTGGCTGCACATTCGAATCACTTTAGGGGCTTTTGAAGCATCCAGCATCCAGGCACTCACCCTACTGAGTCAGAACCTCCAGAGGAGAGGCCGGGAATGTGTATATTTTTAAAGCTTCCCAGATGACAGACAATTGCAGTCACTCAAATGTGCAGTGTGCATTAGATGATATTATTGTTGTCAACGTTAAGTTTTGTGGGTGTGCTCATGGCATTGTGTTTACATAGGAGAATGCCCTTGCTCTCAGAGATTCAGACTGAAGTTTTTAGAGGCAAAGTGTTTCTTACACACACTTTGCAAAGGGCATCTTACTTTCAAATGGTAAAGTAGAACAAGAAAGAGAGCAAATGTGGGGAAATGTTAACAGTTATTGCAGGCAGGTGGTAAAAGAAAACTGGCTGTAACAGACCTTCTGGACGATTTCCATCTGTTTTCTAGGAGGTGGACATTAGGAGAGAACGCAGCCTGAACCACCAAGGTGTATAACTCCAGGAGGCACCATTCACATGGTTTTATTTTTTGTGGTCAGGGGTTGTCATTCACACAGAATACAATGTGTGGGGTGCCCCCTGGAGTTGTGTGACATTGTGGCACTGGCCCCAGCCATCTATCCCTGGATGGGCTGCAGAGTAGCAGAGATGCAGGCCCTGATCTACCCTTCCTCTTTCAAGGGACCGATGTGGCGATTTGTTTTTATACAGAATCCCTAGTAGCCCTTGAAGACTAAGGGAATAGAGCACTCTTTATTTTTATTTTATTTTATTTATTTTATTTGAGACAGGGTCTCTGTCACTCAGACTGGAGTGCGATGGCATGATCATGGCTCACTGTAGCCTCAAACTCCCAGGCTCAAGCAATCCATCCACTTCACCCTTCCAAGTAGCTGGGACTACAGGTGCATGCCACCGCACCCAGCTAATTTTTTCCCCCCAAAGGATGGTCTTGAACCCTGGGCTCAAGCAATCCTCCCACCTCAGCTTCCCAAAGTGTTGGGATTACAGACATGAGCCACCACGCCTGGCCCTAGAGCAATTTCTAATGTAGAACCTGACAGAGAGAGAACCGAATTGGGGAAGGGGGGAGGCAGGAAACATGAAACCCTGATTCCTAAAATACTTTCTGCGTGTCCTCTAGTCCTGGAAAATGAAATCTAGGGCTTGAATTTTTAGAGGAAGCCAGCTCGCTGTGTTTCAAGGTCGTTGGGACTGGTTGCTCCTGCCTTTCCGTCTCTGGAGTTCCCTTGTGTCTGGCTGCTGCTCTCTGAACCTTCACTTCACCTTGGGGGTGGCCCTCCTGGTCCTGTGAGGGATGCTGTTTGTCCTGTTTCCTCACTGCCACCTCTCAGCATCATAGTGAGCTGAGTGCTGAGCCTTTGGGAGGAGCATTGCCAGTGTGGCCCCGGGCGTGAGATCTGTCAGAGAGCTGGGCTTCCTTCCCTGTGTGGCTGAGACAGTCTAGTGGCGGCCTGTCCCAGAGCCAGGAGGATGGTGGTTAGAGATGGGTAGCTCGCCTTTCCTCCGTCTGAATTCCAGTCTGGGAAGAGCTTCAGGAACAGCGCCTGCTTGAATCACCCTGGGATCACCCTTTCCTTCTCTTTCCTGTAACTTTGGAGTCCTCTCAGAGATTTGACCTAAGGAACTGGTACGTTGGAATCAAGGAATCTCAGAGCTGGAAGGCCCTGTGTGTGGTTTTCTTGTCATCCTTGCACCTGTCTTACAGATGCCAATCCAACCTGGTTAGTTCCAAAACCCAGTCCTGTGTTTGAAGGATACTAAGGAGCACACCCGTTACATCCTGACCACCCATCTCCATGTCTGAAAATTCCCCACCTCCCAGAAGGTTCTGCCCTGATGTTCCAGTTCAAGCTCGGTGGAAATGATGGGAATTTGGAACTTGAGGAACATAGTAGGGGTGATAGATCCATAAGCATGTAATTTTGAACAAAATGTCTTAAGCCTGTGTTTGAAATATACATTGGTTGCTATTGGGAGCCAATAGCAACTAGCAATTTGGAACAACTTGAACCAAATCACGGAGGTATCACAGACATGGTCATGAATGGTTGGAGATGAGAGGGAGAGCAGAGCAGGAGAGAGTCTTATGAGAAACCAGAGAGCCTTTGAAGGATCTTAAGCAGGAAGCGAGGTGATGAGATTTACATTTTAGGAAGAGCCCTCAGGATGTTCTGTGAAAAAGCCTTGAAGAGGCCAAGGTTAGTAGGGGGAAGGACTATTAGGAGGCCATTGTATTAGCCCAAATGAGAGAAGATAAGGGCCTGAATTAGGGCAACCACAGTTAGGATAGAAGGAAAGATTAGCTTTGGGAAGTATTAAGGAGGAAAAGGTGGCATGCCTTGGCAATTGGAGAGAGGAGTGAAAGGAAGGGGGACTCTAGGATGACTGCAGGATTTCGGCTTCGGGGACTGGGTGGTGCCATTCACCACAATGGGGAACCAGAAGCAAGGAGCAGATTGTGGGGAGGAAAGAAGATGATAGTTGAGTTTTGGACATTTGGATTTTGAGATATGAGTGGGCATATAAACTTGAAGGAGAGATACATATTTGGATTCATTAACATGTGAGTAGTATGGATAGGAAACAAGAATAGATGAGATTGCCCGAGCAGAGGGGGTAGAGTTAACAGTAAGCTGAGAATAGAATCCTGAGCCAACACCAACATTTCAGGGGTGGACAAAGGAAGAGGAAGACAAAGAAGGAGGAGATGGAGAACAAGAAAAAAATATCTTCGTGAAAGCCAGGGGGAGGGGGTTTAAGGAAGAAGGGAATGGTTTGTAGAGCCAAATACAGCAGCAGTGTCCAGGCAGGTGGAAATGGCTACCGAACTGGGCAGCCCAGGCATTGTTGCAGGAGCAGTTTTAGTGGGATGTAGGGGGCAGACACCAGATTACAGTGAGTTAAAGAGTAAATGGGAAGGGAGAATTTGGAAATATCAGGTGCAGTCCACTCTCTGGAAGCTTGGCTGAGAACGGAAGGATGAACAGAGAGGACAAAAAAGTTAAGGGGAGCCGGGTGCAGTGGCTCACTCCTGTAATCCCAGCACTTTGGGAGGCTGAGGCAGGTGGATCACCTGAGGTTGGGAGTTCGCGACTAGCCTGACCAACATGGAGAAACCCTGTCTCTACTAAAAATACAAAATTAGCTGGACGTGGTGGCGCATGCCTGTAATCCCAGCTACTCAGGAGGCTGAGGTAGGAGAATCACTTGAACTTGAGAGGCAGAGGTTGCAGTGAGCCCAGATCATGCCGTTGTACTCCAGCCTGGGCAGCAAGAGCAAAACTCCATCTTAAAAAAAAAAAAAAAAAAGGTTAAGGGTGAGGTGTTTTAGGGTGTGGGATTTTTCCTTTCTTGTTAAGATTAGATGAGGCATGTTTATGTGCTGAAGAGAAAAACCACGTTAAGGAGAAGAGATTGAAGATACAGGAGAGGGAGGGGAAATCCATGGAGCATTATCCTAGAGATGAAATGGATGGGGCAAGAGCAGAAGAGGGTTGTGCCTCAGCAGGAGGCAGGAATCTGCTTCCCCTGGGCCAAAAGGAAGAAAGTGAAGCTGAGTGCAAGTGTGCATAAGTGAGCGTTGGAAGAGAGGCTGGAAGTTGAAAAAGATTATTTCCAATGGCCTGAATTTTCCTCCTCACAATAGTGCCTGCTAAGGCAAATCTTAATACTCTGCTTGTCCTAGCTCAGCACTGAAAATACACAATCATTCTCTGGATTAACATGCCTAAGCCCAATCCAACTTTGAGCATTTATCTGGTGTCTTCTATCTGTAAGGCACTAGGCCCTCCTTTTCCTGGGACCAGTCTCCCAGCTCCAGGCAGCTAGGTTCTGGATATCTCCATCTGCTTATGCTACTCCTTTGAATTTCAAATAGCAAGACTCCCTTATACCCACTGTGGATAAAAAGTGATCTGTAAGGAGCTGTGGAAAGGCAGAGAAATTAAGTTAACAGTGAACTGCTTTAGATACCCTGAGGCTGGGCTTGGGCTGGTCTCTCCTTGGTGAACTAATTCCTAAGTGCAATAGTTGTCAGATTCACTGAGCCAGAACCCTTCAGACCAGGGTCCTGTGCCTATACCTGACAGATGTACCAGGGTCCTGGGAGGGCACCCCAGGGAAAGGGATAACTTTGTCCTAACTTATTTTGAATCTAAGCAACTTGCCACTCAAGAATCTATCTGAGTCTTTTTCCTATTGATGTTTTCAACATTCTAATCATGAGGAGTAATTTCATGTTTGTTACCTGTTGGGTGAAGCAGTACAAGAGAATGAACATTTTTTGATAATTTTTATGGAACTGTCAACCTTTTGGCTGCTGATGCTAAGAGTCAGAAGTGAGTACTTCACACTGGTCTCCCCCAACCTAATCACAAACACACATTCATAGATTCACAGTTCTCAGGTTGGGCTACACATTAGAATCTCCTGGGGAGTTTTTTAAAAATACCATTACCCTACTGCAGATCAATTAAATCAGAATCTCTTGAGAGTGTTCAGGCTTGAGTACTTTTTTTTTTGAGACGGAGTCTCACTCTGTCACCCAAGCTGGAGTGCAGTGGCCGGATCTCAGCTCACTGCAAGCTCCACCTCCCGGGTTCACGCCATTCTCCTGCCTCAGCCTCCCGAGTAGCTGGGACTACAGGCGTCCACCACCTCGCCCGGCTAGTTTTTTGTATTTTTTTAGTAGAGATGGGGTTTCACCATGTTAGCCAGGATGGTCTCGATCTCCTGACCTTGTGATCCGCCCGTCTCGGCCTCCCAAAGTGCTGGGATTACAGGCTTGAGCCACCGCGCCCGGCCCGAGTACTTTTTTTT
This sequence comes from Macaca mulatta, assembly GCF_049350105.2. Classification (NCBI taxonomy): domain Eukaryota; kingdom Metazoa; phylum Chordata; class Mammalia; order Primates; family Cercopithecidae; genus Macaca; species Macaca mulatta. The sequence continues at coordinate 62,218,567 of NC_133406.1, read as the reverse complement.
TCTTTTAGACAAAGTTTTGCTCTTGTTGCCCAAGCTGGAATGCAATGATGCAATCTCAGCTCACTGCAACCTCTGCCTCCTGGGTTCAAGTGATTCTCCTGCCTCAGCCTCCTGAGTAGCTGGGATTACAGATGGATGCCACCACGCCTGGCTAATTTTTTGTATTTGCATGTTAGCCAGGCTGGTCTCGAACTCCTGACCTCAGGTGATCCGTCTGCCTCAGCCTCCCAAAGTGCTGGGATTATAGGCGTGAGCCACCGCACCCGGCCGGCCTTCAGTACTTTTTAAAAGTTCCCCCAGTGTTGCTAATGTTGCAGCTGGGGTTGAGAACCACTGGGCCAGACTGACCTTGTCATTACCACCATTTGTTGAGTGCTTCTCAACTCTGTTCACATCATGGCTTCTAGAGAAAAGGATACCAGCACTGAAGTAAGTGGAAGCACTGGCCTGGAGATCCTGTGTGGCCTTCTGAGGGCTGCGGGGGGGCGGGGGGCAGGCGGGGAAATCAATATTTTGGCACACCTGTATGAGATCAGGTAGCCGGGTCTCACCTGTTGGCAAGCTTTGTTTTCTTTTATATATTGCTGTATTTGGGGAGGATCCTAGTGCAAGCTGAGTAATTACAAGGTCCGTTTAACAGGGTTCTCTTGTACTTTTCATTTATAGTTTTATTGAGGTGTAATTGACATATAATAAAATATGCATATTGAAAGTGTATAGTTTAATAAGTTTTGACATGTGAGTATACCAATGATGCCATGACCACAATCAAGATAATAAACACCTCCAAAGGTTCTCTTGTGTCCCTTTGTAATCCACCCCTTTTTCCACTCTGTCCCTCAGATACCGCTGATCTGCTGTCATTATAGATCAGTTTGCATTTTCCAGAATTTTATATAAATGGATCTTACATACTCATACTGTTTTTTCTGGCATCTTTTACTCAGCAAAGCTATTTTAAGATTATCCATGTTATTGCCTTTGTCAATAATTCATTCCTTTTTATTGCCAAGTAGTATTCAATTGTATAGACATCACATTTTAAAATATCCATTCACTGTTGATGGACATTTTGGGATATTACAAATAAAGCTGCTGTGGATATTCATGAGCAAGTCTTTGTATGGACATATGCTTTTATTTTTCTTGGATAAGTAGGAGTGATAGTTGAATCCTATGTTAGGTGTGTGTTTACCTTTTTAAGAAGCTGTCTGTTTCCCAGAGTGGTTGTACCATTTTACAGTCCCCACCAGTAGTGTGTGAAAGCTGTCCTCTTCAAATTGACTGGAGAAGGTTTGCTTCCATCTCTTCTTCTTGGGTAATAGAAGGTGCCTCTTGGCTGGGTGTGGTGGCTCACGCCTGTAATCCCAGCACTTTGGGAGGCCGAGGCGAGTGGATCACCTGAGGTCAGGAGTTCGAAACAAGCCTGGCCAACATGACAAACACCCGTCTGTACTAAAAATACAAAAATTAGCTAGACACGGTGGTGGGTGCCTGTAATCCTAGCTACTGGGGAGGCTGAGGCAGGAGAATCACTTGAACCTGGGAGGCGGAGGTTGCAGTGAGCTGAGGTCGCACCATTGCACTCCAGCCTGGGTGACAGAGTGAGACTCCGTCTCAAAAAAAAAAAAAAAAAAAAAAAAGAGATGCCTTTCTCTTTTTGGGGCACAAATGACAGAGGTTAGTATAGGGATTAGGGCGCAGAGATGAGGCATGTAGAGATGAATGGATGGGTAGTTGGATATAATAAATAGGTAAAGTTGTCTTGGTATCCCTTTTTTCCTCTGTCTTTCTATGCTTTCCATTAGTTGTACACACCAAAGAAACAGGCACTGGCCCAGATTATGTCACCTAAATTGGATTATTAGTAAATCTCTCTTTGTGACTGATTGATATTTTTACCCCTGCAGATGCCCAGACAGCATGTCACAACCCTCCAGAACTGACGTTGGCAGGAAGTAGAGACTTCTTTGTCACCTGTGTCCCCGATCCTCGCCATGTCTTCGACTCAGGGCAATGGGGAACACTGGAAGTCCCTGGAGTCGGTGGGCATCAGCCGCAAAGAGCTGGCGATGGCAGAAGCCCTGCAGATGGAGTATGATGCCCTGTCCCGGCTCCGGCATGACAAGGAGGAGAACAGAGCCAAGCAGAACGCAGACCCCTCTCTCATCAGCTGGGATGAGCCTGGGGTAGACTTCTACAGCAAGCCAGCAGGAAGGCGGACTGACCTCAAGCTGTTACGCGGTCTCTCTGGCTCTGATCCTGCCCTCAACTACAACTCACTCTCCCCACAGGAAGGGCTGCCCAACCACTCTACCTCCCAAGGGCCCCAGCCTGGCCCAGATCCCTGGCCCAAAGGCTCCCTGTCTGGAGACTACCTTTACATTTTTGATGGTTCAGATGGGGGAGTTTCTTCATCCCCGGGACCAGGGGACATAGAGGGCTCTTGCAAGAAACTATCCCCACCTCCTCTGCCTCCCCGAGCTTCTATCTGGGATACCCCTCCCCTGCCTCCCAGAAAGGGGTCCCCCTCATCCTCCAAGATCTCCCAGCCCAATGACATCAACACTTTCTCATTGGTCGAACAGTTGCCGGGCAAACTGCTAGAGCATCGGATCCTAGAAGAGGAAGAGGTGCCGGGAGGTGGGGGTCAGGGGCGCCTACTGGGGTCTGTGGACTATGATGGTATCAATGATGCAATTACTAGGCTCAACTTGAAATCGACCTATGATGCGGAGATGCTGCGGGATGCCACCAGGGGCTGGAAGGAGGGCCGAGGGCCCCTGGACTTCAGCAAAGACACCTCTGGAAAACCCGTGGCCAGGAGCAAGACTATGCCCCCTCAGGTGCCCCCCCGCACCTACGCCTCCCGCTACGGCAACCGAAAGAATACGACGCCTGGCAAGAACCGCCGGATTTCTGCAGCCCCGGTGAGCACCTTCTTGTGTTTCTTCTGCCTTCCTTTCTCCATGTCCTTCAGAAACAGGGACTAGTCTCTCTGCTGTTCTACATCCAATTCTGCCAAGTCCTTACCCCTTTAGGCCTCTCCTACCCTCTTTTTCTGCCACTGGGACCCTGGCTCTGGTAGGGGAGGTCCAAGGGAGGCTTGATTTGGGGTGGATACCAGTAGAGGGAGGGCTCCTTCTCAGGGCCAGGTTTCATGTATCTTGGCCAAAATGGTCCTTCTGGGGCAGGCATTTGGAAATCCTGGTTCCTAGCGTGTGCCTGCTTCCTGATGTAAGGACTGAATTGGGAGTTAGGGGATTCATTATTGACTGGCTGAATGGCCCTCTGGACCGGAGCAAGTTGCTTCCGCTTGCTCTGAGACCCTGCTCTGCCAAAAACGCTGCGTGGCGATGAAGATCATTCACAATAGTAACCACTTGTTTAGTGCCCACTGAATGCCAGACCCTGGTCCAGATCTCCACAACAACCCTTCCTGATAGTCCAAAGCCACACAGCAAGCAATAGCAGGGCCAGCATTCAGCCTGGCCTCTCTCATTCCTAAGCCCTCTCTCTCCTCTCCTTCTCCCTTTCTCTCTCTCTCTCCTCTCTCTCTCTGCTCTTTTCTTTATTGTGATAAAATATATATAACGTAAAATTCGCCACCGTAACCATGTGTAAGTGTGCAGTCAGTGGCACTGATGACATTCACATTGTTGTGCAACCCTTGCGTTATTCATCTCTACCCATTCTGTTCTCACAATGAAAATATTTAGAAAAAATATGCAGCATGACAAATAATTTTATTTTTATCAGTACATAGTGTAAAATAGCGAACTATCTAGGTCAAAGCCCCCAGGCAGGTACCAGGGCAGCTCTGATCTTTTTTCTGGTTTAGGGGAGCTTCAGCAGCATCTCCTGGGTGGGACCAGAAGGCCTCTTTGTGTTTCATCCTTGGTCGCTGGAAACCCTGGCTGCAAGGAGTCAAGAGACAAGTGACACCCCCATGGCTGATACCTTTTTTTTGAGATGGAGTCTCGCTCTGTCGCCCAGGCTGGAGTGCAGTGGCATGATCTCGGCTCACTGCAGTCTCCGCTTCCCGGGTTCAAAAGATTCTCCTGCCTCAGCCTCCCAAGTAGCTGGGATTACAGGCACCTGCCACCACGCCTAGCTAATTTTTGTATTTTTAGTAGAGATGGGGTTTCACCACATTGGCCAGGCTGGTGTCGAACTCCTGACCTCAGGTGATCTGTCCACTTTGGCCTCCCAAAGTGCTGGGATTACAGGTGTGAGCCAATGCCCCTGGCTGCTGATGCCTTCTGTGACAGCTTAGCATTCTGCTTCATTCCATCCCGGTTTCCTCCTTAGCCATTGTTTAAGGGGCACTGGGGTTTTCCCACCTTGTGTCTAGCCTTTGGGAACCTTCCCAACTCTGAAGAGCTACACAGTTCTTCCTTCCTCTGCTTCTGCTAAGAGAGGCCCCCAAAAGCAGAATCAGCTCCTGGGATAAGCCACATCCCATCCCTAGAGCTCAAGGATTTTTAAAGGCCTTGCTCTGAGAGGTGGGGCTGTTCCCGCTATTTATAGGGACTGGGAGATTCCTGTTCCTAGCTCTGAGTTCCTCACACCGGGCTGGGCCTGCTCACTGAGTCAGGGCACCCTGGTAGGTGGTCACCTCTGTCACTCCTTCTCTCTCCTGCCTCCCCCACTCCCTCACCCTTCCCCTTCCCCATCCCCTGCATGTCATCAGAGTTCTGAGACAGAGCTCAGCCCAGAATCTCCTTGAAGAAGCGGGCACAAAGCAAAAAGCTCTTGCCAGTTCTGAGTGGGGAAATGCGGCCTTGGTCCTCCCCGGCTCGGCTTGTTGCAGGGGCTCAGCCTGCTGGGAGGGGGGACCCCTTGGGCCCTCGGCCTATACCACCGCCCCGCTTTCGTCGGGCTTCCAGCCGGAGGGAACCTCCTTATCCCAGGCCAGCGGAGCCAGCTCTGGAAATGGCTGGCTCCGAATGCCAGCCTGATACCCCCGCTGCCAGCCTCTGCCCGGCAGACTCCCCCAGCCAGCATCGGGCGATGCCACCAGGGCCTGCCAGCCGGGCAAACGTAAGTGGCTTTTGTTTTCTTATGGTGCCAGTGAGTGGTACAGAAAGGGCATGACAGTGGCCTTCAGTGACCACTCTGTTCTCTCCCTCTCTCCCTGTCTTGCCTTCTCTTCCCTCCCCCCACTGTCTCTCTCTCTTTTTTTCTTCCTCTCTCTCTCCTTCTCTCTCTTGTGGGTTAATTGCTGACAGTGGTACTATTGTTTTGACTGGGACACAGGCACGCACTTGGCAGAGCCAGGGCCTCACATGCCAACTGTTCCCACTGCTGCCCTCCCCCCTGTGCACCCCCGCCCCCCGCCGCCCATGCACACCCAGGGGAGCAAGGCTAACAAGAGAGGGTCAACCAGAGGAAACAGTCTGGATATTCAAACGAGGAGCTCAGTTGCTGTCATCTGCCCCAAGAGGCAGGGAAGACTTGAGAGTAGCCGGTGGGTTGGATGAAAGATGTGAGGCGTTGCGATGTGCACAGGCCAGAGCTAGACTCCCCCCAGAAACAGCTGTTGGAAGCACATGCCGGCCGAATCTCCATCTGAGCTGAAGCCTCGTTCCCCGGTATGGCCTCCCAGGCTGCCCTGAGCAGACTTCTCAGGCAGAAACCCGTCATGCACCAGCTCTCCCTCCCCCTCACTTCCTTCTCCCTAGGGCTGGGCTACAGGCCTTGCTAGGGGCTTCTTGAGGAAGCCTCCTGGGTGACTAAAAGCAGCTCTGGGATGGGAGACCGTTTGGGACCTTGTCTGAGAATCCCACCACCACACACATATTTTGAGAGAGGAAGTGGGGCCAAGGCAGGATCCCTGACATTTCAGTTGTTCAGAGCCGGCTGACTCGGAAGCCAGAGGAGCCAAGCTTCTACCAGGTCCTCCCCTGCCCAGACCACTGCTTTGACGCTTTCTTCCTCAAATGGCATTTACCCAGAAGGCACATGTGTCTGAGTCATCTCCTCTATCTAAGGGTTCTGGGTCTCTCTCTGCTTTGGGTCCCTGGGACTCGTGGATATTGAGGCTTTTGACCAGGGCCAAGCTTCCCTGGGTACCATTTGGGCAGCCCACGTGCTCTAGCCTCAGTGGAGGGGCTGGGAAAAACAGCTGACTGCTCTTCTTCCCCATCACGCCTCTGGGAGAATCCCCCAGAAAGCCCTTGTTGCAGGAGCGGCCCAACAGCACTGGATTGCCTTACCGGCTGCCTCACGCTTATCAGACTGTCCCCTCCTAAAGCAGCTTTGGCCACACTCTCGTCCTTGTCACCCAGGCTTCAGTACTCAGCCAGAGCTTCACCTCCTTCTTCAACTTGGCTCCTGGTCTCCTAGGACAGCTGATACATGTATTCCCGGATGTCCCATATGTTCTTGTACCCCTTTCATTGAATGTTGAGTGACTAGAAAATCTTTTCATCTAGAGTTTGAGTTTAGGTCTGGGTGTACCTCATAGGGAGGGGACACCATGAGAGAAAAGGCACTGAGTTGTCTCCTCTTCTCTTAAAGGTGGGCTCCCGGCCCCACACCGTTGCCAATGGCCATGAGTTGTTTGAGGTCTCAGAAGAGAGAGATGAGGAGGTTGCTGCATTTTGCCACATGCTGGATATGTAAGAGCTAAAGAATGGGGCAGGGGATTTGGGAGGGCTATGGGGGATGGGGAGGAGGGCCATCCATTTCAGAACTTCCTTTAGGAGGGAAGAAGCACCATAATTAAATAAATATCAATTCATAGCTATGAAATGCTTCCTACAACAAGTATCTGCAGGGTTTTTTAAATCTTATAAGTTTCACATTTTTAACAAAATTCGTGAAACCTCCATTGACTGGTCAAAGTATCCTGATCACTCTAGGGTCTGACCCTCAGTTGCCCTTAGGAGCAAATAAATGCACCCCAGCTGGCGATAAGAGTGTTATCTGGAACTAAAAGAGAAAGGAAATGGATTCATAAAAAATTTTCCATTAAACTTAGCATGGAAAGCTTTGTCATTTTAGAACTATTTGTACTGTTCAACGGTGGGAAACATGTTGCAATTAGAAGTGTCAAGATGGGGGTTTCTCAGAGCTGCTACCCCACTGCCCCCATCCTGGCCTGCAAATTTGGAGGGCTGGGCTGAGTGGGGACAGAGGGGCTCTTGAGCCTCCGAGCACGAGGGTTCCAGCAGACCTCTTCTCGACTACTCTCTTCTAAAGGCACAGTGAGGGTACTTTTTCTTCCCGTACAGCCTTCGATCTGGCTCTGACATCCAAGACTACTCCCTCACCGGCTATGTCTGGAGTGCTGTCACCCCTAGCCCAGAGCACCTAGGGGATGAAGTCAACCTGAAGGTGACTGTGCTGTGTGACAGGCTTCAAGAGGCACTCACTTTCACCTGCAACTGTAAGTTAGTGATGGGGGAGAGGGTGTGAGCATCCCTTGAAGTGGGATGGGGATGACTGTGTTTTGGACTCCGTTCCCACCTCATCTTGTGGCCCAGATGAAGGGCAGTGAGGATGCTCCTTTGGGGGCGGGGGTGCTGGCTTTGGGCCCAGCTTTCTAGTGCAGTCACTTTCCCCAACTCTGAACTACTTGCCTGCTTTGTGTGGTTGGTGATGGTGCTGGAGAATACTTAGCTGGGAAGGGGGATCAGGGTGGGAAAACTGAGACCCATCTGCCCTGACATCCATCATCATCATTTCCCCTGCCTTACCCTTCACAGGTTCCTCCACTGTAGACTTGCTTATCTACCAGACTCTGTGCTACACCCATGATGACCTGAGGAATGTGGACGTGGGTGACTTTGTGCTAAAGCCTTGTGGGCTGGAGGAGTTCCTGCAGAAGTGAGTGAATGGGTGGGAGGTAGCCCCTGCCTTCCTGGTAATAAGACTGTGAGGGGGCTTCCTGGGATTGGTGCTGGGACCGGCCTGGCAGCTCCGCCCCAATCCCACAGTCAAGACTCCTGCTTTCTGGGCATACTCTCGGCCACGTCGCACTTTCCCCATGAGCTCTGTCTTCCAGCAGGGTTGGCTGACATCCTGAGCCAAGTCTGCTGTGGAAAGAGCTTGGAGCTGGGATTAGGCAAAGACTAGGTCATATCTGCTTGCAGATTCTGCTTATGGAGGGATGTGTGTATTTGTGGGGAGGAGTGGGCTTGGGGAGACTATATGGGTAGGGCTGTATCTCCTGCTCTATATGATGTGTGGTGTTTTTACGGCTGGGGCAAAAGGAGGACTGGGCAGAAGTGCCCTTGTGGAGCCTAGGGAAGAAATTACAATTACTGTCTCTCCCCATTCTCCTGCCAACAAGCCTTTTCCCCAGCTGGCCCGTGCAGCTAGTTATCCTCCTCCCAAAGGCATGCCTCCAGCTCCTCTCTATCCAGTGCCCTCTGTGGAAAGCAGCCTCCCTGGAAAGTCTGATGTGGACCAGCTGAGGCAACCCCCTTTCCACTACCCTGGGCTTTGGAGGGCTGCAGTGGAAGGGAGGCAGGGGCAAGGTTGCCACTTCTCAGATGGTGCACCTGTGTGACAGCAGACAGATAAGATCTGCTTTCCTCTCTCAGGCTTCAGGGCCGCTCCTCCCCCAATCTCTGTCCACTTGGAGGAAGCACGTCTTGGGAATGGAGAAAGGAGAGACCTGTGTCTCACTTCTTAGGAGTGCCGTATAAGTGCCACTGCTTGCTTTTTCTCTCTCTTACATCCAGGTCTAGATGCAAGGATGGTTGATCTATGGCTAGAGCATAAGATTTGGCAGTCAGGATGGAAGATTCATTTCTGGGCTTCTTTCTTTTTTTGAGACAGAGTCTCGCTCTGTCACCCAGGCTGGAGTGCAGTGGCGCCATGTCACTGAGCTCACTGCAGCCTCCACCTCCCAGGCTCAAGCTATTCTCATGCCTCAGCCTCCTGAGTAGCTGAGATTACAGGCATAAGTGCCACCAAGCCCGGCTAATTTTTGTATTTTTTAATAGAGATGGGGTTTCACCATGTTGACTAGTCTGGTCTCGAACTCCTGACCTCAGGTGATCTGCCTCCCTAGGCCTCCTAAAGTGCTGGGATTACAGGCATGAGCCACTGTGCCCAGCTATCTGGGCTTATTTCTTCAAATTTAGGGATATCGTGGGGTCCTTTCTGGCCTCTGCCTCCTCATCTGGAAGCTAAGGGAAAGGAAAGAGGCAGGGTTCTGTATGGTACAACTCCAGGGTACCCTTCAAATGTGCCCCAACTTTAAACTCATTCAATGTATACACTTTCCCCAGAGGAACAGGAGGGGTCCTAGACTCAGGGTGGCCTGGCAGAGAGAGTATCAGGTGGCCTGCCACTGTTAGAAGGGAACAAGGGGACATAGTGGGTAAGTTGGAGCTCCTGCTGACACCATTACACAGGTTTGAATTCTGACTTGCCACTCACTAGTTGTGAAGCTTGATGCTCAGGGCCCTCTGTAAGCTGCCGTGAGGGTGAAATGTGAGAATGACCTGTGAGCAAACAGTAAATACCATCAGGGAAGGAGCAGCCTACAGAGAGAAGTCCTAGGGCTCTGGGCTGCACAGATCCTGCCATTTCCCTTGCAGCACCCCAAATCCTGCAGCCCCTGGGTCCGGAGGTAGTGGGAGCTGTCAAGTTCTACCTCCCTACCAAGACCCAGGTGAAATACTCTTAGTGAGGTGGGACAGGGTCAGTGGTCCTCAGATCACACTCCGCATACTCTGACTTGAATGCATAGAGAGGAAGGCCTTCCACAGAGAAGATCAAGCAAGTCCCCCAGGAGACCTGTGTCCATGACTCCTGGCCCAGGAGCCCAGCTCCCACCCAACAGAAAAGCACAGTGCTGTTTCTTGGCCCAGCCCCCAGGCCCTCAGCACATGACGACTACCTGGGGTGGGGGTAGAAAGGACCCTCTGGGGGTTCCAGAAATCTGCTAGTTCCCAAGGAAGACCTCAGATTTTCTACCCTGCCTGGCAGGAGGGGCTGATACTGAGGGGGTGAGTGGGTTCAGGATGCAGGCTGCTCTCAGATAAGAACCTTGAGGCAGTCCCGTGGGAGGGTTGGGTTTCCTGCCACCTCCCCCAGCCCCACCACACTCTTCCTTCCTCCCAGGCTCTCCCACCAAGCCCAGTCCCACAGCCCAGCCTCACCATCTCCAGGTTTTGGCTGCACTTCAGTTTCAGATCTGATAAGGGCCTAGATCGGAGGCTTGGGCCTCTCAGGATGTGGAGAACCCCTCACTCAAGTCCTTGCTGGACCTAGACAACCCTGGGCCCTGCACCTCCACCAGCTTCTGCACATAACGCCCCCCTTATGCTCCTGTCCTCTCCTCTCCATTTCTGGCCTAGATTCCCAGCTCTGCTGAGGAAGGAAGTCCTTTTCCGGCTTCTGTTACCCAGCTGCTGAGGCCAGGCCCAGGCCTGCAGTGCTGGCCTGGAGGTAGTTCTTCCTCTGCCCCTCCTCCTGGGTTTCCTTACTGATGAAGGTGTGATTTGGGAGAGAGGAAGAGGTTGGATCACTGAGGGGCTCCTAGGCCTTCTCTCTGAAAGGGGGAGTCTGACACATGGGCGCTTGAGCAGGTGGGATCGGCATGCATTTGGGATTTTTCAAGAAGTCATAGAAATTTGTAAGGTTATTCACAAGCAGGCAGGGCCAACAGAGGGAAGGTAGAAAAAGAACTTGGGTGGGGACACTGATCTGGAGGCTTGGTGGGTTTTCCCCAAGTTATTTTGGCCTCAGCACCCTAGTTGGTAGCATGAGAAGAGGGGTGACTCGCTGAGCTCCCACACTGGAGCCTGAGCACCGGCAGACTCCAACGTGTCTCTTCCTGGTTGTTCCCTGTGTGGAGGCCCAGAGGACAGGGCTTCAACAACTGCTCCCTGTGATGTCCCTCTGTTTCCCCGCTCTCTCCAACAGTTCCCAGCCCTGGAGTGAACCAGTGATTACCACACGGGTCATAAATACCTAAGAGAGTCAATATTTGTACTGACCAAGGATTAAGTATATGAGGTGGCTTTTATTTAGACAGACCTCTGTTCCTTCTCCTAAGCTCCACCCCATGACATTTTCTAGGAGCCAAAGTAGGGTACAACACAGGTACTACCCCCTTACCTTAACCTTCTTTCTGTATCTCTCTCCCCAAGGCTAAGGTATGCATCTCCTTTCCCAGTGAGTCCCCAGGATGCTAATGGTCTTGTCCCTCTACCCTACCAGCAAGCATGCCTTGGGCAGTCATGAGTACATCCAATACTGCCGCAAGTTTGACATTGACATTCGGCTACAGCTGATGGAGCAGAAGGTTGTGCGCAGTGAGCTGGCTCGGACGGTTCGTGTGAGGGTGGTGGAGGGTTGCCCAGGGCTGGGGAGGTAGAATGGGAATACAATATGGAACACATCAGGTGGGAGTGGGGTAGGAGTGCTGGGCTGAGATAAGGGCACTGCGCCTCTCTAAATAAGTCACTTCTTACACAGGTGAATGATGACCAGAGCCCTTCCACCTTGAACTACCTCGTCCATCTCCAAGAGAGGCCCGTCAAGCAGACCATCAGCAGGTGAGTGTGGGCGCCATCTTGGATGTGCTCCAAACAGGAACTGTGCAGGGATCCCATCAGATGTGCCTGCTTGCCTTTCTGCCAGGGCTAACGGATTCTTGCACGTGTTGGGTTGGGGCCCACACGTCTTATCAGGGAAGATCCCAACTCTAGGCATGTTTCATCTCTTCCCTCTGCAACTTTGCCATCATTCTCTCCAGGCTAGAAGTGGCAGAATAGAAAGACTCTCCCTCCTTCAGTCTTCACAAGACATATAGAAAGAGTAGGAACTCCTTTAAATCAGAGTGCGAGCTGAGGAGAGGGAGGGAGAAAATGGGTTTCCCAGGGCACTGGGTCTTTCATGACCTCTCCTATGGTTTTTCCCTGCCCCCAACTCCCAGGCAGGCCCTGAGTCTTCTGTTCGACACTTACCACAATGAGGTGGATGCCTTCCTGCTGGCTGATGTGAGTACGAATCCAGGGGCTGGCCTGGCTGCGTGAAAGCTCCTCCTCTCCCCTTCCCCAGTCCTCCTGGGATCACCCAACACTATGAGGGATCTGGGTGGAGCCTGAAAATCTGTTGGCAGAGCACTTCTTTTTAACCCCTCGCTCATGGGCAAACTAAGACTCCTAGATGTTGGGCAACGGCAAGCGCATAGCCAGGGATTCTGCTCCTCTATAGAAGAAGCAGGTCGGAAACTGCACACTAGTCCCATTCTCTGGAGTAGGATGTCTCCAGAGCTAAGGAACCGAGAGCTGTCACCCCCCAGCTGCTGCACTTGATGTGCATTGGAGCATGCATCCTATGAGCAATGTCAGAAATCTCTGGTTTGAGAGGTTCTGTTTTGCTGTTATCACAGGTAGGAAACCATCAGGAGGTAGAAGGTTTCACATGTAGGGAGGGCCAGAGCCCTACCCGCTTGGACTCACGCAGAGTCTCAAGCCTCAAAACCATGAGAATCAACATTTGTCTTAAATGTCACAATGCCAAAGAAAATCTGACAGTGATCTTCAAAAACAATCCCTTGCTGAGTGTGATGGCTCATGCCTGTAAACGTAACCCTTTGGGAAACTGAGGTGGTAGAATTGCTTGAACCCCAAAGTTCAAGGCCAGCCTGGGCAACACAGCAAGACTCCATCTCTACAAAAAATACAAAAGTTAGCCAGGCATGGTGGCACACACCTGTAGCCCCAGCTGCTCTGGAGGCTGAGGTGGGAGGATCGCTTGAGCCCAGGAGTTTGGGGCTGTAGTGAGCTCTGATCACACCATTGCACTCCAGCCTGGGTGACAGAGTGAGACCCTATCTCAAAAAACAAAACAAAAAACCAATCCCTGTCTCAGTGATCCAGTTAATAGTCATAAACGCGTCCTTTTTGAGGGGTTCAGCATTATGTCTAGTCACTGCCAGAATCCCTTCTCTAGGAGTCTGTGCTTGAACATTTCCAGTGATGGTGGGGAAGCTCTGAACACCTGTGCTGTGCTGGTCTGGCCCTTTGCTAGTGGCTACGATGGGTAGAGAAGTGTAAGAATTGTCGTAGCCTTGGCCAGGTGCAGTGGCTCACGCCTGTAATCCCAGCACTTTGGGAGGCTGAGGTGGGCGGATCACCTGAGGTCAGGAGTTCGAGACTAGCCTAGCCAACATGGTGAAGCCCTGTCTCTACTAAAAATACAAAAATTAGCTGGGCATGATGGCAGGCGCCTATAATCCCAGCTACTTGGGAGGCTGAAGCAAGAAAATCGCTTGAACCAGGGAGGCAGAGGTTGCAGTGAGCCGAGATCGTTCCATTGCACTCTAGCCTGGGTGACAGAGCAAGACTCCGTCTCAAAAAAAAAAAAAAAATTGTCATAGCCTTTGGGGAGCTTGTGTTCTTGTTAGAAGAATTGAATAGTAACACAAAGCTATTAGTAGACAGAACAGGATGGTAATAAATTAATTAAGGGCTCCTGGAGGATGCTAGAGGAAGGGGATTGGCCAGGGAGGGCTTTATGAAGCAGGTAGAATTTTAGCTGCTCTGTGATTTAAATTTATATAGGTAATCAGAGCTGGACAGGTGAGGGAATTCCAAATGAGAAAATTCCAGAAGCTGAAGTGCAGAGGGGAGGGTATGGCTGTGGCATATCAGTAGAAGTGAGATGAGATCTGTCTGGAAATTCTACAGGTCTCTGGGAGAGACCCTGTATATATGTGTATAGTATAAGTAGACTACAGAGAGAGGCTAGAAATAGGAGGAGCTTCAAGGGGAACGGCTGAAAGAATTGGGGCATGTGGGCATGGCCCATTGAATTCAGTAGGAGAGATTATTTGCTGATGCTGAATATTTGAAAACAAAATGTATTGCACATTTACCTCTGAGGATCATGAATCTCTCTACTCTTCCCAACCCTTTCCTTTAAAGACTGGGGTGGGGGGGGTTTGGAGACCAAGAGCACAAGAGCGGAGCCTGCCAGCCTCACTGTGTCACCTCCCACAGGGGGACTTCCCACTGAAGGCTGACAGGGTGGTCCAGTCCGTCAAGGCCATCTGCAACGCCCTGGCCGCCGTGGAAACCCCTGAGATCACCAATGCTCTCAACCAGCTGCCCCCCTGCCCCTCCCGCATGCAGCCTAAAATTCAGAAGGTAAAGGGGCCCACGGTGCTAGGAGGGGGAAGGAGGAGAGGGATACTGCCAGGTAACTGAGTTGTCTGTTGCTAGGGTGTGTAGGTGTTCACTCACTAAAAAGGGGCTTCTCTCCACCTCCACCTTTTATGTTTAAGGAATTCAACCACAAGAGCTCTTCAAAAATGGATGCCAAGTGTGTCCCCTCTTCCTGAGCTTGAGGGAGAGCTACCTGGGACTGCTTGCTGAGAGCCCAGGCCAGTAAAGGCTTTATTCACAGTCACCAAGGCATTGCCTGACAGTCCGCATATCCATCAGGGCGCAAAAACAAACCAGGAGGAAAATCTCTCTAGAGCCAGGGGCTCCGGGACTCCAGCACGGGCTGTGTGCTCTGCAGACAGGGCCAGCACCACAGACGCTGTGATCTGCAGCCGAGTAGCCTGAGGGTTGGGATCTCTCAGAAGGGTGGACACGATGATTGCTATCCTCCGTCAGCTCACTCTGTCCATCACACAGATCTGGTACAAACCATTACTCTATCCTCTCTGGGGATTCTCAGCTCCTCACATTTCAGCCCATTCTGGTCCAGATGAGTGCAGCTGTGAAAAGCCCTTCTTCCAGCTGTGACGAAAAAGGCCATGGCCCTGAAGCTCCCCTCCCTCTTCTTTTTCCCCCCCACAAAACAGGATCCCAGCGTCTTGGCTGTGAGGGAAAACCGAGGTAAGGGAACTGCTCTCCATCTTCATCCAGTCGGGCTGCCGAAAACTGCAGTCTCTGCCCAGATTCCTTTTTCTGCCTGGCCCCCTTGATTTATGTGTCGGAGTTTGGCTGGTGTGTCTGTGTGTGTGTGTGTGTGTGTGTGTTCCTATATGAGGTGTGGACACAGCTGGAGAGCACATTTCTTTCCACAAAGTGTTTTCTCATTATTTTTCCTAGTCATTCCTCCTGGTGTCCCTGGGAGATGGTGATGAGGGTGTAGAAGTGTGGGAGTGGGGTGGCGGGGCAGCGCTAGCCCTGTGATCCAGATGGGAAGCCTCCTACTTTGGTAGATTGTGATTATTCTCCCATCGGCTCACACTTCCTACCTTTCCAATTTAGAATGGGCCTTGCAAGAGGATGAGAAAGAATTTTCCCTACAATTTTTCTAGGATTCCCCTGTCGTGCCCTTGAAGCTGAACTTTGCCCTAAGACCGACCTATATCCCTGGGATTCCTTTGTTTTGTTTTTGTTTTTTGTTTTGGCATCCCTGGGATTCTTATGGTGATTCCCAGTCTTTTGGATTTCATAGACCAGTAAAATGTCCCCCAAAGTATCTGGGGGACCAAGAGAGAATTGGCAGCCTTTTACTTGGCCAAACTTTTTTGACTTTTGCTTTTTTGAAGCAACTGACTATAATTATTAACATTGTTTCCTAAAAGAAAGGACATTTTAATGCTAAATAGCAATAAGTAAAAATAAGGATTATGTTTAACATTGTATAACTGTGGTTTTATGAAAAGCTCATGACATGCTTCTGCTTTTTTCTCATTTCACTGCAGATGGGTGAACTTTGTCACAGCTATTAGAGACTGACTAGCATTTGGGGACCACTTTGTCTTAGGCCATCCTATTCTAGCCAGTGCCCTGGCAATAAGGTAGGGCTTGAGGAGGCCTCATGACTTTCCTTTCTGACCCCTTCCCTTCCCAGAGAAGGTCGTGGAAGCCCTGACCGCTGCCATCTTGGACCTGGTGGAGCTGTACTGCAACACATTCAATGCAGACTTCCAGACGGCAGTGCCCGGGAGCCGCAAGCATGACCTGGTCCAGGAGGCCTGCCATTTCTCCAGGGCCCTGGCCTTCACTGTCTATGCCACCCACCGCATCCCCATCATCTGGGCTACCAGGTGAGCCCAGGGCTGAGCAGCCACTAGGGAGCAAGCTGAGTTTGACCTCCACCAGGGCTTTTTCCTATCTGCATGTAATACCACTGTCCTAAGTCTTAGGATGTGTGGCATTGTGTGACATTGTGGTGCAATGGGGCTGCAGGGGTGAGCCAAGTGTCTGAGGAAGACCTGGGCTGGGGATATCCCAGAGGAGAGAGGAGGTCCCTTAGGAGATGAAGAAGATGCTGTTATTCCCTCTTGGTGCTGGCTGCCTCTGCATCCCTGCCCCCTCCAGAGCCAGGACCAGTGGAAGGAGACGTGGCAACAGATGGCGGATTCCCAGATAGAGTGCACGCTCCCTGGCCAGTGGGAGGGGGCAGGGAGGTGGGATTGACCCTTTGTCTGGGGTTCTCTAGGCCTGCAGGGGTGGGTGGAGGAGGATGTTCTTTTGGTAAAATCCTCAGCTCCTCTGTTGGGTCCCCAGCATCCAAGGCCTGAGGGAATAGGCACTGGGCCCTACCCCGCCCCTGCTGGTCCCCTTTCCCCAACCCCCTTCCCCTTCTCTCTTTGTTCCTCACTTAATGTATTCCTCTGGGCGATTGGCAGAGAACAAAGGAGGCAGCCTGGGAAACCGGGGCCTTCTCTGACCTCTTCTGTCAGGCACCTGTCATGAGCCACAGGGACCCCCGTGTGTTGGCATTCACGTCAGCATATGTCGTCTTCCTCCCCCACCCTTCTCACTTGCGCATGCACGTGCACACACACACATGCACGCACACACAGACACTCGATGGGCTGGAGCTTTCTATAAGGAGGCTGGGTGGCCGGTTCCCATTAAAGAAAGAAAAACCACAAGGCTCAGCATGGAGCCTAAAACCGAGCAGAGGAACTCAGATTAAGTTGCTTTGGCCTGAGCACATTTCCTTACATCCAGTTTGGCTGTCCTATCCAGAAATCCCGTGTTATAGCCCTCAGAGACTGGGAATTTTACCAGGGGAAATGGATTTTGGCCTTAGAGGGATGCATAGGTTTGGGTGATTGGTTTTGGGAGCTGGGTGTCCTGACCTGCTCCCTTTCTTTTGTAGCTATGAAGATTTCTACCTCTCCTGTTCCCTCAGCCATGGCGGCAAGGAGCTGTGCAGCCCCCTGCAGACCCGAAGAGCTCACTTCTCCAAGTACCTCTTCCACCTCATCATCTGGGACCAGCAGTAAGCCCTTCCCCCAGGCTCCAGTGCCCAGGTCACTGCAGACCTACTCAGCCTCTGAAATATCCCTGGGGCCAGATAACTACTCCAGGACTAACGATAAAACCAGGCTTCCTTGTTAACCCTAATTGGACAAGTCATTCAACCTCTTGAGTCTCCACTGCCCTGACTTTTTTTTTTTTTTTTTTTTGAGATGGAGTCTTGCTCTGTCGCCCAGGCTGGACTGCAGTGGCGCGATCTCAGCTCACTGCAAGCTCTGCCTCCCAGGTTCACGCCATTCTCCTGCCTCAGCCTCCCAAGTAGCTGGGACTACAGGCGCCCGCCACCACGCCCTGCTAATTTTTTGTACTTTTAGCAGAGATGGGGTTTCACCGTGTTAGCCAGGATGGTCTCGATCTCCTGATCTTGTGATCCGCCCGCCTCAGCCTCCCAGAGTGCTGGGATTACAGGCGTGAGCCGCTGTGCCCGGCCTCCACTTCCCTGACTCTGAAATGGGGCCAAGTATAATTACCACCTCTCAAGTTGTCATGAGGATCCAATGAGAAGTATCTATAAAGGCTCTTTGTAAACCATAAAAAACTTATAAATGTTAGTTGTTAATTTTAATAATACTTCATTTTTTGATCTTGTCTCCCTTAAAGAGTTTAACTAGTTGGAGGGCTTCTCATCCTCTCCCACTTCCCTCAGTTCCTGTAGACTCTGGAGAGGAGACTGTGCTCTTCCCTTTATATAGAGAGAAGGGAGGGTTGTCTAGAGAAGGAGTATTGAGCTTGGATTCCCAGGAGTGAGCCTCTATTTCTAACTCTGTCTTGAGTACTACTTTCTATTCTTTCTGTGCCTCATTTTCTCAAACTGAGAAATGGGGACATTTGTTTCACTCAGAAGCAGTTATGGCATTGAGATGAGATAGGTGGGTTATAAATATAAATATGAAACCAAAAGCACACAGTAGTATTAATCACCACGTGTAAACAATAATTTGGTGTCGGGAAGGTAGGCGTCAGCCAAGCAAAGCAGGAAGGAAACGGAGGAGAGGGTGCCTTGCTTGAATGGGGGCACCGCAGGGGTTTTCCTGCCCTGTGCGTCGTCTGTGCTGTGCTCTACCTTCCTTCCAGTCAGTCAGAAAATCCCCTGCTTGCTGCCCCCAGCTTTGCTTCCCCACACGAGTCCTCATTTGCAGAGCAGCTCGGCAACCTAAGTATTTGGAGCACAGATTAAAGAGACTGAGGAGGGTCCTGGGGAGGCCGAGGATGTAAAATAGGTAGATGAAAAATCTGGAGATGCTGGAAGGGGTGGGTCATTTTACTGATGGACAACTGGGAAAATGGACCCTTTCTCATGCCCTTCACACTTAGGTAATTCTTAGAGCAATAAAGGTGTATATGGCTGGGCATCATGGCTCACACCTGTAGTCACTGTACTTTGAGAGGCCAAGGCAGGACGATCGCTTGAGCCCAGGAATTTGAGACCAGCCTGGGCAACACAAAGAGGCCTTATCTCTACTAAAAAATTATTTTAAAGGAGCCGAGTGTGGTGGCATGCATCTGTAGTCCTAGCTACTTAGGAGGCTGAGGTGGGAGAGTCACTTGGGCCTGGGAGGTCGAGGCCGCAGTGAGCCATGATCACACCACTGCATTCACTCTAGGCTGGGCAACAGAGTGAGACCCTATCTTTAAAAAAAAAAAAAAAAGGTGGGGGGGGCGTGCATAAAAGGTCCTTAAGCAAACAACTGCCAGGACAGGAGAAACTCCTTGCAGGCAGAGGATAGCTGCATTAACTGGCCCTTGAGTTCCACCATTCCTTTGGGATTTTTTGGTCACAATTACTGCTGCTGTCAAGAGAAGGGGTGCCAGCCTGGGCAACAAGGGAGATCCAATTTCTACAAAAAATACAAACAATTAGCCGAGTGTGGTGGCATACACCCGTGGTCCCAGCTACTTAGGAGGCTGAGGTGGGAGAATCACTTGAGCCTGGGAGGTGAAGGCTGCAGTGAGCATCCAGCCTGGGCAACAGAGCAAGACCCTGTCTCAAAAAAAAAAAAAAAAAAAAAAAGGGGGGTGCTGTAGTCTTCTGGCCCAGGAGGACTTTAAAAAATTGGCCTTAAATCCTTTTCTCATACAGTATCAGAGGTATAGAGGCAGCCTAGCCTGCGCCATGAGTTTCATTTTGTCCCCTGAGATCCCTACTTTGAATTTTAATGGGCCAGTCCCCTGCCTAGAGCCTTGTGAAGGGCATTATCTTGCACTGTCCATCCAGATGCCCTGAATGAGACTTCTTGGCCCTTCATGGTCAAGACCAAGACATTTGGGGGAGGGCGTGCCAGCGTTCAGAGGACAGGCTTTGGGCCAGTCATTCTCTCCTTCCTACTGTAGTTGCAGCCTCAGGCAGGTCTTTCAAACTAGAATGGTGGTGATAACAGGGCCTACCCTACAGGATTGTTTGAGGAGCAGTTAGGACACTGTAAATAAAGTACTTGGTACAGGCTTCTTAGCTGGGGAGCCCTCTTGGTTTTGGTTTCTCCGTTCCAGGTGACTGACAAACTGGCTGATACATGGGGATATGTGCGCATGAAAATACTCTCTGTATAACTCAGTGCCAGTGCAGTAACCACAGCGTCACATAGCAAAAAGTACACAGTGTGCACACACATCATGCAAGTGAAGCTATGTTCCCCTTCTCCCTGATGAGAAACTGAGGCACGGAGATGGGAGTTAACTTGCCCAGGATTGTGAGTGGCAGAACCAGGACTGGAGCCAACCAGCACATTCCAGGAATCCTTCCTGGAGGAGGCAGCCTGTGTGATATGATGTTGTTGAATGGGCTGCAGGAAGGAGAGGGTTTCTAAGGGAGGAAGGTAAGGGCCGCAGCCAACATAATGGTTATCCTGACCAGCCCTAGGTGAAGGTCTGTGGGAGAGGTTTTGGAATACCAGATATACCCAAGGATTGAAGGGAAAGAGGGCCTTGGCTGGCTCTGGTTTCACTCATAAAATCTTCTCACTCTCCTTTTCCTTAAGACATGAAGCTGGAAGCTTCTTCTTTAGGCAAAAAGAGAGGGCTCAGGACCAGCTCCCTCTCCCCTTTGCTATGGGGTCAGGTGATTCTCTGCCCCACTGTAGCAGTCCAGGGATCAGCTAACTCTCAAAATAGGCTCAGCAGCCGTGCTTTGTCACCTCCAGCCAAGCCCTGGCCTGGCATGTCTGCTGGCCGCTGGAGGGGCCCTAATTATAGCTGTGGGCCCCCAGGGTAGAGGCAGCTGGGATAGAGCAGGGCTCTGCCAGTCTGTGGTGGGCTGGAGGGAGTGCCTCACTTAGGTGGAGATTCCCCTGGAGGACAGCGGCGAGGCAGGCTGCTTTATCATGAAACTGCTAACCTTGGGGGTGGCTGCCCTGCCTCTGTGCCCTCTGGCGTAGAAGTTGCTGGGCCCTGGGCTGGCCAGGAGGGTGTGACAGTATGGACTTTGGCCCAGGGACAGCTTCCCGGAAAGGTAACATGGGTCCTCCCTGCTTTTCCACAGCTCCCCTCCCCTGTGTACTTCACCCCACCTAGCAGTTCCTTATCCTGAGCATAGAGGGAGCGGCTAGGTGTGGTTCAGACTGAGGACCTGGAGAGAACTTACGGGCTTGAGCAGTGGTGGGCCTATGTGTCTCAGTTCTCTTGGTCCTGCCATTGGCTTTCTCACCTGGGGGACTTGGAGAAGCCCCTCCTCTTTGTCCCTTTGGCTTTGAATCTGTTTGGGGGTGGGGGTGAGAAAAACCCATCGTGTGTCCCTGGGGCTAGGTGAAGGGGACTTGTATGAGGACAAGTGACAGGGCTGTGGGGGAGGGTGAACCGAGGGCAGAGAACATGGTGCTTCTTCTTGGTGGCTCTCAGCAGCGAGAAGTGGGGGAGGGATGGGGGCTGTCAAATGGAAAAGGAGGACAAAAGGAGTAGCTTTGTGGACCCTCTGAAGAAATTCTAAAACAAGGAAAGGAGCAAGGCTGACAACATGGGATGTGTCATCACCTGAACTCCGAGGTGGCTCTGCTAAGCAAGTTCTGTCCGGGCACCATGGGTAGCCTCAACATCAGGGGATGTTTGCCTCACTCTACTGCAAAGCTCCAAGGACACATTGTGCTTCTGGGAACATCCAGTGGGGTTTTCGCCTAGTTTGGGGCCTCTCCTGGTTCTGTAGGAGGAGGGCTTCCTCAGGGAGTGTGTCTGAACCCTGAGAGGCAGGCTGTATCCTCAGCCTCAGCCTGACTTCCTGGACCACCTGTTGCTTGAAGCCACAGGAGTGGCCCCTCCTAATTTGATTTCCTGTCCTCCATAGGATCTGCTTCCCAGTGCAGGTGAACCGGCTGCCTCGGGAGACCCTGCTGTGTGCCACTCTCTATGCTCTGCCCATCCCCCCACCGGGGAGCTCCTCAGAGGCCAACAAGCAGCGGCGGGTGCCTGAAGCCCTGGGCTGGGTCACTACCCCACTCTTCAACTTCAGGCAGTATGTGAGCCCCAGGGTACAGCTTCTTGGCCTTGGGAGGGGAGGAGGGGGACAGAGAAAGGGGCCTGGCTGCTGCACTGGCCAGTGTGCCTTGGGAGAGTTGGCCATGTGGGGCTCACTGGTGAAATCCAGAGGATCCCCAAGCACAGAACTGGTGACCAGGAGTATTGATGTAATCAAGAGCCTCTGAGTGGTTCTGGTGGCACAGGACCATGTTGAGGATACATGGAAAAGCAATGCTTGGGTAATAGATCATCTGGTCTTGTCATTGGAAGAACCTTAGAGGTCATCTAGCCCAGCCTCCCCACCTCACCAAGGCATCCCTGCCACCAAGTCATCCAGACCAGGGTGTGGTTAGCTCACAAGTCCTCTTGGAGGGCGTGAGCTTTTATAGGACTTGGGAGAAGGAGGAGGCTATGGTCTATGGGGAGACTGAGAGAGTGGAGTTGGATGGTGGCTTCAAACAGAAAAGGCAGATTTTTGGATTGGGGGAGCAGGAGAAATACTCTCTGCTTAGCCATTTTAGCAGCTCTTCCCACTCTCCTTCCTTCTTAGGGTCCTGACCTGTGGCCGGAAGCTTCTGGGTTTATGGCCAGCAACACAGGAAAATCCCAGTGCCCGTTGGAGTGCACCTAATTTCCACCAGCCAGACAGTGTCATCCTGCAGGTGAGGCTTTAGCCTTTCCCTCCCACTCACCAGCAAGACCATTCCAGTCAACTCTACATTTTTCCCCTTGAGATTTGGGCTGGGACAACAGGAGACAGTGCTAGAACTTCAAGCATGGGAGGATGATGTGACTGAAGCAACTGAGTGAATATGGTTAGATGTGGAGTGTGAGGTGAGCTCTGGGGTATCCATCTCCCATCTCCTGGAGGTTAAATTGATTTCGTGGAGCCTGAAGATGGGGTCTGAGACCCTCTGCATTCAGGGCTCAGCTTCTGAGTCCCTTGTATTGAATCCTCATACTTCTAAGTCTGATCAAACCTGACCTGTGCCCTCTTGGAGCCTGAGGGGACACCTTTCCCCCTTCCGGTGACTCAGTGCTTTGGCAGGATGGACCTATTCTCCAGGGAGAAGAGGAGGAGCTGGTCACGCCCAAGGTCTAGTTCCTAGTTCCCAGCTTCCCTTTCTTGTGGTTATGAGATACCTTGTGTGAATGTTGACATAGAATGAAAGCTCCCTGAGGCAGGTTTTTTTTTTTTTTGAGACAGGATCTCTGTCACCCAGGCTGGAATGTAAAGGCATAATCTTGGCTCACTGCAACCTCTGCCTTCCACACACAAACCATCCCCCCACCTCAGCCTCCCAAGTAGATGGGACTACAGTTGCATACCACCACGCCCAGCTAATTTTTGTCTGTCTTATTTACTACTCTATGCCCAGAGCCTAGAAAATGCCTGGCACATGTTAGGATTCAATAGATATTTGTTGAACGAGGCTGGGTGCGGTGGCTCATACCTGTAATGCCAGCACTTTGGGAGGCCGAGGCAGGGGGCTCACCTGAGGTCAGGAGTTCGAGACCAGACTGGCCAACATGGTGATACCCTGTCTCTACTAGAAATACAAAAATTAGCTGGGCGTGGTGGTGCGTGCCTGTAATGCCAGGTACTCAGGAAGCTGAGGCATGAGAATCGCTTGAACCTGGGAGGCAAAGGTTGCAGTGAGCTGAGATCACACCCCTGCACATTCCAGCCTGGGTGACAGAGCAAGACTCTGTCTCAAAAAAAAAAAAAAGATATTTGTTGAAGGAAAGAAAGTAGAGCTCTTTTGGAGACTTGGCTCACTCAGCTCTGATACTTTAGTAGGATGAACATCTGGTGGCATAGAGTAGGGACCAAGTGTCCCAGGGCCTTCTCCCAGTTGTGGTTCCGCCTCCCCTCTGGCAGCAGTGCCCTCTGGCACCCCATGGAAGGCTCCCTGGACTCAGCCTGGATGTACCCCATGGTTCAGCTGGGTGACACTTCTGTTCAGAGTTCTGGCTGGGGCTTGTCCCCACACCCCTCACCAACGTGCATCTCCACCGAACCTCTTCCTCACGTGTCCATTCTTTTTCTCTTTTTGTTTCCCTTTCATTTTTTCTGAGAGTTATAGCTGGAAAGGACTTCAGAGATCACCAAGTCTAACTGGGTTATTTTACAAAGAACCTGAGGGAAAGTGAGGGAGGGACAAGGCTGGAATGCTGGGGTGAGAGAAAGAAGCTGGGAGTCCACACGCTGCCTGTTCTCTCTCCTCACGTCCTTGATCCCATCCCCCAGATTGACTTCCCCACCTCGGCCTTTGACATCAAGTTCACCAGCCCCCCTGGAGACAAGTTCAGCCCCCGCTATGAGTTTGGCAGCCTCCGGGAAGAAGACCAGCGCAAGCTTAAAGACATCATGCAGAAGGAGTCCCTCTACTGGTGAGCCTGGGCCCCCACTGAATCTGCCATGTTTCATCTGACCTCCCAGCATTGTCTCTGTCCTGCTTTGGGAGTGGAGGTGGGAAGGGGAGGCAGCCCCCAGGCTTTTCTCCATCAGCTGACACTAGGAAAAGTAGAGAGGTCAAGGTCAGGAAATTAGATCTGAGAGTACCCAAGTCCCCACCCCAGGGACTTGGTCCATACTCAGCTACCCAGGAGGACCAGAGCTCTGCCCCACGTCCCAGATGTGCTGCCTACTACCTTCTGTCCACTGGGGCAGCTGGCCCCACCACCCTGCCCCCACCTCCTGCCCTCACCTCCTGCCCCTTCCACACCAACAGCCTTTGAATTTTTCTGGCCCTGTCACTTTCCAAAAAGGATCAGGTGTCAAGGCAAGCTGGCAGCTCTTAAGGGTAAGCGAGTCCAGGCTGATCTCATCCTTGGGGCTGCTGCTTTCACAGGATTGGAGAAGGAGGGGTGAGAACAGAACTGGAGGAGCTGGAGGGACCCGGTTCCCCTGCCTGCTCTCTGTTTACTTCTCTGGCTCCTGCACAGCCCTGTGCGTGTGTTGTGTGTGTGGGGACATGAGAGAGACGGGGCTCATCTCTGTCCCTTATGTCCACCCTGAGTAGCTGGAGTAGCTGAGTGACCGCAGACCTCCCTTCCCCCATTCTGCCCACTGCACTTCATTAGCCCCTCAGCTCCCTTCTCCCATTAGACACCTGATCTCAGGCAAGGCCCAATTAGCTGCAGGTCCTTGAAAGCCGACAGCTGGTCCCTGGAGGCCCCAGGAGGCCCCTCAGCAGCCCAGACCCTGGTGTTGGGGGACCACTGCCCTCTGGTGGTTCTACTTGAGAGTGGTACCTTCAGGGCATCCGCAGGAGGGGTAGCAGATTCGGGTGCCCTTGGCCCATGCATTCTGCCTCCAACCAAGATGTCGGTGAGTTGGGATCAAAGATAGGATTTGGGCCCTGGTTCCCGAACTTTGCTTCATATTGGAATCACCTGGTGATCTTTGGCATATACCGATGCCTGGCTTCCCCAGCCATTCGGACATAACTGGTATCAGGTGTGACCCAGGCATGGCAAGGGGGTTCACCAAGCCCCTCAAGTGGCTATCATATGCAGCAAAGCTTGGGAACCACTGAATTGCAGTGTGTGCAGCACTCCCTTGAGGGTAAGTACTGCGCCCCTTGGCTGACGCTCTTCTCTCCCACTGCCCCCTACCCTCCCACCACCTTCTCCTTTCCCCATGCCCACCAGGCTCACTGATGCTGACAAGAAGCGCCTGTGGGAGAAGCGATATTACTGCCACTCGGAGGTGAGCTCGCTCCCCCTGGTGCTCGCCAGCGCCCCCAGCTGGGAGTGGGCTTGCCTGCCTGACATCTATGCTCTCCTGAAGCAGTGGACCCACATGAACCACCAGGATGCCCTGGGGCTCCTGCATGCCACGTGAGTTGTAACATCCGCCTTTTCTGACCATGTGTCCTTGTAGAAGCCAGAGCATGGCACTGCCCATCACTGATCTGAGCCAGCCCTGGGGAAAATGGTAAAGTGGGTGTGGATATTCAGGGATTTTCCATTTCTCCTTTTTGCTTTTCCTTTCTCATCTTCCCCCCCAATGTTATATTATGGTCATTTTTCAAACATACAACAAAATTGAAAATTATACAGTGAATGCCCGTGTGCCCACCACCTAGATTCTGTCGTTAGCATTTGCTCCATGGGCTGGATTGCATACATTTCATTTATCCATCCCTGTATCCATCCATCTATCCATCTTATTTTTTATGCTTTTTTTTTTTTTTTTTTTTTTTTGAGACAGGGTCTTGCTCTGTCACCCAGGCTGGAGTGCAGTGGCATGAATATGGCTCACTGCAGCCTCGACCTCCTGGGCTCAAGCACTCCTCCTGCCTCAGCCTCCCAAGTAGCTGGAACAACAAGTGCACACCACCACACCTGACTAATTTTTTTTTTTTTTTTTTTTTTTTTTTTTTTTTTTTTTTTTTGAGACGGAGTCTCACGCTGTTGCCCAGGCTGGAGTGCAGTGGCGCGATCTCGGCTCACTGCAAGCTCCGCCTCCTGGGTTCATGCCATTCTCCTGCCTCAGCCTCCTGAGTAGCTAGGACTACAGGCGCCCGCCACCGCGCCCGGCTAATTTTTTGTATTTTTAGTAGAGACGGGGTTTCACTGTGGTCTCGATCTCCTGACCTTGTGATCCGCCCGCCTCGGCCTCCCAAAGTGCTGGGATTACAGGCGTGAGCCACCGCGCCCGGCCACTTGACTAATTTTAAAAATTTTTTTTTGTGGAGATAAAGTCTTACTATGTTGCCTGGGCTGGTTTCAAACTCTTGGGTTCAAGTAATGCTCCCTCCTTGGCCTTCCAAAATGCTGAGATTATAGGTGTGAGCTACCATGCCCAGCCTTTTTATACATTTTGAAGTAAATTACAGACACCATTAAACTCCCTGCTTTGGCATGCACATCATTACCTAGAGCTCAATGTTTGTTCTGTGTTGTTTTTCTTTTGAGGCAACATTTACACATAAGCAAATACCCAAAGTTTACCTGTACACTGGCTGAGTTTTGACAAATGCATACACCTGTGTAACTGAAATCCTTATTACTTAGTTTTATTTTAACCATCGTCTCTCCCCTCTTGCTCTTGAAGGGTTCTCTGGGGACCCAAGGCTTCCAGTCTCAGATCCGTTAGGGCTGCCTTTTCTAGGTGGTACCCAGGATTTCCTGCTTATTTCTCACCACTCTCAGTAATCAAAATGTACCTATTCACGTGACCTGCCTTAAGGAGTTTTTGAGCCAATGGTTTTGTTAATCTCTGCTAAACTAATTCTGCCAATGTTTATTGGCTTATATAAAATTCTGTGATTTTCTGTTATGTGCCTGGTACATTTTGCATTAAAGGATGTTACCAAGACAAAATAATGCTTTTACCCACATCAGGGCCCTCCAGTGGTGGGAATTTCTGACACAGTGGGAGTCAAGGGAGAACTCTTTGGGAGTAGGGTTGAGGACTTTGTTCCGTTTTCTTTAAATCATCCAAGGAGTGAGAGTGGCTACCCAATTGCTCCCCCATGGCTCAAAGTAGACTCTGACCATGAATAAGGCTCATTCCCAAGGGTCGCTATCCAGGGAAGGTGCTAAGGATTCTTCTAGTGACTTTGGCAGAACTAGGGCCATTGCATTTTCTTTCTCCACGCCTCTGAAGCCCAGGTGTGAGGGTGCTTGGCTCACAGCTGTTCCTCAACCTGCAGCTAGGTTGTCAGGGCACTGGGCTCTGTTTTGCAGCTTCCCGGACCAGGAGGTGCGTCGTATGGCCGTGCAGTGGATTGGGTCACTCTCGGATGCCGAGCTGCTGGACTACCTGCCCCAGCTGGTACAGGTGGGTGGATTGGTTCTCCCTCCAGTTTTGCCGGTCTCATCCCCAATATCCCAAGTGAGTCTGCCCCTTAGAAACCAGAGATCCCAGTGCAATGATAATAGGTGTAGGTAACAGGCAGTTTATGAAGCTTCATATTTTCTTTCTCCCTTTCTCCGAAACAGGCCCTGAAGTATGAATGCTACCTGGACAGCCCGTTGGTGCGCTTCCTTCTGAAACGAGCTGTGTCTGACTTGAGAGTGACTCACTACTTCTTCTGGTAAAACTGCATGTAGAAAAGTGGGAGGTAGACACGTGTCTTTCACATAGGAGTATTTCACTTTTAGGCACGCAAGGGCAAGGAGCTGAGTTGTCCAAGCTCCAGTATGTTGCTAACTTACCCTGTGGCCTTGGCCCAGCATCTTTTCCTCAGGGGTCTCAGCTCACCCCCATGTAACATAGTGAGGATTATGTTATCCTGTCTCTCCTCTATCCACACATGGCAGAAATAGGAAGGGGAAACAAGATGCAGAGGGGCTGTGAACTCTACTTAAAGACAGAGTGAGGGCACAGACTGGGGTATGGGCACAGGTGAACATCTCCATATAAGCTGTACATACCGAGTGTATTTTCCCTCCCAAGTTCAGGGGGGTTTTGCAGTGAGTTGGAGCTGGACTTGACTCTGTCTCCCCCTGCACCCTTGCCTTTAACCCCTGGAGTGCTCTGACTCCCGACTCCCTCTGCCTTGCAGGTTGCTGAAGGATGGCCTCAAGGACTCTCAGTTCAGCATCCGCTACCAGTATCTGCTGGCAGCCTTACTGTGCTGCTGTGGCAAGGGGCTGAGAGAGGAGTTTAACCGCCAGTGCTGGCTTGTCAATGCCCTGGCCAAACTGGCCCAGCAGGTCCGGGAGGCAGCCCCATCTGCAAGGCAGGTTAGTGGGGTGAGGCTGCCTCTACCCATTTCTCATCTAGGGCTTTGGCAGCCAGTGTCTTCTTAGGAATCCTGAACAACAAGATTCCATGTGATGATTTTTGATTTCGGAGCTGGGAGCAGAGCAGGCAGTCCACAAGCTGGATACAGCCCGTGGATGTGTTTTGTTTGTCCTGTAAAATATTGAAATTTATTTAGCTGTTTGTTTTAAAGGCTAAGCACAGTTGTGTAAGTTGTTCACTGCACAAGAGCACTCAGCCAGAAGGGGCAAGTGAGGGCTGAAATCCAGCCATATTTTGTTCACCATGCTGTGACCCATGGCTCAGGCCGGATGCCACCCAGAGAGGACACCTTTATCTGTTTGTATGAAGGCATTATAACCAGTGAGCGGTGTTCCTGGTTAATGACATTTAAAAATTGAGAGATTTTGTATCAACGTCCAGATTGTGAGCTTTTCTTGGCAAAAGCCTGAGCAGCTCTTCCCCCTTGAGAGACAGCCTGCCCTCTCTGTGCACTGTGGCCTGCTTCATGCTGTTCTGCCATCTGCTGCCCTCTAGAGCTATCTAGTGTTGCTGTTAGCGCACTGTCCCAGGCTGGGGTGTAGGGGGTCCTCCTCCTTAAGGATCTTCTGGAGGGTGTCCACACTTCTCAGGGGGCTGGTTTTCATACCAACTACTACTGACAATCCACCCCTGGGAGAGGTCTGGTTCTCAGTATGGGCCCTTCATTTCACTTCTGCTGTACTCCTCCCCTTCTTCCCAGGGAATACTCCGCACGGGCCTGGAGGAGGTGAAGCAGTTCTTTACCCTCAATGGCTCGTGCCGCCTGCCACTCAGCCCCAGTCTGCTGGTTAAGGGAATCGTGCCCAGGGTGAGTGACTGGTAGGTTTGGGGCTCTCAGAGTGGGAGGGCTCAGTGGAGGTGAGGTCCTCACTAACCAGGCACGCAAGGGCGAGGAGAGCTGAGTTGTCTCGGCTTCAGTATGTTGCTGACTTACCATGTGGTCTTGGCCCAGCACCTTTTCCTCAGGGGTCTCAGCTCACCCCCATGTAACATGGTGAGGATTATGTTATCCTGTCTCTCCTCTACCCACACATGGCAGAAATAGAAAGGAGAAACAAGATGCAGAAGGGCTGTGAACTCTGTTTAAAGACAGAGTGAGGGCACAGACTGGGGTATGGGCGCAGGTGAGCATCTCCATCTAAGCTGTAAAATAAGAGAGAGATTAGGAAGAAAGGCCTCTTTGTGCCGCTTCCCATTCCTCATGTGTATGGACTTTTAGAAGCCTGACAGCTCGCAGGGTGGAGGAATTGGGTTGGAGGCTGGGCAGCTGGGCAGGTGTCTTTCTCTGATGATGTTGGGGATGAAGTCAGGGGTAGTGGTGGTGATAGCTGTCATCTGTCATTTATTGAGCACTCTCTGTGCCCGGCCCTGTTCTGAGTGCTTAACGTTGGTTATGGCATTTCATCCTCACAACTCTTAGGACATGGGTACTATTGGGAGTCCCCTTTTACAGAGGAGTAAACTGAGGTATAGGTGGGACATGTGATTTACCAGAGGTCACACAACTAGTAAGCTGTGTGCAGAATGAACTAACAGGCTGAGAGGTCAAGTGCTGGAACTGAGGTCATAACAAACTGAATTGGGATGATGACTATAACGAGAGAAGGAAGGAAGTTGGGTTCCTGAGAAATCCGGAAGAAACAGTGAGCAGGTCTTGGGTGGACCGGCAGCAGGAGGGAGGCGGCATCTTGGTCTGAAGTGGAGAGGTCGTTATCCTTTCCTGGCACAGGCTACTCTGACCCTCGTCACTATCCTTTTCACCATGGCAGGACTGTTCCTACTTCAACTCCAATGCTGTCCCCCTCAAACTCTCCTTCCAAAATGTGGATCCCCTGGGTGAGAACATCCGTGTCATCTTCAAGGTGAGAATACTTTACTCAAGCCTGGTGGACCAGGGTGGGAGAGAGAAGGAGGCAGCCTAGAGTGGCATTAAGTAGCTCCTGGGTGGTTCTCTTCCCACCGTTCCATGCTGTCTTAATGTAGGAAAGACGATCAGGTGAAAAAGGATTTTGACGAATTCTGCATGGCCTCAGAGGGCTAAGAACAGAGTGTTAGGTATAGGGAGGCAACTCACAGCTCAATATCCCGAGTGCTTTCTAGGAGGCAGAGCTCCCTCAACAATGGGTTGGGTAAGATGGTGATCCACTTGTCCCTCGGGTATTCAGGCAGAGGCTGAATGTCACATGGCAGGGCTGCTGAAGAGGAAATTAATATATCAGGTGCAGGTCCAACTAGATGAACCCTGAGGTCCCTTCTAACTCTGATGTATCCACAATTCTGAGAAGTAAATGATAGTCTCAGAGCATATAATCTAACGGGGGAGACAAAATACATGCACGTGACTTAGTAACTTATATATTTGCTGTGTGCAAGTTCCAAATCCAAAGTGTAAACATTCAAGTTTTAAAAAAGGCCTGATGGCCTGGGCGTGGCACCTCATGCCTATAATCCCAGCACTTGGGGAGGCTGAGGCATGCAGATCACTTGAGGTGAGGAGTTTGAGACCAGCCTGGCCAAGATGGTAAGACCCCATCTCTACTACAAATACAAAACAAAATTAGCTGGGCGTGGTGGCAGGCACCTGTAATTCCAGCTACTTGGGAGGCTGAGGTGGGAGAATCACTTGAATCCGGGAGACAGAGGTTGCAGTGAGCCAAGATTGTGCCACTGCACTCCAGGCTGGGTGACAGAGTGAGACAACATTATCTCAAAAAAAAAAAAAAAAAAAGCCTGATGGTCAGAGGGGCTACATGCAGAAGTGGACCGTGAATTTAATTCAGATGGGGCCATGGGATTGAGGGACAAGCTGGAACAACACATGGGCAAACTGGGAAGGTTCCTGGGCCATCTTTGACCTGGTCTGAGCTGAGTGAGCAGGTCAGGGATATGAGGATGGGGAACTCCCTGTCACTGTTAGTTTAGGGTCAAGGTTCAGCACTTGGGAGACCTGAGAGCTGGGGAGGCAGTGGAGACGGGATCTGGTCACTTTCTCCCTCCATCCAGTGTGGGGACGACCTTCGCCAGGACATGCTGACGCTGCAGATGATTCGCATCATGAGCAAGATCTGGGTCCAGGAGGGGCTGGACATGCGCATGGTCATCTTCCGCTGCTTCTCCACTGGCCGGGGCAGAGGTCAGTTGGGAGTGGGAGTGAGGGTGGTGGACGGGACCCCTTTGCTTATTGTCCTTCCGCCCATTGCCAACACAAACTGTGTCCTCCTCCAGGAAAGTGAAAAGGGCAAGATTATTTCATGAGAAGCTGTGGGATAGCCTTAAAAGGGAGGCATGGGAGAGAGATTGTTATAAAGTGAAACAGACTTGGCGCTGTAACAGCCAAGCATGTTGTGTAGACTTTGGATCCTGATTAAAACAAACCAATTGTAAGGAAATAGTTTTTGGGGCAGGCATGGTAGCTCATGCCTGTAATCCCAGCACTTTGGGAAGCTGAGATGGGAGAATTGCTTGAGCTCAGGAATGTTTGAGACCAACCTAGACACAGAGCGAAACCTCATCTCTAATAAAAATGATAAAAAATTAGCCGGGTCCAATGGCATGTGCCTGCAGTCCCAACTCTTCGGGAGGCTGAGGCAGATGGATCGCTTGAGTCCAGGAGTTCGAAGCTGTAGTAAGCCATGATGGTGCCACTGTACTTCAGACTGGGTGACAGAGTGAGACCCTGTGTGAAAAAAAAAAATGTGGATATATATATATATATATATATATATATATATAGAGAGAGAGAGAGAGAGAGAGAGAGAGAGAGAGAGAGAGAGAGAGACAATGGGGGAAATTTGAATATAGATTGAGTTAGATTAAAGAGTGATTGTTAATTTTTTGGATGTGACAATGGCATGGTGTCTTTGTTAATTACATTTGAAATATTTATGAGTGAAATAAAGTATCTGGGATTTGCTTTAAAATACTCCAACCAAGGTGGCAGGGAGTGGAGAAATAGGGTTGTGTGATTAGCAAACAAGATTAGCAAAATGTTGACAATTTTTGAAGCTGGGTGATTGTTACATGTATTTTTAAATTCCTGTAGTAAAAGCTAAAAACAAAGGGAGCAGCAGCTATGAACTGGAGAGACCAAAAAGTCACAGTATGGAATAGGAAATGTGGGAATGACCTTCCTTTCTGTGGTTATTCTTTTCCTGTTATCATCAGACTTAGTCCAAATGCCTTACACCTTAATTTATAGAGGAGCATGAGCACCGTCCTTGTAGTCCTCTCCCTGCAGTCCCCTTCATTCTGGTCTGGAACGTGACCCCCATTTCTCCCCTCACAGGGATGGTGGAGATGATCCCTAATGCTGAGACCCTGCGTAAGATCCAGGTGGAGCATGGGGTGACCGGCTCATTCAAGGACCGGCCCCTGGCAGACTGGCTGCAGAAACATAACCCTGGGGAGGACGAGTATGAGAAGGTAGGGTTGGGGGTGGGGAGTGCATCTGGGGTGCGTGTGCCTGATGCCAGCACACAGCTCTTTAACCACAAGACCCGCACTTGCTCAGAGAAGACAGCTTAGCTTTGTTGGCAGAAGGACCTACCCTTTCTTCGTTGACTGGTGCCTCCAAATAGCTAGGGGTGACTCACTCAAATGCCTCTTGTAAGCTGGCTGAGAAAATCCCCTGATACTGGACTGAGAAACTTTCATTGAGTTCCCCTGGCAGATTAAGCCTTGGAGGAGGCGCCAGCTTTTGAGAACCTACCTGTATCCCTCCCAGTTGTGGATCTTGTTCAACTTCCCTTGTGTTCTTAGAGGGTTCAGTGGTACTTTCTAGAATAAGAGTTGGTTGGAAGAGACTTTAGAGATCCCTTTATTCCAGGCCCTTCTTTTCATAGCTGTGAATTAAGACTCACTCACTCACTCACTCCTAGTTATGGAGCTGATGTGTGGCAAGGCTGTAACTCAAAGCTAGGATTGAGGTTAGATATGAGACAGACGAGTGAAAAGAGGGCTGGCTGGTTCGTGATGAACGAAGATTAGATTAGAAGTGGAGCTTTCCTGGGTGGTAGGGCCTTGGTAGCCTGCTACGGTCCATGGGCTGTTCCCAGCCTCACAACTCTAGTCTCTCGGTTAATTAGGTTGAGGGAAGTAGGGACACTGGGAAGGAACAAATCACAATAACCAAACTCACAAGAGACTGGCTATATGCCAGAATGCTAATTCATATAATTTTAACTTCAAGGGACCCAAATACTAATTTATATTGATCAATGTACTTTATCCTGGAGGGAAAACCAGCATGGGCAGCCAAGGTATAATCAGAACATTGTTCAGTGAATGTGTAATTAGATGATCTTAAATGGCTTTCAGTGTTTGTGTTCTCCAGGGCTTAATTCCTGGTCAGCTGGGCCCTCTTCGCACTCTTCTTGTGCCAGCTCATTGTCTTATGACTTCAACTACCACCTAAATGTTGATGACCGCTGAAGCCATTCCTCTAGCCCTCTTCCCTTCCTCCAGGTGGCTCTATAGCCACCTTCTTGCTGGACTTTTCCACTTATGTTTCACCCACGTCTCAAACTCAGTGTAGGCAAAACAGCCCGCTGTCTCTCCTTTGCCTCTTGAAACCTGCTTTTTGTGTTTGCTGTTAGTCAATTGTGCGACTCTCTCTGTGCGTTTACCCAGGCAAAGCCACGGTCTTCCTGATGCTTCCCTCTATCTCATTTCTGTACCAAGCTCTGTTTATTCTTCTTCCCATCGATCTCTCAAACCTGTCCTCTTCTTTCTATTTTGTTACCATTGATTTTGTTCAGCTCTTTGCTGTCGGTCCCCTGAACCACTGGAATGCCTCTCCTCCATCTAGAGCCAGCCTCTGCTTGATTTCAGAGGTTTTTTTTTTTTTTTAAATGCAGATAAGTTCTTCAAAGCCTCCCTGTGTCCTAACAGATAAGTCCAACATCCATAGCATTGCACACAGAGCCTTTTACAATCCAGCCCTGCTGACTCCTGTAATCCCATCCACTGCAACCTACCACCTTATGCTAACCTATGCTCCAACTAGGTTACTAGCTGGATCATAGGCGAGGGTTACTACTTTCATTTCCGCAGTACTGTAGGCAATACTATTTCCTTTACCCGGAAAGTCTTCCCTCCTCATTCCTCAAAACTCTGCCGCTCTATGCTATACATTTCAAGATCCTCTACCTTTGGAGAGGAGTAATGATTTTTTTCCTTTCTGCTACCAACACCCACATATACTTACTCTTTATACTAACATGCATTTTTCAGATATTAAACACCCATATGCAGAGGCACTGTACTAGGTGCTGGAGTTATGATTACTCCCTGCCAATGTAATAGTCATATATGTGTAAATGTATGGAAATAATACTAAATAATAAATGTACAAATGTACAAAAATATAATATAAAAATAAATGCACAGAAGAATGTATGAGAATACACACACACAGAAACTAACTCTGCATGTTCATGTTTAATCTCAGTCTTTCAAAGATAGCTTCTCTGCTCTTCTAACCTTTCTGCAAGAATAATGCTGGTAGTTTCTTTCTTTTTGAGGCAGGGTCTCACTCTCTCACCCAGGCTGGAATACAGTGGCATAATCACTGCAACCTCTACCTCCTGGGTTCATGCGATCCTCCTGACTCAGCCTCCTGAGTAGCTGGGACTACAGGCGTGTGCCACCGTGCGTGGTTAATTTTTCTGTTTTTTATGGAGATGGGGTTTTGCCATGTTACCCAGGCTGGTCTTGAACCCCTCGGTTCAAGAGATTCACCCACCTCAGCCTCCCAAAGTGCTGGAATTACAGGCATGAGCCACCACCCCCAGCAATGCTGGTAGTTTCATCTGATGACTTCCAGAAGAAATAAACTAGAGGTATTTTTCTCTTGGCCACCTACTCAGCAAGAGAGTATCCCACACCCTACACATGAAACCCTTAAATGAGGAGGCAGAATGCCCCTTTATAGCGTGAGACTTCTTGCCAGTAAGCGGCTAACACCCTGCATAACTTAGGGAGGTGAAAAGAGTTTAGTCATTTACCCACAGGCACACAACTATTTTCTCAGCCAAAATAGGATTCATTTAAGGTAGAGCATCTGTGACAGGGAGAGGATTTGATAGAGATCCAGGTCAAGACTGGGAGTTATGCATTATGCTCCTTTTTAAGTGCTTTTATCCATTTTTTTTTTATTTATTTTTTTTTATTTTTTTTTTTTTTGAGACGGAGTCTCGCTCTGTCGCCCAGGCTGGAGTGCAGTGGCCGGATCTCAGCTCACTGCAAGCTCCGCCTCCCGGGTTCGGGCCATTCTCCTGTCTCAGCCTCCTGAGTAGCTGGGACTACAGGCGCCCGCCACCTCGCCCGGCTAGTTTTTTGTATTTTTTTAGTAGAGACGGGGTTTCACCGTGTTAGCCAGGATGGTCTCGAACTCCTGACGTCGTGATCCACCCGTCTCGGCCTCCCAAAGTGCTGGGATTACAGGCTTGAGCCACCGCGCCCGGCCCCATTTATTTTACTTTCTTAGAAATAGTCTTTTTCTTCCAGAAGGTGAATGCTGTGATTTCTTTACAACCTTGCCATTCTTTTTTTTTTTTTTTTTTTTTTTTGAGACGGAGTCTCGCTTTGTCACCCAGGCTGGAGTGCAGTGGCCGGATCTCAGCTCACTGCAAGCTCCGCCTCCCGGGTTCCCGCCATTATCCTGCCTCAGCCTCCCGAGTAGCTGAGACTACAGGCGCCCGCCACCTCGCCCGGCTAGCTTTTTGTATTTTTTTAGTAGAGACGGTGTTTCACCGTGTTAGCCAGGATGGTCTCGATCTCCTGACCTCGTGATCCGCCCGTCTCGGCCTCCCAAAGTGCTGGGATTACAGGCTTGAGCCACCGCGCCCAGCCAACCTTGCCATTCTTAGAAAGTTTCCAGTGGTTCCATCATCAGGTTGTAATTCGACAAGTAGCTGGGGTGGGTGCCTTCTGTGTGGAGCTAGTTTTGCAATAGGCCGTGTGAAATAGGCAAGAAGCTGTTAGGAGAACAGATCTCTAAACCCCATGGGACTGAAAGGGCCAAGTAAACACTGTACGAATGGAGGTGACAGTGCATCTGTAGGGGTTCAGAGAAGGAGGAGTCAGTGTGAGCTGGGAAGGTCTGGAAAGATATGAGACTCGAGGTCATTGAAGGATGATGGGTGGAGATTTATGGAAGGAGGCAAGGAGGGCGGGCATTCCATATCTAGTAAGCTTTCCCTCGTTCCTAATTTCACGCATTCCTACCTGGCTATGACGATCATTGCCCTCTGCTGATGTCTTTCCTGAGTTCGTAGGAATTCTACAAACCTCACGAAGAGGATTTCGAAGGCAGGAGTGGTCTGCTTCCTCATTCCATGTATTTTTTCTTCCTGGAAAGACAGATAAAGGGATGGATGTTGACCAGACAAAATAAGATGGAGTCAACCCCCCACCACTCCTCTCCTGCTTTAAATTCAGAAATATTTCTAACATATTTTACCAACTAGAGATGTCTGATTTTCAAGTGTAAAACACTCTCTAGATGTGTTAAGCTGCCTCAGCTCTTCTTTGGAGTGCAGTGTCTTTAATTAGATTAGCATTTAGCTGTTACCAAGAACTCTGGAAATGGGAATTTTATTTGGGGCAGAAAGAAGGATGATAGAATTCTGAGCAGGGTCAGGAAAAGATTCTTAAATTGGCTGCCTCAGTGGCTGTACTTAAGATCATCATGGCCAGTTGGGGAAGTTGTAAATGTCAGTCTTCCCATCTCTTAAGGTCCCCTCAGTATGGGCTGATCAAGTCGGGGTTCTTGGATCAGTCCACTGTCTTCCCAACCAATCTCCCTAGGAGAAAGAAAAGAGAAGATGGTATTCAGATGAAGTGGTGAAGACATATATATAAACCTCCATCTTCTCCATAACACATGGGAGATGTTTCTGTGTAAGTGTGTAAGTTAGTACATGATGAAGGATGAACAGACAGATGTGAGACACTGTTGGAGTTCACAAAAGAGAGAGAGGCCAGGGCTGGTTGAGTTCTGTCTGGCTGTGGCCCCTGGAGTCCTTCCAAGCCAGCTTTATGTGCTCTCCTCCCATCTGCCTTGACCCCTCCCAGGCTGTGGAGAACTTTATCTACTCCTGCGCTGGCTGCTGCGTGGCCACATACGTCTTGGGCATCTGTGACCGACATAACGACAACATCATGCTGAAGACCACTGGTCACATGTTCCACATTGATTTTGGCCGCTTCCTGGGCCATGCCCAGATGTTTGGCAACATCAAGCGGTAAGTGATCTCCTGAAGCCAGGGTGTGAGTGGAGGGCAAGGAGGTAAGCAACAGTGGTTCAGAGCTGGGACACAAGCCCATGACGGAAGCAGCTGGGCCTCAGTTCATGGTCCCAGGGCTGAGCAGCATTGGAGGAGAGAAGACTGATAAAGAGGTCAAGTCCTTGCAGGGCCTTGCAGAAGAATGTGGGGACCAGCTGTTCTTCCCTACCAAGGACTGAACAAAGGGAAATGAACCCAAACTGTAGCAAAAAGGAACGCAATCAGATCTCCAGAAAAAAACATTGCCAGCTCACAGATAAGGAACCAATGAAGGATATAGAGATCTTTTAAGATTAAGGTAGGAAAGGAACAAAGAAAAAGTTAGAGCCCCATCTATCCAGTGTGTCCATGTGATCAGGGATGAGGGAAACTGACCCCTGATGCAGCCCATATGGTGGGCTTCCTCCTCCATGTTGACCTTCTACCTGTATGTTCCCCTTGGCTCAGGGACCGTGCCCCCTTTGTCTTCACCTCGGACATGGCGTATGTCATCAACGGGGGTGACAAGCCTTCCAGCCGCTTCCATGATTTTGTTGACCTTTGCTGCCAAGCCTACAACCTCATTCGCAAGCACACCCACCTCTTCCTCAACCTTCTGGGCCTGGTGAGGAGCTCCATCCCTTTCCGAACACCTTCTTATTACCTGGCACCATCTTTCAGACTTCCCTGTCTTGCTGCAGAGGATTTCTAGAGATTTACCTCTCTGAGCCCCAACTGAATACCTGCCTGCTCTAGATAAAGGCAGGGACCCAGACTACCTGAGGACAATGATGTCTGTGTAGGTGTCTGACTCCCTGCTCCAGCCCCTCAGTTCCTGTGGCCCTCCAGCCACTGCCCACAGCATCTGTCTACCACCCTCTAGAAGGGTTAGGGAGCCTAGCTGTAGAAAACCTTGCCTAAGGGTGGTGAAGCAGCAAGAACTCTCTGTTGTTACAGGCACCCTCTCTTCTTCTTTCTGCTCCTTCTAGATGTTGTCCTGTGGGATCCCTGAGCTCTCAGACCTGGAGGACCTCAAGTATGTGTACGATGCCCTGAGGCCTCAGGACACAGAGGCCAATGCCACTACCTACTTCACTAGGTAACATGATTCCCTAAGCGAATCAGCCCACCCTGAGTAATTCCCAGCCCACTGGATTGGCAGGAGGAGGACTGGGGAAAGGTAAAAGGCTTAGCTCAGATGCTAGAGCCTAGAATTGACCACGTGGATATATTGTCCCAACTTTGCCCGTGATTTAGGTAAATCATTTTGCTTCTCTCAGCCTTGGTTTCCCATCTGTGTTTTGATGCTACCCTTTGCACACAAGAGTATTTGCCATCACTCTTATCTACATTCTCACCAGGTCCCAGTCAAATATTTTGTCTGTGGGGCAATGTATAATGTGGCTTTTGTAATAATTTTTAACTTTCTGGGTCAGACCCTTCCCCCTTGCCAAAATGTAGAGTTCCATGATTCAGTTTCCTTATATTTGACAATGTTTTTAGGCACGCTGTGTGTGAAAGCAAGGATGCGTTTATCTATGAATGCCTACAAAATGTTGTCCACGCAGATAATGTTCTCCACTCTTTTTGGAACTCAGAGAATTAAACTTTCTCTGTTAGGTCTCCTAACACAGGACCTCTCCCTCTGAATTGAAATCTCTAGATTCAACAGTGCTTGGTGAGGTTCTATTGTACTGAACCTTGAAATTTTTTGACCATGATATTTAGACATTTACACAGGGTTCCTAGTTCCTTTCTACCTTGGTTTGATGGTCTTTGGCTCAGGTGGGCAGCCAGGGGAGGAGATAAGACCCTAGGGTTCACATGAGCAAATTGCATGAGATAATTGTGTGCCAATCATTTGCTTTATGGGGATATGACACAGAAAAATGGTTTGTCTGAGCTGAGCTGATTGTTAGTCTCAGTAGTCAGGAATATTCCTTGGAACACCCCTGTCAAGGCAGCAGGAATTTGGGTTCATAGTTATATCCTCTTTTCTCATCCTCCTGCCAGGTTGATTGAGTCCAGCCTGGGCAGTGTAGCCACAAAGCTCAATTTTTTCATCCATAATCTGGCTCAGATGAAGTTCACGGGCTCAGATGACCGGCTGACCCTCTCCTTTGCCTCCCGAACACACACTCTCAAGAGCTCTGGCCGAATCAGTGATGTTTTCCTCTGCCGCCATGAGAAAATCTTCCACCCCAACAAAGGCTATGTAAGTGTTTTCTCCAATCTGACCCCCTTTCTTGCTCTCTGCTGACCCTAGTTTATTGGGGTCCTGACTTTTTTCACATTTGCACAGTGGGCACAGGAGTTGACCAAGAGTCCTGTGCTGGGAGCAGTCCTGGACCACTTCCCTCTCCTTTGCTCACGTGACCTGCCTAGAATTGGGGAACTGAATTGAATGGTTATTCCCTCTGAGTCAAGGATCCTGGCGACATATGTGGGAAGTCTGCTTTTAGATTCCTGTGTATGTGCTATCATCTGTCTCCACTGGAGAGACTCTTGCCCTCTTCCTTCTGGAACGTGCCCCTCCCCTCAGCACATACATACACTTCCAGACCTTTCCTACCCCCTTCACTGGGTGCAGAGTGCTCGGCAGGTACACCCTAAGATCTGGACCTTTGCAGATATATGTGGTAAAGGTGATGCGAGAGAACACTCACGAGGCCACCTATATCCAGCGGACCTTTGAGGAGTTCCAGGAATTACACAATAAGCTGCGGCTGCTCTTCCCTTCTTCCCACTTGCCCAGGTAGCTGCCCCCTTTACCATCTGCACAGAGGGATGCGGGGGAGGGGGAAAGGATACGGGATGGGAGTTGGGCAGGACTGCAGGGGCAGAAAATACCCTTTTGGACTAAAGATCTGCCTGCTTTGCTTGGCCTGGTATGGAGTTTGATGACAAGTGCTCCCCCTGCTGGCCAAGCTCTCCTTGCACGCAAGAGCTCTCACTCCGGGCCCCCTGACCAGAAGGGAAGGCATGGTGAATTTGATGTTTCAAAATTTCTAATTTTTTAAAGAGTTACACCATTTTTCAAATGGATAAGCAAAATGTCATATGTACATACAGTGGGATATTATTCAGCATTTAAAATGGAGGGAAATTTCGACATGGGTAACAACGTGGATGGACCTTGAGGACATTCTGCTAAGTGAAATAAGCCAGTCACAAAAAGACGAAAACGGCGTGATTCCACTTATCGGAGTTACCTGGAGTAGTCAGATTCCTAGAGACAGAAAGTAGAAAGCTAGTTGCCCAGGTCTGAGGGGAGGGAGGTGTGGTTGTTTAATGGATACAGAGCTTCAGTTTTGCAAGATGAAAAGAGCTATGAAATTGGATAGTGGCGATGGTTGCACAACAATGTGAATATGGTTAATTCCACAGAACTGTACACTTAAAAATGGTTAAGATGGCAAATTTTATGTTATATGTATTTTACTGCAATTTTTTAAAAAACTACTTTTCAGGCTGGGTGCAGTGGCTCATGCCTGGCTCATGCCAGCACTTTGGGAGGCCGAGGTGGGCAGATTGCCTGAGGTCAGGAGTTCGAAAGCAGCCTGGCCAACATGGTGAAACCCCATCTCTACTAAAAATAAAAAAATTAGCGTGGTGGCATGCTTTTATAATCCCAGCTACTCAGGAGGCTGAGGCAGGAGAATTGCTTGAACCCAGGAGGCACAGGTTGCAGTGAGCTGAGATTACGTGACTGCACTCCAGCCTGGGCGACAAAGCGAGACTCAGTCTCAAGACATACATACAACTTTTTAAATGAATTTTTTGGCTGGGTGCGGTGGCTCACACCCATAATCCCAGCACTTTGGCAGGCAGAGGCGGGCAGATCATGAGCTAAGGAGTTTGAGACCAGCCTGGCCAACATGGTGAAACCCCCCTCTACTAAAAATACAAAAATTAGCTGGGCGCAATCGTGCGTGCCTGTAATCCCAGCTACTGGGGAGGCTGAGGCAGGAGAATCGCTTGAACCCGGGTGGTGGAGGTTGCAGTCAGCCAAGATTGCACCACTGTACTCCAGCCTGGGCAACAGAGCAAGACTCCATCTCAAAAAAAAAAAAAAAAAAAAAAAGGATTTTTACTTTGATGGGAGAAACTGAGGGCTCCCAAGGCA
This sequence comes from Macaca mulatta, assembly GCF_049350105.2. Lineage (NCBI taxonomy): Eukaryota > Metazoa > Chordata > Mammalia > Primates > Cercopithecidae > Macaca > Macaca mulatta. Next base: position 62,176,762 of record NC_133406.1, on the reverse strand, counting down.
TTTCTGGGGAGCCACAGGACTCTGGCCAGCTGCTTGGTTTTCTTGTCTGGGGCCCTTGGAAATGTAGGTATAAGATGCTGAGCAGGTGTCAGACCTGGGCACAGATGTGCAGCACAGGAGGAATTGTGAGGGTCCCTAGAAATGAAGGCTGCTGGGAAATGGGTGCCAGGGGACTGGAAATGCAAATGAAATGTGTGAAAAAAGCCCATTGTGTCCATTTTCTTTCCTCATCTTCACCTCCTGCATCCCTGCTGCCTACGCTGCCACACCAGCTTCCCTAGTCGCTTCGTGATCGGCCGCTCCCGGGGAGAGGCGGTGGCCGAGCGGCGGAGGGAGGAGCTAAACGGTTACATCTGGCACTTGATCCACGCAGCCCCTGAGGTGGCCGAGGTGGGTGGGCTTGCCTCTCCTCCTGGCTGTCCAGGCTGGTGGGGGTGGTTGGGGAGGCAGGGGTGGAAGCATCCAGAGCCACTAGGAGTCAGGAACAGGACTCGGGACTTTGGGGTCTGTGGGCTGAATGACCAGTGCTCTAGTCTGCAGAAGACAGGAGGCGGGTGGGTCCAGCCTCACAGGGTTATGCACAGAAATGCAATTAAACAGAAATGTGAATGCATCCAGGCACATGGTCTGAAAGTGATGAGAATGAGCAGAGCCTCAGAAAGGAAGGCTCCTCCTTGAGGAAAAAATTTTTTGAGCAGGTTGAGTATGTATTATCAATCTAGATTTTGTTTTAAAATAAGTAGTATTATAATGGCCCTAACAAAGTCATGAGGAATCCTATTATTAAATACTTTAACAAATCATCTGACCCTATTGTCCATGTTTCCTTCCTATTTGTCCATATGCAAGCATGATATTTACAGTTTTATAGTGGTCATAGCTTAAGTATAACTCTAGATTCTGAGCTTTTTTTTCCTTAGCGTTTATAGTATGCATATGCTATAACTTTCAATATCTGCTCCCCCAAACACCAACTTGCAGTACCATATTCTTAACCATTTTATTTTTGGAAGATATTTAGAGTATGTCTTTTTTTCCCCCCAGTATTAATGTTCAAGTGAGTATTTTCACACAGTTTGTTTGTTTGTTTTTTGAGACAGGATCTTGCCCTGTCATTCAGTCTGGAGTGCGGTGGCACAATCACAGCTCACTGCAGCCTTGACCTCCCAGGCTCAAGTGATCCTCCCACCTTAGCCTCCTGAGTAGCTGGGACTATAGGCATGGGCCACCACACCCCGCTAGTTTTTGTATTTTTTTGTAAAGATAGGGTTTCACTGTGTTACCAGGCTGGTTGCAGACTCTGAGCTCAAGCAATCTTCTGGCCTCAGCCTCCCAAAATGCTGGAATTACAGGCATGAACCACTGCACTCAGCCTGTTTTTTCTTTTTAAACTTTTTAGTATTAAAACTTTAAAACATGCAGAAAAGTAGAGAAACAATATAATTAGCACCTCTATATCTATCACCTAAACAGTTAACATTTTGCTATATTTGCTTCATCTATTTTTTAGGAAATATTTTAAAATAAATTACAGGCTGGGTGCAGTGGCTCATGCCTGTAATCTTAGCACTTTGGGAGGCTGAGGCAGGTGGATCACCTGCGGTTAGGAATTTGAGACCAGCCGACCTGTCTCTACTAAAAATACAAACATTAGCTGGGCGTGGTGGCGCACGCCTGTAATCTCATCTACTTAGGAGGCTGAGGTTGCAGTGAGCTAAGATTGCGCCACTGCACTGCAGCCTGGGCGTCAGAGCAAGACTCCATCTCAAACAAACAAACAAACAAAAAAGTAAATTACAGATATCGTAATACTGTACCCCCGAAATAGTATGCATCTCTAAACAATAAAGCCTCATTTTTAACATAACTACAGTATTATTATATTATCCAGTACATAGTCCATATTCAGAATTTCCCTATCATCCCCCAAATTCCTTTTACTGTTGGCTTGTTAGAGCTATAATCCACATAAGAACTGCATGTTGTTGGTTGTTATATTTCCTAAGTCTTTTTACATCTGGAACAGTCCCCTTCCTTTTTGTATTGGGCCATTGTCTTATTGAAGAATGGCCCTGTTTCTGATTCTGTTCCAGTGTGATTTGGTGTACACCTTCTTCCACCCACTGCCTCGGGATGAGAAGGCTATGGGCACCAGCTCAGCTCCTAAGTCCTCAGGTACAGTATCTTCTCTGAGACCTTCCTGCCAACTCCTCTGAACTACCCCAAGGGTAACTGTTTCTGCCCCAACCTCTTCTCAGTTCCCTCTCCTTGACTTGCCTCCTGTTCCTTTTCTTACTCTCCAGGGAATCCAGTTTCCCACTCAGGCTGGGGGATCCATAGCTCCTTACCTGGGTTCCCCACAGGGTGGATATTCAGTTGATTGTATCCTCAGACCCATCCCAACCCAGTTAATTCTAATCACATTCAGACTACACTTATGTAGATGCCTCATGAGTATCAGGAACCTGACGTGGAGAGGCTGGGGCAAGGGGGCTCAGAAAGAAAACAGAAACCCCTGCCTGGCCTCTTGACCCTTCTTGGTTTCGTTTGTCCCTACAGATGGCACGTGGGCCCGGCCCGTCGGAAAGGTGGGAGGGGAGGTGAAGCTGTCCATCTCCTACAAAAACAATAAACTCTTCATTATGGTGATGCATATTCGGGGCTTGGTAAGTGCCTGCACAGCCCTGATTTTTTTTTTTTTTCTTTTTTAATCTTTCTTGAGCTACTTTTTTGTCTGGGCAGACCTTCTCTGCCCCATGTCATACGGGTAACCACCACAGTCTATTGAGCATCCACCATGGACCTATAACCATAGCAAGCCTATGGTTTGACCAGGCAATACATGATACAGCTTTTTGTAGCTGTGGTCTTTGACAAGTAACCTAATCATTCTGAGCCTCATTAGAATGAGGAAAATGTTAGCACCTACTTCATAGAGTCATTATGGGGATTAAATGAGATAATGCTTGTGGAATACTTAACACCATGCCTGGTTTTATTAGAATAATGATTATTATCGTAATTATCATAAGGGAGAGGCCCAAGGGGCTCACTACCTGGCTATAATGATTCAGCAGCCACGTGACATCCTTTGAACATGATCAAGGCAGTATATAATGACTAAATTTTTGGTATGAGTTCTAAGAACATTGTGACTAGAAGAGGAAGGGAACTTTTTTTTTTTTTTTTTGAGATGGAGTTTTGCTCTGTCACCCAGGCTGGAGTGCAGTGGCGCGATCTTGGCTTACTGCAACCTCCTGGGTTTGAGCGATTTTCCTGCCTCAGCCTGAGTAACTGGGACTACAGGGACATGCCACTACACCTGGCTAATTTTTGTATTTTTTTAAATTAGAGATCGGGTTTCATCATGTTAGCTAGACTGGTCTCAAATGCCTGACTTCAGGTGATCCACCCACCTCAGCTTCCCAAAGTGCAGGGATTACAGGTGTGAGCCACCATACCCAGCCAGGAAGGGAACTTGAATACTTGCATTGTGCTGTATCCTATGTTAGGCATTTTGTGTAGGTTGGGGCAGTGGGATATGGCAGGAGGAGCATGAAAATTCATCCATGTATTCTTCATTCATTCAATAAATGTTTGAGTGCCTGCTGTATACTGATACATTAGCTCTGGGTGTGGGGAAAAACAAAACAAAATCCTTGCCCTCAGGGGGCTTCCATTCTAGTTGGAAAGGGCAGACAGGCAGATAAGTAAAATATATGGCATAGAAAATGGTAGTAAGAGCTATGGCAAGAAATAAAGCAGAGAAGGAATGCTAGGATGGAATGAAGGGAGTGGAATTTGCAGTGGTCAGGGAAGGCCTCATTGCTGAGGAGGTGTCTTAGCAAGCTGGAGAAGGTGAGGGAGGGAGCCATGTTTATGCATCTGAGGGCAGACTGTCCCAGGCAAAGGGAGCAGTTAGATCCAACAGCCCAAAGCTGGGAGCCTGCCAGGGGTGCGTCAGAAACAGCAAGGGGCCCGTCAGAAACAGCAAGGGGCCAGTGGCTGAAGCTGATGGAGCAAAGTCGAGAGGAGTGGATGATGAGGTTGGAGAGGGTATGATGGACCAGCACCTTACCCCGATAGTAAGAACCCTGGCCTTTTCCCTGAATGAGATGGGTTTTGAGCAGAGGCGTGATATGATCTGACTTAGGTTTTAAAAGGATCAGGCTGGGTGTATCACTAGTTGGCTGCCCTTGAGCAAGCAACTCAATCTCTCTGACTCATATCTCTACCTCTTAGGGGTTAAGTGGACCAAATGACAAAATAGACAAGGATAGTAGATATGGCAGGAAGATACCTGGGAACATGATGTTTCACTCAAAACAGAGCACATTATGGGATGTCCCGAGGATTTGGATAAAAAGTATAGACTTGATATCATAGACAAATCAATTGATGTTTTAATAGGACACAATGTTATCATGGTAGATATTTTTATCAGAATGGAGTGAGCTTGAAAGCAGACAAATAAACTAGTTGTGCATTGCAAGACGCCAGATGGCAGATGAGAGTCTGGATCAGAGTGTGATCACAGGAATGGTGATGAAGAGACAGATGATAAAAATCTTAACATTTTTTGGTTCTCATTCTGTTGTAGCAACTGCTCCAGGATGGAAATGACCCTGACCCCTATGTGAAAATTTACCTCCTTCCTGACCCTCAGAAAACCACTAAGAGGAAAACCAAAGTGGCCCGGAAAACCTGCAATCCTACCTACAATGAGATGGTGGGTGGGGAAAATGGTGGGGTAGGGCAGGGGTTGGCAACCTGCGCCTCTTCTCCTAGCTAAAGTCATATTGAAGACCGTATTAAGACGTCGTATGAAGGACACAGCTGTACTTTCTGATTTAGGTTTTGCCTGTGGCTGCTTTCATGTTGCAATGGCAGGATTGAGTAGTTGTAACATAGACCATGTGGCTTATCAAGCCTAAAAATATTTACTGTCTGTCCCCTTACATAAAAAGTTTGCCAGCCCTTTTGGGCTGGGATTTCATGGCTGGGGTCTGGCCCTATCCTGTGGGAAGGAGAAGCCTGCTGGTCCTGTGCTGAAAATGAGCAGTGGCCCCAATACAAAGCCCTCACCGGCTTGAACTCTGAGCAAAGAACAGAGTTCATTAATGCTTCCCTTGGAGTCTGTGTACCTTGTGTACCTTCTGTATGACCTGGGAGTCTGCAGGGTCAGTGCTAGCCTCAGCTGGATCAACCCCCAACAGACTTTACCATCTCTCTCTCTCAGGTTCCCTCTGGATTCTTCTTGTTCCTTCTCTCACCACTTCCCTCCCCCATCTCTGTTTGCAGTTGGTATATGATGGGATCCCCAAGGGAGACCTGCAGCAGCGGGAGCTCCAGCTGAGTGTGCTGAGTGAGCAGGGATTCTGGGAGAACGTCCTCCTCGGTGAGGTGAACATCCGCCTGCGAGAGCTGGACCTGGCTCAGGAGAAGACCGGCTGGTTTGCATTGGGATCTCGAAGCCATGGCACCTTGTGAGCCCAGCAGAGCCAGTACCCAGGATCCCAGGCTGGTGGTGGGAGCTGGAGGAGAGGACTCTCCCCTGCGAGACTCTTCCTTGTGAAGGGCCAGGGCCCTGGGCGGGCCCCCTGCTCGGTCCAGGTGATTCTGGCCTCTGTAGTAGGAGGCAGGGAGAGTAAGACATGCTCTGCTGTCTCTTCCTCTGGAGACTGAACTGGGTTGGTTGTGATGAGCAGCCCTTTGGAGGCTGTGAGGTTGCAGCAAAGTTTTAAGTTTACCTTGTGTCAAGGGAGCAATGCTTGGTTTGGGGAGTGTATGGGGTGGGCTGTATGAAGTAGCATTTTGGGGGTGGGTGGGCAGATATCTTTATTTTTATTTTTAAAAAATGAAATAGTGATGTTGTCCTAACTGGGACAGGAAGCCTTGCGAGAAGGGACATACCTATGCCCCAGAAGGCAAGAGAGGAAGACTATTTGGACTTTTTGTATGATTAAGGTTCTTATTGGACTTTCCCCTAGGTTTTTTTTTTTTTGTTGTTGTTGTTTTGTTTTCTAGCTATAGGAACTATTAGGGGAGGGGCCCAGTGGGTCCTCGGCCAGAGCCCTCTCTAAGGACAGGTTGGGGCAGGCTGGGGAGGGCTGCCTGTGCTGGACTGAGGCTTGCGCCACTGGGCCTTTCTGATTTTGCCTCCAAAGGAGAGCGCTGTGATACCTACATGTGTAAGGAAGGGCCTTCCGTATTGGGGTTCTGCCAAGGACCCGTATTCAGGGACCCATGCTCTTTTTGGGGGACTTTTCCTTTTGTCTTCCCTACTTTATTAGGACTTGCCCTGAATACCATTTTCTACTCCTTGCCCCTTCATTCTCCCGGCCCTTCTGGGGGTCAGCTGGTCTCTATGAATAGGCTGGGGGTGCTTCCCCATAGGTCTCTCCCTTCATTTCTCTCTGGTGGGACAAAATGCTGACTTAGTCCTTAGATGTAGTTTCACCCAAGAGCATCTTGGCCCTAGGAAGAGGTCCCTGGGCTGCAGATGCCACTGTGACTGCTTGCTAGGTAGCCTCTGGAAAGCATTCACCATCCATCACTCCCCACTTCTTTCTGCTGTGCTGCTTCCTTCCCAAACTCCATTTCTGTCACCCTTTTTATGAGACTTTTCCTCATTCTGTGGGGCCATAAACCTATTTAGTCTGGAGCCAAAGGGATGCCCTATCTGAAGGAAAGGGGCATGGGGTGGGGGATTCCATCAAAACTGTTATTTTTTGCCCCATGATTTTTCTTTGGTCAGTAGGAGGCTGGATTGGAGTGGTGATTATTCCCCTGGAGCTAAGCTCAGGAGCCCAAAGGGAGAGACTGAGACTGAGTCTCTTATCTCTTCATAGTCTTTATTCCCTACCAGATGGTGTTTTTTTTTTTTTTAATTTTTTTTGGAGACAGAGTCTCGCTCTGTCACCAGGCTGGAGTGCAGTGGCATGATCTCGGCTCACTGCAACCTCTGCCTCCCAGGTTCAAGCGATTCTCCTACCCCAGCCTCCTAAGTACCTTGGAATACAGGCATGCACCACCACGCCCAGCTAATTTTTTGTATTTTTAGTAGAGATGGGGTTTCACCATGTTGGCCAGGCTGGTCTCGATCTCTTGACCTCGTGATCTGCCTGCCTCGGCCTCCCAAAGTGCTGGGATTACAGGTGTGAGCCACCACGCCTGGCCCCAGATGGATTTTACATTTGCTCTTTTGTGTTTCACTTCAAAGGGTTGTCTTCCTTGCCAAAAAGAGGGAGGGACTTGGAATTTGATATTAACTTTTAAAACCAGAAGTGGCTGGATATTTCCCATGATTGGGAAAAGAGTGAAATGAGGACATTCTGTAAACTGTCCCTCCCTAATTCCAAGGATCAGAAACTCCCCGTTTTGCTGACTCATTCCATAACTGGAGAAAGAAGCTCCATTGACCGAAGCCACAGGGCAGCACGGAAGTTTAAATTTTCTCTAAAATTAAAATGTCAAGGATAAAGCTGGCTGCTTCCGGTGGGGGGAAGGGGAGTGGGGAGTGGGTGGTGAAACTTTTCCAGATGAACGGACCATAAATGTGTTACTGGCTCTGTGCCTGTAGCTCATTTTATTATGACCCTGTATGCTCCTGATTTAAAGAGATCTGTGTACTGTTTACTTCCCACTTCCCAGAGTCCCTTGTATCTCCTTTCTTGGGAATTGTATTTTCTAATAAATGACATTTGAGAAAAAAATGAAATGATAATTTTATTTATTTTTTTGACACAGGGTCTCTCTCAGTCGCCCAGGCTTGGAGTGCAGTGGTGAGATCTAGGCTCACTGCAACCTCCACCTCCTGGACTCCATCCATCCTCCCACCTCAGCCTTCCCAGTAGCTGGGACCACAGGTGCACATCACCATGCCTGGCTAATTTTTTTTATTCTTTGTAGAGACAGGGTTTTGCCATGTTTCCCAGGCTGGTCTTGAACTCCTGGGCTCAAGTGATCCACTTGCCTCAGCCTCCCATAATTTTTTTTTTTTTTTTTTTTTTGAGACTGAATCTTGCTCTGTCGCCCAGGCCGGAGTGCAGTGGTGCAATCTTGGCTCACTGCAAGCTCCGCCTCCCGAGTTCAAGTGATTCTCCTGCCTCAGCCTCCCGAGTAGCTGGGACTACAGGCGCCCACCACCACACCCGGCTAATTTTTTGTATTTTTAGTAGAGACGGGGTTTCACCCTGTTAGCCAGGATGGTCTCAATCTCCTGACCTCGTGATCCGCCCGTCTTGGCCTCCCAAAGTGCTGGGATTACAGGCGTGAGCCACTGCACCCAGCCAGCCTCCCATAATTTTTAAAAGTAATTTTTAGAAGAGACAAGGTTTTGCTACGTTGTGCAGGCTGGTCTTGAACTCCTGAGTCCAAGCAATCCTCTCACCTTGTCCTCCCAAAGTGTTGGGATTACAGGTGTGAGCCACTGCACCCAGCTGAAACTATCATTTTAAAGACTGGTTGATGTTTGGCCGGGCACAGTGGCTCATGCCTGTAATCCCAACACTTTGGGAGGCCGAGGTGGGTGGATCACCTGAGGTCAGGAGTTCAAGACCAGCTTGACCAACATAGTGAAACCCTGTCTCTACTAAAAATACAAAAATTAGCCAGGCATGGTGGCACATGCCTGTAATCTCAGCTACTCAGGAGGCTGAGGCAGGAGAATCACTTGAACCTGGGAGCTGGAGGTTGCAGTGAGCTGAGATTGTGCCATTGCACTCCAGCCTGGGCAGCAAGAGTGAAACTCCACCTCAAAAAAAAAAAATTGGTTGATGTTCAGATGTTTACATTGAAACATCTGCTGGATGAGATGAAAATAATAGTAGTGGTTTTTTATACCACCAAATGGTAACTTTTATATGTACCAGTGCACTGCACTGACCATTTTCACATGTCAGCTAAATCTATCCTCACAACAACTTGATCAGGTGCGTACCATTACCCATTTTACAGATGAAGAAACTGAAGCTCAGAGGGATGAAGTAACTTGCCTGAGGGCACACAGCCAGTAAGTCATGGAGTTTGAACCCAGGTTTGTTGCACTCCAAACCTTGTGCAACACCTCCTAGGCAGTGTTTAATACAATCCCTTAAATAGGTCTAATTGATATTTCAGGTGCTTTTTATACATGATATCATTTTCCATTACGACTGCCCTGGACAGTAAGTATGGCTCATTCATGAATTCTGTCAACAAACATTCACAGTTCTTACCAGTGCTACCTAGTGGCATGCCTCCATTCATAAAATACATTTGTGTTGAATGCATCCTGGCCCTGTACTAGGTACCAGACTAGGGCTTACCAAGGTAAATTAAGACAGTTCTCTGCATTTAAGAGGTTTCCTACCAGGGCTGGATGCGGTAGCTCATGCCTGTAATCCCAGCACTTTGGGAGGCCGAGGTGGGCAGATCACGAGGTCAGGAGATTGAGACCGTCCTGGCTAACACAGTGAAACCCCATCTCTACTAAAAATACAAAAAATTAGCCGGGTGTGGTGGCAGGCGCCTATAATCCCAGCTACTTGGAAGGCTGAGGCAGGAGAATCGCTTGAACCCAGGAGGCAGAGGTTGCAGTGAGCCGAGATCGCGCCATTGCACTCCAGCCTGGGCAAAAAGAGTGAAACTCTGTCTGAAAAAAAAAGAAGTTTACTATCTAGTAATATTTAACCAACTCCATTTTATAGGAGAAAAAACTGAAACTTGAGATGCCTCGCAACTATCAAGCCACTACAGCATAACCATAGCCCAGAAGTGAACCCCCCAAGTGCAGGATGGAAGTGAAGTGACCCTTGTTCAAGCATTGTACCCAGAAGTCTCCAAAACTCTCCAGTGGGGGGTCATGTTTCATACTGGGGAATTGTGTGGGGGCTTCCAGGGGATTTTCCAGTAGTAAACAGTAGGAAGTGTTACCTGCTTTATTTCTAAATGATCTTGAGGTATCACTGCAGTTCTGGGCAAGTCCCTTTGGACTTTTTAAAGGTTAGTACTTGAGTCTGCCAAGAGTCTTAGTGAAGGAAATTTCTTGGCCAAATGGGGTAGAAATCTGAACCCTCCTGAGGGAGTGGGAATGAGAGAGGTGGGGAATGAGAGAGAGGGGTTGCCCAAGGAGAAAAGAAACAAAAGCAGTCCAGGGGGCCCAGATTTCTGAGTTCAAAGAGAGGTGGCAAAAATGAAGCAGCCCAGCTTGCTGAGATTTGAGGAGCAAAGATTAGACTGGATTTGAAAGGTGAAAAAATGAGGCAGCATTTTAAATTGGGAGAGAATTTTCTGGTGGCTGGGACTTGTCTAAAGTGTCTGATCAATTCAACTAACAACACTAATGGCTTACACTGGGTAAGGCAGGGTGTCAGGTACTGTGGCTACTCAGACAACAAAGGTGTGGATCCTGTCTTCAAGGAACTCAGTCTTTCAAGGGAAGCATGCATGGAAATAAATACAGTGCAGTGTGATATGGATAAGGTGGTATGCGAAGGGGCGGGGCGGGCAGAGTGGGCTTCAGAGAAGATATCTGCGTGTTAAAATCAATCAGAGCCTCAGGCTTTATTCTTAGGGTGATGGGGTTTTGAGAAAGGGAACTGCAGGGGCCAGGCACGGTGGCTCATGGCTATAATCACAGCACTTTGGGAGGCCAAGGCAGGCGGATCATCTGAGGTCAGGAGTTCGAGACCAGCCTGGCCAACCTGGTGAAACCCCATCTCTACTAAAAATACAAAAATTAGCCAGGTGTGGTGGTGAACGCCTGTAATCCCAGCTACTCAGGAAGCTGAGGCAGGCGAATCGCTTGAACCCAGGAAGTGGAGGTTGCAGTAAGCTGAGATAGCACCACTGCATTCTAGCCTGGGCAACAGAGAGAGACTCCATCTCAAAAAACAAACAAAAAAAACGGTAATGTCTAATTTATGTTAAGAGATCATTCTTCTGGCTGCTGTTTGAAGCAAAAATAGAAGCAGAAGAGGAGGCTATTGTAGTCCAGGAGGGAAATGATGGTAGCTTGGGGATGATGGAAAGTGGTCAAATTCTGGATATATTTTGAAGGTAGAGCTGACAGGACTTGCTGATGGACTGCGTATAGAATTGAGGGAAAGCGGAGTTGAGGATGATTCCTCAGTGTGGAACCTCAGAATGTAGGCAGAGTCCTCTGGAGGAATTACTGGGAGTGGGGAGGTAGGTTCAGTAGAGCTGAATCAAGACTTCTGATTGTGTTAAGTTTGAGATATGTGATAGAAATCTAAGTGGAGAAGTAACAGAATGGAATCTGAAGCCCAAGGGAAGTCAGTCTGGAAGTTTAGATATGGAAGTCATCAGCACTGAGGTGGTGTTTAATTCCATGGAATGAGATGAGATCACCCAGGTTAGAGAGGCATTTGGGTGGATTGAGGCCAACATTCAGAGGAGGAGGAGCAGGTCATGGTGTCCTGGCAACCTAAAGAAGTATGATCAGTTTCCTGGGGCTCCGGTAACAAAGTATCACAAACTGAGAGGCTTAAACAGCAATGTATTTCTGGAGGTTGGAAGTCCAAAATCAAGGTGTCAGCAAGGTTGATTCCTTGTGAGGGCTGTGAGAGAGTCTGTTCCATGTTTCTCTCCTGGCTTTTGGAGGTTTGCTGGCAATCTGGAATTCCTTGGCTTATATATGCATCAACCCAATGTCTGCCTTCATATTGCTGTGGCATTCTCTCCGTGTGCATGCACGTGTCTGTGTCCAAATCTCCTCTTTTTATAAGGACGCTGTCATCTTGGATTAGAGCCCACCATAATGACCTCATCTTAACTTGATCATCTGCAAAGAACCTATTTCCAAATAAGATCACATTCACAGGTACTAAGGGGGTTAGGATTTTATCATTTGGGGGACACACTTCAACCCCTAACAGTCAAGAGGAGTGAATATAGCAAAATGTTCTTAGTGACGTTGATAAGAGCTGCCTGAATGAGTGGTGGGGGTGAAAGTCACATTGGTGTAGGCTGGGGAGAGTATAGGTGAAGAGAAAGTGGAGACCATAAGCACCAACAACTCTCGAGAGGTTTCACTCTGGTGGTGCAGAAGCTTGGAGGGGTGTATATCTAGGGAAGGGTTTTTAAATTTTATTTATTATTATTTTTTTATTTACTTTTTTTGAGACAGAGTCTCGCTTTGTCACCCAGGCTGCAGGGTGGTGGTGAGCAGTCCTCCCGCCTCAACCTCCCGAGTAGCTGGGACTACAGGCATGAGCCACCAAGCCCAGTGAATTTTTTAAATTGTAGAGACAAGGTCTTGCTATGTTGTCCAGTCTGGTCTTGAACTCTTTGGCTCAAGCCCCCCGCCTTGGCCCCGCAAAGTGTAGGGATTACAGGCATAAGCCACCATGCTGGGTGGTCTTTTTATTTTTAATATAGGTGATATTAAGTTATGTTAATGTGAATGATCTAGTAGTGAGAGAAACATGTATGTTACTAGGGAGAAGTGATAAGAGAGGTCAGAATTATTCCTTGAGTAAAAATGGAGGGATGCATCCAGGAGGCTTCTTGGATTGTAGAGGGATTGAAGGCAGATTATGTGGGTCCAAATGCCAGTGGATTTGGTCAGGGAAAGATGAGGTGATTTATGTCCAGTTGTATCTGTTTTTTTCTTGAAGTATGAGTGTGATCATAAACTGAGAATGTGTGTTTATGGCAAATGCTGGAAATTTGAAGAAAGAAGTATTGTGAGACAGTCTCAGAGTGTAGGAGAAGCAAAGCTTCTAGGGAACTGTGGTGGGAGTGTCTGGCGTCGAGGAGATTTGTGATCACAAGTATGAAGTGAGTCACTCAGCATGCCTGAGCGATCTTCTTAAGCAATGATTAGCTGCAAGGGTGCAGGTGGAGAATGAGTGAGTAGTTGGATTTAACTAGGCTTGGACTTTTGCCAGGGAGTAGAAGGACAAGGGGGTAGTTTTAATACTGGATCATGGAAATTCACGCTGAGTAAAGAGGGAAATGAAGAGTGTGATGGATCACAAAAAGTGGTAAGAGCAATGGTTTGTGGTCTCTGAGGGGTTGACTGGCAGCTGAATAGGGATATCAGGGCAGTGTGGATTGGTAGGAGGCGGCAGCCAGAGTGGGAGATACTGGGATATCAGATTTTGGAGCTGGTGGTGACTCTGAAAAAATCAAGAGCCATATACCCTTTACCTCAGCCTGGCAAAGTCTTTTAAAATAAACAATTAACTGAGGTTTTAATTTTTTCCGGCCAAAGTGCCAGTCAGCTTGCCAACAGAAGGACTTTTTGTCTTCACCAGCCTGCACACGGCCTTGGCAACATGTTATCTCTGTGTACAGATCTGGCCTCCCTCTGCCCTCTCGCAGGCTTGGGAAGGCTGAGTCACACTTTTCCAGCTGAGACGAACAAGGCAAAGTCACATATTCTCAGAGGCAGCTCTCAAATATTTTAATTTTTTAAACTTTTTTTCCATAAACTTGTAGGCTGTTGCTCAGGTTCCTTCCTTTCCCTCCCTTCTTGCCTTCTCCCCTCCCCCGTGCACTCTCTTCCCCCTCCCTTCCCCTCCCCTCCCCTCCTCTCCTCCCTCCTCCCTTCCCTCCCCTCCTCTCCCCCTCCCTTCCCTCCTTCCCTCCCCTCCTATAGTTCTTCCTTTCCTTTCTTTCTTCCCTTCCTTCCTTCTCCCTCCCTCCCTTCCTTTCTCTTTCCTTCCTCCTTCCTTCCTTTTTCCTTTCCTTCTTCCCCTTCCCTCCCTTCCTTCCTTCCCTTCCTTCCCTTCCTTTTCTTTCTTTCTTCCTTTCTCTCTCTCTCTTTCTCTCTTTCTTTCCCTCCATCCCTCCTCCCTCCTTCCCTTCCTTCCTTCCCCTCCCTCCCTTCCTTCCATTCTTCCTTTCCTTTCCTTTCCTTTTTTCTCTTTCTTTCTCTTTCTCTTTCTTTCCTTCCTTCCCTCCCTCCCTCCCTCTTTCTTCTTTTCTTTCTTCCATCGCTTTTTCTTTCAAGACAGGGTCTCTGTCACCCAGACTGGAGTGTGGTGGCATGTTCTCAGCTCATGCAGCCTCAACCTCCTGGGCTCAAGTGATCCTCCCACCTCAACCTCCCGAGTGGCTGGGAACACAGGTGCACAACACCACACCTGGCGAATTTTTTGTAGAGACAGGGTTTTGCCATATGTTGCTCAGGCTGGTCTTGAACTCTTGGGCTCAAGCAGTTGGCCCACCTCCCAAGTGCTAGGATTACAGGTGTGAGCCACCATGTCTAGCCCAAATACTTTATGATTGCATTTTCCCTCTCTAGATCAACTTCTAACATAAGAAGAATAAAAATTATATATCCAATGACTACATGGGGAAGGGGAGTTCCATTCAAGAAAGTTTTAAGAAATTGTTTTCAGGGGTATGTGATGTCAGTTGGTGACAAAGTTGACAGTGGAATGCAAGAGGTTTGGTCTTAAGGAAGATTACATTATTTTAAAGTATTATTACTCTTCCGTTCATTCAACAAACATTTATTGGGTGCCTATTATGTACCAGTCAACATACTACCTCAGTGGTTCTTAAACTTTTTGGTCTAAGAAAAAAGTTTATACTCTTAAAAATTATTGAGGGTCCCAGCCAGGTGTGCTGGCTCATGCCTGTAATCCCTGCACTTTGGGAGGCCAAGGCAGGCAAATTGCTTGAGCTCAGGAGTTTGAGACCAGCCTGGGCAACATAGCGAAACCTCATCTCTACTAAAAAGAAAAGAAATCCTAACTTGGCCAACCTGGTGAAACCATCTCTACTAAAAAATATAAAAATTAGCCAGGCGTGGTGGTGGGTGCCTGTAATCCCAGCTACTTGGGAGGCTGAGGCAGGAGAATTGCTTGAACCTAGGAGGTGGAGTTTGCAGTGAGCTGAGATTGCACCACTGCACTCCAGCATGGGCAACAGAGTAAGACTCCATCTCAAAAATATAATAATAAAATAAAATGAAAAAAAAAAAAAAAACAGAAGTGGTGGTACACACCTGCCATGCCAACAACTTGGGAGGCTGAGGTGGGAGGACTGCTTGAGCCTGGGAGATCAAGGGTGCAGTGAGCCGTGATGGCACCACACTCCAGCCTGGGCAATACAGCAAGATCCTGTCTCAAAAAAAAACCTACTAAGGACCCCAAATAACTTTATGCCTTTATGTGGTTTATATCTATCAATATTTCCTATTTATGAATTCAAAACTGAGGAACTGAAAAATGCTCATTTAGGCTGGGTATGGTGGTGTGCACCTGTAGTTCCAGCTACTTGGGAGGCTGAAGCAGGAGAACTGCTTGACCCCAGGAGTTCAAGGCCATAGCGTGCTGTGATTGCCCCTGTGAATACCCATTGCACTCCAGTCTGGGCAACATATGAAACCCTGTCTTTAACAAAAAATACAATAAAATTTTAAAATTCATTTAAAAATAATAAACCAATTACATGTTTTTTTTTTTTGTTGTTGTTTTTTGAGGCAGGATCTCACTCTGTTGCCCAGGCTGCAGTGCAGTGGTACAATCTTGGCTCACTGCAACCTCTGCCTCCCAGACTCGAGCGATCCTCCCACCTCAGCCTCCTGAGTAGCTGGGACCATAGGTGTGCACCATCATGCCTGGCTAATTTTTATATGTTTTGTAGAGACAGGGTTTCGCCATGTTGTCCAGGCTGGTAATGTTCAATTGTTTTTCAAAACATAAAAAGCTTAGCAAGAAAAGTGGCATTGTCTTACATTTCTTCCAAATGTCTTTAGTATCTGGCTTAATATAAAATGGCTAGAATCTCATATCTATCTGTTTTTGCATTCATTCTGTTGCCAGATCACACACCATGTATCTTCTAGAAAACTTCACTGTACATGCATGAGAAAATGAGAGTTAAAAAAGCTTAGAATTATTATGAAAATATTTTTGGCCTTAAGGACTCTCTGAAAGGGTTTCAAAGCAGGATCCCCAGGGGTGCCCACACCATACTTTGGGAACCACTTTGCTAGATAGTTGGATACAGCCCTCAAGGAGTTCAGGGACCAGCAAGAGAGAACATTTATAGGTATATGTAACGCAATGTGTTAAGTGCTCTAATAGAGCAGAATAATATAAATGCTGTGAGGGATCCATTAATTCTGGCTGGAAAGGTCAACGAAGGCTTCAAGGAGAAGCTGACATTTGAATTGGATCTTGAAGGATGAGTAGGTATATAACAGGAAAGGTGAAGCTTTTCTTGGCTGAGAAACAGCATGAGTAAAGGCCAGAAACAAGGAGTATAGGTAAGTCCAGTGTTCCTAGAATATAACATGCATGAAGACAAGTGACTAGAGGAGGCTGGAAGAGTACAGTGGGAGGACAGGCTGAATAGAGCCTTTATTCTGCAGGCAATGAGGAAACAACTGAAGACTGTGAAGCAGAACCATACAAGAATATTAGCTAATCTTTGTGCTCCTACTCTGTCTAGGCTAGGCATTGAGGAAACCTAGTTTTCTTACCAACGCATTGAAAGAGGAATTACTAGCCTCACTTTACAAGAAACAGGCTTCCGGTAACAAATTTACCTACTTGGATCTCTATTATGAAACTGACCTCTATTATTAATACATTTTCTGAAGTTCTTAGGATTGAGATTTTCCAGAGGTATGGATAATAATACAGGGTAAACAACAGAAACTGAGGTCCTCTTGGCTTCCTAGAAAGAAGTGGTTGTGACGGGCATGGTGGCTCACACCTGTAATCCTAGCACTTTGGGAGGCTGAGGCAGGCGGATCACGAGGTCAGGAGATCCAGACCATTCTGGCTAACACGGTGAAACCCCGTCTCTACTGAAAATATAAAAGTTAGCCAGGCGTGGTGGCAGGCGCCTATAGTCCTAGCTACTAGGGAGGCCGAGACAGGAGAATAGTTTGATCCCAGGAAGGCAGAGATTGCAGTGAGCGGAGATCACACCACTGCACTATAGCCTGGGCAACAGAGCGAGACTTGGTCTCAAACAAACCGAAATAAAAAAAAAAAAAAAAAGAAAGAAAAAGAAGTGATTGTTCTTGAACAGGCCCAGTAAGGCAGGAAGAGCTGCTGGTCTCCTTCTGGCTCCTTAAAGATTTTTCTGCTGTCTCTAGTGCTCATAACTGTCACCCTCCCTCTGTAATTGATACCTGACTTCAGGAGTATCTATTACAAAGTTTTGGCAGAAATAAAGAAATGAACTAAGACCAAACTCACAAGAGAGAATCAAATACAGCAATTAAAATTACCAGACAATTTTTTTTTTTTCAAAGGATAGTGGTCCATGTTTCCTTTTTGGGTGTTGTATTCGGTGGTTCTGGTTGCTAAGGAAGTATTCATAAATATGATTTGAGTATGTTGCCTGCTTGGAAGCATAAAAGAGAGTAAATAGTTCTGGGAACTGAGCTGCTTCTCTGTGAGTTTAGTTTGCCCCATACCAGACATGTATTTACGCAGCACTGCCCACCTTTTACATAAGATCTCAGGTTGATGGTCTACATAGTACTCAACAATACGAGAACCCTGAAATACCTGTCAGGCTGGGCGCGGTGGCTCACGCCTGTAACCCCAGCATTTTAGGAGGCCCAGGCGGACAGATAACTTGAGCCGAGTTTGAAACCAACGTGGGCAACACAACGAAACCCTGTCTCCACAAAAATATGCAAACATTGGCTGAGCGCAGTGGCTCACGCCTGTAATCTCAGCACTTTGGGGGGCTGAGGTGGGCAGATCATAAGGTCAGGAGATCGAGACCATCCTAGCCAACATCGTGAAACCCTGTCTCTGCCAAAAATACAAAAAAATTACTGGGCGTGGTGGCACGCACCTGTAGTACAAGCTACTCGGGAGGCTGAGGCAGAATTGCTTGAACCCGGGGAGATAGCGCCACTGCACTCCAGCCTGGCGACAGAGTGGGACTCCGTCTCAAAAAAAAAAAAAAAAAAAAAAAAAAAAAAAAAAAATTGGGCGTGGTGGTGCGAGCTTGTAATCCCAGCTCCTCAGGAGGCTGAGGTGGGAGGCTCACTGGAGCACAGGAGGTTGAGGCTGCAGTGAGCCGAGATCGCACCACTGCATTCCAGCCTGGGCGACACAGCCAGACCCTGTCTCAAACAAACAAACAATACAAATTTAAGACTACGATAACCCTATAATTGGCCCACGGGGCATTCAACTTTCCATGGATTGAAAATATTCGGGAAAAATAAAGACAATAAAACATAATACAAATAAATACAACATAACAACTAGTTCCATAGCACTTTCATTGTATTAGGTAATTTACTTAATCTAGGGGATGATTTAAAGTATCTGGGAAGGTGTACGTAGGTTATATGCAAACACTACACCATTTTACATAAGGGACTTGACCAGAATCTGCGGATTCTGGTGTCTACGGCGTCCTGGAACTAATCCCCATTTAATACGAGGCGATGACTGTACACACGTTAGTGTGTATTAGGCCATCAAAACGCCTCCGGGAAATTCTCGGGTTATCTTGAAAACCCCTTTCCTACCCAAGCCCTTTAGCCTAGAGGGCTGTTGGGGCGGTCGCCTAAGAGACCACACAGAAACAACTGCGCATGCGTGCATCCCGCCGGCTGATGCAACCTCCCGCTACCGTGCGGCTCTACCTCGAGTAAGGAAGCCGACAGGGAAACCAGGCGCGACCAATCGGCGGCCACACGGAAGTGGGCGGAAAGCCCCACCCCCCCAGGGCTTTGCGAGAGACGTTGGGCGGCGCGGCGCTAGTGGCGTAGACGCCCAGCAGTCCTGCGTCTCTTCCGGCGGCTGGGGGGTGTCCTGCCGGCGCGCGGGCCCTGCGGCCATTTTGGGCTTCGCTTCCACCGCACCAGTCAACCTACCTAGTCCTTCCGGTGTCGCGTTGCTCAGGGGTTCTTCAACCTTCTGTCACTCAGAAAACCACCGCCGAGGCCGTGGGCAGGCTCCTATCGATGGTATTGAAGCGTCGAGCCGACTAGGGAACGTCCTTTCCCTCCAGGATGGAAGTCGCATCAGCTGCCGCGTATTGCGCGGGGTGTTTCTCCCTGTGTTCTGCCGCCCGCTGCCGCATCCGCTGCCCTCTGTGGCTTTTCTGCTGGCTCGGAGATCGGCCTGGAGCACCGACGCCACCGCTGGGCAAGGCCGAGACTCTGTAGGTTTCCTCCGAATCCCGTCCGACCTCCAGCCGCTGAGCGCCGCGGCCCTACCCGAGAAACTGCCAAGGAAAAGGAGATGGAGCCTGAGACAGGCGGATCGCGGAAACGGCCTGGCCCTCGGGCGGGCTTCCGGTTCTGGCCACCCTTTTTCCCTCGGCGATCGCAAGCAGGCTCTTCTAAGTTCCCGACGCCTCTTGCGCCGGAAAACTTCGGGGACCCCACACTGCTTTCCTCCGCCCAGCCCGAGACTCGGGTCAGCTACTGGACGAAGCTGCTCTCCCAGCTCCTTGCGCCGCTCCCCGGATTGCTTCAGAAGGTGCTAATTTGGAGCCAACTTTTCGGTGGAATGTTTCCGACCAGATGGCTAAATTTTGCTGGAGTCTACAGATCCCTGAAGAGACGGGAGAAACCAGCCGCCTCCACAGCGCAGAAATCTTTGAGTTCGCTGAAGCTCGACTCCTCAGACTCCTCGGCCACCAGTCCCCTTAATTGGCTAGAGGAGGGGATCCACTGGCAGTGTTCGCCCCCAGACTTAGAATTGGAGCTTAAGGCCAAGGGAAGTGCTTTGGACCCTGCAGCACACGCTTTTCTCTTAGAGCAGCAGCTAGGGGGAGTGGAGCTGTTGCCCTGTAGCCTTCAATCCCGTCTGTACTCTGACCGGGAACTTGGCTCTTCGCTCTCTGGGCCTCTAAACATTCAACGCATAGACACTTTTAATGTGGTATCCTATTTGCTGAGCCCCTCCTACCTGGACTGCTTTCCTAGGCTAGAAGTCAGCTATCAGAACAGTGATGGAAATGGCGAGCTAGTCGGCTTGCAGACACTAACCGCAGAGAGCAGCTGCCTGAGAGAGGACCCTTGTCATCCCCAGCCGCTGAGTGCAGAACTCACCCCGGCCTCGTGGCAGGGATGTCCACCTCTTTCTACAGAAGGCCTACCAGAAATTCACCATCTTCGCATGAAACGACTGGAATTCCTTCAGCAGGCTAGCAAGGGGCAAGAGTTACCCACCCCTGACCAGGATAATGGCTACCACAGCCTGGAGGAGGAACACAACCTTCTCCGGATGGATCCGAAACACTGCAGAGATAACCCAACACAGTTTGTTCCTGCTGCTGAAGACATTCCTGGAACCACCCAGGAATCCACTGAAGAAAAAATAGAATTATTAACTGCAGAAGTTCCACTTGCTTTGGAAGAACAGAGCCCTTCTGAGAGCTGTCCATCTTGTGAGATACCTATGGAAAAGGAGCCTGGAGAGGGCCGAATAAGTGTAGTAGATTACTCATACCTAAAAGATGACCTTCCCATTTCTGCCAGACCAGCTTGTAGTAACAAACTGATAGATTATATTTTGGGAGGTGCATCCAGTGACCTGGAAACAAGTTCTGATCCAGAAGGTGAGGATTGGGATGAGGAAGCTGAGGATGATGGTTTTGATAGTGATAGCTCACTGTCAGACTCAGACCTTGAGCAAGACCCTGAAGGGCTTCACCTTTGGAACTCTTTCTACAGTGTAGATCCTTATAATCCCCAGAACTTTACAGCCACAATTCAGACTGCTGCCAGAATTGTTCCTGAAGAGCCTTCTGATTCAGAGAAGGATTTGTCTGGCGAGTCTGATCTAGAGAATTCCTCCCAGTCTGGAAGCCTTCCTGAGACCCCTGAGCATAGTTCTGGGGAGGAAGATGACTGGGAATCTAGTGCAGATGAAGCAGAGAGTCTCAAACTGTGGAACTCTTTCTGTAATTCTGATGACCCTTACAACCCTTTAAATTTTAAGGCTCCTTTTCAAACATCAGGGGAAAATGGGAAAGGCTGTCGTGACTCAAAGACCCCATCAGAGTCCATTGTGGCCATTTCTGAGTGTCACACCTTACTTTCTTGTAAGGTGCAGCTGTTGGGGAGCCAAGAAAGTGAATGTCCAGACTCGGTACTGCGTGACGTTCTATCTGGAGGAAGACAGACACATGTCAAAAGAAGAAAGGTTTGTTTCTTATCTTTTAACATGCCTGATATGTTCTGACTGTTTTGATATGGTTAAATATAGCAGCATGACTTTGGAGGCTTAGGAGTGCATGTGTTTTTGAGGAAGACCTCTAAATTCGTATACTTGCATTGAGAAATATGTAAATGACCCTTCTCCTCTCCCTGACTCCCCACCCCCATGCACATTTTTGCTGTCCACAACGAACATACCAGCGTGTAGATGTTAGCAGGAAAGTGCCATTTTTCTTTGGGTTGGTAGTTCTGGACTGTTTCTTTACAAGCTTCAACTTTTCACACTTTTTAACGGACTATTAAACTTTGTGTATACACGATTTAATTTTTCTAGAGATTGAAAAGGTCCTGTTACAGCCATAGAGTTTTAAACTGATTTTAAATGTATGTTGTTTGCAAATACTTAATATTTTGTTTGCACATAACAAGAGTGTCTTCATTCCTGTCCATTACAACCCAAAGGGATGATGATATCAAGTAGTAAGTAAGATTTATTTGGTCCAATTTGCCATGAAAGAAAATAGTAATTTCAGTGGTTTTGACGTTACATGATATTAATTGAAAGTCAAAGCCAATACAGGAAATGGTATTGCCTTTTCTTAGGAATGCAGTGCTAGTTATCAGTGGTCAGCTACAGTTAATATTAATAAAAACAGTGATGGCCACTTACTTGGTTTATCTTGACTAGTTGCTTCCTATTCCCAGGCTAATTTCAGGTTAACCTTATTTTGGGAGTGTTTTGAGTTGGTTTGTTTTTCTTTATAGTTGCTTTAACTAAAGTTATTAATTGAACTCTCCGCAAACCGAAAGGTGTCTATTGTAGAGGGAAAGTTTTTTTAGTTTTCTATGCCGTTACTTGGAAAGAGAAGATATTGGGTGAGTTATTACTGACCTCAGCTTCCGCCGCACTGGGGAGTTTCAGATGGACAGTGCCATAATCTCTTGGCTCCAAATGGCCAGCTTAATACTTTGAAATTATTCCTGGGTAGAAAGTATCTCCAAATGGTGATAATCTTACGTCTTACCTTTAGGGCAGAATAAGTCATGTTAAAAATTAAATTTTAGTTCACACTGTGTAAATGCCATCTCTCTGTCCTTTTAAGGGGCCCCTGACAAAATGACCTATTTAGAATGAATAGGTAAGAAACAAAGTGGGGCAATGGAATGAGCACTTGGCAGCTGGAGCCCCGTGTTCTCTACTCCTCAGTGGTTAAGGCGGAGAGATTTGGAAGGCAGCCAGACCTGGCAAGTTACTTGACTCTCATGGCCTCAATTCACTCTTACTTGATGGGAAAAATAATAATATCTATTGTACAAGTTATTGCAAGATTTAAATGAGACAAGTAAATAAAATTCAGAATTTATTGCCTTGCCTTTAAATGCTAGCTCTTATTGAGAGACCTCAGGCCAGTCTCATGTCTAATTTTAGCTTGCTCATTGAGTAAAATGAAATGAGTGGAGTAGATGATACTGTGAACTAGAAGCAGAATTTGTAAGTGATTATGTCTGAATATGATAGAATTATTTGACAGCCTTTGACTATCTGTCGTTGGTATATATGGAGTATGATGTATGGAATATATGGAGTATATAAGATGATGGGTGGTGAGGCTAAAAAACCCTTCTACCTCTGTTTTCTTATCTGTATAATGATCCGTACCTCATAGGGTTAATGTGAGGATTAAATGAGATAAAAATGTGAAGCTCTTTGAAAAGAGCTGGTATATGATAAACACTGTATGTTTTTATCATTTATCTTAATGACACAATGAATGAGTAGTATTCAAGACTGGAATGCAATAACTGGTAAGGTGTTACATACCTGCTAATTGTCCTCAGGGGCATCCCTTGGCCTGATGTAAAGGGAACGAAAGTAGTAGGCCACAGTAGGGTTAGCTGATGTAACTATTAAACATACTTTAAAGCGAGTATTTGCTTTTGGAGTTTGATAGCTTAGAAAGAAGCTTCATAGAAATTAAGTAGTGATTAAGTAGTAATGAGTAGGGATTGTCACTCATTACATGTCATTATGTATATTAGAATCACAATTTCATATATAGGATAGCATATTGAATACAAAGGTTTTTGAAATCTTAACTACAAAGTTTCTTAGAGTAACACAGCGTTAAAAATACTAATTTTGCTGTACTTTGTTTACTAAGTAACTTTTTCTCTTCTGTATTGTTATTGCCAAAGTAATGATACAAAAATAGTACTACATGTTGATTTAAAAGTTGGAAAGTGAAAACATTTTCTAAAAGGAAAAAGAATAGAAGTAAGCAAAAATATTGTTAAAGCCTTTATGCAATGATAAAAACAGTGACTTCCGGGGATATGGCGGTTATTTTCAGAAATATTTTGCTTATCATTTTGAGGGAAGAATATCACAGAACTGTATTTCCCTAAGGATTAAAAAATAGCAGGGGTTAATAACAGCATGAAAAATTCAATTCCTCATCTGGATTCATTTTATTAACACCAAAAGCCAAGGGCTGGTGGGGGATGCGTGGGGGCAGACGACTGTATGTGTGTATTATGCAGATATAGATAAATGAAGGATATATATATATAAATGAAAGATATATGTCTCTACATGAAATATTTAGGTGACATTTGTTCACTATTTTATCCAAATGCCATCTAATCAGACCTTTTTTTTTTGAGACAGAGTTTCACTCTTGTTGCCCAGGCTGAAGTACAGTGGTGCGATCTCGGCTCACTGCAACCTCCACTTCCCAGGTTCAAGCTGTTCTCCTGCCTCAGCCTCCTGAGTAACTGGGATTACAGGCGTGCGCCACCACGCCTGGCTAATTTTTTTGTATTTTTAGTAGAGACAGGGTTTCGCCATGTTGGCCAGGCTGGTCTTGAACTCCTGACCTCAGGTAATCTGCCTGCCTCCGCCTCCCAAAGTGCTGGGATTACAGGCGTGACAGAACTTTTTTTTTTTCTTTAACTTCAGATATAGCTGGAACCAAATATTCCTAAGAACAAGATGTTATTTTTAGTTGGGAATAGTAAGATATTCTATATTCTGAAAAAATTGGTAGCATAAAGGGTTATTGACCTCAACGCTAATTGTAAGATCCTAGAGAGTTATTAAAATTAGTCTTTGTTTTTGTAGGTAACCTTCCTTGAAGAAGTTACTGAGTATTATATAAGTGGTGATGAGGATCGCAAAGGACCATGGGAAGAATTTGCAAGGGATGGATGCAGGTTCCAGAAACGAATTCAAGAAACAGAAGATGCTATTGGATATTGCTTGACATTTGAGCACAGAGAAAGAATGTTTAATAGACTCCAGGGAACATGCTTCAAAGGACTTAATGTTTTCAAGCAATGTTAAGATGAGTTGGCAGCCTGTAGTCATAGCATACACTACCTCTTACCTGAGAGGTGTCTTTTAAAAACAAATCTTGGCAGCTGTCCTTTGACTTTTTTTTTTTTTTTAAGAGGAAATGTAACTTGGATCTAGTTTAATTTTTTTTTTTTTTCCCAACATATCCCACTCAGAAACATTCAGGTTTGAAGCCAGCCCTGATGATGAAGGATGAACTAGTGTAATTTCGAATCTTCCCTTTTTTGATTTAGTTGGATGTGCTTTTAAATGACCTTTGCATGCATGAGGTGAAAAGGGGACCTTTTTGAGTTGTCATTTTGCACTTTCAAAACTTACTTTCTTGGAAAACAATATTTATAGGGCTTAAAGCCCATTTTCATTTCTAATCTAAATTATGTGTGCCTATCTGAAAACTTTGGACTCTTGTTTCTTTCCCAAAATTCAGAAGTTAATGGGCTTTTATGTTTTTCTATGTTTTTTTATTTCAATGATTTGGCCTATCTACCTTAGGCTGAAAAATAACCTTGTGTATGCTACCGACTTAAAGTACATTATTTTGTGTCACTTTTTTTTTCTTGTAAAAATGACTTGGGTTGAAAATGTGTGTTAACCTTTTGTTTCTACATTGTTATACCTAGGATATTTCCAAGGATTGCCACAAAATCCACATGTGCAGTACTTTACTACTTTGGGAAAGCTGCATCTTTCTACCAAATTTTAATGTCTAATGTATTTAATTTCTTTGGAAACTGTTGTTTGGAGAGGGTTCTGTATATGTTATTGTAGTTCCCAGTTTAATATAGTTCTTTGTATCTCTTTAACAGGTTGAAGTTGTTGCAGAACACTCTGGAAAGTAATAATTACATCATAATCATTTATTTTTTAAACTTAAAAGCCTAGCAATTTCCTAGAAAGAAAATGGGAGACATCTCAGAGCAATTTGGTTTTGGTGTATATGTTCTCAATAGAAAGCCAGTGTTAACGAATATCATGCCTCAGCACTGTCACTTTTAAAACCTGTCAGGATCCCACTGTAAAATTGCAAATGGGCAGTTCTGAATTTTCACGTTTGAAATGTAAAATATAAACTTCAGTCAGTATCCAGGTTTATTGTGTCCTACTGTTTAATAAGGAGAGAAGTAATGGCAAGGCCTTTACTTTCAGGAAAGGATAGAGGTATAGATTAATGACTACAAAGTCTTAATATCTTTAGCCCAAAGCTTGCTTTGAATTAAGTCTTCGCATTGACTGCTTGTGTTTGGTTTATTTGTTTAGCTTTACAAGGTACACATAAGTTAGGCTGAGGGGTAGTTAACTCTTCAGTGGTCTGCTTTCATTCCGTGTGCTTCCTGTCACAGGTAATGGAAGACATAAGTAGAATAGGTGACCTCTTAGTTTTGAACTTATTTAAGTGTGGGGATGAATTTTTCATCAGAAGTGCTTATAGGGTTACTACCTCAGTTTACAATCTACCTGGTCATTATTTTATTTCTGTCTGGTTCTGCGAACTGCCTCCACTGTTTATATATTCATAATTAAACACATTGAGAATGCAACACTATAAAAACTGGTCAAGTTTTTGCAGAGCCCTTATTCTGTGTGTTTTGTGCATCTCCACTTTAGGTAATCATAGGGAGCACATTTACAGGATGGTCTAATAACATGAAAACGGTAGTTTCAAGCAATAGCGATGTCGGTTGGAAAGCAGGCATCATTTGCCTTGAAAAAAGCCTTTTGACAACATAATAGGCATTCTTTTAAAACCAGGCTAAAACATTTTATTTCCGAGACTTAACGGTGTGTTTTCTGTTTCTGAAACCTAGCAGCTCTGTGTATTTGAAAATAATGAGACATCTTTCATTGGATTTTGGAAAATTGTTCCCCATGGGATTCTAACCTCACTACCAAATACGTGAAAGCTTGATTAAGAGTTCTTCCATATACTAACCTCCTTGGAAGAAGTGATCAGAAGTTGATAAGAAGGACAGAAAGGACTATTTTAAAGTTGGACTGAAGGAGAAAAAAGCAAAATTCTTGTTTCATCCCAATTCTAGTTAGAACAAAGTTAAACCCCCATAATCTTTTTTTTTTTTTTTCTTTTTTCTTTTTTTTTTTGAGATGGAGTCTTGCTCTGTCGCCCAGGCTGGAGTGCAGTGGCCGGATCTCAGCTCACACTGCAAGCTCCGCCTCCCGGGTTCACGCCATTCTCCTGCCTCAGCCTCCCGAGTAGCTGGGACTACAGGCGCCCGCCGCCTCGCCCGGCTATATTTTTGTATCTTTTTTAGTAGAGATGGGGTTTCACCGTGTTAGCCAGGATGGTCTTGATCTCCTGACCTCGTGATCCGCCCGTCTCGGCCTCCCAAAGTGCTGGGATTACAGGCTTGAGCCACCGCGCCCGGCCCTAAACCCCCATAATCTTAAAGAGAAAATCTTTAGAGGTTTTAATTAAACATTTTACACATTTGAAGTCTTATTAATGGTGCTTTAAGTGTCAATGTAGCATGTAAAAGGCTTTGTACAGACAGGTAAAAGTTCCATTTCTGAGTAATAAAATGTAACACCTCTTCATGTTTGACTTGAAAACTATCAGATTTTATTTTTGTATAATTTAAGGAAGGTAAAGTTAGGGGACTAGAAGACTCTAAATCGGCTTCTACAGATCAATGATTTAAATGTAACTAGTGTGTTGGGATTTTATAGTTAAAATTATATTTGTGTATATAACATAACTAATCTGTAAATTGTAATAAATATATTTGCAATTATTAAACGTTAAATTATATTTTGGTTCAACTTTATGTATCATAGTATTTTACAGTGGTTTTGGAATTACTAAGCAGGATTAGTATAATTGCAAACAACATTATAGTAGTAGAAGAATTTGGTTCTTGAAGTATTATGAGAGGCCCTTCTAAGAAACTGAAGATTTGATTCTGAAATTGGCCCTAGCTTTTCAGTTCTGCTGCAAAGAAAATTAAACTGGATATTCACAGAAGCAATAACATTCAGATACTTGGCTTAGCCTAGTGCTTATGTGGCAGGGAGATCTCCGTTTTGTGCATTATTTATTTATTTTTTTTGAGAGAGCCTTGCTCTGTTACCTAGGCTCCATTGAAGTGGCACGATCTCAGATCACTGCAACCTCCGCCTTGTGGTTTCAAGCCATTCTCCTGCCTCAGCCTCCCGAGTAGCTGGGATTACAGGCACCTGCCACCATGCCTGGCTAAATTTTGTATTTTTAGTAGAGATGGGATATCACCATGTTGGCCAGGTTAGTCTCGATCTCCTGACCTCGTGACCTGCCCGCCTCGGCCTACCAAAGTGCTAGGATTACAGGTGTGAGCCACCGTGCCCGGCTGTTTTGTGTGTTATTAATCATGATAATCATGGTATTGTAAAATCATGATGCTCTCTCATTTACAAAAGTGGGCCAGGTATGGTGGCTCATGCCTGTAATTCCAACACTTTGGGAGACTGAGGTGGGAGGATTGCTTGAGGCCTGGAGTTCAAGACCAGCCTGAGCAATACAGTGAGACGCTCTACAAAACAAAAACAAACTGGCCCATGGTGTCGCACACCTGTGGTCCCAGCCTATAGACCTAGTTACTTGGGAGGCTGGGGCAGGAGGGTTGCTTGAGCACAAAAGTTAAGGCCTGCAGTGAGCTGTGATTACACCATTGTACTCCAGCCTGGGTGACAGACTCATCTCAAAAAATAAAGTCAGATGGAATCATGCTTTAATACTGGATACATGGATCATTGAGACTGCCTCAAAAGAGAAAAATAACATCAGAAAAAAATTTTACTCTGAAAAGAAAGCATTTGGGTTATGGCAACCCTATTAATGGATTAAGCCCTATTTGGTTTATGGCAACCCTATTAATGGATTAATGGATAGCACTCTTAATTCAGGTACTTTCAAGTACCTTCAAGGTACTTTCAAGATGAAAGGATAATGAAGAAAAGTTATTAAGATACATTTCTGAACTGGAAGGAAAGAAACTAACATTTAGTTGCAGTTAAACAATATTTAGTACAAACTGAGTTGACATCCCCGGGATATAATTTTATTTCTATCTTGGGGTTAATTGAAGCATGTCTGCCATTCCCCAGTAATAAATGGCTACATTTACTTTAAGCCAGATTTATTGCTATGCTTATCCTGATATTTTGTAGAAATGGTGTTATTTTTCTTTTGTACTTTAGTAGAAAGTTAAAAGCAAATATTTAATTGCTGACCTCAGAATTTCTTGTTTTTTTGAGACAGGGTCTTGCTCTGTCCTCCAGGCTGCAGTGCATTGGTGCGATCTTGGCTCACTGCAGCCTCAACAGCCTCAACCTCCCGGCTCAAGCGATTCTCCCACCTCAGCCTTCTGAGTAGCTGGGTCTCCAGGTTCACACCACCACACTCAGCTAATTTTTCTGTTTTTTGTACAGATGGGGTTTTGCCATGTTGGCCCGGCTACGACCTCAGAAATTTAGATAGTTACTCAGATTTGGGAATTTGATGTTCTCTGGCATATTCTCATTTGGAGACTTCATTTGGACTCTTCTCTGTACCTTTTTAAAATAAAAATGGGAAATTTTCATTTTTTTCTCATAATAATGCATGTTGTTTATAAAAGCATCTAATACAGAGATATACAAAGACATTTTTGGTACATTAAAAGATAATGCTTCCCAGGGTACCCTTCTGAGCTGAGAGACTTAATTTCCTTTTATCTGTAAAAAGAGGTTTTGAGAGTTATTTAATGATACACATGTTAGCTATTTGGAATCTTTCCTTATGAACTTAGTTGAATGTTTTGTGATCAACACAAAACACCAGTCTTCTTCCTGGGTGTGCTCCAGCGAGACAAGTCTGTGTTGGTCAGTTATAACTTTAAAATACAAAGGCAGTGTGATGCTGAGATCTATAATAATCGGTATCATAAAGAGGATACACAAATCTCTTCTAACCCTGCTGACTTTGAGGATTCATCAAGTAGGACCTATGATGCTTTTAACCAATATGTTTCAGTGGCAGATTTGACATCAGGGAATTTAAAGAGAACTAACTCATTCTACACATGGAATGGAGAAGGCGGTTGAGAGTAGGGGTTATGTATTACCATGTAAGCAATTTGAGTTACATCAGTGTTCCACCACTGGCAGACTCCTTAATCTCATCAGGGAGAGACAGGGAAAACTAGGTTTGTGGAAAGTAGGTTGCTTGATCCACAGGGAGGATACCCTAGAGATTGAATGAGTCTGAGAGCCACAAGGCCTGGAAAGCTGTACTACAAGGGAAGCAGCTTTGGAACAATTTTTCAGGTTTTGTTCTTTTAATGTTTTACACTTCCCCCTTTATCTCAGTAATATCCTTTCCGTTTCCTCCTGCCTTTATTTGCTGAATATTTTATTTTCACTGCTGTTCTTATAGATCCTTACCAAGAAGAAGGATGAAGAACTTAATAGCAAAAGAAGAGCACAATTGCCAGAGATGCAAGAAGAAAGGACCTCACGCAGTTCTTGACTTTTCTACAAAGCTCATTGCACATTTTCCCACTAAAATGTTGGGTAAATATTTACACTTAAGATTGGATTGGCCAGGGGTGGTGGCTCACACCTGTAATCCCAGCACTTTGGGAGGCCAAGGTAGGAGGATCTCTTGAGCCCAGGAGTTCAAGACCAGTGTGGGCAACATGGCAAAACCGTCTCTACAAAAAAAAAGAAATTAGCTGGGCATAGTGGTGCATGCCTGTAGTCCCAGCTATGCAGGAGGCTGAGTTGGGAGCTGTGATTGAATCGATTGAATCACTGCACTGCAGCCTGGGCGACAAAGTGAGACCCTGTCTCAAAAATGTTGGGGGGGAAAAAAAGGATTAACTTTCAGAAACATTCCAAGGATGTTCAGGGTCAAAGAAAGAGGTGATAGTAAAGCTGAATAATGCTACTTTGGGTTAAGCCTTCTTTTCTTTCTTTTTCTTTTCTTTTTTTTTTTTTTTTTTGAGACAGTGTCTCACTGTCACCCAGGCTCTGAAGTACAGTGGCATGATCACAGCTCTCTGCAGTCTCAACTTCCCAGGCTCAGGCAATCCTCCCACCTTAACCTCTTGAGTAGCTGAGACCATAGGTGTGCACCACTTGGCTCACCTATTTTTTGTAGAGACAGGGTCTCTCACTGTGTTGCCCAGGCTGGTCTCGAACTCCTGGGCTCATGAGCTGCCTGCCTTGGCCTCCCAAAATGCTGGGATTACAGGCATGAGCCACAAAGCTTGGCCTCTTTTTTTTTTTTTTTTAAATATATATAAATAGAGATGGGGTCTGGCTATGTTGCCCATATAGCAACTCCTGGCCTCAAGCAGTCCTCCTGCCTTGGCCTCCCAAAGTGCTGGGATTACATGTGTGAGCCACTGGGCCTGGCCAAGTTAATAGCTTTCCCAAAGTCACCTCTCTTATCAGCTTTATTGAAGTTTCATCCACACAGCCTTGTCTGACCAGAAACAAGTGTGCCACAATCATCAGATGATGTAGAATCACGGAATTTAAATGTCCTCAGAGAAAAGCTACAGTAAGCTTTTAACTAAATTTGTAGAAAGTAATTACAAATTTCAATTTGGCTAGGGATACCACATCCATTAATTCTAGTGTCATTATTAATATAAGATACATTGTTAATTTATGAATTTAATATGCGAGCAAATCAGCTGAGACCCTTCTTTCCCAGAATTAATAGGCTGCATTGGACTACCAGAGTATTCTTGCCACCACACCAGGGGTTTTAGCTCTTTAACAGAAGATTGGCTTTGGGTTTCTAGTGATGCTCTGTTGTGTCCACCAGATGGCGTTATCTTCCGTCTGATAGTGCCTGATGGACGCCTGTTACTAGGGATCTGGTTGCTATTGCTCCCCTGGAGGTCGGTCCCTCAGTGTGTAAACAAGCTGGAAAACTGCCCTGCGCTGCCCATTCCAGGCCTACCTGGCCCAGTGTGACTCCACCTTTTTGTGGTAATTACCCAGAAGTAGGGGTTGTTTCTTATGGGAGAACCAAGGTTTGTATTTGAACACAAACAAAGGAACTGATTTTTTTTTTTTTTTTTTTTTTTTGAGACGGAGTTATGCTCTGTCACCCAGGCTGGAGTGCAGTGGTGCGATCTCGGCTCACTGCAAGCTCCGCCTCCCGGGTTGACGCCATTCTCCTGCCTCAGCCTCCCGAGTAGCTGGGACCACAGGCCCCCGCCACCACGCCCGGCTAATTTTTGTATTTTTAGTAGAGACGGGGTTTCACTTTGTTAGCCAGGATGGTCTCGATCTCCTGACCTCACGATCCACCCACCTCGGCCTCCTAAAGTGCTGGGATTACAGACGTGAGCCACCGCGCCTGGCCAGGAACTGATTTTTTTTTTTTTTTTTTTTTTTTTTTTTTTTTTTTAATCTGCGCAAAGGGAGAGTAAAATGAGCATTGTGCCGGGCGCGGTTGCTCATGCCTATAATCCCAGCATTTTGGGAGGCTGAGGCGGGCAGATCACGAGGTCAGGAATTCAGGACCAGTCTGGCCAATATGGTGAAACCCCGTGTCTATTAAAAATACAAAAATTAGTTGGGCATGGTGGCGCATGCCTGTAATCCCAGCTACTTGGAAGGCTGAGGCAGGAAAATTGCTTGAACAGGGACCCAGGAGGCAGAGTTTGCAGTGAGCCGAAATGCGCCACTGCACTCCAGACTGGGCTACAGAGCGAGACTCCGTCTCAAAAAAAAAAAAAAAAAAAAGAAAAGAAAAAAGAAAAAGAAAAGAAAAAAAAAAGAGCGTGGTGATTTAGGAGATTGGAGGTGAGATCGAAGAGGCTGGTGTCTGGTATTTGCTGCGTTTTGTGTGTTAGAGTTTTTCCACTTTGTCCCTCTCTTTAGTTGCTCAGCATTCAGTTTTCTGTTGCATTCCTGTGCATCAGGGCAGGCATTCTCAATGGGAGGAGGATACCATATTGCTTCTGGAATGGCGGATCACTGTGTTTGATGACAGAGTGGTACATGTGACTGTCCTGAAAGAAGGCAAAAAAGCCAAGAACTTTTGGGTTGGGGGTTAATGCTAGTGTTGCCGGTTTCCTTCTTTGAGCTAATAGCCAAGGCCAGGTAGATAACACACTCCTGTTTGGTAGGTTGATATTAGCTACTTGGGAGGCTGAGGTGGGAGGACTGTTTAAGCCCAAGAGTTTGAGTTGAGGTTGATATTAGCTCCATATGAGCTGAAATCAACAAACCTAGGTGAGGGGCTGTCCTTAAGCTACTTCCAAGTGTACAGAATGGAAGGCATATAGTGTCTGTATGTAACTTCCCCATGCCTGCAGTGACTGAGGCAACTTTCAACCTTATGGTTGTGGTGCTTTTTCTTTTCTTGTTTTTGCTTGATTTGACTGAGTAGGGAGGGCAGGGGTTTCTTTTTTGCATCTCTAAGAATTTACATGGGAGGTTTTTTGTTTTTATTTTTACCACATGTCTAGAAACGTCTAAAATGTTTTGCCACATTTTCTAGACATCCACCTCTGAATGCATTCCCTTCCCCAGGACAATTTGCTGCTGAAAGTCATAGCTCAATTGGCCTGGGGTGTAACCCAGTACTGCCTGAGGGAAGTTACTTCTTATTATTAATTTTTAGATGGAATTTTGCTGTTGTTGCTCAGGCTGGAGTGCAGTGGTGTGGTCTCGGCTCACTGCAACCTCCGCCTCCTGGGTTCAAGTGATCCTCCAGCCTCAGCCTTCCAAGTAGCTGGGATTACAGGTGCCCACCACCATGCCTGGCTAATTTTTGTATTTTTTAGTAGAGGCGCGATTTCACCATGTTGGCCAGGTTGGTCTCAAACTCCTGATGTCAAGTGACCCACCTGCTTTGGCCTCCCAAAGTGCTGGGATTACAGGCGTGAGCCACCGCACCCATCTGGGAAGGTACTTTTTTAGAGGAATATTGAATTACAGAAGAAGGGTCTTGCTGAGAAGTCCAAAGATGGAAGCAAGTGTATGTTCTTGAAATTAATTTCCCAGGTTATTTCAAACGGAATGACAAGTTATGCTAAGCCAATGTCCCTTCTTATCCCTCCCACTCAGCACAGACCCCTCTGGGTTCTTCGGGAATATTTGCCTCCCTTGATCAGGTTTCATCTCCCCTCTAAAGGCTTCCCTGATGATGACTCCATCTCTATTATCTGCAGAACTCTTCATCTTGTTTTCAGTATTACAATACCCTCTACAGCTTTTTCAGAAACTATTTTTTCTTAGAGACAGGGTCTTGCTGTTTTGCCTAGGCTGGAGTACAGGCAGTGGCACGGTCATAGCTCACTGCAGCCTCAAACTCTTGGGCTTAAACAGTCCTCCCACCTCAGCCTCCCAAGTAGCTAGGACCATGGGCATACACCACAATGCCTGGCTCATTTTATTATTTTTGTGTGTAGAGATAGGGTCTCATTATATTGCCCAGGCTGGTCTCAAACTCCTGGCTTCAAGAGATCCTACTGCCTGGGCCTTTCAAAGTGTCGCAATTACAGGCATGAGCCACCTCACTTGGCCCCTGTATGCTTTTTTATCACTGTTCATGTCACATTGACTTTTAATTGTGATTTGCCCTTTTCTTTCTTCCTCTGTGGTGGAAGGGTCTGCGCAGTGACCACAGTATTTTAGACACACAATATACTTTTCTTTAACTCAAGTGACAATTTCTATAGCCTCTCTTTTCCAACACACAGGCTCCCTCCCGACATAACAAGTAATTTATGAATTCATTTCAAAGAACAATTTTATGTGTGAAAAAGTCTATCTTCAATGTTTACATTATTTTTTATTTGTAGTATTTGAGTTTTTTTTTTTTTTGAAAAGCTATCATTATTAGTGATGACTTGAAACCTAAGGTTTTAAATCAGTTAATGTAAGGTCTCCTTGACTAATCTTTCCAGTGGTAGCCTGAGGTTCACTGAAACATTGTCATTGCTATGAAAGGCACTTCATTATGCAGGATATCATTCATATCCAGTTTTGTAAGATGGCTGAGGACATTGTTTTTTAAACTTTTCTGTTTTTTAAATTGACAAAAATTGTATATATTTACTGTCTACAACATGATGTTTTGAAATATGTGTACATTGTGGAATGGTAAGTCAAGCTAATTAACATATGTATTACCTTACATACTTAGCATTTTTTTGTGGTGAGAACCCTTAAAATCTACTCTTAGCAATTTTCTTTTTCTATTTATTTATTTATTCGAGACAAGCTGGAGCGCAGTAGCGCAATCTCAGCTTACTGTAATCGCTGCCTCCTGGGCTCAAGCGATTCTCGTGTCTCTGCCTCCCAAGTAGCTGGGACTACAGGCGTGTGCCACCGCACCTGGCTAATTTTTTGTATTTTAGTAGAGATGGGTTACATCAGGTTGCCCAGGGTGGTCTCGTACTCCTGAGCTCAGGTGATCTGCCCATCTCAGCCTCCCAAAGTGCTGGCATTGCAGGCGTGAGCCATCACACCCGGGCTTTTTTTTTTTTTTTTTTTTTTTTTTTTTTTTTTTTTTTTGAGACAGAATCTTGCTCGGTTGCCAGGCTGGAGTGCAGTGGCATGATCATGGCTTTTCAGCCTTAACCTCCTGGGCTCAGGCAATCCTCTTGCCTCAGTTTCCAGAGTAGCTGGGACTACAGGCTCGCAACACCACAACAGGCTAATTTTTAAGTTATCTGTAGAGGTGAGATCTCCCTATATTGCCCAGGCTGGTCTTGAAGTCCTAGGCTCAAGTGTTCCTCCTGCCTCAGCCTCCCAAAGTGTTGGGATTAGAGGTGTGAGCCACCTCACCTGGCAAATTTGCAAGAATATAATACATTGTTATTGACTATGGTCACCATGTTGTACAGTGGATCTCTTGAACTTATTCCTCCTAACTGAAATTTTGTATCCTTTGAGCAAGGTCTCCCCAACCCACTTCTTGTTTTTTATTAACTTATTGAAGTACAATTTACATACAATAAGTTTCACTCATTTTAAGTATGAATTCAATGAGTTTTAATAAACACGTGGAGTCATACAAACACCACCAGAATCAAAATATGGATCATTTCCATCACCCAGAAAGTTCCCTCATGTTCTTTTGTATTCAGTCCCCTTCCCAACCGCCAGCTTTTGGCAGCCATTGATCTGCTTTTCTTTTCTTT
Organism: Macaca mulatta; assembly: GCF_049350105.2. NCBI lineage: Eukaryota > Metazoa > Chordata > Mammalia > Primates > Cercopithecidae > Macaca > Macaca mulatta. Next base: position 62,141,151 of record NC_133406.1, on the reverse strand, counting down.
CTTTCTTTTTCTGTTTGAGAGACAGGGTCTCACTGTCACCCAGGCGGGAGTGCAGTGGTGTCATCACGGCTCACTGCAGCCTTATCTCCCTGGGCTCAGGTGATCCTCCCAACTCAGCCTCCTGAGTAGCTGGGACTACAGATATGTGCGACCACACCCACCTGGTTTTTTGTTTTTTGTTTTGTTTTTGCTTTTTTTGTTGTTGTTGTATTTTTAGTAGCGACAAGGTTTTGGCATGTTGCCCAGGCTAGTCTTGAACTTCTAGGCTCAAGAGATCTGCCTGTTTTGGCCTCCCAGTGTGCTGGGATTATAGGTGTGAGCCACCACATCTGGCCTTTGATCTGTTTTCAACACTATTTTAGCTCTTCTAGAATTTCACAAAAATGATATCATATATACAGCATGGACCCTTCTGGGTTGGGCTTCTTTAGTGTAATGCTTTTGAGATTCATCTGTGCTGTTGAGTGTCTCAGTAGTCCATTCCTTCTGTTGAGTATATCAGTAGTCCATTCCTTTTCATGGCTGAGAAGTATTTTGTTGTATAATTATACCACTATTTGTTCATTTACTAGATAATAAACATATTCATATATAAACACATATAAATTTGTACCTATTATGAATAAAGCTTCTATGAACCATTGAGTACAAGTGTTTCAGTGGACATATGTTTTTATTGCTTTTTGATAAATCCAGGAGTGAGATTGCTGGATCATATGGTAAGTATATATCTAATTATATAAGAAACTCCCAAACAGTTTTCCAAAGTGGCTATACTACTTGGCAGCAGCGTATGAACTCCAGTTGCTCCACATCCTTGCCAACACTTGATATTGTAAGTCTTTTTAAGTTTAGCTATTCTAGTGGCATCTTATTTTGGTGTAAATTTGCATTTCCTTGATGTTTAATGATATGGAGCATCTTTCCATATGTTTATTTGCATTGATAAATACCTTCTTCAGTCAAGTGTCTCTTCAAATCTTTTGTCCTTTTTTTTTGAGCCAAATTGTTAGTATTTGTATGGATTTGTGTATGTGTGTGTGTCTTTAAAAACATATTCTAGGCCAGGCACGGTGGCTTACGCCTGTAATCCCAGCACTTTGGGAGGCCAAGGTGGGTGGATCACGAGGTCAGGAGATTGAGACCATCCTGGCTAAAAGGGTGAAACCCCGTCTCTATTAAAAATACAAAAAAATTAGCTAGGCATGATGGCAGGCGCCTGTAGTCCCAGCTCTTTGGGAGGCTGAGGCAGGAGAATGGCATGAACCCGGGAGGCGGAGGTTGCAGTGAGCGAGATCGCGCCAACAACAGAGCAACAGAGCGAGACTTCGTCTCAAAAAAAAATAAATAAAAACATATTCTAGATGTAAGTCCTTTATATATGTTTTGCAAATATTTCCTCCCAGTCTGTGGCTTGCCTTTTCATTTTTTTAATTATGTAATTTGGAGAGCGGAATTTTTTAATTTTGCAGAAGTTCAGTTTATCAATTTTTTCTTCTATGGTTTATGCTTTTCCAAAGGTTTTAGAAGTTTTTCCCTAACAAGGTCATGAATATTTTTGTTTATGTTTACTTCTAGAAGTTTTGTAGTTTTTTTTTTTTTTTTTTGTGAGCCAAAGATTTATTTATTCATTTCTTGCATTTGAAGTACTCTTTGACAACATCCTTGGCCTGAGACTCCTTTCCATATTCCTTAACTACTACACAACTGCAACCAACCACTTTACGGGGTTTCCCCTCTCTGTCAATTTTTACAGAGGCCTACCCATTCTTCTAGTTTCTGTTGTCATCAACCTTAATTAGGTTGATCTGTGTTCAGCACAAAGGGCCTCCACCAACTTGACATACATAGGCTCATCACAGTTGGATGCAAGCACACAAAGATGGGCTTGGCGCTTGTCTAAGGCTTTGGCAGCTTCGCGAATTCCATGTGCTAGGCCATCGTGGATGAGGGCGGTCTTCAGCACTTCTTGTAAAGCAGTATTAACGTCCATTACACCTCTAGCAGCAATGCCTTCCTCGGCCATGGCGGTGGGTTACGGGTGAAGCGGAATGTCGAACGCACCCAAGCCTCCGCCTCCGCGCGACTCCGCGGCGGCAGGGAAAGAGCAAGTTTTGTAGTTTTAGCTCTGACATTTAAGTCTGTCATTCACTCTGAGTTAACCTTTGTATGTGTTATGAGGGCAAAGGTTAAGCTTCATATTTTTGCACATGGATATTCAATTGTTGAAAAGACTATCCTTTCTCCATTGAGTAATTTTGGCATATTTATCCAATTTCAATTGACTGTGTAGATGGATATATTTCTGGACCCTGTATTGTTTCATTGATCTGTATCTCTGTGCTTACATAAATACCACACTGCCTTGATTACTGTAACTTTATAGTGAGTCTTGAAATTACTTTGTTCTTTTTCAAAATGTTTTTTTTTACTCCAGGCCCTTTGCATTTTTTTTTTTTAAAAACAAATCTTTATTGTGTAGAAATACATATTTAAAAAATCCCCTTCAAAAGATGCTATTCACTCATTTCCCCATTTCCTCTTCTTCCACACCTCTGATATAAAGGCCATTATTACACCTTATTAAAACTTCACCTAGAAGTCCAGGCAATGCATCATTTATGAATTCTGTATCTGCAAGCTGCCTGTTCATATAGCCATCTGCAGATACCAGGTAGCCCTTATACTCCATTCCCACTTAAGCTTCACCATCACTGGCTCTCCTGTTAATCCACTGAGGAAAGATTTGAGATTGCGGGGTAAACTCATCGTAACTAAAGGGAATGTTGTGGCCTCTTTGCCACCGACCTAGCTGCTACTCTCCTGTCCCTCCTAACTCAGCAGGTATTGCAGGTCCCGAACCATTGAGCTTCAAGAGAAATGGCTGCCAAATAGGAGTGTCACCCTTTGCATTTCTATTTGAATTTCAGGACTAGCTTATTAATTCTTACCAAAAAAACGCGGGGCAGGTGGGGGGTGCTGGTGGGGCATTGAATGGGATTACACTGACTCTATGGATTGATTTAGGAAGAGTTGACATCTTAACAATATTGAGTCCTTTGACCCATAAACACACTATATCTCTCCATTTATTTGAGTCTTTTAAAATTTCTCTCAAGTGTTCTGTAGTATTCAATATATTGATCTTGTACATATTTTGTTACATTATCCCTAAATATTTCCTTTTTGAGATACTATTGTAAATTGTACTTTTCTCATTTCAATTTCCACTTCTTTGCTAGTAATATAGAAATACAATTTATTTTTCTATATTAACTATCTTGTGACCTTAGAATATTTTACACAGATGATCACGTCTTAGAATAAAAATAGTTTTGCTTCCTTCTTTCTCATCTGTATGCCTTTTATTTATGTTTATCTTGCTTTATTGTACCGGCTAGTATACCAAGTACAAAGTGAAATAGAAGTGGTCAGAGGAAGCATCCTTACCTTGTGTTTAGGATCAGTGATATCTTCTTTTTCATTCCTGATCTTGGCAGTTTATGTCGTCTTCTCTGTCTCTCTCTCTCTTTTTTTGCTTATCAGTCTGGCTAGAGGTTTATTAATTTTATCTTTTCAAAGAACCAGCTTTTGATTTCATTGATTGTTTTCCAATTGTTTTTTATTTTGCTTTGTTTTATTCATTGATTTCTGATCTTTAGTGCATTTTCTTTCTTCTACTTTTTTGGGGTTCAATTTGTTCTTTTTCTAATTCTTAACGTGGCACTAAGACCACTGATTCAAGACCTTTCTTTTCTTCTAATATAAATATCTAATGCTAAAAAGTTCCCTATAGGCACCATTAGCTGCTTCTCACGTGTGTTTACATGTTGTGTTTTTGTTTTCATTCAGTTCAAGCTATTTTCTAATTTCCTGTGTGATTTCTTCGATCTGTGGCTATTGGAAGTGTGTCATTTAGGCCAGGCACAGTTGCTCACACCTGTAATCACAGCACTTTGGGAGGTCGAGGCAGGAGCATTATTGAGCCCAGGAGCTTGAGACCAGCCTGGGCAAAACAGGGAGACCATGTCTCTACAGAAAAACAAACAAACAAAACAACAACAACAACAACAACAACAAAAACCTGGACATGGGGGCACACATTTGTGGTCCTGGCTATTCAGGAGACTGAGGTAGAAGGATTTCTTGAGCCTGGGAGGTTGAGGGTGTAGGGAGCTGTGATTGTGCCACTGTACTCCAGCCTAGGTGACAGAGTGAGACCCTGTCTCCAAAAAAAGAAAAATTAAAAGTGTGTCACTTAATTTTAAAATTTAAACATTTGAAATATCCCAAATATCTTGTTGACTTCTAACCTGATTTTATGGTGCCTAGATAAAATTACTTTCTTTTATTCAAATCCTTTTAAATGTATTGAGATTTGTTTTATGTCTATCTTGTAGAGGGTTCCATATATGTTTGACCAAAAAAATGTGTATTCTGCCTTTGCTACTGATATGTTCTCTATATGTTGTTTAGGTCAAGTTGATTGATAATGTTGTTCAAGGCCTCTATATACTTACTGATTTTCTAATTGTTTTATAAATTGATATTCCAAGAGAGGAGTATCAAAACACCAACTATAATTGTTCAACTGAATTGTTTATTTTGCATTCTCTACTGTCAGTTTTTACTTTCTGTGTTTTAGGGCTCTTTGCTAGGTGCATTTAGATTTATTATTGTTTATCTTCCTGATTTTGCCCCCATGGGGACATTTTGAAAAGTCTGGAGACATTTTTGGTTGTTGTAACTGGGGAAATGCTGCTGGCACCTAGTAGCTAGAAGCCAGAGATACTGCTTAACATTCTGCAATGCCTGGACAGGCTCTGAAACAAAGACTTAATCAGCTTACAATGTAGAGACTGAGGTCGAGAAACCAAGTTTCTTTTAATACTTAATACCTAAAGCTGTAGCAATTTTTAAATAATAAATGCTTCTCAGTTTTTGGTATGCCTTTGGTTCATTTTCAGATGCCTGAAATGTTTATTTTTATCAGTTTTTTCCGGTTTTATATTTGCTTTTGAAGAGGAGAATTTGCAGATCTCTTCATAACACCACGAAATGGAAGTCTGTCCATCATTTAACATTTAACCTGTTGGTGTCTTTATATTTAAAGTAAGTTTTTTTGTAGATAGCATTCAGTTGGATCTTTTTTTAAAAAATGCAATCTGAGGCCGGGCATGGTGGCTCACGCCTGTAATCCTAGCACTTTGGGAGGCTGAGGCAGGCAGATCATGAGGTCAGGAGATCGAGATCATCCTGGCTAACATGGTGAAACCTGGTCTCTACTAAAAAAATACAAAAAATTAGCCGGCGGGCAACCGTAGTCCCAGCTACTCGGGAGGCTGAGGCAAGAGAATGGCATGAACCCAGGAGGTGGAGCTTGCAGTGAGCCGAGATCATGCCACTGCACTCTAGCCTGGGCAACAGAGCAAAACTCCGTCTCAAAAAAAAAAAAAAAAAAAAAAAAAAAAGCAATCTGACAATGTCTGCCTTCTAATTGGGAATATTTAGACCATTTACATTTAATGTAATTATTGATAGAGTTAAGATTAAATCTATCTTGTTTTTGTTTTCTGTATTTTTCTTTTCTTACCCTTTTTTTGTGACTCTGTTTTATCTTCATATTGGCTTATTAGCTACACCTGTTTATTTGATTTTAGCAACTGTTGTTTAAATATATGACTTTAACTCATCATAGTCACAGTATACCTTTAAATAATATTATACCACTTCATGTATATTACCTCACTTGTGTGTGTCTGTGTGTGTGTGTGTGAGCACCTAACAAGAGTATGCTTCCATTTCCTCCCTCCTGTCCCTTATGCTACTGTTGTGGTGCCTTTTTTCTTACACAAAAGTTATAAGCCTATAATATGTTGCTATTATTTTTGCTTTAAAGAGTTCATCATCTTTTAAAGAGATTGAGAATTAGAAAACATCTTTATTTACCACTTGTTTACGATTTCTGCTGCTTTGTGTAGATCAAATTTTCTATTAGGTATTATTTTCCTTCTGCCTGAAGAGCTTCTTGAACATTTCTTGTCATGTAAACTTGCTGCTGATGATTTCTCTCAGATTTTGTCTGAAAAAGTCTTTACTTCTTCCTTCACTTTCGAAAAATATTTTTATTAGCTTTAGAATTCTAGGTTGATGGTTTTTCTTTCAGTATTTTAAGAACTGGATGAGATAATGGCGTGACTTTTTTTTGAGACAGGGTCTCCCTCTGTCACCCAGGCTGGAGTGCATTAGCACCATCATGGCTTACTACAACCTTGAGCTCCTGGGCTCAAGCAGTCCTCCTGCCTCAGCGTCCCTCCCAAAGTGCTAGGATTACAGGTGTGAGCCAGTGCACCTGGCCAAGTAACTTCTTTAAACTCTTCAAGTCCCTGATTTTGTGCTAGGCTCCTTAAAGTTAAAATGTTAGACGAAACACCTGTCTTCTCAAGTTAACTGTTTTGTTACCTTTTCTCAGTAACAAAGTCTGATATTGCTCTTGGGCTTATGCCCATGTTTCCTGTCATTTTTTTTTTCTTCCCTTGTGGGGTTACACATTGGCCTATCAAGAGCCTTTGACTCTGAGCCTAATATTCCTCATGCTCCTGTGTTTCTCTATGCTCCTTACCAGCACACACATTCTCTTTTACTGACTCCTTCTAAGAGTAAGTTGGAGAGATTAGACCTCTCTGCTTCTTTCCTAGTGCTCTTTCCAGTGCTGTAAAGAGAACCTGGGCATTCGTCCAGAGAGATTTGAGGTTGAATTCCAACTTTCCATTTCCACCAGTTGTGTGCCCATAAGTAAATTATTTGAGTCTTAAGAGGCCATCTGTAAAATCTGAATAATAATAATATCTCTTAGAGTAGTTGGGAGGATTAAAGTAGGTAATATATGACAAATTCTTACACCATATTTGTCTCATAATATCAAATACTCGGCCGGGCGCGGTGGCTCAAGCCTGTAATCCCAGCACTTTGGGAGGCTGAGACGGGCGGATCACTAGGTCAGGAGATCGAGACCATCCTGGCTAACACGGTGAAACCCCGTCTCTACTAAAAAATACAAAAAACTAGCCGGGCGAGGTGGCAGGCGCCTGTAGTCCCAGCTACAGGAGGCTGAGACAGGAGAATGGCCCGAACCCGGGAGGCGGAGCTTGCAGTGAGCTGAGATGCGGCCACTGCACTCCAGCCTGGGCGACAGAGCGAGACTCCGTCTCAAAAAAAAAAAAAAAAAAAAACAACAAATACTCACACAGTATATATTATGATATAAATCCCGATTTACAGATGAGGGACCTGAAGCATAGTAACTTGCCCAAGTTACATAACTAGGGAATGGCAGAGAACTAGGAGTGAAGCCTAGTCTGGCTCCAGATCCCATGCCTCTAACTACAATGCTTCACTCTTTTTCTAGGTAAATGTTAATTCCTTCTTTTTGGATTAGATAGAGTTGGACTTTAACAAATGAGTACTCTTGACTGGGTGGGTGTTGGGGGAATGGGGCAGTTAAAGGGTAGCAAGGCAAAGGATATTTCAAGTAGGAAAAATAGCTTTGGAGAAAAGGTAGAAATGTAAGGATATGGATATGGGAAACATGCTGGGGAAGTGGCTAATAGGCTGGTAAAGTTGGGTGGAGGTCCTGGGGGATAGAGAAGGATAGTGGGGGATAAAGTTTGTTGTGTAGGGTCTAAATGATAGAGTACTTTGAATGCCATGCTAACAAAGTTGGTCTGTTTTATTCTACATAAAGTGACAAACTATTGTGGGAGTGACATGGTCAGATGGGTTCTTTTGGAATAGCTCTTGGATCATTTGGTGGATGGATTGAACTGAGGAGCAAGTATAATAGGGAGATCAAGTAGAATGCTCTTGTTCAAATATAGCCCCTGAGGTAATGAGCTCAACCAAAGGGATGGTTAGAGTAGAAAGGGGGAGCTGTGGAGGTGTAATAGTTGGTAGGATTCAGGGGCTTATTAGACCAAGGAGAAGAAGAAATCACAAAGGAGTCAGCTTTACTAGGCTTGGTGACAAGGAGGAAGGTGATGTTTTCATTGAGATAGGAAATTCTGAAAGGGGAGCAGGTTGGTGGAGGGAGATGTAAGAGTTCTGTTTCACATGAATAACTGGCCATTTGTAACACCTTATTCCCCTTTCTCATTTGTGGGAAGCAGTGAGGTAGATCACCTAAGGGAAATTTTGTAGGACAGTCCTAAGGGAGGAGGGAAAGAAGAGAAGGGCTTAGGTAAAGAGAGGTGAGATTCACAGACCAGAGGCAGGTTCAAAGCAATTTCAGAGGTGAAAGTTTTTGGGAAGTCCTATGAGTAGATTGGATCAAAAGTTTGCTCCCACAAAACCCCTCAACCGTTGTTATCTATCATTTTTCCCCAAGTCCTAGCATGGCCAAAAAGCAGCCAATCCTGGCCGGGTGCGGTGACTCATGCCTGTAATCCCAGCACTTTGGGAGGCCGAGGCATGCGAATCACGAGGTCAGGAGTTCAAGACCAGCCTGACCAAGATGGTGAAACCCCGTCTCTACTAAAAACACACAAATTAGCTGGGTGTGGTGGTGTGTGCCTGTAATCCCAGCTACTCAGGAGGCCGAGGTAAGAGAATTGCTTGAACCCGGGAGACAGTGGTTGCAGTGAGCCGAGATTGCGCTACTGCACTCCAGCCTGGGCAACAGTCAGACTCTGTCTCACAAAAAAAAAAAAAACAAAAAACAAAAGAAGCAGCAGCAATCAATCCTTCAAGGAATGATGGAGGCTAGAGCCAGGTGCATATGGAGCTGAAGAATAAAGAGCCCTTCCTGGATCTTTTGGACTCCTGGGACCTCCTTATGACTGTAGAGGTTGTGGGGAGAGGCCCAATAATGACTGAGATTGAATTTGCTGCCACCCCAGTGGAATGAGGACCCAGAGCAGATCACATTTTCTTTAGTTGTAATTTAATTAAATTTTTTTTTAGAGACAAGGTCTTACTCTCTCACCCCAGTTGGAGTGCAGTGGCATGATCATAGCTCACTGTAGCCTCCAAATCCTGGGCTCAAGTGATCTTCCAGCCTCAACCTTCCAAGTAGCTGGGACTACAGTTGTGCACCACCGTGCCCAGCTAATTTTAAAAATTCTTTTGTAAAAATAAGGTTCTGCTTTTTTGCCCAGGCTGGTCTCAAACTCCTGGCTTCTAGTGATCTAGCCCCTTGGCCTCCCAAAATGCTGGGATTACAGGTGTGAGCCTCCATAGCCAGCAACATTTTATTTAAGAAAATAAATGAATATGCCACTTCTTATTCCTCATCATATTCAAACTGTTATGCATATTTTGTTTGAAAGGTTGATTTATGCATTTGTTTCCCAATAGACCATAAAGTCCAAAAGAACCGTATCTTAGGTTATAAAGGTAGGCCCAGTGCCTAGCATGCAGCTTGGTTTTCTCACGAATTTGTTCATTCAGCATCATTTATGAGTACTGTGAGAGGTCCTGTGCTATGTGCTGAATATCCATTTACTCACCAAATATTTATTGAGCACTTACTGTGTGCCAGGGTCTGGGCCAAGTGCTGGGAACACAGATTTGAATAAGACTGGCAAGGTCTCTGCTCTCAAGGAGCTTACACCTCAAGTGGTGGAGTCAGGAAACAAAAATAAGATCACAAGAAGACTTCAGATAGTGATATGTGCTGTAAAGACAACAGAAGAGAGTGATGTGATAGGGAGAAACTTGCAGGGTATCTTTGGAAACAATAGTTGGGGAAGGTATCACTGAGGAGGTAACCTTGACCTCAGGCCTGAGTGGTAGGGAGGAGTGGGTCACGAGGTAATCACAGGGGAGGCTGTGATGAAAGATGGCTTCAGTAAGCAGTAATAAATACGGGGGAGAGAACTATGAGACAATGGTGGCTGGGCCAATGGGCCAGATCATGGGGAGACTTCAGGAAAAAATTTGGATTTATTCTCTGTGTAACTGGAGGGCTTTAGATGGTGAGAGTGTGGGGTGCTACAATCATATTTTCTCTTTGCTATTGATCCTCTGGCTATTGTGTAAAAAAATAAAAAAAATAGCAGGCCAAGTAAGGAGGAAGGGAGGCCAGATGAAGAGGCTGTTTGGATGGTCTACGTAGGACACGATGGAGGCTTGGACCAGTGGAAGTGGAAAGGGGGAAGATTTGGGGTATATCTGGAAGGAGGTCAAATTGACTGGATGTGGAACATGAGGAAAGAAATCTACGGTGGCTCCTAAGTAGAATGACAAGCCAAGCCGGATTGCCTGAGACTGAGGGCTTTCCCGGGACATGGAATTTTCAGGGCTAAAACCAGGACAAGTCCCAGACAAACCAGGATAGTTGGTCACATTACTTTTAGGTTTTTGAGCCAAACAATGGAGTGAGTAGCTGGTGCCATATACAGAGATAGAGACGACTCAGGGAGAACAGATTTCTAGAACAGAGTTCTATTTTGCCCATGTGAAGTTTGAGATGCTAATTAAACATTCACACGGAGATGGAGTAGGCAAATGTATATACACATCTGAAGCCCAAGGAGGAGATCAGATTCAGATAGAACTCCGGGAGCCAGCAATATATAGATGGTATCGAAAACAATGGGGGAGATTACTTAGGGAGAGTATGTAAATAAAGTACAGAAAAGGGCCTAGGGTGGAGTTTGGATATGGAAATTTTGAGGGTAAGCAGAGGAGGAGCAGTCATCCAAGGCATTAAGAAGGAACAGTCAGTGAAGTAGGAGGTAACCCGGGAGAACGTGGTGTCATGGAAGCTTGGAGAAAAACGAGCTCCATGAAGGAGAGAGTGGTCAACTATGTCTAATCCTGCTGAATAAAATGGAGAAAGAAAAGTAGATTAAAACACAGTCCCTGCTCCCAAGGAGTTTCAGTGTAGTGGGGAGATGGGAAAGTCAATTCCTAAACAGCCATGAGTGCTCTAGCAGTGAGAAGCACAGGCTGCCAGGCAAGCACATAGGGCTCCTTCCTGGGCTGCATTTGGAAGGAGAATTGGAAAACAGGACATGGGTGGAGAAGAGTTCTTCAGGTCGAGGAAGCCACAGGCACAAAGGCACACTCAAGGAACTGTAGGGTTTCAGGATGGCTGGGGCACAGAGTGGTGAAACAAAAGGAGGCAGGAAGTGCAGGGAGCGGGGATAGCCAGGGCTATCACATGCGACAGAGAGGTCACCTAGGATGGGAACTGAAAAGTGTTGGATTTAGCAACCTGGACATAAGGGTCTATCTTTGCCAGAACAGTTTCAGCCATTTCAAGGAGTTGTGGGGACATAAGCCAGATTATGAGTAACTGGGAAGCAAGGAATAAGACACCCCGAGTGCAGAGATCACTCATTTAAGAAACTTGAAGTAGAAGGAAGGAGAGTGGTAATGTGGCATCTGGGAGTGGGGGTGGGTTTGTGGTTTTTTTTTTTTTCCTCTATAGTAGAAATCTTGAGCTTAGTTATAGGCTTGAGGGAAAGAACTAGAAGTGAGGGAGAGCTTGAAAATATAGAGGTGAGGAGATAATTGATGGAGTAAGAATTCTGAGAAGCTGGTGAGGGATGGGCACGTGTAGGGTTGGGGACATGTAAAGTTTAGCTTTGGATAGGAGCAAAGAGAGACAGATGGGTAGAAATATAGATAAAATTGTTAATAGTAGGCTTAGGAGGACTGAGGGGAAGTTGTTCTTTTCTGATTGCCTTTATTTTCTCTTAGAATAATGATGAAGTCTGCTGCTGAGAGCAGCTGTAGACCCAGCAAGAGGTATATGGAAGGCTAGAGAGTGAATTTACAGGGGTACAAACTTAATTCCTCCGGTGGCTGGATGTGATATTTTTCTGGGCAGGAGCAGAAAAGTGGATGGATTAATCCAGAGTGGCATCTTGCAGTGTTGATACAGCTGAGGACAAATGGACAAGGATATTAGCAAGGATAAAGTGACAGGCTATGAGTCTGGACTGAATAACGCAGGAAGTGGAATGAGGCTTTGGTTGATAGATTAGGAGGAAATGTACTGAAGGAAGAAGGCAAGGAGCAGGTATAAAGAGAAGAAAGGAATCAGGGTATGAGAAGGACCCAAACTGTTCTCAGGAAGTAGGACATTAGAGTTTAAGTTTTCCAGGTTGGAGCAAATCTGAGTGGTGAGAAAGTCCAAGGTGAGGCCTTGGGTATGAGTAGGTTATTAGAGGCTAGGTGAGTAGCCCCAGAGTTGAGGGTATTAACGTATTGTAAGGTTAGGACACTGGATAGATAGTTCATTCACATTAGTGCTGAAATCACCCAGAATGAGAGGGAGATATGGGAGGGAGAAGAAGCTGCTGAACTGGGAGCCAAGGTCCTTGATGAGCGGAGAGGACTGACCAGCAGGTTGGTGGGTGACAGAGACAAGAGAGGAAGAAGCTGATTGGCTGAAGGCAGAAACAGTTTTTACAGAGATGGAGGCATAATTGTGCCTTATGATTTTATTGAACTAAATTGAACCAAAGTGCTACATTAGTCCCAGGAAATGCCAAAGTCAGCACCAGCTGCTATTTTCTAGAAAAACCCCAGAACACACATTAAAGTCAGCCCTGAAAGAGCATTGCCTACCTAGAAAGAGCTGTCAAGTCAAGAAGAGACCCAGAGAAGAAATGTCAACAGGTAGACTACAGACGGGGCCATTCTTCTGGGCTCCACGGGCCCATATCTTGCCCCGACAATTTCAGTCCTCCCCTCCCCCTCTGGGGAACTGTCAGTGCCAGCTCTCTGCTCCATGACACATCCTGGCAGGAAAAGTCAGCCAGCCATCTTGGGCTGGCGTCAATCCCAGGAGAAGCCAGAGCAGAGGCTTTGAGAGATGGAGCTGAAGGAAGCACATTTCAGCGCACTTTTCTACGGAAGAGCAAGGGCTCATTAGCCAAAATGATCATTTTCCCAGGCCTGTTCTCAGACCAACTTAAAAATCACCTGGGCTGTGTCTCCACCCTTTCGCCCAGGAGTACAAGTTGCTTCCTGCTCAGACAGAACCCACCCTAACCTCAGCCCTTCTGGAGCACAGGCACCACTCGTACATTGCTTCTGCTTGTGAGTGATGTGAATACACACAAGGCACACTTCCAGGACGCTGCCGTCCTGTTGTTCTCCTGTTTCATGGGCACTTGTTCTCCAGTCTCCTTTGCAGGTTCTTTCTTATTAACTTGACCTCTGACATTTGGAATGCCCCAGTTCTCAGCCGTTTATCTCTGTTTCCTCTCTCCCTACACTCATTTCCTTTGTGATCTCAACCAGCCTCAGGGCTATAATACCTTCTAGTCACTGAAAAATACTAATGCATATCTCTACTCCTTAGTCTTCTATTAGGTTGGTGCAAATGTCATTGTGGTTTTTGCTATTTTTTTTTTTTTTTTTTTGAGACAGAGTCTCGCTCTGTCACCCGGGCTGGAGTGCAGTGGCCGGATCTCAGCTCACTGCAAGCTCCGCCACCCGGGTTCACGCCATTCTCCTGCCTCAGCCTCCTGAGTAGCTGGGACTACAGGCGCCCGCCACCTCGCCCGGCTAATTTTTTTTTTTTTGTAGTTTTTAGTAGAGACGGGGTTTCACCGTGTTAGCCAGGATGGTCTCGATCTCCTGACCTCGTGATCCACCCATCTCGGCCTCCCAAAGTGCTGGGATTACAGGCTTGAGCCACTGCGCCCGGCCTTTGCTATTGTTTTTAATGGCAAAAACTGAGATGACATTTGCACCAACCTAATAGTCTTATATATCCACTCACCTTGTTGGCATCTCTGCTTAACTATCTCATAGGCATCTCCAACTTAACATGCTCAAAATTGAACTTCTGATTCCCCCAACTCCCTGCCACACCTGCTCTACCTGCAGTCTACCCCCATCTCAGTCAATAGCAACTCTATCCTTCCAGCCGCCCAGGCCAAATCCCTTGGAGTCGTCCTGACTCCTCTTCCTCTAAATACAGTCTATCAGGAAATCCTGTCAGTTCTACCTTCAAAAGATACCCAGAATCTTACTCTTTCTCACTGCTTCTTCCCCTGACATCCTGAACCAAGCCATCATCATGTCTTGCTTGGATTATTACAATAGCCTCCTAACTAGAATCTGCTTCGACCCTGTTTCAAACAGCAGTCAGAGTGATCCTCTAAATACGTGAAGTCCTGAAGATCATGTCACTTCTGCACTCAAAACCAACCAACCATTTTCTGTCTCATTTAGAATAAAAGCAAAACTCCTTACACTGGCTTGGAATGACCTGGCCTCCCTCCACCCTCCATCCTCATCTCATCCTGTTCTCTCCCTCATTCACCCTGCTCCAGCCTTACTGGCCTCCTTGTTGTTTCTCAGACACTTCAAGGCTGCTTCCGCCTCCAGATCTTTGCACTTACTATTTCCTCTGCCTAGAACGTGCTTCCCTGCTATCCACACGATTTGCTGTCTCCTGTCCTTCAAGCCTTTATGCAAATGCCATTCTTCTCACTGAGGCCCTTCCTCACTACCCTATGTAAAATATACACAATAGAGGACAGCAGCACCCGCTGTGTTCCTTTTGTTCCCTTTACTCTGTCCATTTCTCTCTATAGACTTATCTTCTGAGACCACATACTTATTAAATGTGAACTCCATGAGAGGAGGGACATTCTGTCCTTGCCCACAGAGGGTATCAATAAATATCTGTGGAACCAGTGCAATTCAATATACATGGTTGTGGGGAAACCTCAGAATTCTGCCATCCTCTGGATGCTAGCACTAGAATGGCAGTTTTTATAATGAAACCCTTCTCTTTCAAGTCCTTATAGAGGTATGACTTTAATTAAGCAGCTAGTGTGTCTGAGCCCTTGCATATTTACAGAGCCATATCTCGAATGCCAGCAGAGATGGCTGTTGCCTTCCTTTCCTTTGCTTCCTAGTTCTTGGAAGAAAATCAACAGTGGCTAGTGACCTTGCCTGCAGGTGAGCATAACTATTAAACACCAGCCCTCAATGCAGATTGCTGTTGTGGTTATTCTTTAATAGAGCAAAGGAATCTGTTACAATCTTCTTGTAACTATGTGCGTCTCTTGGCCAAATATGTTTAAATGATGTAGCAAATGTCTCAATATGAACTTTCTACTGATCAGGTTTTCAGGAGATTTGAGTTTTGGTCTTAACTCTACTGTGGAATTGCCACAACTCTGGGTACTTTCCTGAATTCTCTAGTATCTTCGTTGGGAAAAATGTAATTTTGGGGGTAGATGATCACTAAGACCCTTTCTTGATCTAAAGTTGTGGTTTTCTCAGAACAGAAGAGCTCCTATTTGTGAGTCACTAGAAACACACATGATTATCTCTTTGGCTTTCCCATTACACACAAAAAGCCTTTTTTTCTGTGACTTTTATATTGGTGAGGACTTTTTCATTTGTTAGGGGCAGAAACCCAGCTCAAACCAACTAGAAAGGAAGTAAGAGGTCTGTTGGCACCTATAGCTGGAAATTTAGGGGTAGAGCCTCTCTGGCAAGCTGGATCCAAGGGCTCCCAGGATATAAGGAGGACCCAGTCTCTCTCCGTCTTCTGGCTTCACTTCCTCCTGTGTTGGTTTCACTTTCAGGCAGGCCCCATGTGACGACACCAGCAACAGCCACACAACATGTGCCACCTTCAAATGCAAGAAGAAAAGGGCTTCTTCCCAGGAATTTGGGGATCTTTAAAAAATGGAGTCTCATTGGTCTTGTCTGAGTCCTGTGTCCTTTCCTGAACCAGGGAAATGGAGAGTTGTCAGATCTCTGGCCAGATCTGTGTCACAGCCCAACCCTCAGTGGAGCTTGAGAGTAAAGGTGGGGAGCCCACCCAACCCACACAGGCTGAGAGCGGCAGAGAGTAGATAGATGTCAAAAGGAAACCTGGGGCTATTAACAGAAGAAGGGAGAGTAGATGCTGGAGAGGTAAAAATAATGGACATTTATTTCAGTCCTCATTGAGGGTTTTTTTTTTTTTTTGAAACAGAGTCTTACTCTGTCACCCAGACTGGAGTGCAGTGGCACTATCTCAGCTCACTGCAATCTCCACTTCCTGGACTCAAGCTATTCTCATGCCTCAGCCTCCCGAGTAGCTGGGATTACAGGCGTGCGTCACCAAATAAGTTTTGTATTTTTAGTAGAGACGGGATTTCACCATGTTGGTCAGACTGGTCTTGAACTCCCGACCTCAAGTTATCCACCCGCCTCGGCCTCCCAAAGTGCTGGGATTACAGGTATGAGCCACCACACCTGGCCCTCACTGAGTTATGATTTTCTTGTAGGTTCTGTATTAATTTCTCATGGCTGCTGTAACAAATTACTGCAAATCGGTTGGTTTAAAACAACAGAAATTTATACTCTCACAGTTCAGAATGAAATCAAGGTATTGGCAGGGCTGCACTCTCTCTGGAAGCTCTAGGGGAAAATGTACTCTTTGCCTCTTCTAACTTTTGGTGGCTGCCAACATTCCCTGACTTGTGGCCACATCACTCCAATCTCTGTTTTCATAGTCACATAACTTTCACCTCTTCTATTAAATTTCTTATGTGTCTATTATGAGGACACTTGTCATTAGATTTAGTTCTCACCCCAGTAATCCAGGATGATTTTCTCATCTTAAGATTCTTAATTGTATCTGCAAAGACCTTTTTCCAAATAAGGGAACATTAATAGGTTCCAGGGATTTGATGCAGATAGCTTTTGAGGAGCTGTTTTTCAGCCTACCACAGATATCAAACCAGAAATAGTAACGTTGAAGTGATTAAGACATCAGAATGTAATGGAGAATCAGAATAATTTATAAATATGATTGATATATTTTTTCCAAATGCTTGGTTGCCTTTTAAAGAGATAAAAGAGGCCAGACACACTTGCTCACTCCTGTAATCCCAGCATTTTGGGAGGCTGAGGTGGGATGATTGCTTGAGTCCAGGAGTTCAAGGTTGCCGTGAGCTCTGATTGTGCCACTGCACCACCTTAGCCTGTGTGACAAAATGAGATCCTGTTTCTAAGCAAATAAATAAATAAATAAAAAGTTTTTAAAGGGATTAAAAAAACTTTGCTGTGGGGGGAAAAGCAATCAGACAGGTAAATTTCTGACTTCGTTGCCAGTCATGTATGATTTTCATTTTAATATATCAACCCTCCTTCTCTCTTCCAGGTCATTGTTGAACCAATAGCTTCTTCTATTTGGGCTTTCTACTCTTTTTCTACATGTCTTTAGCTCTTTTGCTAAAATGTCATTACTAGCAGTATCCATACTAATCATAATTGATCAACAAGAGCTAGCATGGAAAAAGTCACTAGCGAGACTACACCACAGTTAGGAAAATATTTTCAAACCTGATTTCTTATTTCAAATGAGTAATAAACACTTAAAAATCTGAGCCACTGGCCTTTTCTCATCTAGGTAAATGTCCCTAGGGACCCCAGGCTAGATTAGACATTAAACAAGACAAAAATCTTGTGGAAAAAGAGATCAACAGGCACTCAAAGAAGACAGTGGTGTAATACATGTTTTCAAATATATGTCATCTTGTCCCTGTTTCCGCCCACGTTCAGCACAAGCAGCTGCCCTTACTGGTTGCTCAGGTTGGACTGGAAGTGCACTGATTGCTGGTATTTTCCCTTGAGGCATCTTGGCAGCAACTCTGGCAGTTTATATTCTTGGCCATAACAGGGGCTAGGCAGGTGGCTCTGTGCTTTGTCAGTGGCGTGAGTTCTACAGGTGTTTCATATGGCTGGTGACAGGGGAGTGCAGCCTGGCAGAGTCTGCTCCCTTGATCTGCCAAGCTTCCCCAATTCAGAAACGAAGGGGCACCTAGACCTTCATCTGTGCTTCCCAAGTGCAGCTCTGCTTTACTGTCAAGTGAAGCTTTCTCTGCTAGAAATTTGTGGGATCTGAGAAGAGAGAAATAATTTGGACATTATGGATTTCTGCATGTCTTCTGCTTCTGGAGAATGGACTTAACTTAGATCTGGCAGCCAGGATGTTGGCAGAGTCAATTTCCAGTGTTGGAGTGAGAATGATGTAATGAAAACAGCTCTGGCCTGAGACATTGGTGGGCAGATCCTTTTCAGCCACCACCTTTCTCAGTGACCTTGACCAGCCCGTTTCCCTTCTCTGTTCCTCAATTGCCATATTCAAAACAAGAGGATTGGACTAAATGTTCTCTGAGGCATTTCCTAGCTTTACCATCTATCAGATGTATACATTTTAAACCCTCCAGGTTGAGCATTTGGGATCTATGAGAAGGATCACAAGCTGTTTCTTTTCCCAGAAAGAGCTCCCCACGCACACCCTGATGATGCTGATGGTTATATTCAGAGTGCCTCTAAATAAAGTCCAAAAGTATAGGACTGTGGTTAGAGTTAAGAGTAGTTCCCAGTTATGACCATATCAAGCATTCATCAAATGTTAATTGGGCCGGGCGCGGTGGCTCATGCCTGTAAATCCCAGCACTTTGGGAAACTGAGGCAGGTGGATCAGATCACTTTAGGTCAGGAGTTTGAGACCAGTCTGGCCAACATGGTGAAACCCCTTGTCTAGTAAAAATGCAAAAAAATTAGCCAAGCATGGTAGTGAGTGTCTGTAGCCCCAGCTACTCTGGAGGCTGAGGTGAGAGGATCACTTGAACCCAGGAGGTGGAGGTTGCAGTGAGCCGAGATTGCACCACTGCACTCCAGCCTGGGCGATAGAGCGAGACTCTGTCTCAAAAAAAAAAAAAATAAAAATAATTGTTAATTGGGTGCCACAGACAGCTGCCAGGGCTATAAAGATGGGTAAGATGGAGTTCCTGCCCCAAGGAGCACACAGTCCAATGGAGGAGACAGATGACTAAATCAAGGATTGCATTACAGTGTGATAAGTGCTACTATAAGGTTATTCATCAGGTGCCTTGACACATGGAGGATGGACCTATAAATCTCTCTGCGGTAGTGTCAGGAATGGCTTCCTGGAGGAGGTGGCACATGAGTAGACACTGAAAGGATGAACAGGAATTACCTATGTGAAATGGGGATCAAGTCTCCTAGAATACTCACAAAATGTATGTTTGCCCAACAGATAATTGCCAACTGTCATGGAACACATTGCTCCCTTTAAACACAGGTGTCTCTCTCATTGTCTAATTATTCTCTTGGGCCTGGCACATGGATTGGAACTGTATGTACCTAAATGGAGCCCCAGGGGCAGATCCGGAGTAAGCCGGGAAAGCCAAATGGACTCCAGCATTTTTTCTTTTTTGAGACAGGGTCTCGCTCTGTTGCCCAGGCTGGAGTGCACTGGCAGGATCACAGCTCACTGCAGCCTCGACTTCCCAGGTTCAAAGTGATCCTCCTGACAGTGTTCTGAGTTGCTGGGACTACAGGCTTATGCTACTAGGTCCAGCTAATTAATTATTATTATTTTGTAGTGACAGGGTCTTGCTATGTTGCCTAAGCCGGCTAACTTTGATATAGACCCTGAGATAGCAGAACTGTGGGCTCCAGCAATACTGTTTTTGGTATGCCAGTATGAAAGCTTGCAGTCTACATTCCGTACACATAACATTCCCTTCTCTCTTTCTATTTTTCTTTCTTTTTCCTTTTCGATTGCTGGTGCAAGTTAGGGGGAATGGAATGGAGGGACATAAACGCTGTTGGTTTCTGAGTATTTCTAAGGTCTCCCTGTGATTCTACTTAGTCATGGCAGGCTTCTTGGAGGAGGTGCTGGTAAAGAAAGGTAAGGACTAGCTTGACTAATCAGGCTGGCATCTGAGCTAGGAGAAGCTCCCCGGGTCCCCGGCTGCTCATAGCCCCGCCACACTTCCGTGCCTGTGACCTTTGTTTCTCTCCTAACCTCCCACCAAATAGAACCAGGTTTAATCACTTCCCCTTTTCCCTTCAGTGGCTGGACATGTCCATCAGGTTCCTGATTCAAAGCACTTTCAGTCAAACTGGGTTCCCTGCGCGGTGCGCCTGGACTGGGGGACTTGGGGCTGCCGGCTAGTTCTCCGCGCTGTGAATTACCTTCCGAGGCGGCGGCGCGGCTCCGCCCCCAGCCCCGCCGGTGGTTCAAGTGCAAGATCCGAGCTGGGAGCGGAGAGGCAACACCCCTGCTCGCACTGCAACCTGCTCCCTTCGGGGAGGGATCCTCTCCGCTCCAGCTTCTGCTCGCCGGGCTCCGCCAGGCTGGAGGGCAGCAGAGCCAGGAGGAACGGAGACCCAGCGCTGCCCGTTAATAGTCCCGGCAGGAAAGCCATCATAATTACTCACCGCGCTAATTGCCCGTCATTAAAGTTCAGGAAACGGTCCGAAGAGGAGCTCCGAGTCGAGGAGGGGGCAGGTGGTGTCTGGGGCTCCCGGCCGGCCAGGGTTAAGCGCTTGCCTGCTCCCTGTCTCCCGGCTTGAGGCCAGCGCGTCTTCAGTGGGAGGCCAGCCACTGCCAGGGACCCGGGAGCGACGCCGCCAGCCCGGCCGGACCCCCTCCCCCACCACGGCCTCTAGAAGGGGGCAGCAAGTGGGGGGTCCCGGGTACCAAGCCCCCTGCCCAGCCGGCGCCTGGAGGCGCAGAGAGCCAGAGGGGCTGCAGGGACACCGAGATGGCCGATGAGATTGACTGGCTGGACCTGCCCGGCCGGTGGGCCTACGGAGTTGACGGTGGTGGGAGAATCTTCTTCATCAAGTATGTTGGTCTCCCTCTTCTTTTTATTTCAATTTTTTTCCTTTAAGTTGTCCAACTTGAAAAGTGGCGGGGTTGGGGGCAGGCTGGAGAAGGTGGGTGAAGCGGTGGGTGAAGCGGTGGCTGCAAGGGCGGGCATGACTAATAAGTTTATCACCATGCCTGTTTGAATGTGTCTCCCGCCTTTTCCTCAATGGGTCAAAGTCCAGCAAAGGCTTGGCATTCTCTCAGCTCGGAGAGGCAGGGCAGGGCAGGGGAGTGCTGCCCTTTCTCCCTCTCCTTGGTCACATGCGAGGCCTCCAGGAGGATGACTAGACTAATGCCCAACCTGGAGTTTTTTCAGCTCCTTCCCTGAAAGGGCCAGAGGTAGGTCTTTCATTCCCCCCCACCCAACTTTCCTATGGGAAGACTTGGGCTAAGTGACAACATACCAGGAGATCCTGCCTCTGCCACCCAGTTCCTGGCAACCCTCACCCCAGACTCAGCGTGCCCAGGACCGCAGTTCTCCTCTCCTGTCCTGCTTCTTTATGGGGCTGTGGTCAAGAGAGAAGGGCACGATGCCCACTGTATGTTTAGCATTCTTGAGAGAGAGAGAGCGCCTTTGCTACTCTCAGTAATATATTAGCACTGTTATATTAATTTCATAAACCAAAATGGCTCTGGCATAATCTCATTATAACAAAGTGGCCGTGCTGGCTCTCTTTTGGCTCGCTTCTACTACAGTCATCTTTTGCCAGGATAGACATCTCCCAGAAATATAGCAAGTCTAGAAGCACAGCGTCTTGGACTGTTACCCACACTTGACGAGCTTTTCCTTCCTCAAGATAGCCACTTACAAAACATCAGAGCTGCAAGGAATCTTAGAAGCAATCCCTTCATTTGTCAAACGGGGAACTGAGGTCCAGAGGTATTGAAAGTACCGGTCGAAGAGAAAACCACTTGTTAATCAGAGCTGGGACTCAGCCTAGCATCTGCTGACTGAGTGCACTGCTTCCCCAGGTACCAAACTGCCTTTGCAGGGGCTCAGGCAGGCAGCGGTTTCTCTTTGGTGTTTCTAAGTTTCCACATTTGCTTTAGGCCTTTCTTCTGTAATTGTCACCACCATGATCATAATTGATGTTGTAATTATGTTATCTTAGAAATTAACTCCATTAAAGGTCTTGACCCTAAGTCAGATTCTTAAATAACAGAACTTCTGCAATATTAAAACTGCAGTGACTTGAGACATTAGAGTTTATAAGAATCACCCAAGGAACTTATTAAGCAGGTGGATTCCTGAGCCCTACCTCAGGAGATTCCTATTCAGACGATCTGGGGGAGGGTCTTAGAATGTGAATTACCATGAGTCCCTCAGGTATACTGATGAAGTGGTTCATTCTCTTCTTTCTTCCTGATCTCTTACTTGCCATCCAGATTATTTTCCTCTTTCATTTTACAAACATTTACTGGGCATCCACTCTTTGCTTCAGTGCTAGGCACTGGAGATAAAAAACAATAAGATGTAGGTTTTTACTTTAAGGTAACAGGGAGAAAACGTAAATCAATACTTAGGAAATACTATGGTACATTCTTGAGGCATTTGCAAGATGCTATGGGAAGGAAAGAACTAATGCTCTCCAGGGAGTTCAGTGAGGGCTTCCCAGAGGAGGAAGCATTTGAGCTGATTCTGGAGGAGAGACAAGAGTGAAAGAAGCCTTGGAAGTAGAGGCTTGGGGAAATAAAGGCACCAATGGGGGCTGGGGAACAGGTAACCTAGAGCACTCGGAGAGGTTCAGTGGAGATGGAGTGGAGCTGCTGAATTACTGTAGAGGCCCAGGAGGAAAAGTAGGAAGAGGCAGCTTGAGAGAGCCCTTACGTGCTTAGCTAAGGGGTCTGGACTCCATCCTGTAGGTGATGGGAAGCCAAAGGAGATTTCAAACTGGGACTTGACATCATCAGATCTGCATTTAGAGCCTTCTCTCTGGCAGCTTCATGGGCAGTGATTTGAGGCTGAGCGAGAGGCAGGAGGAGAAACTTAAGGTATGGAAAGCAGTTAGGAAACAGTTGCAAAAGTCCAGGAGACAGCTGATGGGGCCTGAATTAAAATGGTGAGAACAGAAGAGAAGGGGAGGGAGAGATGGGAGAAATCTTCAGGAACCAAATCAGGAATATTCTTCTAAAGCTTGAATTCTGGGAAGGGGAGACAATGGGAGGAATCAACGGTAAAGCTTAGAATTTCCAGCTTGAATTTGAAAGAGGTCAGGAGTATGGCAAGAGGAGTGCATTTTAGGGGGAGTACCGGTTTAGTGGGGAAACACTGCAGTTGATGTCCCTGGGGGACATCCAGGAGATGCTGTCTAACGGACAACTGGACATACAGGATAGAGTTTGAAGAGAGAGGCCTGGACTGGAAAAGGGTCATCATGTGGGGGTAGAACCACCCAGAAGAGTGCGAGGGAAAAGACAGGAGTATACCCAGGCAGCACCAGTGTTAAGGAAGGGATAGAGGAACAGAGGCCAGGTTGGAGAGTAAGACCGAGAGGTTGCAGAGGTGGGCGGCACCAGGACCAGGGTAGAATGCCACCCCAGAAGGCAAGGAAGAGGGATGTTAAGAAGAAAAAAGGAATTCCACAGTATTGGATGCAGCAGAAAAGCCAAATGGGCCAAAGGCTAAAAAACACCTAGTGGATTTAGGAGAAGGGGAGGCCTTTAATGACATCTAGGAAAGTGGTTTCAGGAGAGGGCTGGGAACAGAAACCAGGTTGCAGGGGATTGGTGAATGAAAGGCCAGGAAGTGGGGAAAGCTAGGAGAGACTACTGTCAAAGGTTTGGTCAGGAATGAGGAGTGTGAGACAGGAAGCTGCCAGGGGACATGGCATTGAGAGGGAGGCAGAGTACTGAGACTATAGAAGACACAGACAGAGGAGGAGAATAAAGGGATGGACCCCAGAAAGAGAGAGGAGGTGAAGATGCAAGGCTGGGATGCTCAACAGAGAAAATATGGGAGAGAAGGGGGACGATAACCCAGGCAGAGAGATTAGCCTTAAAGGGGAGAGAAGGCAACCTATTCTCCAGAGGAAGACAAGTATTAAAGGATGGGTGAGAATCTGGGTAAGTTTTGGTGGTGAGGTGATTGGGCATACTGGGAAAGCTCCCACCTAATCTTTTCTATTTTTTTTTTCAATTAAGAGATAAGATCCTCTGTGCAGGAGAGGGGCTGGGTAGCAGAGGCAGGCCTGGGACCTGAGATTAGCGGGAAAGCCTTGGAGCTCTCTGTGGATGACAACTGACTGGGGACCTTGAAGAAGATTCTAGGTGGCACTCAGGGCTCAGCTAAGCTGGGAGACTGGATTTGCAGTGACCCCAGTCCTCCCAGGCCCAGTTCCCCCATCAGCCCGGTGCTGGAGTGGAGACGGCCTGTGACTGTCCCAGACGGGTATGCTGACAAGGGGTGCAAGGGGTGCAAGATGGTGCAAGGACTAGGGGAAGAGGAAGTTGAGGGTTGTGGTGGAATGTCAAGGGTGTGATAGGGTTGTCTGTGATATCCAGTGGGGCAGAGATAGATGGGAAGTCTGAGGGGGCTGACAGTGTGCAAGGAGGGGAGAGTCAGGGGCTGGAAAATCTCAGGAGAGATGTGATGGAGGTGAGGGCACTGGCTGACTTCCTCTCCAAGCCCTTCCTTTTTATTGGCTTCCTCTTCCACTGCCTCCGAGAACCAAAGCCAAGACCAGAGATCCAGTATGTTAGAGTCTTCTTCAATGGTGCCCGAGCTCAGAGGTCACTAGAACAGTGACTTTGTTTTTTTCTCTGCTTATCAGAGGGGTAGGTTAGCTGGGAGATCTCTTCCTGTAACATGTGTCCAACTTTAGAGAAAATTAGTGGAGTCAATAGAAAAAAAAGCATAGGTTTACACCAACACTAGTACACAAATGTTCATAGTAGCTTTATTTGTAGTGGCCCAGAACTGAAAACAACCTGTAAGTTCAGCAACAGGTGAATGAATGAACACACTGTGATGTTTCCTACAATGGAACACTATTCAGCAATCAAATGGAATCAAACGACCACATGCCACAACATGGACAAAAGCATGAACGTCAGACAACTGGGTGCTGTGGTTCACACTGTAATCCCAGTGCTTTGGGAGGCCAAGGCAAGAGGATCACTTGAGGTCAGGAGTTTGCAACCAACCTGGGCAACATAGTAAAACTTTGTCTCTGAAAAAAAAATAGCCAGAGGCCAGGTGTGGTGGCTCATACCTATAATCCCAGTACTTTGGGAGGCCGAGGCACTTGAGGTCAGGAGTTTGAGATCAGCCTGGCCAACATGATGAAACCCTGTCTCTACTAAAAATACAAGAAAAATTTGCCAGGCATGGTGGTGCATGCCTGTAACTCTAGCTACTTGGGTGGCTGAGGTGGGAGGATTGTTTGAACCCAGGAGGCAGAGGTTTCAGTGGGCCAAGATTGTGCCACTGCACACTCCAGCCTGGGTGACTGAGCGATACTCCATCTCAAAAAAAAAAAAAAAAAAAAAAAGCCAGACATGGTGGTGCATGCCTGTAGTCCTACCTACTCAGGGGGCTGAGGAGGGAGGATTGCTTGAGCCCCGAAGTTTGAGGCTACAAATGACTCTATGATTGTGCCACTGCACTCCAGCCTGGATGGCAGAGTGAGACTGTCTCAAAAAAAAAAAATCAGGCAAAGATGTATGATTGTATGATTGCATGATTCTATTGTATGACTGTATGATTCTATTTATATAAAACTCTAGAAAATGCAACTAATCTACAGTAACAGCAAACAAATCAGTTGTTGTTGGGGAGAGCGGTGAGGATAGAAAGAGCTGGGGGTGGTAGGTGGGAACAAGGAATTACAAAGGGTCACAGAGAAAGTTTGGGAATTCATTATCTTGATTTTGGTGGCAGTTTCACAGGTGTATAGATAAGTCAAAACTATTAAATTGTAAATTTTATAGGGAGTTTAGTCGATATCTCACTTCAATAAAAGTTTAATGGAGTCTTTCTTAGTGGAGTTTATTCTACATCCATTATACCTTAAAGACATTGAGTAGAATCTTGGCCTGGGCTCCAAGACACTATCCTAAAGCCTGGGTGATCCAGGTGATCTGAGAGTCCCTTCCTCCACATGCCTGAAGTAGCCCAGACAGTCAGGTGCTTCTTGCTGGGTCACATCTGGCTCTGGAAAAGTCTGTGTCACTTGGTCGGTGGGGATTGAGAAATGATGATGACTTCATCTGCCATTGAATCTACAACCCAGAGGGTCTGTGTTGCTGGGGAGCCTGCCTTGCTGGGTGTGAGGTATCAGAAAGAGTTTTGTCAGGGACAGATCTAGGTCTGAATCCTGTCTTCATCACTTACTGGTTGTGACTTTGGCCAAATTTCTTAACTTCTCTGAACCTCAGATTCATAATGTGTAAAATTCCTAGTGTGAGGGAATGTCGTGAATGAAAAATACGTAGCATTGTTGACACACAAGGACTATGGGTTTACTCAGTCTCCTCCTTTTCTTATCCATTAGAGAAGCTGCCAGTTAAGGACCTTCCTTGTTCTTCCCACCTGCCTTTAGCAATCATCTCTAACATTGCCTCTGTCATGAAGCCTTCATGCTTCCCCTTCCTTAACTTCATGCCAGGTAACACTCGTTTCTTTGTGATGGTATCACACTTTTTACGCATAGTTACAATAGGGATTATAGTGCCTATCACATTGTATTGCAGCTATCTTTTTATGCATCTATTTCCCAGTGGGTTGTAGATTCTTTGAGGTTAGGGATTCGGTATTATTCATCTTGAAACCCTCAGAGTGTACTCCGTAAATAATACTCTGTGAATGTGAACGAATGAACAGCCTTGTGGACGCTCCCCTCTCATGTGTCTGGGATTGAACAGTCGGTGTTAATGTGAATCTGGAGATGAGTGTCCCACTCAGAAAAGCCTCTCTTGTAGCTGACACTTTCTTATTGGTCTTTCTGTAGTGATGAGGAAAAGTCAACCAGCTGGGTGCACCCTGGAACAAAGTCACCCATCCAGAGTGGACACACCTCCTGCCCAGGTAAGGATCCTCTGTCCCTGCCTTTACAATCGAGGAGGATGCAATAGCTTGAGGTGGCAGCAGGAATTCTGTGCCCCAACTTTGCTTCTGACTTTTTCCTTTCTCCATGGATGGACTCAGCTTAGCATTTGGACTGCCATCTGGGGGAGACTGCAGGCTGGTTGGAGCTCACCTCAGTGTCTCTCCAGGCTTCCACCTCCAAAATTGGTATCTGAGACAGACCTTTGAGGACAGAGGTTTTTACTCTTCTTTCATCCCTCTGCCCAGTCAGAAAATCCCCTGTCTCAAGGGCTCTTGCACTGACAGAAGCCAGCCCCCAGTGCTGCGCTCTAGAACTTTATGTCATGATGGAAGTGTTCTCTTTCTGCTCTGCCCAATACAATTGCCATGAGCCACATGTGGCAATGAACAAATGAAATACAAGCATCACCGAGGGCTTGATTTTTCTTTTTTTTTTTTTTTTGAGACAGAGTCTCACTCTGTCGCACAGGCTGGAGTGCAGTGGTACGATCTCGGCTCACTGCAACCTCTGCCTCCCGGGTTCAAGAGATTCTTGTGCCTCAGTCCCTCAAATAGCTGGGATTACAGGCGTGTGCCACTACACCCAGCTAATATTTTTTATTTTTAGTAGAGATGGGGTTTTGCCATGTTGGCCAGGCTGGTCCTGACCTCAGGTGATCCACCCACCTCGACTTCCCAAAGTGCTGGGACTACAGGTGTGAGCCACTGTGCCCAGATGGATTTTTAATCCTAATTAATTCAAATGTAAATGGCTCCACGTGGCTAGTGGGAGCGCCTGTTTCTCCCACTGAGGAGAAACGTGAAAGGGGACAAGGCTGACATTGCTGCTGATTATGGAGAAAATATCACTGGTAGCCCTCAGGGCTAGTGGGAAAGGTGGGACACAAACAGGTCAGCAATGAAGAAACAACCAAAGAAAAAGATTTCAGTCTAAGTTGTTGAGGTAGAGACATCAAGACTCACAAGGCCTGGGTACTTTAAGTGAACAGCCATTCATCCTCCTCATGACGCCACCACAGGCCAGTAAGAGGGGGTGTGAGTTACAATGTGGGGAGATCTCTCACCCCCTCTTGCCTTCCAGCCCTTCACTGGACTGAACCCCAGGCGCCTGGTTCCAGGGCCTCCGTCACTCATGGGCATGGCTGGCACTGCTGGACACACAGGATGAAGCCTTTGACTTGTTCAGAGTCCTTTTCTTTTTAGCTTCTGAGCTGGGATCATTGCTGGAAGAGAGAGACTTCAGGGGTCATGGAATTCGACTCTTCATTTTATGGTAGAAAAGTTGAAGAGCAGAGAGGAAGTACCTGGCTCAAGGCCACTTGACTAATAAGCAAAGTGGTGTCATGGTTAAAGTCATACATTTTGGAGGCAGAGAAATCTGAACTCAATTGTGGCTCTATTTCTTTCAGTGTGGTCTTGTACTAGGGGTTTAATTCTTCTTGGACTTAGCTTCTTCATCTTTATAATGGGGAGAGGATTATGAACCTCAAAAAAGTAGTAGCAGGCATTACATCAGAGAGGTGGTTCCGAAAATGGAGGTAGCTGCTGCTGTTATTGTCACCATCATTATTTCCAACTTGCAGCAAGGCCTCCTGACTCTAAGGCCAGGGCTGTTTTCTTCCACCAGGTTGATGGTGGTGTCACCTTCAGTGTCTCAGCTGTTTACAGGTTGAGTCCATTCACTTCATTATCATCCTAGCTGGAGTGGAAGATGAATACCAGTCTGTGAGCCAATGCTTTCATTTTTGGCTGCAGCCAACTGGTTGTCTAAGGCTGGGAAGGGGTTAAGATGCCCCCGGAGCTTGCCGGGAGGGCAGCTGCCTCAGCGGGCACTCCGCCTGGATGGGAATATAAGCACTCTTGGTGTTGCCCAGGCAGAGAGGGCAGTGTGGAGGGAAGTTGCTAGAAAAAGGCAGGGGACATAATCCACACTGGCCTCTTTCCCAGGCACATCACAGTGCCAGAATTATTTATGATTCTGACCCAATGGGGATCCCTCTACTTGGGGAGGATGCCAACCCACACCCTCCTGAATGGCAGCATCCTCCCACAGAGACAGAGGGGAACAAGTAGCATTTATGGAGCAGCACAGAGGAAAGAGTGTGGGCTTTGGAGGCAGCACAGCAGCACTCACATCCCGGCCCAGACACTTCCTGTGTGACCTTGAGCCAGTTGATGAACCTGTCTGGGCCTCCGTTTCCTCATCTGTCATTGGTGAAAATGTTTTGGAGGACACCTGTTGTATAATGTTGCTATGCAGATTAAATGCACTAGCAGAGGTCAAGTGCATAGCTTAGAGGAAGGAAGCACTCGCTAAGTGGTAGCTGGTGTGATAGGTGGGCCATGTCCTGGCCGGAGCTGGGCTCGCTGGCTGCCCTGTTTTGCTGAAACAGCACCATCACCGTCAGCAGCAACTGTGGAAATACAGACCCTTGATAAATACAGGTGAATAAAATGAATGATTAGAAACTGGACCCGCTACTCTGCAGAACTCAGGCACTGCTCCCCAGCAGCTGGTGCCTCAAGGCAGCTGCTAACATGGCAGGAGACAGTCAGACCAGCAGAGAATCGCTATGCTTTGTAAGACTTCATACACAAGGCAGGCGTGTGGACTGACCAGAAAGGTGGCAGTCACTGTCCATCAAGAGAATCCCCACCTGTTTTCCAATATGTCAGCCAGGGGCTCGCACTCCCAAAAGGAATGTTCTCAGCCAGCTCCCTGACGGTCCCCACCTCTGACAGTGGACTCTCTTGGGTCTCTCAGAAGGCTCCTCCTCCTCAGCCATGGGGTGAAGGAATCCTGTTTGCTGGGGAGGCGGGATGCTGCCCAGGGTGGCTGTTTTGGGAGAGCGAGTGGGATTATATAGAGCCTACGAGTGATCTTGGGAGATGGAGGTGCTATGCCCACCTGTGGGGGCTGCCTGGGTGCTTCCTGGCCACTGTCAACTTCCTTGCTCACACTGAGATTCTGTGATTCTCCTCTGAGCATTTCCGTGAATAATTTTTTTTTTCAGAGACACTATTAAAGATTGTAAAAACTGCAAGTCTCTTCATTTTCCTGGGGCTGATTTCCTAGGTCCTTGGTGTCCTGTCCAGAAGCAGCAGAGCCTGATGGCCATAACACTGGCCTGGGATTTGGAAACTTGAGTCTTACTCGGATCTTGGGTGTTAATGATCTGTGAAGAGTTCCTGGGGCAAGTGACCTGCCCTTCTGGTTAGATGATCCTGAGGACACTTCTGGGGAACACCGTCTGTGTGTTCACTGTTGTATCCAGGGGCTGGCACAGAGCCTGGTGCACAGTAGATGCTCTGCAAAGATTTGTTGAATGAATGAGTGCATCCTACCAGGCAATGATCCATTCGGTCACTTCACCGCTCACTGACGGAGAACATCCCGTCCACTCCCATGTCTCTATTTGCTGGGAATCTCACTGCTAGAAATCACGGACAAAAAAGGATGGAATTGTTGGTTTCAACTCGACTGGCTTATCTTTGGATTTTCCTGACTGTTCAGGCACCCATCCCTCCTAAGTGCAGGTGGGGTTTGTGGGAAGACAGGAAGAGAAGAGAGGTTGATCCCAGGGTATCTCATTCTGGTGATTTTGCTTCCTCACAGGTTTGCCCAAGGGCTGGGAAGTGGATTCCACCCAGGAAGGAGCTGTGTATTTCATCAAGTGAGTAAGACGCAGTTTGCTTTCTGATGTCGCTGTTGGTTCTGCTTTCGTCCTTGTCAGGAGGAGAGATGGTTAAAGTGTCTGGTTTTTCACTGAAGGCACTGCTGGGTCTGTGACTGGCTAGGAGGTGCCGAGGCTCCTGAGAGCTGAGATAGAGATGGGAACGTATGTATCAGTGTGCCTGTTTATGTTGGCCTGGGTAGTAACCAGTGTCAGTCCTGGTAAGTTTCCTGAGGTGGGGTGGGTGGAGTTTTGGTCTGGGCTGTACTGGTGGGAGGAGATGGCTCAACAAAGTAGAGGAATGAGGCTGTTCTAGACACACAGGCAGAGGTTCAGAGGCAGGAGATGGAGCCGCGGGGCAGGATGTGGAGCCAGTGGGAAGGGGAGGTGTCCATGGGGTGTACGAAGGAGGACACCAGACTAGTGGTGGCAAGGCCAGCTCTGGTCACTCTTGCTCTTGTGGACGGGGGCACCTGCGATTCTGGGGGAGGTTTGTGTGGGTGGAGATGCTCTATTTTCCTCCTAGGAGTTGGGTAGGCCCCTCTGTGAGCTGGGGAGCCCTTATTTCCTGCCGTGGCTAAAGGTGTGCCTTGGGAAGTTGCCCTGGACTTAACCTTGGAAGCAGAAGACACAGCTCTTTGGGCTGGGGTGGTGCATGAGCTACGCAGTTGAACTCACTTCTCTCTGCCTTGGCCTGGGTCTCTCCATCTCCCAGACAGGCTGGGAGCTGGTTTCATTCGCAAGGGTGAGGCTCAGCGTGCCCAGGCCTGTGGGCCTCACCCTCTGGTCTGGCCTCAGATTCTGCAGGGATGGTGAAGCGCCTCTGCCCAGCTGCCTGGGGCAATGGCACCACCAGAGGGAGCCCCAGTCCAGCCAGGGGAGGAAGGACCTTTGCCTCATCCCCTTTCCCTCCCTCTCTGCTTTGAAATCCTCATCTGTGTGTACTAGGAGGGGTTACCTTTCCATCCCCCACCGCCAAGATCTGCCAGCACTTAGATCTGCCATCATCTACCACCTACATCAGCTTAGCTGCTAACCTATTCTTTTTTTTTTTTTTTTTTAAAAGACAGAGTCTCACTCTGTCACCCAGGCTGGAGTGCAGTGGTGTGATCTCAGTTCACTGCAATTTCCACCTCCCAGGTTCAAGTGATTCTCGTGCTTCTGCTTCCTGAGTAGCTGAGACTACAGATGCCCGCCACCACACCTAGCTAATTTTTGTATTTTTGATTGAGATGGGGTTTTGCCATGTTGGCCAGGCTGGTCTCGAACTCCTGGTCTCCAGGGATCCATTCACCTTGGCCTCCCAAAGTGCTGGGATTACAGGTGTGAGCCACCATGCCTGGGCCTGTTAACCATATTCTTAAAGCAAAAGCAAATTTTTCTTTTCTTTCTTTTCTTTTTCTTTTTCCTCCTCCTCCTCCTCCTCCTCCTCCTCCTCCTCCTCCTCCTCCTCCTCCTCCTTTTCTTCCTCCTCCTCCTCCTCCTTCTTCCCTTCAAAGTATCTGTTCTGGAAATTATTCTAATATCACATGACAGTTATAGGCTGAGCTTTTCCTAAGTTTGGACCCACATGCTTCTTGCTTCAAGTAAGAATTGTGAATTGTTTCTTCTTTTCTCCCTCTTGCAGATACCATCTTCATATTCCTTTCTGTACATGGCTCTAGAGACTATTTATTAAACACTTTCACATGTATTGCGGCATCTCACCAGTCCCTAGAAACGTACCCGTCCACCTCTCTGACCTTGCGTCCCATGACTGGCCAGCTGTGCTCCCATCTTCCCTTCCCTCCATCATGTCAAAACCATTCCTACCTCAGAGCCTTGGCACTTGCTGCTCCCCCTGCCTGGGAGCACTCTCCTCCCATTTACACACACGGTTCCGACTTCTGGATTAGCCCCAATGTCACCTCCTCAGAGAGGCCATGCCTGACTGCTCTGCCTGAATTCCCCCACCCCTCCACATTTACTTTTCTTCACAGCACCAGGCACTACCTGAAACATGTTTGTGTATGTATATATTTGGTTATGTATTGCTGGCCCCCTCTGCTGCATAGTCCTGGGAGCAGATTCTGGCTATTGTGTTTTTCACTCCCTCCTAGAACCTTTCTGGTGCATGATAGGAATCCAGTATTTCCTGAAATGAATTCATGCATGAAAAACATTGGGAGATAAACAACAGAGGCATAACTGATTTCTGCTTCAGCTACCAGCCCAGAGCTTTCTTCTGAGCGCCCCCAATTTAATGTACCCAGACTTGAAGTCATTGCTTCTCTGCGCCGGTTCCACCTTTTCTAGAAATACCACCAAAGCAGAGCCCTCAGAGATATCCTCAACCTTTCCCTCTCTCACACCTCCCCCACAGGTCCTGTCAATTCTCCTCCCAATTATCTCTCAACCCACCCACTTCTCATCATCCCTATAGCCATAGCCTGAGTTCAGGCCCACATGGACTCTCACTTCTATTATTGTAGAAGCTTCCCAACTGATCTTCCTGCCTCCAGGCCATAATGCTGCAAGAGTGCTTTCCTCTAGAATTCAAATTTGGTCATATCATTCTCCATTAAAAACTTTGCATGTTTCCTATCACTTACAGGATAAAATCTAAATTCCTTATCTGGGCACATAAGGGCCGTCATAGTCTCGCTCCCGCCCCCCTTCCCAGCCTCACCTCCCACACTCCCCAGCTGGCTCTTTAGCCCTCTCCTCTAGCCCTACCAAATCACTTGTGGTTCCCTCAACATCCACTTCCCTTCCATGCATCTGGGCCTTTGTAGGTGCCAATCTCTCCTCACATGGCCTGTGTCCACCTGGGAACACTTGTTCTTCCTTCAAGCCCTGCCCATGACATCACTTCTTCAGCGATGTGTCCATGTATTGTAGTTATTTGCTTATACTTGTGTCATTTTCCACTAGATTAGTAACTCTCCAACTGGAGCATGTATCACAATCACTGGAGGGTTTGTTGGAGCACAGAGAGCTGGGCCCTACCCCTAGAGTTTTGGATTCAGAGGGTCTAGAATTTGCATTTCCAACACATTCTCAGGTTATGCTGCTGCGGCTGCTCTGGGGTCCACACTTTGAGAACCAGTAGCCTAGACTGAAAACTCATCAAGGGCAGGGGCAACACAGGGGGGCCGTAAAGTCCGGAGACACAGGCAATATTGTTTAATCATCAACCAGCCATGAATTCTGTGTTCACATACATTTCTAGACCCGGTGGTCATTCTGTACATCATACCAGCAGCCGCCACTCTAGGAGCTAAGTGCTTTATGACATTATCTCATTTACTCCTCACCGCACCTTTATGAGGAGGTCCTATCATCCCGGTTTTAGCAAATAATGGAAAAACTGTCTCTTCGTATGTGTTACTCAATGTTACAAAGCTTGTATTAATAGAAAGCAAGCGGGGAGGCAGCCTCATGTGTGCTTGATTTCACATCTTAGCATGATGGCACGGCTGCTTCCCAGCATCCTTGGCACCTTGCTTGGATAAAGGAAGTGCTCAGTAAGTTCCTGCTGAATGAGTGAGTGAATGAATGAACGACTGACTCGCTGTTCTTTCCTATTTTCACAGTTCCCACAAAGGTTTATGACATTTGGTTGGTGGATGAGTTAGAAACTCGAACGATTTCAGACATGGATTCCAAGTAATAATAAAAGCCAGACAACTGGAGGAGCTATTTTGTTTCTTTTAGTGTGGATGAGGGAGGGAAATTTCAATGAGCAAATATTGACATCTGCCCTGGAGCAGAGAAGTATGTTAATTGTGTGTCAACAAGCTCTTTCTTTCAGGGTATTTAGGAAGTGACTCTCATAGTAGCCACAACAGACGCATCTCTTGAGTGTGCCTATGGTTTTAAAGGTGTCATTTACTGGGAAGAGCGGTGGGAGGATGGTTAAAACGTGGGAGAAACGCACTGCAAGCCTGCATGCACTTACCGCAAGGATCCACAAGAGGGCTCCAGAGCACACATGATGGCCCCACAAGGCTTTCAGGGGTTTGCTCACAGAGTGTCTCCCCAGGCTGATGGCGTCTTCTCGGAGGTGACAGGGCCACCTTTCCCATCCCCTGCCACATCCCAGCCATAGTGGGTCAGGTAGCTGTCTTTCTGATGCTTAAAGGTCTAGCTATGTAACACCCATTCCTGCCCAACAGGAAGTCTTCCCCCGCCCCCTTGTCTCCTTCCCCCTCACCCCCCCACCCCCCTTCCAGCTGAAGCCGTGACACTTGCCAGTTCCGTCCCCAAGGGTGCCTCTCTTTTTCCCCAAGGTTGACAGGGAGGAAGACGTGGCAGGACGCTTTCTGCAGAGCTACACCCCTGATAACCCAGTTCCCAAGCTGGGCCCCTGCGGCTCCTCCACCGAGGGAACCCCACCCAGCCGTTGGTCTTCCTTGTTCTGTTCCGGACGCTTCCTCCAGGAAGGTGCGAGAATGTGCAGGCAGGCAGTCCACCCACGGCCCTGGCGCGCCTACGGGCTGCTTGGCGCTCCTTGAGGGGCTGCGGGGAGGCAGAAATCAGAAGCCCAGATCTCTGCCCCGTGTGCCCCAGGCTGGGTGGTGAGACCCCAGTGAGCCTCCAAGGCTGTGCTGGGTCTTTGGGATTCGTCAGTACAGACCCCAACCCGAACTGCGAGACCCCGGAAGAGGAGGGGCCCTGGAAGAGGAGGGGCGGTGGAGCCACCAAGAGCGGTTCTGTTGTCTCCAGAAGGCAGACAGGACAGAACACAGGAGTCCTGGGGCAGCAGTCTGGTATAGTGACCCACGAGCTCTAGGCTTAGAAAGGCAGATAACACCCCAGGACAGTAAAGAAGGAAGCGGCCGAGGAGAAGAGGTAGTGAATGTGCTGGGCTTCAAAGAAGCCCATCTGCAGGTGAGGAAAACAGGCTCCATAGTCAAGTCATTTGTTAAAAGTCACTGAGTTACTCAGGGATGGAGCTGGGCTTCCAAGTCACACAGGTCATAGTTAGCCAGGCGTGGTGGCTCACACCTGTAGTCCCAGCTATTCAGTAGGCTGAGGCAGGAGGACTGCTTGAGCCTGGGAGATGGAGAGCAGTCTGGGTAACCTAGCAAGACTCTGTCTCTAAAACAAATTAAAAAATTAGCTGCATGTGGCGGTGTGCACCTGTAGTACCAGCTACTTGGGAGGCTGAGGAGGAAGGATTGCTAAAGCCCAGGTAGAGGCGGAGGCTGCAGTGAGCTAGTTCATCCCATGGAGCTCCCTTTCCTACCCAGTTGGCATGTTCTGCGAGGAAGACAGACCCGTGCAGATGCGGTTCCACTGAATGGGCAGTGAGCCAGTCAAGTTAGTGGTCGCCAAGACTGTACGGTAGGGAGTGGGGATGGCACCACAAAGGTGGGGAGGACGCGTGTGTTTGGAGACCATAGAAGGTGCCTGGGAAGCTTGGACTTGATCCTCTGAGCAATGGGGCCAAAGATTGTAGAGCAGAGGAGAGACGGGATCACAGAGGTACTTTCTGTGGAATCCTCCTTGCCTCACGCCGCCTCATGCCTTCGCCACCGGAGTTGTTTAGGTGAGGCTTGCTTCTCCTCTTCTGGGCTCGCAGAGCAAGAACTTAGATTTAGCAAAGGGAATTTATTATCTCTGGTCCATCTGCCTCACCTGTTCTTGCTGCAGCTTTAAGATCTTCATGCTACCACATCTCTTCCACCTTAATTCCC
Organism: Macaca mulatta; assembly: GCF_049350105.2. Classification (NCBI taxonomy): domain Eukaryota; kingdom Metazoa; phylum Chordata; class Mammalia; order Primates; family Cercopithecidae; genus Macaca; species Macaca mulatta. The sequence continues at coordinate 62,105,091 of NC_133406.1, read as the reverse complement.
CAGATAAAGGCATGCACCCAACACTGACCCTCCCTTTGGCTTCTCATGCCCCCGAAGCTACTCAGATCCCCCAGAAACATTCACACGTCTGGCTCAGGCTTCTCGAAGGATCCGTGGGACTCGTCTGTGGCCCTTGCCCTCTGCCTGCCAGAGAGGAAACCTGCCCAGCAGGCCCATCTGTTGGTCGCCTGCCTTTTCCAGCTGCCTGAGGATTGTGGGGTCTGGGGCTGGGGTCTCTATCCCCCTCCCTGGCCTCCCTCTGGGATGCTGTAATCTCTTGGCCCAACTCCCCTTTCCTCCATTGGCTCTGCAGGGTCAGAGACCCCCAAGAACCTCTCATCTTGGCTAAATGAAAGCAGACTCTCCCCCTGCCTGCACCTGGCAGCCTTGCCAAGTCCTGAAGAGCCAGGGCAGGTGAGTTGGGCTTGATCGGTCCTGCCTGGCACCGGGTCCTCATCCACAACTTGTCTGCCCCTTCAGCAGAGCAGCTTTCCTATAGCCAACGCAGGGCTGGCCTGGCATCTCAGCTGGGCAGGGGAACAATGGGAGGTGACCAAGGGTCCCCCTCCCCAAGAGTGCTGCCAAGCTGTGTCTGCTGCCCTAACCCCAGATTCCCGGCTCCAGCCTGGCCTGCCCTGGGGTGGGAAAGACAGTCCCTTCAGTAGCTCTCTAGGTCCCTGCCTTCCTCAAACACTGTGGTGTGCGTGAGTGGGGTGTGGAGCCACTGTCCCCACACCAACCAGCCAGGCTTCTTCCTCCCAGGCCCTGGGAGGGAAGTCTGTGCTCCTGTTCCATCCTTTGCACATTCCTTTACGGATAAGGGCTTCAGTTGGTAAAAATGATATATGTGCTTAGATCACACTAAGAGAGACCCACTTGTATTGGAGTGGAGAGGCTTAAGTTTTTAATCAAGTTGTTCTAATAATAAATAAAAAATGCAATTATCACGTGAGTGGGGCCTTGCAGATGCACTTTCTCTAGCTGCTGCTTCTTGACAGATTTCTCTATTCAGAAGTGACCCCAGAAGCTCATCTGGTTCAGTCCCCAGTTTCCAGGTTTAAGGGGCAGGTGGGACTGAGACCAGTGAGCCTGCCTGGGGTTTAGGTGGGAATCTTTTGTTTTTTTTTCCATCTTTCTGATCCTGTTTATGAAATCAGTGTTTTTTATTACACTTGCCCATTGTCACAGAGAATCTGTGGATAGAGGGAAACCGAGAGAGATGTGGATCGAGGGAAACTGAGGCAGAAAGCAATCTTTGTCTAAGCAGAAACAGGGCTATAACCCTATCGTCTAAAGTCCTTCTGCCTCTGACTCTGAATAATACAGAACCCGGGAACCCCATAGCTTGGCTAGCATCCTTGTTCAGGGTTATCAGAGACCAATTTGGGCTGAGGGCTAGGAGAAGATCCTGGCATCTCATAGTGGCCCCCAACCCTCTCCAAATGTTATTTCTCTAAATTCTCTGTATTGAGGTGGGGGCGGGAGATGGGGAGGCCCCAGGGCCCCAGCCAAGCCCTCCTGACACCTGGAGACATACCCCAGAGCTGAAAGGTGATCACCAGGCTGGCTGGGTGAGGTCCCACACATGATTCCAAGCCCCTGGGCAGTTTCTAGTTCCCTGCAGTCTCTTGTGGGGGACTCTAAAAATGCAGCTCACCCAGACGGTGGCCCTGCTCCCCTTTGGGGGGCAGCCTTGTCCTGGTGGTGGAAGGCCCAGGAGGCTGCGCTGAGCCACCCCATCCTCTCCCTGGCAGGCAGGCTGCGTGGCTGGTTAGCAGCTTGTCACTGGTGTGGATGGAGTTAAACCTTTTCGGGGACTATTTACTCCTGATCCTAAGTGACAGCTTGGGGAGGGAGAGTCACGTGGCCCTGAAATCCCCGGGGGAGCCGATGGAGCATGCCCACAGCTGCCTGTGCCTGGGAAAGATGCTGGATCCTGCAGTCACCACAACAGCATCCTCTCCCTGCGCCAGGGACCTGCCAGCCGGAGAGATGACTGATTAGATCAGATTAGATCCGGAGCCCCGCGCTGCAGAAGGGGGCCCCAGGGGTGGGGGAGGAGGACCCCAGCTGGCCTGAGCTGGGGGGAGGGGTGCCTTGGGGCTCGCAGAGGTAGAGCTTTCCAGCGCGGGGATCACACCTCAGAAGCCGGTGAGTCTGTTTTCATGCATCACATAGATGAGGTGGGAGGAGGAAGGCTGGGCTCTGGTCAGGGCTGGCAGCTGCCTGTCTGCCGCGTGAGCCTGGGCTGCTTGCACTGCGGTGCACTGGCTTCCCCATCCCTCATCCTTGGCAGCCTTACTTGGGGATCATGGATGCTGAGAATGCTAATTATAACCCTCCCTGTGCCCCCACCCCCACCTCCAGAGTCCCTGTCAGGGCTGATGCTGTTTAAATTGATTACATTTGAATTGCATCTCCTGGATGAGGGCAGCGTTGGGGCTGGCAGCTTCCTAGGGTCCAGCAGGGTTCCCCAAGCAGGCTAGCACAGAGACGCCAGCCCACCCTCCCTTTAATCCTGCCAACAGGAAGGAGAGATGGAGGGGGTCCAGGGTCAGGCTCAGGTCAGCCCCAGGGGCTCACCTTCCTCAGGGTGGGGAGGGGTCAGGGTGTGTATCATTCTTATGGGTCAGAGGTTGGGTCAAAGGATGACAGAGGCTCTTGGATTCCAATTTCTAGGAGGCATCTGAGCTCTGGGGGTCTCAGATTTAGTGAGGAGCTCCTGAAGGAGCTGGAGCCTGGTATGTGGTGGAGGGGGGCAGGGAATGAGGGGATGACGTTTATAATGATGGTACCGGGCTGCAGCCAGCTAAGATCCTCGAGGTATTGTGTGAGGAGTCTGGGGAAAGGAGGACAGTTGGGGAACTGGCCAGAGAAGGGTAAGGAGGGCTACAGTGGAAGGGGAGGGAAGTGGGGCGAGACAGGAAAGTGGTGGGGGCGGAGGAGAAGAAGGGAGAAGAAGGGAGAAGAGGCTCCTGGGAAATGCTCTTTGAGACAACATGCCAGCCAGGGCAGGGAAAGGGGCTGTGGAGCCTGGGAGAGCAGAGATGGAGAACCGGGATAGAGGGAGAGCCATCCCCGGGGCACAGGAGTGGGGAGGGAGAGCTGCAGGAGGGTGGAAGTTGGTAGGGAGGAGGCTGGAGCTCAGAGCTGGTGTCAGAGGAGGTTGCAGACTTCAGGGATTGGAGGCTCTTCCCAAAGCCCTGTAGACTCTTTACCCCCAATCTGATCACTTGAGTGGTGCACTCTGCTGAGGGTCTCCTGCATGGTGGGGCAGGGTCCGCGCTGGCAGGTATCTGCCTGAGCCCACTGTCTGGGCAGGTGCGGGGGCACTGTGGGCACCTGCCCTACAAATCTCCCAAATCCTGTCTTCCAGGCCACCCTGGAAGAGTATGAAACTGGGGAGGGCTCCTGTGGCTAGGACAGTTCAGTCGCCAGCTTTCACCCCCGAGCAGCTGCATTTTAGCTTCAGCAGGACAGGAGCAGACCCTGCTGGTGGGTGGAGGGGAGGTGGGAGCGGCTAGGCTCGGGCCTGTCTCCAGGTTGGGGTGGCAGCAGGGGCGGAGGGCTCCCCGCCTGGCACTGCCACTGGGCTTTCCTTATGGAAACAAGCGGGTTTCTGTGTCTCCACACAAGGGCGCAGAGTGCTGAGCCACAGATATGAATTATTAAAAGTCCTTGGTTTTCCAATCAGTGGCAAGGTGATAAATGTGTTAGCACTGGTGTGTAATTAATCCTGGCGGGCTGCTGCACACAGGCTGCAGACAATGGGGGTCCCCCCCTTTTTTTTTTTTGCTGGGCTAGGCTTCTTTTCCTCCTTCCTAGGAAGGTGATGGTGCAGGACGCATTACACAGATAATTACTTTGAATGTGTCTGCCTGGATTATTGAGTTGGATTATTCCTGCTTGTAAATGAAATAATTACTGATCCCCCAGTCAGTGAGGGAGGCAGCCACCTTGGCTCCTGGGCTGACATCAAAGCCCCCACTTTGCCCAGGCCCAGCCTGCAGGCTTGGGCTCACAGAGTGAGCTCTCTTGGTCCAGGGGACTGGCCTAGGCCAGAGTGAAGAAGCCGCAACAGCAGATGGGAGCATGGTGTCAAATGGGGCTGAACAGGCTGCGGTTCTGTTCTCCGAGCCAATTGCCTCATCGTCTTCCTCACAGCCTGTTGTGAATTTGCTGAGGTCATTGGCACTGGTCTTGGCGCACGCATGGGCCCCCCCAGAGGAAGGTTGGAGCTGGGCCTCACAAGAGAGCTGCAGGATTTGCACTCCCCTGAGCTCTGGGGTGAGGCGAAGGGGCTCTGGAAGCCGGGGCTTAATGAGGGGACTTTAGCAGGTCAGTCTCCAACCGCTGAAAGCACATTCAGAGAGGAAGAAACGACTGTATTTTGGGAGACATTTAGAGTAAGTGGGAGCAGCAGGAACAGAAGTTGAGGGTGGGCCGAGAAGCCTTCTCTCGGCCATCTCTCCGTTCAGGGGGCTCCTGCTCAGCACCCTCAGCCTTCAGACGCCCCTCAGAGACTCTCTAGTCCAGACTCCCTCCACATCCAGATGAGCCTTCCTCAGCCTCCCTGACAGAAGCAGCAACCTCACTTGGATCATTTCAGCGACAGGGAGCTCATTACCTCACAAGGCAGCTTCCTCTGTGGTTGGAACATTCTTCTATGTTGAATCAAAATCTGCTGACTTCTAAGTTCCACCCTCTGGTTCTGATTCTTTGAAGCTGTGCAGAACAAGTCACCTCTCTCTTTTACATGGTGATAAAAATAGTTTTCTTTTGATTAAAATAGTATATAATAGTCAGTGTGTGGATGTCCTATGTTTTACATGATCATTTCTGTACTGGACATTTAAGTTGTTACCTTATTTTCCTTTTACAGATAGCACAGGAGGAACATTTTTGTTCGTAAGGCTCTTTCTGTGCTTTGGGTGACTTAGGATAAATTCCAAGGCATAGAATTAATATGATGAGGCCGGGCGTGGTGGCTCACGCCTGTAATCCCAGCACTTTGGGAGGCCGAGGTGGGCGGATCACAAGGTCAGGAGATGGAGACCATGGTGAAACCCCGTCTCTACTAAAAATAGAAAAAATTAGCCGGGCGCAGGGGCGGGCGCCTGTAGTCCCAGCTACTCGGGAGGCTGAGGCAGGAGAATGGCGTGAACCCGGGAGGCGGAGCTTGCAGTGAGCCGAGATTGCGCCACTGCACTCCAGCCTGGGCGACAGAGTGAGACTCCGTCTCAAAAAAAAAAAAAAAAAAAAAAAAGAATTAATATGATGAAGGGTATACATTAAAAGAATTATTATTCTGTGAGTATAAAAGTAATACATTGTCATTTAGAAATGTAGGAAAACCTAAAGAAAAGTTAAGAATTACCCATAGATTTGATATATAATTTTAATTTTGGTATATTTGTACTTTTATGAATTCATGCATGAATATATGTCTAGATTTATCATCACAATACGTATAGACATATCATTAAAATCTTGGCCCAGATGTGTATTATTGTCAGTTAAATGGAAAGCATTTTTTCATATTATTAAATATTATTTTACAGCGTTATTATTGTTATTATTATTATTATTAGAGACAGGGCCTTGTTCTGTTGTCCAGGCTAGAGTGCTGTGGTGCAGTCTCTGCTCACTGCAGTCTCAACCTCCTGGGCTCAAGCAATCCTCCTACCTCAGCCTCCCAAGTGGCTGGGTCTACAGGTGCATGTCACCATACCTGGCTAATTTTATGTATTTTTGGTAGAGACAGGGTTTCTCCATGTTGGCCAGGCTGGTCTGGAACTCCTGGGCTCAAGTGATCCACCCACATCTGCCTCCCAAAGTGCTGGGATTACAGGCGTGAACCACACCACCTCTGGCCTTTACAACATCATTTTAAAGTGGCTGCCTCATATTCATCATATGCCTTTTCAATTTATTTGCTGATTTAACCCCTATGTTAAATTAGGTATTTCCAATTTTCTACTTTTATAAACAAGGCTACAATGAACATATAAATATCTGAATCTTCACACTTATCAATAATTTTTTCCCTTAGGTTGCATTTCTAGAAGTGAAATTGCTACATTATTAAAATATTTTGCCAAATTCCTTGTTCAAAAGCACTAATTTACATTCCCAGCAGCTGTGTCTGAGAATGGATATTTGTGCCATGAGCATCAGCATTGAGTATTACAGTCTTTTTCATGGTTTTCATGTATTGTTTCAATCCATTTGTTTGATTGGGAGCGAGACATACAATTTTTAAAAAGAGACTTATCAAATGTGACATTGTCCGTATTAATAGCAATGCAATATATAATATGTTCATATAATAAACATATTTATGTGTTTGAGTCTTTGGCTTTTCTTAAAAGGCAGTGTGTACAGAGTCATTAAGATCACAGTTGGCCGGGCACAGTGGCTCACGCCTGTAATCCCAGCACTTTGGGAGGCTGAAGGGGGTGGATCACTTGAAGCCAGGAGTTTGAGACCAGCTTGGTCAACATGGTGAAACGCTGTCTCTACTAAAAATACAAAAATTAGCTAGGTGTGGTGGTGGGTTCCTGTAATCCCACCTACTTGGGAGGCTGAGGCAAGAGAATCAATTGAACCTGGGAGCAGAGGTTGCAGTGAGCTGAGATCGTGCCACTGTACTTCAGCCTGGGTGGCAGAGCAAGACTCTGTCTCAAAACAAACAAACAAACAAACTAAACATAGTTATGGGATCAAACTCAGGTTGAATCTGGAATCTACCATTTACCAGTAATATGATACTAACAGTGACTTTACCGCTTTGTGTCTCAGTTTCTCCATTTGTAAAATGAAGATAATGCTTCTTGTGAAGATAAATGAGGTTACATATGCAAAGCACATAGAATCCTGCTGAGCAGAATAAGTGACAAATGTGTTTGTTATTATTACCTTGTTGATTTGCATGAGAAACAGATATCTGAAGATAGATATCATCATCTGTCTCCCTCCAAGCCCTCCCAGGTCTCCTTGTTCAAGGCTAAGTGCCCCTGTTCCTCCAAAGACCCTCAAGTTCTTTCTTGAGCTTTCCTGGGGCCCCCACATGAACTGTGGCCTCACTGGCACAGAATGTGGTGAGGTGGCCACACACATGCCCAGGGTAGCCACTTCCTCCAGGAGAATCTCCTGGAATGGCACACTTGCTGGGGGCTTCCTCTGGTAGGTGCATGGATGAAGGGAGTTGGCCCTCTAGTGTCTCCTGGCTTATAGGATACTCCACTGGAGCTGGTACTCCTGCAGCCCCATCCACGCCCCTGCATGGCCATGTGCACATCCTGTCTTGGATTTCTTCCTTGTCAAATCTACCCAGCATTTCTCATTCCCATGAGACCTCTTTGCACTTTCAAAAGTAGCACAAGCTGATCTGATAAACTAATTATGATCCATGTGTTAGCTCCTGCTGTGGTCGTGGAGAGAAGGCTCATCTGGAATTTGAAGACATGGGTTCAAATCCTGGCCCAAGTAGTAGCCATATGATTTGCAGAAGTTACTTAATCCTTCTGAGCTTTCATTTCTTAGCCTGAGAACTGGAGTTTGTATCACTACCACCTACCTAGCTGATACCTAGGTGAGTAATATACATGGAAGTGCTTTGTAAACTGAGAATAATCACACAAATGTCGGTTACTGAACATCATGTTTCAGAAGGCAAGGCTTTAACTCAAAGACCAGACAGGTGCTGAGGTGGATTGGTGGGAAATGTGTTTAGCTGGTATTCAGGGATACTGTCAAGTCCTCCTAGGTCACCCACTTAGTCTCTGTGGAGGATTGATCCTTAATGCGTGAATTCAGGAAATAGAGCTGGAGGTGCCAGTGCTGATGTGATAAACATGCATCAGTGCTCAGGCTTCAGGGTAGCTGGTCCACACTGGTTTCAGCTATGACTTCCTCCGGTTAGTTGGAGCTCCACTTCTGCAGCGAGACGGCCTAGGGCCCTCCTTAAGGAGGAGGTGAGGTCCCTCCTTAGCTCTGACATCATCGTGTCCACCCAGTCTGGCTCATCATGACTTGAGAAGAACAGGCATCTATAATTGCAGGTTCCAATTTGCTTTTAATTAGCCAAATGCTTGCAATTAGCCTCTTAAATTCTACCTAGCCTCAGGTGGTACAGTCATTGTTCTGGTTTTGCTTGGTTCCTGGGATCACATGAGCAGCAATGGGCTATCCAGGGACTGGATCCAGGCTATCCAGTAATCCTGCTAACGTCACTTGAAACCGGGGCTGTCTCACTGGGGAATTGAAGGGGATGGGAGCAGGGAAGAAAAACCTGCTTTGGTGGGGTAGTGCGGGTGGGAGTGTGGTGATAGAGGTGTAGTGCTGAGAACTGTTCGAATGACAAGTGAAGTCTAGAACCCAGGTTTCCTCCTCCTAACCCAATGCTCTTCCCCTTCTGAGCCTCAGTATCCTCATCTCTAAAATGGGAATAATAATTCCCGCCCTGCCCTCATCACCAAGAATCAAATGAGTTAGTGTAGGAAGTAGGTGTGAATATGAAGCAATGTGACCTGAAAGTCCACGATCACATCAAATGTGAAACCTCTTTAAAGTTCTCCATATGCTCCCGGTGGTCCTGGCCACTGCTTCTTGGACTCTGACCTTCTCAATCACTTCTCTACTGTCCAGTAATTCCTGACTCCATTGTCATCTAATCCTGCCAACTCTCCCCCCAACTATGAGTGATTAGAGGGCAGTATTTAGCACATAGTAGGTGCTCAACAAATGTTGGTTGGATATATGAAGCTTTGGATGGGAGGGTTAGGCCCAAGGAGCGGGCACAGAGAAATGCTCATGAGAAAGCCTTGGATGGGGCAGTGGTGGGGAATTTATTCCCTGTTCTCCTCAGTCTTGCGTCTCACTCCTCTGTACTTCTTCAAGGCAAGAGATGGCCTGATTTGTCTTATTTGTATCTGTGATGTTTCACACAAAGCCAGGCACAAAATGGTTGGTAACTGCTTTTTGACTGGCTGAGTGAATGAGACAGGGTGATGTGGTAGAGACAGCATGGAATTAAGTGGTGAGTAGAACTTGGGAGCCTGGCCCTACCATTTTCTTTGGGTACATACTTACTGCATGCTCTTTATGTACCAGGCAGGTACTAGGTTGCAAAAATGAATTTTTATTTTGATTTATTTATTTTTGAGATGGGGTCTCACTCTGTTCCCCAGGCTGGAATGCAGTGGCACAATCATAGTTCACTGTAGTCTCGACCTCCTAGGCTCATGCAGTCCTCCCACCTCAGCCTCCTGAGTAGCTGGGACCACAGGCGTGCACCACCACACCTGGCTAATTATTTTATTTTTCATACAGACTGAGTCTCACTTTGTTGCCCAGGCTGGTCTTAAACTCCTGGGCTCAAGTGATCCTCCTGCCTCGGCCTCCCAAAGTATTGGGACTACAGGCGTGAGCCACTGTGCCCGGTCAGAAATAAATTTTTAAACTCACAGTCTTGTAAGGGAGCAGATGAGTGAACAAACGACCATGCTGTATATGATAGAGACATATGCTACACATGTTGGAGGCCAAAAAAGAAAAGGATAGACTCTCTTAGGGGGTTCCCCAAGGCAGGAACCTTAAGCCGGGTCTCAGCTTGGGAAAATTACTTTAGTTCTCTGGGTCTCTGTTTCCTAAGCTATCCTGTTAGGAGACTGAAGTCTTCTCAGAGGTGAGGATGAAATGAAATAAAATAATATGAAGAAAATGTCTGGCATTGGATAGTCCTTTTTTCCCTTTCTTTCTTTCTTGCTCTATGGCCCAGGCTAGAGTGCAGTGGTACAATCTTGGCTCACTGCAAGCTCTGTCTCCTGGGTTCAAGCAATTCTCCTGCCTCAGCCTCCTGAGTAGCTGGGATTACAAGGCATGTGCCACCATGCCAGGCAAATTTTTGTATTTTTAGTAGAGATGGGGTTTCACCATGTTGGCCAGGCTGGTCTCGAACTCCCGGCCTCAAGTGATCTGCCTGCCTTGGCCTTGGAAGTGCTGGGATTACAGGTGTGAGCCACCACACCTGGCCTAAATAATTTTTTTTTTTTTTTTTTTTTTTTTGAGATGGAGTCTCGCTCTGTCACCCAGGCTGGAGTGCAGTAGCGAGATCTCGGCTCACTGCAAACTCCGCCTCCCAGGTTCAAGCGATTCTCCTGCCTCAGCCTCCTGAGTAGCTGGAATTACAGATGTGCACCACCACGCCTGCTAATTTTTGTATTTTTAGCAGAGATGAGTTTTCACCATGTCAGGCATGGTGAAACTTAATAAAAGTTCAAAATGTCACCTTGAAACCAGGACGGGGATTGGTTGGTGGGGGGAGCTTGGGGAGGGCAGGAGCTGAAGGAATTCTGGTCCCTACACAGCCTCACCCTCTCTTTGCCGGTTAGTATCCATTCAGACTTGAGTAAGTCCCTCACCTTCTGTAAGTCTCAGGCTCTATCTGCGAAGTGAGGATAATACGCTTGTTGTATGGCTCAATTGAGAAACTTCACACAAGTCACCTACAACATGCTAGGCACATAGTAAGTACAAGAAAATATTAGCCCTTCCTTATGATTTTTACCAGCATATTTCACAGAGAGACCACATCTGCATGCTGACACACGCGTGTTGCATGTGTGTGGACTCCCAGATATGCTCAGGAAGGGCGGAGGGTGAGAGGGCCTGGGGTTAGGCTGTGACAGCTGGCTGCTGCTCAGTCTGAGAAGCCTTCCTGGAGGTGAGGCGACTGGAACTCTGTAGAGAAGGTGGGAGGGGTCAGGTTCGGCTTGGGTGATGCAACTGGGGAGGACGGCTTGTGGTTCATGCCCAAGTTGGGGGAGCCTGCTTCATGGGAAACATGTCAAAAGGAAAGGTGGCCCCTGACAGCAGGAACTTAGTTATCTCAGGCACGTAGGCCACCTTCCCCCCACACCCCACTCCCCCTGCCTGGGCCAGTCCTGCCAGCAGCATCCCAGCTGCTCGGTAGCCCGGCTGGTCCCCTGACCTTCCTAAGCAAGGCAGCCTGGCGGCCATGCTGGGTTGCCGTGGTAACTGGCGGCCTCCCAGCTGGGTTGCCCGGGTAACCGGTTAGCTGGCGTTCGGAGAGGAGGGTGGTGAGCTGGGGGAAGTCAGCCTCAAAAGAGGCAGAGAAGGACAAGGGCTGGACAAGGAGGAAGACAGATCCCAGATGCCCCCAGCACAACCCTCTCCTCTCTCCCTCATGGGACTGGGAAAGCCAGAAAAAGGCAGGTAGGAAAGAATGTTGTGCTGTTTCCGATCCTTTGTGTGTATGTTTTGCAGTGTGAGTCATCTTGGCCCTCATGGGACGTTTAGGGGATTTGACAAGGCGGCTCAGGAGCTAACCCTGGCAGTGATAAAACCAGGGGCCATCCAAACCAAGACGTCAGTCCTGGTCCTTCCCCCGCCCCCCATATGCCAGACAACTTTACCTCTTTGAGCTTTGGTTTCCTCATCTGTAAAATGGAGGGGACTTGGACCTCCAGGGCCCATGTTTGGGGGCTGTGCCTGGCACTGTCAGCAGTGGGTTTCCTTCGTCTCCTTCCATAGTGATTTTTGATTCGGTGGCTGCTTTCCAGCCTGTGAACAGCTTGCACCAGAGGCCAACCCTGCTCTGAGCCCAGCCTTGCAGAGGGGATGGTGGTGGGATGGCTAGAATTCTTGAGAAATTAGACACATGGCTCTTACCTCAAGGAGTTTACTAGCTCACTCTGCTGAGGGCAGATAGCAAGTTACACAGGTGGAAACGTCTGCAAGAACAAGAAAGGTTTTTTTTTTTATTTTTTTAATTTTTTTAGACAAGGTCTCACTCTGTCACCCATGCTGGAGTGTCCTGGTGAGATCATAGCTCATTGCAGCCTCGACCTCCCTGGCTCAAGCCATCCTCCCACCTCAGACTCCCAAGGAGCTGGGACTACAGGTGCTCACCACTGTACCCAGATGATTTTTGTATATTTTGGTAGAGACCATTTTGCCATGTTGTCCAGGCTGGTCTTGAACTTCTGGGCTCAAGTGATCCATCTGCCTCAGTTTCCCAAAGTGCTGGGGTTACAGACGTGAAGCACTGTGCCTGGTCAGAATGTTTTAAAAGGAAGACATCAAAATTTTTGACTGCAACCAGTAGAAATACATTCCAGGAGCACATGTGTGTTACCCTTACTGTAAGTGGCACACGTCATATTGCAGTCTTGTCTGGCCTATACATATTTATTTTTAAAGATTGTCTTCACCCTTCAACTTGCTTTCACACTGACAGATGAGTCACTTCTTTCAGTTTGAGAAACACTGAGAGAGCATGCACACTAAGGCTCTTCAGCTATGTACAGGCCCTCCCACCGCTCTCACCTTCCAGGTACTGTCATCTGGGGGATCCTCGCTACTCTGATCTATGAGGTCACCAAGACTCAGAAGTCTCATGACTTGCCCAGGGCCAGAGGCAGCAAGTCCCGGAGCCAAGGCTCGAGCTGGGTCTCTGTTGCTCAGGTCCACAGCCCACGCCTACACCTGCTGAATCTGCTGCCCAGTTTTATTCCTGCTGTGAGGAGAACTCAAGGAATCTTTTTTTTTTTTTTTTTTTTTTTTTTTTTTGAGATGGAATCCTGCTCTGTTGCCCAGGCTGGAGTGCAGTGGCACGATCTCGGCTCACTGCAACCTCTGGCTCCTGGGTTCAAGTGATTCTCCTGCCTCAGCCTCCCAAGTAGCTGGGATTACAGGGACACACCACCATGCCTGGCTAATTTTTTTGTACTTTTAGTAGAGTCGGGGTTTCGCCATATTGGCCAGGCTGGGCTCGAACTCCTGACCTCAGATGATCCGCCTGCCTCGGCCTCTCAAAGTGCCGGGATTATAGGCATGAGCCACCGCATCCGGCCAAGAACTCAAGGATTCTTATAGGGAGAGAAACAGAGATCTCAAGATCCAAACGGTTCCCAGGTGTCTGTCCTGGCCCCCTTAAAACTGAGGGCCTGGAGCCAGGCCTAGAACTCAGGCTCCTCTTGTCTGCTGTCTTAGGGACTGCAGAGGCGGGGACTGAGGAGAGCTGCGAAAAGAGAAGGCCAAGCTTGAAGCAGTCTGGGTGTTCCCTCTGTGTCTGAGGGGAGTCAGCCGGGGAGCATGGGTGAGGCTAGCTGTGAGGCTGAAGCTAACCCCTCCCGACAAGCTGTTCTGGCTGCCAAGCGACTGGACCTCACTGTGAGGGCAGACTTGGTGTCAGGGGCCCAGGCCATGGCTAGGGGCCTCAGGCTTCTGGGAGGTTTTTCGACAGGAAAGCCTTAAACCAGTCCCCAGAGAAGCCCATTTCTCATTGTCTATCTCCCATCTGACAATGGAGATGACAGTCAGCAGGATGCCTGCCAAGTGTGGCCTTGAGCACAGGCTAAGGTCAGCGCGGTGGGGGAGGCAGCAGGGGGGTTTGGCACCAGGTGGCTGAGGTTGGGAGTGGCTGGAGCGAGAGGGGCATGAGTGGCTGTGGAATACCCAGGTCGAATGCTGACCCTATAAATATTTATTGTGATAAAATAAAGATAAGGCTTGGAATGAGAAGCAGGAGCAAATGAAGGAATCCACACTGCTCGGTTCCGTTCTCAGCTGTGCTGTGTGAATTTAGCCTGTGTGTCCATCTCTCAGGACCGGGTTGGTTTTTGTGGGGTTCAGTAGCTGATACTGTTCCTGCCCTTCCCACATGAACTTTGCCTTTTGCAAACAGGAGAATGGGCAAGGCATTTATGGCTGGGAGACGTTTCCTTGCTGTTTGGGCGTACTCTCTTTTCAGCTTCAAGCTGCCCGACCTGCCCTGTGTTGAAGGGAGGGCTGAGGGGTGGCTGATGGCTGAATTAGGGCCCGTGGCTTGGGGAGGAGGTTGCAGAGGGTCAAGAAGCTTCAGCTCTAGCTGTGTCCTTATCTCTCTAGGCTTCTTATTAATTTACTCAGCACCCACTGCTTTAAGCAGCATTTCCAATTGTAAAAATGAGAGCAGCCAGAAGGTATCTTGTCCAGGCTTTTGATTTGGTATTTCCGGCTCTTGGTGCCTCTGTAACATGTTGTGTTACAGGCCAGGGTAGTGGGTGTGTGCGACTAGGAATTCTGCTGAAATTCAAGTGGGATGTACGTTTCTAGCTCCAGCTGGGTGAGTAGAGGCTGGGGAGATGGCGGGTTTCTGATAAGGAGAATCGGTACTTCAGGATGGTACCAGCCGGCAAGAAGAGCATGCCTGGTGCTTCAAGGAGAACTGATTTACACTCTGAAGTTGGATGAATATCTTTCTTGTAGGAACCCCTAATCTCTGCATCCATATACTCTGCCATCTACCTACTCAATATGCTCTATTCCCCCAGCTTGTCCAGGGTGACCTTTGATTGCCTTGGAAGAGTCTATTTCTGAGATGATGGGCCACTTACCCATGGCCACCTTGGGAAGTGAGGGAGGAATCAGAATTAGAATTTATGGATGTTTCTGTGTTTCCTGCTGAGCCATTTTCTTGCCCCTCATGTGACCCAACTGTGAGTGCGGGTGTGTATTAGCCAGTAAGAGCAATGGAGGTGAGGGGGATGTGGTTATTTATTTGACTCCAGTTTGTCATGGCTCCCCCTGTGGTCATGGCTCATTTGTGGTGGCTCAGAGCTGCCCAGCTGGCCACCCCTCCCCAGGTGCCCAGACCCCGTGTTCTGGAAGAGGCAGGTGGTAGATGCTGCCTCCTCTAGGGGCAGTGAGAGTGAGAGTGTTTGCTGCTCTCGTGTTCCCATGCATACAGAGAGGGCGGGTCCGCTGCTCTAGGTATAATCAAGGGGGCCATCAGACAGTGCAGAAATCTAGTCACAAAGCAGCTGAGGCAGGGCTTAGAGGCAGAGCTAGGGTGGAGGGAGAATCAGAGACCACACCCAGTGCCAGTAGTCTTCCTTGCTTCCTGCTGCCCACTTGCGATTGAGGAGGGGGCTATCCAATGGGGCAGCAGCTCCTCTAGGAGCCTTAGCTTCCCTTTACAGAACAGGCCTTCTCTCAATCCAGAAACCAAGTGTCCTCACTTAAAGCCAGCTTAACCATCTGGTGGTGGCTAGCAGGGTGAACTTCCCTCATTCTCTTCTTTTCCCTGTACTCCTCTGCACACCTTTCTGCTCTTCCTTGCTATCCCTGTAACAGGGTCACTTTTCTTAGTGTGTTCAGATGTGAGCGTGGACAGCAACTGGGAAGTTAGGTGAGCTGATTTTCTCCAGGGCCTCTGGTCTCTTACCATTAAGGTCAAGTGACTCAGCAGAGAAAGGAGGGTTTGCTCCAGTAACTTTGTTGGGGGGAACCCGCTCCGGGATCGGGGGAAGCAGAACATAGTGTGGGGGAAGACGGGACAGGAGGAGTCGTTGGTGCCCCTGCTGTTCTTTTCAGGGAAATGCTAGAGTGCCCCCTCCTCCACCAGCTCTCTAGTACTTGTGCTGTGGGTGAGGCTGAACCCAGGTCACAGTGCACGTGGGCGCTGAGGGAGTGTAACGGGGAGATCCTGTGACATCTGCCTCGTGGTGGCATCCAGACCTGAGGGGAGCGGGAAGAAGAGAACCTGAGACCTCTGGAAAGAGGCACAGCAGAGATGGGGAGTGTGGGGAGGGTTCTCAGTGGAAAGAAACCTCAAAGGGAGTGGGGCCAAGGGGCTGAGCAAGGACGCCTGGGCTGGCAGGCATGGGGGAAGCTCAGGCACCCTCTGATGGGCTGTGTGTGGTCAAGCTGTCCCGGCCTCCTTGTTAGGAAAGTCTGGCAGGGAGTGGATAGAGTGGTAAGCATGGAGACGGAGAGTGTCTAGACCTCAGGAAGGACTTTCTTGTATCAAAATAGAAAGCATCCCAATCGGGCCCAGTGTCTTCCAGATTTGGTGTTGTCAGAATCAAGGCCAAAGTTATCAACACTTACACTTATTAAGTTATATTTTTTAAAGTGTCCTTTAATTGGCTGAATCAGCCGGTTGGAAATAGAAGTTGTTCTGAAATATTCCATCCACATATGTCTTTCTCGCCGATAAATGTGTATCTCCCCACAGCAATGAACATAATGTCTTGAAAGAGTTGGTGCTCGGTAAGTCGCCTTCCCCACCTTCTCCAGGCATTGTGCTTGGGGCGGGGGTGACATACAAGGGATGAGGTGCGGGAACCCCGGTTATGATGGAACTCTCACGCCCACATCTTTTCCTGGGCTAGATTTCAGCTTGTTTCTCCACCTTCTGGCTCAGAGCCAGGATCCCTGCTTCCCAGTCACTGGCTGAAGGACTGGCAGGATGGGGTTGGATCACATCTTGTCTGTCCTCTACTTTCTTCCTTGGAGATGTTGCTTTGTCACTCACTTCTGGGGCACCCTGATAATATGGATGAGGAACTTGTCTGAAGTACAATTTGGGTTAGGAAGCACTGAACCTCTTTATACTTTTTATAATCGACTTTCTTTCTTTCTTTCTTTCTTTCTTTCTTTCTTTCTTTCTTTCTTTCTTTCTTTCTTTCTTTCTTTCTTTCTTTCTTTGTCTTCTTTCTTTCTTTCTTTCTTTCTTTCTTTCTTTCTTTCTTTCTCTCTTCTTTCTTTCTTTCTTTCTTTCTTTCTTTCTTTCTTTCTCTCTCTCTCTTTCTCTCTCTCTCTCTTTCTCTCTCTCTCTCTCCTCTCTCTTTTCTTTCTTTTTTTTTGAAAAGGAGTCTCACTCTGTCACCCAGGCTGGAGTTCAGTGGCGTGATCTCAGCTCGCTGCAACCTCCACCTCCCGGGTTCAAGCAATTCTCCTGCCTCAGCCTCTGGAGCAGCTGGGATTACAGGTGTGCTCCACCATGTCCAGCTAATTTTTGTATTTTTAGTAGAGACGGGGTTTCACCATGTTGGCCAGGCTAGTCTTCAACTCCTGAGCCCAAATGATCCACCTGCCTGGGCCTCCCAAAGTGCTAGGATTACAGGCGTGAGCCACCGCGCCCAGCGTTACTTAAATATTTCTTTGAGAAGGAGCAGGCTATTTTCAGCCGGCTTAGAGGAGTTTATCACTCCCACAAGAACCTCAGGAGATAACAGGTCAGGGAAGAGCGAGGTGTCAGCAGCAGCAGCTTATTTACATATTTTCCACAACTCTTTCCTTGGCTCAAATTGCAGGCATCCTGGCCAAGTTTCTTTATATTTTCGAGAAGGGTCTTGCTGCATTGCCCAGGCTGGTCTCAAACTCCTGGGCTTAAGCTATCCTCCCGCCTCAGCCTCCTGAGTAGCTGGGATTATAGGCGCGCGCCACTGAGCCTGGCTCTGGCCAAGTTTTAATCTGGGCATTACTGTCACTTTCTCTCCATCATACACACCAAAATCAGTGGGCAGGTCTGGGCTCATTACAGACACTGTGCTCCTGGTGTCAGAGTCTGTTTTTCCAGATGGAATAACCAGGATGGGGGAGGGACGGAGAGTCTCAGCCTTGAAAGTAATCTTTCACTTGGTTCTGCTTTTCTCCCACATAGCAGGCGCCTTTCTCGCGTCTCAGGCACATGGTCAGCCAGCCACTGCTTGAAAGCCACCAGCGACTAGGAGCATTGCCCTGTGAAGTAGCTTTTTCTATTGTTATGGACAGTTTCAACTTATATCATTCCTTCATGTTGAGCTTAAGTTTCCTTCTAACTTCCACACGGTGGAACCAGTTCAACATCCTGGCCATCCTTTTCTGGGCTCACTTGTTTGTCGTTGTTTCAAGAGTCAGACAAGTATGGGGGGATCGTATAACCCATTGGGGAAGATACCGGGCCTATCATCTGCCTGCCTGGGTTTGCACCTGGTTTCCCACTCACCAGCTGTGTGACCCTGCTTATAATCCTTAACCTCTCTGAGCCTTGGTTTACTCATCTGTAAAATGTGAGTGATGGTGGTACTTACCTCATAGAGTTGTCGAGAGGGTTAAATACATTAATACATGTAAAAAGCCTGGAACATTGCCTGGCAACCAAAGGCAATTCAGTACATGGTAGCTTTTAATCTCTCTGGAAATAAATTGTCTGGAATTGAACACAATACTCTAGACGTGGTCTGTTCCATGGGACCCTGATGCCCTCTAACTTGACGATATATTTCTATTATGTCAGACTAAATTTGCAAATCACTGGTGTTTAAATCGAGCTCATTGTACTGAAGCCCTCAGGTTATTTTCCCACGGACAGCTGTCAGGCTTAGATCTCCCCTTTGCTGCATAAAAGATGTGATCTGAGTTAGAGGGAAGGTCAGGGTCAAGGGGAGCCCAAAGCCTCCCCTCACATTGGTTCCAAACACACATGAACTCTCATTGATGCAGTCGAGTCCTTTTGATAATGCTGTTCTGCGATCTGACGTTCTATTTGGAAAATCTCTTGACCCACACTGGGCTGAGATAAAATTCCCTCCCCATGGGTCTTTTCTTTCTTTCAGCGGGCCTTTTTCATTCTTCTTTGCTTGTTCGTTGCATTTGCTTATCAGGTGAGCTAAGCACTTACTGTTGGGAACTTCCTTACCTCCAACTCCGGCTCCTCTATTTCTCCAAGTTCCCAGGCTATCGCAGAAAAGTCACAGGTGCCTACAGCATAATCAGAGTGCCTGTTTTCACAGACGAACCTCTGGGGCTGTCTAAATCCTTGCTCTTCATGGTCCACTAGCATCTGTATTACTGGGGAGCTTGCTGGAAATGCAGAATCTCAGGCCTCACCCCAACGTACTGAATCAGAATCTATGTTTTAACAAGACCCTCCAGGTGATTCATATGCACATTAAAAGTGGAGAAACCTTGCTCTAAGTTATTCAGTGTGGAGTAGGAATGAGAGTATGCAGAAAGCAAGAAGCCTGTCTTTCCAGGCCTTGAAATTAGTCCTACTGACCAGGTTCCTGGGGACATAAAGCTATTTCTGGAATATTTGATCACAAGCTTTTTCTTGGAATGCCTTTCTATGTTGCCCAGGCTGGTCTTGAATGCCTAGAGCAATTCTCCCGCCTCAGCCTCCCGAGTAGCTGGGACTACGAGCGTGCACCACTGTGCTCAGCTCATAATGTTTTTATAAAATACTCATTTTGTTTTCTTTTCTTTTCTTTTTTCTTTTTCTTTTTCTTTTCTTTTTTTTTTTTTTTTTGAGACAGAGTCTCATTCTGTCATCCAGGCTGGAGTGCAGTGGCACAATCTCAGCTCACTGCAACCTCTGCCTCCCAGGCTCAAGTGATCCTCCTGCCTCAGCCAGCCTCCCGAGTAGCTGGGATGACAGGCGTGTGCCACCACACATGGTTAATTTTTGTATTTTTAATAGAGACGGGGTTTCACCATGTTGACCAGCCTGCTCTTGAACTCCTGACATCAAATGATCTGCCCGTCTCAGCCTTTCGAAGTGCTGGGATTATAAGCATGAGCCACTGTACCCGGCCACTCATGCATTTAAAAAAATATAGATTGTACTTGTGTTTTCCTCATTTTATTAGTAACATACTCTTGAGCTCATGTATTTCAAACCTCTGGATATGTACAGTTGGAATCTTAAAGTTTAAATGTTTGGTTTTGTGTTTCTGATCTACTTTTTTGGTTAATATTAGGCTATGATTTCAGTATATGGAATCCTGATTCTGCCATCACTATGTTAGTCATCCCTCCCAGCTTTGTCAGTAGCAAATCTGATAACCATGCCTTCTAAGTCTTTATGCAAATCATGGATGAAAATGTAGACCACAGCAGGATCAAGGACAGATCCCTGTGGTGCACCCTTAGAAGCTCACTCATTTATTCAGCCAGCAATGTTGACTTCCAGAGCTCCATCCCTGCAATCAGACGAACTGGTTAGAGCTCCAACTCTGTTCCCTGATGACTTTGTCACCCTTGGCAAGGTATTACTGCATCAGACTCCCAGTTCTTTATCTGTAGCCCAGGAAGTTGGAGTAGTCACCAGCATCCTCTGGGGGTGCTTTAAAGAAATGCATGTTCCTGGGCCCCTACCTTTTCCCCCACAGATCCTGGTTCAGTTGGTCTGTGGTGGGTACCCAGACACCAGTACTTTGAAAAAGCCCTCAAAGCAGAGAGCAAAAAATTCTCTGGGTAATTCTAGTGTGAAGCCAGGATTGAGAACCACCGGACCAGATAATCTCTAACAACCATGATTTGCCTTTCTGATCCAAGAGGCCTCCTGGGGGCCTGGTACACATCTTCTGGGGCCTCTTGTCCTCTGGCCTGAGCCCTGCTGGCTCAGACCACGATAGGAGAGGGGGCTTAGCTGGCTGGTAGAGCACCGTGGCCAGGCACTGGGTGTGCCGTACAGGACTGTAAAGCACCCGTGTCTTCCCCACATCCCTGGGAGAGGAGTTGGGATGCCTCCTATCAGCTGCTTGCTCTCCTGCCCATCTTCGCTGGACAAAAGAATCATCCCTGACTTCTCTGAAGTTAACTCCTTCTCTGTGCTGCTGAACTTGCTGCTTAACAAAAATAGCCAAAGGACAGTGTAAGTCTGTTTCGGGGAGTCAGCACCCTGTCTGATTCCTCTCTTTGTCTTCTGTTTCTTTCCTCCCATAACTCTGGAGGCAACAGCACCTCTGAGGCTTTCTTTTGCATCTCTTTCCCTCTATAGACTCCCACAGGCTGAGGACTGCACCACTCCAGAACCGTAGCATCTCCCGGAAATGTTGCTGGCCAATGAATGAACACAAAAAGACCCCTCTGACATGGTCCTGGGGGTCAGGGTACCTACATGCCCAGCTTGGCTCATTTGAGGCAAGACCAGCTTCTAACTTCGGGCTCAGGTTGTTGCTTTGAGCATCACTTGCCTGCTTCTGGGATATGAGTGTGTCCAGGATGTGTGGTCTCATCTTCTCTCTGCCTCTCCGCAGTTGTGCTGGTACGGGGAGTGTCTCTGCATTGGGCTTGTTAATTGGCGCTTCAGCTGGCTGATTGACTCTAATGCGGGTGAACATTTATTTACCCCAGCAGCCGCCTCTCAGACAGCCGTTAATTGCAGGCACGAGAGAGACAATAATTACGGGATAATGGGTGGCTTTTGTGTGAGTCCTTCTCTTTGCACTGTGTCAGCAAACACGGAGGGTTTGTTTTCTAACATTCAGCTACCCTGCTGGGGAATAACACAACCCCTCCCCCACTCACTCCATCCCTGTCATCCAGTCCAACCTTCCCTTTCCTTCCCGTCCTGGGTGACAGAACATGTTCCAGTCTTCCAAAATATTGTCTCCTTCCAAGTCTCATGTGGTCATGACCCCATTTTTAGGATTTGTGAGGTCGAACTCATAGTGTTAAAAAAGTAGTGCTTAATTAACTTTGCCTAAAAATGGGTAAGCAAATGTTAAACTATATGCCTGTTCCATGTGCCTCCTGATCTTTGTTGTGTGTTTGTATAGTTGTAACTGATGTGTAGCTAGTGTCTTGTGTCATGAATTTCTTTTTTGTTTAATATTATTTTATACAAACACTCCCAGGTATGATAATGATCTATAAATTTGTCATTTTAAATAGCTATAAGTAATTCTGTCATGTTGCTCCATTACTGGATTGCTTTTCTCTTATTACTGAGAATTTGGGTTGTTTCCAATTTGTTGCTATTATGAATAGCTCTGCTATAAATGTCTTTATATGTACTGATTTCCCCCCCAGTTATTTCCCTGGGGGTTCAGTGAATTATGAAGTTATATTGATCTGGGATCCTGTTGGGAAGAATGGAGGGGCTTGGGGAGCTGGAGGCTACTGGGAGAGTTTAACTAATTCCCTCCTCTCCCGCTCCCAGCATACAATTCCTCTTCTTCTCACCTCTTTTCACATCCATTTTGAGGATGATTCTTGCCCTGACTTCCCTGGTAACAGCCCAGGTTGGTGAGGTGGAGACTTGGCATTCTGATTATGTACTGCTGCATTGCAGGCCACCTAAAACGTCGTGGCTGAGAACAAGGGCTGATGGTTGTTGTTCAGGGTTCTCTGGGTTGACTGGGCTCGGGGAGGGGTGGCCCTTGCTTGGGTCATCTCCAGCTGTGGTTGTCCTCTGAAGGCTCGACTGGCAGGGCCACCAGGGAGGCTCCTCACATGTCTGGCAAAGGATGCCAGCTGTCATCGGGGAGCTCAGTGGGGCCTGTCAACCTGAGCACCACACGTGGCCTCTCCACGTGGCTTGGATTTCCCTCAGCGAGGCGGTTGGTTCTGAGAGAGAATGTCTCAAGAGAGCGCTCCAGGAGACCCAAGTGGAAATTGCAAGGCTTCTTATGCCCCAGCCTCAGGAGTCACACACAGTCATGTCCGTCACATTCTGCTGGTCCAACTGAGCCCACGCAGACACACGGAGTGGGGAATAGACTCCGCTTCCCAATAGGAGGGCACAGCAAAGAATCTGCAGACCTCTTTGGTCTTCCACTCTTGAAGACTGAAAGCATGTATTGGTTAGTAGCCTATGCATCCTACCAGGGCCTGCCTTAGGAGAGGCCATGTGAGAGTCCCTCTCCTCGTCCCCTTCATTTCCATGGAAGCAGTCTACTCCTGTCTTACTTCTGTTTACCAAAAACCTGCCCGTTTTCAGAAGTCATCTGATCTCTCAGCCTTCCCTGGTTGCCCACAGGAGCCACAAGCCTCCCTGTCTTTATCTGCCTTTGTCTCACATGGCTCTTCGCACAGTTATTTATGGGCTTGGCTTGCTAGGTTGTAAACTCTTGGAAGGCGAAGACTCTCTCATGTTCTTCTTGTTAATCTCGACACCGCACCCTGAAGACCTAGTAAAGCTCCTGGCATAGAAAAGGGCTTCCATAAATTCCATCTGCTCTCCCCGTTTTCACACATTTGAGACTGCACTGCCTGTTGAACTAATGAGTTCTTATGAACTAATGACCTTAATGGAGCGGGGGTGGTGGGAAGAGAACAAGCACTTGCCACACACTTTGTGTGTGCACTTAACAGAGCAGGCCAGGAGCATTACATGTATTATTTTACATAATTTTTAAAACAACCTGGAAAGTAAGTAGCAGCATTCCTGTTTTATAGAGGATGGAGTTGAGGTTTGGAGATGTTAAGTAACATGTGCACAGTGACATAGTTGGGGTCACCTAGTTAGAAAGTCATGGAGCCATAATTCAAACCTAGGTCTTTGGGAATTTAGGGCACATATTCCCTCCTGTACGCTTAACCTCTTGGAACCTCAGTTTCCTCATCTGTAAAATGGAGAGAATACTTCATAAGGTTGTTTAGATGAAAAGAAATAAGACTACAAGCCATCCAAGGCCGCACTTGGCATCAAGTAGGCATTCATTCCCTATTGCCTGTCACACCATGGCTTCTTGTTCTCAAGGCCTGGACAAGCACTTTACACACCTGGCATGGCTTTATGGCTGGCAATGCAGTTGATGGGTTTGCCCTCCTCATCTTTGGGTGTGTGCGTTGTTCACCAGCACACATATGACTACTGTGGTACATGCCTCCCAATTACTCCTCCTGTCCCACTGGAGCACGAGTGAGTCATTTTGCCTGGATTCTGCACCCCGCCCCCCCTTCCCCAAGTGAGAGACCACCATCTTCCTTGTAACACAGTGCAGACAGCCAGGTCTCCAGTCACCCCAGAGGCTTCTCCTAGAGCAACTGAGGTGAGGGATTCCACCCTTCCACATTAATTGCTTTTGTTTGCTTCTTTAAAATTAGTTCCAACTTCTTTAAAATTCATTCTTTCTTTTTCCTCATCTCATGCTCACTTGCTGGCTTCACTACTCAGTTCTGTTTTCCATTTTTTGGTCTCACTCTGTCTCAGAGCCTATAGGGGCCCCATTCAGAACGATTCTGCCATGGTGACATCTTGCTGGGTGAGTTAGAATGAAGGCTAGTAAGGAGGTAGCAGCTACGGGGAAGGGGCTTGCTTGGTAGAGCTGGGGAGAGCTATAATTTATGTCTTTTGCTTCCTGATTCCCTTCCTTCTTATTCCTCTGGCTCTGGTCTCCTCATTCTCTGGCCCGAGGCACTGCCTGGGAAGGGAGGAGCTGGCTGGTTTAGGCGTCCACTAGTCTGGTCTGATCTGTCCCTTTATTCCCCAACTCAGTTTCATCTCCCACTCCCCTGCCTGGCCATTGATATATGGCATAGAGTTGCCAGAATCACAGAAGGCAGAGGAGATTGGATTCTTTCTCTTAACTCTTCTCATACCCTTCCCTCCAAGGGTTCAAACTGAAAGTCTGGGAGTCCAGAAAGGGATGAGATTTTAAAAGCTCTTTCCTCCCTGCCTTCAGGCTCTTCTTTCTTCCCAGTGCTAGTCCTTTGGAGGAGCAGCAGGGCTCAGGGGCAGGCAAAATGGAAGTCTTCCCAGCAAACTGCCTTGCCAGAGCCTTGGAGGAGACCTCTTTAGACCTGGCTTTCTTTTTTTTTTTTTTTTGAGACGAAGTCTCGCTCTGTCGCCCAGGCTGGAGTGCAGTGGCCAGATCTCAGCTCACTGCAAGCTCCGCCTCCCGGGTTCATGCCATTCTCCTGCCTCAGCCTCCCGAGTAGCTGGGACTACAGGCGCCTGCCACCTCGCCCGGCTAGTTTTTTGTATTTTTTAGTAGAGACGGGGTTTCACCGGGTTAGCCAGGATGGTCTCGATCTCCTGACCTCGTGATCCACCCGTCTCGGCCTCCCAAAGTGCTGGGATTACAGGCTTGAGCCACCACGCCCGGCCTAGACCTGGCTTTCTTTATCGTTCTGGTACAGCCCTAGCAGGGGACTTGTCACAGGCAGTTGCTAGCTTTTGTGATTCTGTTCCAGTCATTGACCTGGATGCCTGGAGTTTGACAAATCTTCAAGTACAGAAAAGCGTTTCCTACGTCCATGTGAATTTGCAAATGTATGTTTTTTGTGCTTACAAGCCCATGGGAAGGTGAGGCAGGGAAGAGGAGGGCAGAATGCAAGCTGGGCAGTATGCAAGTTGGCCTAGTGCATGATCTAAGTATTTTATTTTCCCCAGTGTATGTATGTGCATGCACACACACACACACACCCCTCTTTCAGGAGGTCTGCCCTGATGGCCTCAGCTAGAACTAACCTCTCCTTCCACTGAATTCCTGTGGCACCAGTGACTTGTATCACTCACAGCAAATCTATGCTTTCAGTTGTACGGTGGTAGCAGAAGATCAGATTGGATGAATAAGTTGGGGCTGGATTATAAAAGGCCTTGCATTTCAAGCCTCCATCCTGCAGGCAGTAGAGAAGCACTGCAGGTTTGTGAGCCAGGGCATGATTGAATTGTCACTTGTGGGGAGCAGGGAGACCAGAGGTGGAGGCACCCTGTCATCTCAAGGGCAACAGGACTGGGGATGACTTGGTGCAGGTGGGTTACTGGACCAGTTTAATCTGCAGTCTGAAGGCAGTGTCATGGATAGGGAAGACTGGTTGGTGATGAGGGTCTAGGATGCCACACTGAGAGCTGTTTTGGGAGCTCAGTGGGTGTGGTTGGGGACCTGTGTCTTAGGGTAGAGTTGGTGACTGGAGACAGAAGAAGACCAGATGGAATTAGGTACAGGGCCCTTACAAAGCCCTTCTTGACACTAGCGAAGTTCACATTGGGCCACCCCCTTATGCAGGGGCATTTGCCCTGGAATGCTTTAGAGGCTTCTCTTAAAGGTGACATGGCAGAATTATTTGCTGGCTATCAAAGTTATTGAGATGAGGTGACAGGGGCTGTGGCAGAGCAGAAGCTATGGGGTCCAGGTCCAAGGACAGGTACAGATGTGCCCTGCCCATGCCACATGGACACTGTCATCCCCCATGGCCCAGCTCAGAGCAGCTGGCCCTTTCACTCCCCCGGGGCTCGGCATTTACTGCCCAGACAGAAAAGGGGAGGGATGACATGACTCCTTGTCTGTCTGCTTTCTCCCAAGGTCACCTTTGTCTCTGCTTGTCAAAACTGGCATCATCTCCCTGGCACTGCCAGCCCTGGAGCTGGGGGCTGCATGGTGTTCCCTCAATGTCTTCTTGCCTTAACGCAGTTGCTCTGGCAAAGAGCAGGGAGAGGTGCAGCGGCCACTGTGGCGTAAAGATGCCTTTGAGAGATGGGATCCCCCTCACACTCTTCTCTAGCCCTGAAGTGCAGCCTCCCTCCCTGCCCCCTGTTCCAAGAGGGGCCTTCTCCAGGGCCTTTCTCTGCTGGGGAAGGAAGGGAGGGACTTGGTCCAAGGGGGCCAGCCTGGCTGTCTATATGTTGAGAGGAGTTGTCTGCAGTGCTGGGCTGAGGCCAAGCTAAACACCCCTCTGCCCAGCTGCCTGAGCCATTCTGCTTTTCTGGATTGGTGTGGAATGGGAGAGATTGTGTGTGTGTGGCGGGGGAAGTGGAGGGGGCAAGGGTTTGTTATCTGCAGGTTAACCCTTGGGAGGCCAAGAGGAAGGCAAGCATCCAGTGGGAAAGTGACGCTGTCTGTTTTTTGGACAGGTGATCTCATCAAGGCCAAGCCCTTTTGTGGAAGCTAGGGGATGGGATGTGGATGGGGAAGGAAGAGGCATTGGTCAAAGCGTACAAAGTTTCAGTTAGACAAGGGGAATAAATTCTGGTGATCTATTACACAGCATGGTGACTATAGTTAATAATATAATAATAAAGTATATTTTTAAATTGCTAAAAGAGTAGGTTTTATTTTATTTTGTTTATTTTTTTTAGACAGAGCCTCATTCTGTCACCCAGGCTGGAGTGCAGTAGTGCAATCTTGGCTCATGTAACCTCCACCTCCTGAGTTCAAGCTATTCTTGTGCCTTATCCTCTCGAATAGTTGGAATTATAGGTGTGCACTCCCGCACCCGGCTAATTTTTATATTTTCAGTAGACATGCGGTCTCACCATGTTGGCCAGACTGATCTCGAATTCCTGGCCTCAAGTGAGCCACCCACCCTGACCTCCCAAAGTGCTGGGATGACAGGCGTGAACCACCCACTGCACCCCATCAAGAGTAGGTTTTAAATGTTCTCACCACAAAAATGATAAATATGTAAAGTGTAGATATATTAATTAGCCTAGTTTGATCATTTCACAATGTATACATGTATCAAACCATCACATTGTTCCCCATAAATAGATGCAATTATTATTTATCAATTAAAAAAGAAGATCAAGTTTGGAATGATAGCCCCAGAACCATCCTCCATGGTGATTTTATGGGGAGTGCAAATGTATGTCATAGGTAATTAGGAAAGTTGTTTGGCAGGTCGGAATCTTTGACTCCCTCTCTTAGCACAAAGATTTGAGATTTGACTAAGAGGATACAAAGGCTTTGCGTCCCACTCATCTTGTTGCCTCTCCCCGCCACCCTCAGCTCTCCCGCTGTGATGGAGGGTTAGCTATGCTGTCTGCCTTCGTCCCTTGCCCAGAAGCATGTTCACCACAGGGGAGCTTTTCCAGGCACCTGAACGAAAGCATGTCTGTCCTTACTGCATGTCTATTTCATCCCATCCCAGGACTTCCCCCAGAGCAGGTTCTAGAAATGGGATTATCTTCCTTGCCACCCCTGCTTTCATATTACCCTTGGCCATTGTGTTCAAGACCTGGGGATAAATAGTGCAAGGCTAGGTCTCCTCAGAGCTCCCAGCCTCAGAGGGACCTTACCATTTTAAATAGGCTGATTAGGAAAGCTTGTCAACGGCCAGGATCACAAAGAATGGATGTTTTTTGTTTTTAAGGGAGTTTTTTTGCTAATGAAACCTTGAACTGAAGCCACTGAACTTGCCCGGTCTGGAAGTGGGTTGCTAACTGCATAGCCTGAGAAGGAGCTCTCCTCCAGGGCAGCTGGAGAGCAGGGGCCAGGAGGTTCCTCCCAGAGAGCAGGACCTGGGGTGCAGGATTCCCCCTTCCCTGCAGGCTGAGCCCTGGCCTTCCGAAGTGGGTGAGAGCTCTGAGCTGGAGAGTTAAAGACTTGGGTTCCCAGCTGGCTTTGGCACTTCCCTAAGGATGTGTAACTTCAGACCATTCACTATCCCCTTTGAGCCCTAACTGTTTAAATTAGCTGAGAAGGAGGGATAATAATACAGTGCTTCTCTTTTGGGTTATGTGAAGCTGCAATGAAAAAAGTCAATGTGTGTAAAATGCTAAGCGAATGTCAGAGATTATTATTAATATTGTTATTGTTCTTAGGAGAGGCAGAGACCTGGAGTCCTGGGTTTGAGCTCTGCTTTCACTTGGAAGTTTCTGCAGCCCACAGCTTCCTCCCCAGGAGAGTAAAGAAGGGGCCTTTGGGGTAGGAATTGCCTGCTCCTCCAAGCCACTTTGCTTTGGGCGAAGCCATGGAGGGTTAGAGAAACCCTAGTCATCCTACAAACACAAATCCCAGGGCCAGATCATTCCTCCCTGCCCCTGTCCCTTCCTTCCCCTTCTTCCTCACTCTGTTCACTCAGCCAGTTTTCATTCCCCGCCTGGTGGAGCTGGGGGGCCTCTGGCTCTCCTGGGCAGGGCGCCTGAGGCCTGGGGGCCTGGGTCTTCTCTGGCTTGGTTTGTCGTTTGCCTTATCCTCACTTGGCGGAGGCATTGCAGAGCCTAACAGAAACCTGCCTCCTCCTCCCTAGGTGGGGCAGGAACTTTCGTTTATGGTAATGATACTCTGCATTTATAGAGCGTCTTTTCTGCTGAGAGCTCAGAGCACTTTTCCTTCTATGCACACTCTCATCTTTCTGGAAGTGCAGGCGGAGGGAAAGAATCACAGTGACTTTATAACTGAGGCTTGGAGGCACTGAGTAGCTTGCCATAGGTCACGCAGCCAGCAAGTGGCAGAGCCAGGATTTGAGTTTCAGAGTTGGGACTGCTGCCAGGATTAGTCTTGAGGTCCCTTGACTTTCAGTGAGGGACTTGTTGGCCTGTTTGCTTAGGGCCTAAAGAGTGAGGACTGGGTCAGGCGCGGTGGCTCATGCCTGTAATCCCAGCACTTAAGGAGGCCAACGTGGGTGGATCATGAGGTCAAGAGTTCAAGACCAGCCTGGCCAACATGGTGAAACCCCATCTTTACTAAAAATACAAAAATTAGCTGGACTTGGTGGCACGTTCCTGTAACCCCAAATACTCGGGAGGCTGAGGCAGGACAATTGCTTGAACCAGGACCTGGGAAGCGGAGGTTGCAGTGAACTGAGATGGATTGCGCCACTGCACTCCAGCCTGGGCGACACAGCAAGACTCTGTCTTAAAAAAAAAGTGAGGACTGATGCCTGCTTGCCTGGCTTTGGCATAGGTTGATTCAGAGGTAACCTCAGGCTCTGTGGTCCCTGAAGATCAGTGAGTGTGGGGAGGTGGGAGGTGGTGTGGCCTGCAGGCAGCTGTGCCTTGGCCATCTTGTGACTTCCCGGCGTGGGCATGAATATGGAACAAGCACCTTGGCTGAATTCTGGGTTAACCCTCTGTCCCCTGCAGCAACGTGCCCACAAAGGGTGAGCTAGGGTAGGCTCCTTTTGGCTCCTTGATTGGTCTGAGGTGGTGTTTCCTCCCAGCACTCCACCCCTCAGGAGGCAGGTGGATTAGTCCACTTGTCTGTCTTCCTGGAGCAGGCTGCCAGGAGCCAGGAAAGGAAGCATTTGGACACGAGGTGTGTTTGCACCCCGGCTCCTGCACACCTTTCTAGGCTGGTAAGGGGAGGCTCCCTCTGAGGAAACTGGGCTGGGGATGGACACTGGGACCTCTGGGGGTATCGGGCTTTGGGGACGGGGTGATAGCCAGGTGACTGTAGGGGCATGGGGCTTTGGGAGCAGGGAGGGGACAGCCGGCTGATGGTTGACTCAGTTTCCATGTTCCCAGGGGCCTCTCTAACACTCCCCTCTCCATCTTTCTTCCTTCACTCCTTACAGTTGCTTTCTTTTTCCTTTCTCTTTTTCTCTTTTCTTCCTTTTACTCATTATTTACTTGGCAAATTTGAGCTCTGAAATAGGCCAAGCATGATTCTCTCACCTTCTTTTTTCTCCCTTCCAAAGGACTTCTCTAAAAACTGAATATTCATCATCTCCCTTCTGAACTCTCTGTCTCTTTTTCCACCAATTCTCTTTCCTGCAGAATGTTCTTCTCTCCTCTCCCTGGGATCAGTAGCACCAGGAAGTGCTAAGGGAGGAAGCAGCCTGGGAGGTGCCAGCTGTTTGCCCAAGGTGGGGTTGGCTGTAGCGTTGGTTATTGGGCTGGGCTGGGCTGGAGCATGGACTTGGGTGCTCAGCTCTTCTGTGTTCTTTTTCTTTCCACACCTTCTGCCTCCTTTCTTCTTCCCATGTCCCACTGCTGGTACCTACCTAATGCAGGCAGAAAGGCAACAAGGCATTTGATCAGTTGCTGCAGGTGCTGCCTGGCTGAGATGCTCATGCTTTTTTTGAGACAGAGTCTCACTTTGATGCCCAGGCTGGAGTGCAGTGGTGTGATCTCAGCTCACTGCAACCTTCGCCTCCTTGGTTCAAGAAATTCTCCTGCCTCAGCCTCCAGAGTCGCTGGGATTAGAGGCATGTGCTACCACCATGCATAGCTAATTTTTTTGTATTTTTAGTGGAGATGGGGTTTTGCCATGTTGGCCATACTGGTCTCGAACCCCTGACCTCAGCTGATCTGCCTGCCTCGGCCTCCCAAAGTGCTAGTATTACAGGTGTAAGCCACCGTGCCTGGCCGAGATGCTTCTTTCCAGAACCCAGGGTACCAAAAGGCCGAACTCAGTATGAGGCTGGAGATGCTCTTTGTTTTCGGCTCTGAGCCAGGGTGATCTAGGGAAGGAAGGGTGCTTCACATTGGAAGACAGAATGAGGCTCCTTCACAACCTCATGGTGGGGCCTTGGGAGGGCTGCTTCCTCTTTGGTAGCACTGGCTGTACCTGTGTCAAAGGCTCCGAGGGGATCTGGCCATAGAAAGTGAGCTCTAACTTGTCACAGTGGTTCTGCTGGGAAGGGAAGAACAGCCTGAGGGTTCTCTCTACGAGTTCTCCAGAGCAAGACCTCCAGAGGCCTGGCCAGCTTAAAGGAGTTTATTGCACTATCGCCTAGCACAGTTACTCCTAATCTGTAGGGTCTGATTTATATTTTTAAAGCTTTTTATTAGAGAATCAAGCATACACAAAAGTAGAGAGACTGATACAATAACACCAGTGTGCCCAAGTTTCAGCGGTTTTGAAGACATCTCTTAGTCAGTCTTGTTTCAAGTATATTCCTGGTCCTTTCTGCCCTCTGACAATTTTGAAGCAAATCCTAGACAGCTGAATATTTCATCTCTAAAGAAAGGGACTTCCGGCCGGGTGCAGTTTCTCACGCCTGTAATCCTGGCACTTTGGGAGGTCAAGGCGGGTGGATCACCTGCCCAACATGGTAAAACCCCGCCTCGCAGCTTTTTGGCTAAGATCAAATGTAAAGATAGGGACTCTAAGAAAAATACCAAAACATGAGCACACCTAAGCAAAATGAACAATTCCTTAATGTAATCAACTATCCTGTTAATGTTTACATCTCCCTGATTATATATATATATATGTGTTTCTAGTGTTCTTTTAAATTTGGATCCAAATAAGGTCTATTCATTGTGATTGGTCATTATAGCATTTAAATCACTCCTAATCTGTAGTTGTTCTCTCTCTTCTGAAGAAACTGGATTATATGGCTTTTTTTTTTTTTTTTTTTTTTTTTTTTTTTTTTTTTTGAGACAGGGTCTCACTTTGTTGCCCAGGCTGGTCTCAAACTCCTGGCCTCAATGATCTGCCCGCCTTGGCCTCTCCAGTAGCTGGGATTACAGACATGAGTCACTGCATGCAGCTTGGGTGATTGTCCTGTAGAGTTTTTCACATTCTGGATTTGGCTGATTGCATCCTCATCGTGTCATTTAACATGTTATGCTGTCCCTGTAGTTCCTGTAAATGTAGTTAGATTTAGGGCTTAATCAAATTCAGGTTCCTTTAATTTACTTATTTGTGGGACCGAGGCAAGAATCCATTCGTGGTATGCACATCTCTCAGGAGGCACACGATGTCTGGTTGTCTCTTTTTGTGTGTGATATTGGCAGCCTAGATGATCTTTGCCTAGCTCCATTAATCCATTACAGGCTAATTGCCTATTAATGACTCTCTAATCAGACGTTGCTTCTTTGATCTCACAGTAAGTGATCTTCTGCTTTGGAAAGAGGCCCTTCTCTGGGAGGTGTTGTTGTGGTAGAGGCTCTGGAATGGCAACAGGGTGGCCCACTCCCACCTGTTCTGGCTTCTCTGTGGATTGGTAAGACAGTGGCCCCATAAAGGCCAGGTTGAAGGTTCTGGAAAGAGTCCTTTGCATTGCTTTCCAGTCATGTTTAAGTCTTCGTACTGATGGAGAGAGTCAGAGCCTGAAACATCCTAAATAACTTTTCCAATTAGCTCTGAAATACAGTTCAGCCATGTTTAATCAGATTAATGCTCAGACATAAATCTTTCTTGACTATCCCCTATAATCACCCTGGGCTCTTTCTACTATCAGTGACTTAATAATAACTCTATAATAATAATAATAGCTTACAGTCTACAAAACATACACACACAAGAAGTGGTGCAACACAGAGGGTAAGAGTGGAGCTTTGAGGTCAGCTGGCTTGGCTGCAGATTGTGGCTCCATCACTTTCTAGTAACTTCTCTCCGCATTAGTGTCTATCCAACCTTATAAGGTTGTTATGAATATTAAGTGAGACGATATAAACAAAGAGCTCAGCACAGTGCCTGGGATATAGTAGATGTGCAATAAATGTCAGCTATTGTTATTTTGAAACCATCTACTCATAGCAATCTAGTATCTAGCTGCAAGAGTGTGCAGACACTGCACAGGGACAGAGTAGCAGCAGACAATTGAAAGTTGACAGTGGCTCATGCCTGTAATCCCAGCACTTTGGGATTACAGGGGAACCCGGGAGGCAGAGGTTGCAGTGAGCCAAGATGGCGCCATTGCACTCCAGCCTGCGCAATAAGAGCGAAACTCTGTCTAAAAAAAGAAAAAGAAAGAAAATTGGCTGTGGGTTGGGTGCAATGGCTCACACCTGTAATCCCAGCACTTTGGGTGGCCGAGGCAGGCGGATCACCTGAGGTCGGGAGTTCAAGACCAGCCTGGCCAACATGGAGAAACCCTGTCTCTGCTAAAAATACAAAATTAGCTGGGCGTGGTGGCACATGCCTGTAATCCCAGCAACTCAGGAGGCTGAGATAAGAGAATCCCTTGAACCTAGGAGGCAGGAGTTGCAGTGAGCCAAGATTGTACCATTGCACTCCAGCCTGGGCAACAAGAGCAAAACTGCATCTCAAAAATAAATAAATAAATAAATAAATAAAATAAAAGCAGCTTCTTTCCTTTTTATCCCAGTCAGTGTCATCAGAAAGCAGACAGGGCTCCAGCTCTAATTTTGAGAATAATGAGGTTTTATCCAGAGAAGTCAGGGAACTGGCTTTCAGAAACACAGTGAGTCAGAGGATATGCCTCAAATGGGAAAGGAAAGCCCGCCATCCCAGCTCTCTGCTACCTGCCCTGTCCTTTCCTTAGGAATGGGAGCAAGTGAGGAGAGAGGAGAGAGGATTGGGGTTTGGCTTAGACCTGCTCTTGTATTTTTCCCTTTTGGAGGCCTGGGCTGTCTCTTGCCCTTGAGACAGGCCCTCTGAGGCCTTGGTCTAGAGAGCCAGGCGGCTGTGCCTCCTCCCCAGGAGCTTGTGGTCCCCTGCGGCCTGGCACAGCTGCTCACCCATCTGCCTGTGCAGATCAGAGGTGGAAATCTGCAGTTAGACAATTGGACACCACAACGTGCCTGGACAGATGAGGAAGCCTACTTGCAAGGTGCCGATCAACCACGGGGCTCCCAGCGCTCTCCTGGGCCTCAGTGGGCCAGAGATTCCAGGCCAAGAGGGGCTCCCAGAAGGGACCTGTCGGCATCAGGGCTCATTTGCCCTGTGCTAGCTCCTTATCACTGTCTACTTCCTGTACCTCTCCACATGCGGGGCACTAGAGACACAAGATACCCTCTGTGGGCCTTGAGAGGGAGACAGAAAGGAATGGAGCTGAGGATAAATCGGCAGCAAGGCCTCAGTGCCAGGTGGGTGGGAGAGGTAGGAAGGACAAACAAGCAGGAAGCCCTGGTCCTGCTTTCTTGGGCATTAAATGAGGAAGAATGGTGCACAGTGAACAAAATGAAATGCTGTATTTCTGTTTCACTGGGCTCGCGCCTGTTACATCCTTGAGCTACTTCTTTTGCTGGGAGTTCAGCCTTGTGACTCAAGCATGTGAGCAGAGAGTGGCAGGGTTTCTCTCCCAGGAGGAGGAAGAGGGGGTGGAGAGAGACTGGGGAGAGGCTGAAACCCAAGTAGCTGCTTTGTCCACAATTCCCTGCTACAGAGGCTGCCGTATTCAGCACACTTCTGCCTGGACCACTCCCTGCCTAAGTGCAGAGGCCCCAGGGTTTGGGCAGTGAGCAGATCCTCGCTCTATTTGGATCATATAGGAAGGAGGGAGCTAGACTAAGGATGATGAAAGACAGCGTATGCTGAGTGAGGTCAAGTCCTAGTGCTGAGCTCCATGCTGGCACACAGAAGGCACTCGTAAAATATATATGGAATGAATGAATGAACCAGCCAACCAAGCTTAGAGAAGGAAAGGGGTTTGATTATATTTATCCTCTGACTCTTAATTCTCTAGTTTGATCCTTAGCAGTCAGATTTAGGGCTTGGACAGCAAAAATTATTTGCTAGAAATGTGTTGTGTGTGGGTGTAAGGCTCGATAATCTATCACCTGGAGCCCTGCTTTGTGAATTAACCAAACTTTTGGTTCTCTTCTTTCTCATTTGTCTCCATGCCTCTGTGGTGCTCACTTGGGTTTGGGAGGTGGTACGGACTGGGGCAGCCATGCAAAGGCTTGTTAGAATGAGAGCTGGGAAGCCTCTTCTGTCTGTGCTCTCATGGCCCTTTTTGGGTTCTGAATATGGGTCTTGATTGTCTCTGCTTCTTTGCCAGTGCTTTGCACATAGTGGGCACTGATAGAACATTTGATGAGCTAAGACGTGACTGTGTGTTGGCACAGGCAGGAGGGAGAAGCTTTATTCTCCTGGCTGGATTGGGTCTAAGGAACAGAGGAGCTGAGTATCTACTTGTGCCCTCTGGTCTGCACAAACTGAAGGGCACAGTTGGAGCCGGGCTCTGTTTCAGCTGGCAGAAGGGGGCATGGAACTGGAGCTGCCCTCGGCCGTGGAGAAAGTTGGCCACAGCAGGACTGGACACGTGGAGTGCTCAGAGCCTGCCTCACAAAGCAGCTTAGGAGAAAATTAAGTGGACTCAAGCCAGGGGACGCATGGCTCACTGTGCTGGATGAGGGGGCTGGGCAGGGTGAGGAATGGGGCTCGCTGCGGGCAGAGGGACGCTGCCCCTTTTGTGTTCAGCCCAGTCTATAGTTAATGGCAGCCCAGCGGTGCTTGGCATTGGCAGCCTGGAACCGGTAGCTACTACTTCTCCCCATGCTGACCTTCCACCCCTTGTTCACCTGGGCCCTGAGATCTTTGCAGAACTAAGTGACCTTAGGGACAGGCAGACTAGAGTCTTGCACCAAGGCCTCCTGCGTTTGTTCACAGGCTACTCTAAGAAGCTACCAGTAAGGAAGTTTCTCAGGGCTCAGGGTCCTGAGCACCTTCAGAAGTTTCTAATCGGATTTTGTCTTCCAGATAGGAAGGAAAACCCATCCAGATCTTATAGAGGAACCAAAGCCCAGTGAGGCAGGGACTTGCCCACAGTGACATGCATGCTGAGGGCTCACCAAGCAGGCAGCTGGGCATTCGGGCTCCTAGGCCTGGGACCTGAGCTCTCAATATTTCTGAGCATGAAGATCTCGTGTGGTGCCCATTGGTTCTTTGTCAAACCAGAGATTTATTTATGTGAGTTCTTTGGCAGGGCAACCAATTTGTCCCAGTGTGCCTGAGATTCTCCCAATTTGAGCACTGAAAGTCCTGGGCAAACTGGGATAGTTGACCACCATGTCCCTAGGGATTCTCCCCCTGCCAGCCCTCTAAACCCAGTTTGCATTTCTCTTTATTGCTTTAATTGCAGGAAACATTTCTTACTGGTATTCATTTTCAATGGGCTGACCCCAGAAAGCTGAACTTGTAGATAACTGGGAAGAAACGTTGCCCACCCAAGGTGCCTGGCACTAGACTTTCCTATCTCTCAGGAGCGCTAAGACAATCAAAATAGTTGCATCTCTCTAAATGCGACTGGTGTAACTGAAGTACAGCGTGGAGGTGACTTCTGCCTCTCCCTTGCTGAAAGCTCTGATCAAATTCTGTATTCCTGCATCTCCTCTCTTCTAAGTAACTCAGGCATCGTGTGATCTCCAGTCTCCTTTACCCAACACAGTCCCTAAGCCAAAGGACAAAGACACAAACAGGTGACACAATACCCTTTTAATGAATGGAGAAACTGATGTCTATGGAAGGTTTAGTAAGCTGTTGGCCTCAGGTCAGATAAAAACACCAGGATCCAAATCGACTTCCAATTCAGCACCTTTAGACTTAAAGCCTTCAGCTTTTGTGACTTCTGGAATAGTCTCTCCACTTTCACTCATTTCTTCTGAATTGTAACCCTCCCAGATAAGACTTTGTCAGAGAAACTCAACCTCAGAGAAAACTGTTTCTAAGTTCTCTTCATTTGGTTCCTTTCCTTGTCTTATTGATGGTGAGACATTTCTGTCTCAGCATGAGCTGCCTCTCTAATGGGGACCGCAAAGTAGCCAGAGCTGGAGTTTCCTATTGCCCAGTCCTGCCCTTCGTATCCTATCCCATAAAGGGCTTATTCATTGAGGCCCCTTTCTTTATCCTATTTATAAATCTTTTCAGCATGTCTTTGTCCCCAGTGACAAACCCTATTCTATCTTCTACTTCAGCCTTTGAGATACTAAAAATTTCCTTCCATCTTCAAAATCCCTTCACAATCCATAGCCCTGACTCTTACCAGGGATGCCTGGCAATCAAAGTCAGAGCAAAGAACTGCCCTTTGCAGGACTGGCCCACGGGTCGCAGCAGGATTCTGGGATGTGGGCCCCAAAGAGGGCTCCTGAAGTCCTCCTGTGGCTGAAACACATCCCTACCGATTGCACTTTTATTGTACCTCATTGTCTCTAGGAGTGACTCATGCAGACTCAGGCAGAACCCTGGGGCCCAGGACAGAAGTGTTACTTCAGGTCTCACTCAGCACTGATTCAGCATGCTTGTAATTAGAATTGAGTGATCTCATGGATGAACTGTACTGGGCTAACTTGAAGAGCACAGCTCTGGAATCAGTCTGCCCAGGTTCTTTCCAAGTCCTGCCACTCCATCCTCAGGCAGGATATTTAACCTGATTTTGTCTCAGGTTCCTCATCCTAAAAGAGAGGTCAGAACAATAACCATCTCAAAAGGCTGTTGTGAAGATCAGATGAGTTGCATTTAGAATTATTCCTCACACAAGTATGCACTCAATAAATAGCTATTATTTTAATACTAGGTAGCTTACACCCTCTGCCATTTACCTCTCTAGTAAGCTGTTTATTCATTTGACAAATACATACTGAGCACCTATTATGCACCAGGAATACAAGCACAACCTTGTTGAAACTTTCCAGTTACACAAGCAGTTTATAATGCCCTCTAATTTCACATTAGCTTTCTTTCTTCCGAAATGTCCATTTGGCTGTGACAGCAGTTGAGAAGTCATCACTTTGGTCACATCTAGCTCTCAGTGATCCTGGTCTGCATGTTGTGGGGCAAAGGCTACTTGCCTTGGGAGTCAGAGGACCTGAATTTCTATTGATGATTCAGCTGGTAACCAGCTGGAAGCTATTGGACAGGTCGCTTCCTCTTTTCTGAACCTCAGTGTCTCCATCCTACCTTGAGGGGTGCTGTGGAGATAAGATGAGATAACGATGCAAAAGACCTATTAAATGTCAGGTGCTAGGATGGAGCAAAGAGAAGACAGTCCTTGGGAGACTGGCCCATCTAAGTGCAGAGGCGGGCCTCCCCCAGGCAAGGCTCTGAAGATAATTAACATGAGTGCAAGCTCCCGGAGGGCACTGAGTGTCAGGGCCCAGCATGGTGCGCTGTGGCACATAGTAGATACACAGTTAATGCCTGCCACATAGCTGTAGACCCTTAGCAAATGTTTGTCAAGTGAATAAATGTGACATAAAGGGCTCCAACCAATGTAAAAGCGGGGAAGGCATTAAGTTCCAAGGAAATTCAAAGCAAAGGGAATTTTCCTCAGGTTTGGGCATGGTCTTTCAGGGAGGGTTTCCTGGGAGAGATGATTTAGATTTAGGATGGGAAGACCTTGCATCCATAGAATGACACTCCATGGGACAGGAAGGGAATTTGCAAAATACATAGGGCCAGTTAGCTTGATTGGGGTGGGAAGAGCAGTCCCCAGAATAAAAGGAGTAGGATAGGAGTTTACATGCTCAGTAGCCACAACTGGGATTTGAGAGAGTAAATGCTTGGTTGGGGGAATGTGGAGGAGCATGTGTGAGGAGTGTGATTCTGGTTGGTAGGGAGTAGACCACAGGAGGCCCATTATCTGCTGCCTGCCCATTAGGGAAAGAATCCCACTGGCTGATAGCTCTGGATAATAGTGACAGTGGTTGAAGCTGTGGAGGCCTGGGACTGCCTGAGACCACCTGCTAAGCAGCCAGCTTCTATCGTCCACTAACTGCACTTTGAAGGTGGCGAAAGCTGGATGGCACCAGTTTGCTGTGTGACCCCACTGGCTTCCCAAGTCATGCCAGGGAGCTGGTGTGGCTCATTACGAGTCCTGGGAACTTCTGTTGTGGTGGAAAGCAAAGGCACAGAGAACTTCCAGAAGGATGCCAGGGCAGCTAGGACTAAAGTCATCCAGTTTACAGCCTTGAGGTGAATCGATCATCATTTCCTTCCTTTAAACAAGAAGTCTGGGCACAAATAGGCACTCATTGTTAGTGTGTTAAATTGGACAGCATGAGACTAAAGGGGTGTGTGTAGGGTGCGGGTTCAGACGGACCTGAGGGCCTGTGCAAGCTCTGCTGACTGCTGTGTGACATTAAGAAAGCTTCCTAACCTCTCTGGGCGCCACTTTTCTCATATGTGAAGTCAGAGTAACAAAGCCTTTTGCCAGAGAGTTAATTTGAGGACTAGCTAAAGTATAGAGAACAGTGGCTACATAGCACATGATAAACTGCTCCACAAGTGGTGGTGGTTTATGTTTTTAGTTTATTCTCAATATTTTTTAGTCTCCTGCTAAGGGAGAGAAGGCAGAGCATGCCCTGCCAGAGCCCCAGGGGCAGCTCCTGGGCCTGCCTTTCCTGATTCAGCAGCAGGCTGGGCCCACTCGGGCCTGCACTGCCTTAAGCACTGGGCCAGCAGACTGTGAGCCTGCCCTTTTCTCCTTTGTATTCTGGCAGACACACAGCAGACATTTATTAAATGCTTATTGAATGAAAGATGCATTTGACATGGTCCTTGTCCTTTCAGTTTCACAGTCTAGCAGCGGAGACACACATGTAAACAAAGGATGAAGAAAAGTAAGATTAGATGCATAGAGTGGTTTGCAAACACAGAGGGAGGAAGACTGCCTGGGTGGAAGTAAGAAGTGGTTGTAGGGTCAGGTTAGGTTGAAACTTAAAGTATGGGAAGGGTAGGCTGGAAGGTTTGAGGTTCCAGCAGAAGAAACAGCATGCACAGAGGCTGAGATGCAGGAGGAAGCACGGGCACCGGAACTAGATTAGCAGAGTCAGAGGCTGGAGCACAGAGCGCACTGCAGCGGGGCAGTATGGGAGGCTGGAAGGTGGGCCAGCTTGTGAAAAGCCTTGACAGCCCTATGCAGGAGGCTGAACTTAATCCTTTACAAGTTATAAGCAAACATGGGGCACAATCAATTTGCTTCCTTTCCTCTCCTTGCTCCCATCCTTATGGTCATGTGCAGATCCTCAGGATTCTGAGGATCAGAGAGGCTTGTGACCTGCCTGAGGGTGCACAGCATATTAGCTGTGAGGTCAGAATGAGAGTTCAGCCCCTCTGGCTTCCCCTGAGCGGTGCTTTATGTAGTGGACTGTCCTGATGATGTTGCTTGACTCCCTCTACCATCCTTGTGGGCAGCCATGGCCTCTGGGTAACCCTACTCCATATTCTGACCCGAAACAACAGCTTTGTCCATTTAAAGGGTCTACTGTGATTGAGCCCGGACCTCCCCCTTCACCATCCTCCCCCTTCTTTGGCACAAAGGAGAAGCTACAAGATCCCTTGGAAATAGCCTCCTGCTTCATTTCCAGGTGCTGGGCTGCCTGGCACGCACCAGACTTGGCTTGAGAACATGTTTTTCAAAAGAGATCAGGCAGGCTTTGCCGAATGTAATGGAATTATTCTGAGTTTTTTGGGGGAAGGCTAAGAACCCCTCTGCCCACTCCCCATTGTACACACACATACTCTAGAGATGAGCTCCAAGAGTGCCGCAGGCCAGCTCAGTGTGCCGTGCATACAAGAGGTCTCCACAGAGCACGTGGAGGGAGCAGTTGACGTATGAGCAATAGCCATGTGGGGAGAGATAGGGGTCCCAGCACTTTCCAGAAAAGAAGGAGGAGCTGTGGGGCCCTAGAGGGGCTCCGTATAAACAGGACTGACCAGAAAGTTTCCCTATTTCTTTGCCCCAGGGAAATTCCAGAGAGAAGCCAAGTTGCTAAGTTATGGTTTCTAGTTGTTTCCCTGCGTCATGCAGGCACCAAGCCTGCTCAGAGCCCCTTCCTATAGAAGCCACTGCTCCCTCCCACCCTCAGTCTCCTGGGGAACTGAGCCGTGGGTATGGTGAATCCAGATGGAGGGCATGGCTCCTTCCTCAGGGCACTGCTGGCACCAGCTCCCCACCTGAGAAGCACCCCCCATGCTCACCCCTCCCTCAGGGGTTGGGAGTCAAGTGGAGGGGTCTACCCAGTGTACATTGCATGCCGCCATCCTCCTAAATCCGCTTCCATCACCCAAGACAGCACCGAGCCTCCATTAAATGGGTGGGCATGGAGGCATGAAGGGGTGGTGGAGCACAGCACTCCCCCAGGGAAGAGGCAGCTGGTTCTTTGTTCCCTTCTTTGTGGTGGTAAAGGAGAGAATAAGGAGGATGGGGCAGCAGTGTCTGAAGTCCTGTGGCTTCCTGGCCCCTTGGTGGCTGAAAGGCCACTCTGCTACTAGTGCTCTCTAGTTACATCCCGGGGGGACTCTAGGAAGGCAGCCTGTTCCACTCATCCCTGTTAGAATTAGACCCGCAGAGGGTGGTGTACCAGGATTCAGTTGCACTGGCTTGAGATGACCATGAGCTCCTGGTATCCACGCACCCACTCTTCCTCCCTCCCTCCTCATCCCCACCCACCCTACCTCTTTCTCCCTTGTCTCTTTCCTCCCTCTGTATGTCTCCCTTCTGTCCTCCCTTTCCTCCCTTTCTTCCCCAAATATTTATTGAGAAATGTTTATATGTCAGATACCAGGAATGCAAAGATGAGTAAGACACGGCCACTGCCCTCAAGGAACTCAGAGTGCTGTGGGGGAGACAGACATGTAAACAAATGACTGCAATGCAGGACAACAGGCGTGACTGAGAAATACCTGCGTCTGACTTACAGACAAAGTGCACAGGAGGGAGGGACCACTCCTGTTGGGTGGGGACAGGGGACTAGAAGTGCCTACTAGCTCTAAAAGAAGCCCACCTTACTGGGACCCTCCCTCGCTTACGTTCACACAGTGTGACAATGGGTAAGTCTCTTAATGTCTCTTGATCTCAATTTCCTCAGTTATTAAAAAAATAATGTATGTTTGGGGCTTACCACAGAATGGAAAGATATGAAACATCTTGAGTTGTGCCCAGTATGAGGAGATAGTTAGCCAGCTCTCATTTGTAAGGACAGCGATTGGGACACGGAATTTTGGAGGAAACAGTCTGTAAGACTGACAGCCTGCTCCTCCTCCTGCTCCCGGTGTTATGAAATGTTGCATAGCACAGGAAAGGACTGTGGGCGCCTCACGGGGGAAAGGAGAGTGATTCCACAGTTACAGCCCACTCTTGTCTTCTTTCTCCTCTTTCCTTCCCACCGGAAGTATCTACTGGGTTGATGTGGCACAGGGTCAGTTCTAGAGATGAACCGAGTACCTTGTTTTCGGGTGACTTTGCATGGTTATCAAGATGGGAAGGAAGCAAGGGCAGATTGAGAAAGCTAGGGACCACAGGAACTTGGAGATGGAGATTACCTGATTTTCTGTTCTCGCATTTACCGGACCAGAAACCTTCCGTCTCTGCACTGCAGGCTCACTCATAGAGTGGCCTCTGGCAAGTCAGAGAATCTTCCCCTCCTAACACCTCTGGACCATGGAGAAAATGAAATGAGACATGCTCAGAAAGAACCCGAGTCTTCCAGAATAAAAGGTGTGGGAGAGATGTAATGTCATCTGGTCAGCTTTATACTGCTCAAATTAA
Organism: Macaca mulatta; assembly: GCF_049350105.2. Taxonomy (NCBI): domain Eukaryota; kingdom Metazoa; phylum Chordata; class Mammalia; order Primates; family Cercopithecidae; genus Macaca; species Macaca mulatta. The sequence continues at coordinate 62,062,743 of NC_133406.1, read as the reverse complement.
ACAAGTACTTAATGCATTATATGGTTATGAGCCCTGTTAACCGAGTTTATTATCACCAGCTATTGTAGTAGAAAGCTCTGGACTTTATAGTGGGACCCTGGAGTTATTGCTTCCTGAGTTCAAAGCACTTGAACATTAACTTGCTTGGATTTGAGGCGAGTGCCTATGAGGACACCCTTATGAAGCCACCCCTCTCTCAGACAAGGTCAGCTCCTCAGTGGCCAAAACCTCTGAGGGCCAGCCTTCCCCTGCTGTGCAAGAAGTTGGCTGCAAAGTGAAACAGACGCTGTAGTTCAGTGGTTCCAAGTCCAGACTTGGGAGGCAGAGTTCAAATCCAGGCCCTGCTACTTCCTAGCTGTGTGGCAACTTAACCTCTCTGTGGTTCAGTTTCCTCACTTGTACAGCAGGGGTAATAATAGTACCTACCCCACTGAATTTCATGCGGAGTAAATGAGTCAATTTGAAGCACTTGGTCCTGTGCTCTCAGATCCTCTACACGCTCTGTCCAGCCACTGCTCCTCCAGTCACCTCTGTCTCCTTCTCTAAAGCCAGGGCAGACACCTGTGGAATCTCCCGAGCCCTGGGAATTGGGCTCCAAGAACAGATTGTCTTTGGAGAGACACTTCTTAGCTTCTCCCACATAGTGACTTTCAGTTTTTTCTCTACCCTACAGAAGAATATTTACCTTGTAAGCAAAGATACTCATGCACGCACATGTACACACACTTGCACTCCTGTGTGTATAAGTGTATGAAATAACACTTTTATATAGCACTTGTGTAAAGTACTTTTCCAAATGCTCCATGAATATCAATTATTACAGTCCTCACAACAACGATATGAGGTGGATACTGTTATCGTCCTCATTTTAAAATGAAGAAATGGAAGCATAGAAAGATTAAGTGGCTGAGCCAGGATTCTTATATTGTGTGTGTGTTTTAACAAAAGTGTCCCAAAATAATACTTATTCTTACCAAGTGCAGTATACGCTATGTTCTGTTCTGTTCCATTCAATTATTAAAAATGCATTTCTCCCATGTGCCAATTTGGATTATGTTTACTAATCTGAATTCGCAACTCACTGATGATTCCAAAGCCACAGTTTGAAAGACACTGTCTGTAAGACGGGGTAGTTAGAGGAAAACTTCTGAGGAGAAAGAAATGGCAGACTTCCTCCATGTGGCCTGTGTTCAAAGGTGGGTGGGGATCTAGCCGGGAATGTTGGTGGAGCTCTGACATGGATGAGAAGGTGCCTCCTGTTCCCAGATGTGAGGTTCTAAAGAAAATAGGCCTAGACCCTCAGCGCTGGCTGAGGAGGTGAAGGCTACAGGTGGGGCCGGGCTTGCGTTCCTGGTTGGGCAGATTCTACTGATAAACTCTCAGAAGAGGCCTAGCTGCTGGAACAACATCACTGATTGTTATCTTATCTCTTCCCAGACTCAAATCAGGAAAGACCTTCCAAGCTGGAGCCCCTGCCTGGAGCTAGGACCCAGGGCTGCTTGCTGTCCCTGAGGGCCTCTGTAGGCCTGGATTGGTATTCTATCAGCAGTACCCTATGCTTAACTTTTTCGTTTAACTTTTTGAGCATTTTTATATTTACCAAGTTATTTTATGCTCAAAAGAGCTGAATTTGGTGAGCATAGGTTCCATTCCATTCTACAGGTGGGGAAAAGAGGCCGAGAGATGCTCAGTGATTTGGTCCAGGCTGGAGGAGACTGGAAGGCACCTCCAGACGTCCAGTTCTGGTCATTTCAGCTACAGATGGCGCGGTAGATTATGTGATTAGCCTTGGAGACGTTTAAGGAGTGGATACGAAGAGGCCGCTTTATCTGTCTGGGGTTCATCTTCTGGCTCCTCTGTTCTTCAGCCCTAGTTCCCGCTGGTAAAACACCAGTAGGGTGATTGAGTCCCACCCTGGGATATCCTAACACAGATGCCAAAGGAAAGAGGAATGAGCTGACATCTTTATTGATTTCCCTAGTGGGGAATGGGTTCAAATGGGTAAATTTGACACCTGTATTGAGCTCTCCAGTAGGGAATGGGCTTAAATTCCAGTTGGCCAGATAAAAGTTAAATCAAAGACTGGGAGACCAGAAAAGATGGAAACTGAGGGAAACTGTGACCTTTTAGAAGGACCTCCATCTCTCTGGAATGAGTTAGCCAAGTCACTGTGCCAATGAGTGGGGAGGCAGGGCACGCTCAGCTTCGGAGGCTCTGCCAGCTCTGGGTGGTGCTGAGTGAACCCTACCCCCACATACCCTGCAAAGGCACTGGGAACAAGGGGTTGGGTACCCCTGGACTCACCCATTGAAAGCATTTCTCCCATGTCCCTATTCTGAGCAGCCTGCAGCTGTCTTCCCCGGCAGCTGTCTCCCTGAGCCTACTTGGGTTTCTTGTGGGCACAGAGAGTGCTCTCACACCCACTCTCCACATCCTGTATCAAGAAAGTCAGGTTCTTACCCAACCAGGGCCTCTCCTCCCCTTGTCAGTGCCGGTGTTTCTTTTAATAGTTTAAAAAGTTAGAAAAATATTTTTCAGAGCTTTAGTTGCTCCTGAAGAATTCTAGCTTCCTCCCACTGGGAGTGAGCCTTCAAACATCATTTATCCATTGATCAATGAGAAAATATTTATTGAGCTGGAGCCACTTCATGCATTGCATTACATGCATCGCGGGACTCCACAGTCTGGCCCCGAATACCTGTCCAGCTTCATTTAGTTATGAGGAATAAGCAAGCTCATAAATAGGAAGCATTCCCACAGTGTCCATAGTAAACACACAGTAAACGTTTATAGAATTGTTGTTACTTCCCAACACGAACCTTGACCTAGTCCAGGGACCCCAGTAATCTCCCGTCTCCTTCCTGTGACTTCCTCTAAAACACCTGGCCTTGTCCTCTCATGCTGTCATCTCCATGCTGCAGCCTCCCCTGGGCACCTCCCCGGCTCCTCACTCACACTGCCCTCATCCCAGGCTGCCTCTGATCGAGGATGGTTTTGTTGGTTTGCTTTTATCTGTATCCACTCTCTAGATTAGGGTTTCCTTGAAGGTGGGGACCATATCTCGGCTCAGTCTCTAGCACTGTCATGCTCAGGACATTTCTAGGGAATGACTGGCTAACATATGCCTACAACTTCACGGCAGAGGGGGTTTTCTGTGGGCTGAGGGTGTTTAACTGGGGCCTTCTGGAAGAGGTGGCATTTGAGCTCAGCCTTAACATGGTGCCCACCTGCCTTCCCCTGGGAGATTTGGATTTAACAGGCATCTGGGGGAGAGGGAAGGGGAATGACACCGCCAGAGCAGGAATGCCTAAGGCCTTTCGGGGAAATATTGCAAAGTTCAGTCAGGTTGAACTAGAAAACTTACACATGGAGCCATAGAATATGACATTTGAAAGATGAGTGGGGACGTGCTGCAGTGGGCCTTGGATGCAAAGCCGTGGAGGTGGACCCTTATGTAGCAGGCAGGGGAGGGATGACCACTGAGGATTTCTGAGCAGGAGAGTCACATGATGAAACAGGCATTGAGCCATAGCCAGTGGAGGGGAAATTGGCTTTAATTTTAAAGGCCCAGGGCAGAGTCCTAAATGTCCTCTTATCACCCATTTCAAATGATTCTTAGTATCTAACCTAAATCATTCCTGCCGTAATCAAAGTCCAGTTTGTCTCACAGGAATTGGAAAACAGCTGGACAGGGCTGTCATTCTCCCATTTCTTCCAGAGAGAACCCACATATCTTGGTGTGGTGCAAGAGTGTGTGCCAGGGTTCCGAGCCAAGCTGGCAGAGCTCTGGGGCACGTGAGAGCACTGAGGCCTGCATTGATACCTCTAGGGGTTGGGTTTGGGGGTCATTGAAGCCCCTGTGGAATTAGAAGACCTGGATCTGTCCCTGAGGTATTCCCTCCTCCCCAATACCAGCATACATGCTGTCCCCGTGCAAAGCTTGGGAGCATCCATACCAGCATTTCTACCGCCCCTGCGCCATTGTGGGGGTAAGAGATGAAGTGGATAAAAGTCTCTGAGGCAGGGAGATAAGAGCCTAGAAGAAAGACAAGCTTGACTCAAGGAAAGGCACAGGAGAAGAAGTTAAGGAGGGTTCTGCTATTTCTTGCCCCAGCTTGGTTGGGGTACCCATCTGACATCTGAGAGTGAGGTTGGCCAGCAGCTACAGAGGCAGCAGGTGTCTGTCTATTCCCCTCCAGTCTCCTTGGTTAGATCATCCCCGGGCCAGGGGGAGGGGTGGCCAGTTAGGATCAGTCTTGTCCTTCCAGGATCCTTCTCTGCATTCGCTGTTGGCCCAGTCACTCAATTATCATCTGCAGAAATATTGGATGAAATTCCAGAGACTTCAGTCTCAAAGAAGAAACCGTTTCTAGAACAGGGAATTTATTTATCTCCCCAGGCTCACAGGGGAAGTGGAACATTCCATTTGAAGGGTGAAACAGGAACAGGTGAGCTATAGTGCGGACAACAGGACTCCGAGACACAGGTGAGAGGAGTGGCTGAACCACTCACACTGCCCACCTCTGCCTCTGGCATCTTCTCATCAATCTGAGGGCACCTTGCTTCCTGTGCCCTGATCTCAAAATACTAGGATAGCAGGATATGGCTCTGGGACCCCTAAAGAAGACAGGTAAGAGGACATCCCTCAGACCCTGTCCCTCCCCATCTGGGGACCCTCACTTTCCCACCCACCAGTGCTGCTGTGTCCCACAATTCTGAGGGCACCACTCACATTGTGCTATATGGGAATAGTACCCCCTGGGGTTGTGCAGAGGCCAGGAAGTCTGTGCCAGCAGATAAGTAGGAGGACAGAATCAGACACTTTTCTGTGTTCTAGGCAAACAATAGAGACCTTTCCAGGAAGCTCGGGGGAGGGAGCTGCCTGTAAGAGGATCCCCGGGTGGATGCTCTGTGGGGTGGCTTGAACGGGTTTCTGCATTTACTGCTGCTTGCTTAATTAGACACCTACATGGTGCTCTCTGCTAATGACCATGTCTCCCAGGGAGATGACAGATAGAAAGGTGGGTAGCTGCAGAATGTCAGGTGAAAATCTCAAGGACAGCCACCTAAGGATGGGGGCACGGAGGTGGAGCATCATATGATTTCCTTGGGATAAAATGGGATATAGACTGTCAAAAAGAGTATTTTCTCATCAGGGACTGAGAAGAGAAGCAGTAGCCTCAAGGTCGGATTCTTTCTTCAATAGTAACATCTTATGTGAGCTCTGAACTCCTGGCTGTGGT